>NC_087441.1:72738203-73393454 GCF_036321535.1 Camelus dromedarius
AACAGATGACTGGATAAAGAAGATGTAGTATATATATATACACACACATACTTAAATATTATTCAAGCATAAAAAGAAATAAAATAATGTCATTTGCAGTAACATGGATGGACCTAGAAATTGTCATATTAAGTGAAGTGAGACAGAGAAAGACAAACACCATATGATATCACTTATATGTGGAATCTAAAAAAAATGATACAAATTTTACTTACGAACCAAAAATAGGCTCACAGACATAGAAAACAAACTGTGGTGACCAAAGGGGAAAGGGTGAGGAAGGGATAAATTAGGAGTTTGGAACTGACAGATACACATTACCAATGGGTTAGTCTTGATGAGATGCTCAGTAAATATTGAAAAATAGTAAACTGTGGCATAAACTTTAGATAAAAGTAGCTTTGTGAATCAAAATTGCTTTGTGACACTATGCAAATGAATGAGAAATTTCAGGACGAAAATCTAGCCCGAGAAAACATAGCTAGCAGAGCATTTTATCTAAACAACCACCAAAGTGGTGACCCCAAAGCACAAGGTAAGAATTAATTTATCCTGCATATTGGATCGGTTTCCAGTAGAGCCCTCTGGCACAAGACTATCAGTCAGGGAAGACAAGTGATTATCCACACAAACAATGAATAGATCCTCTCAAAATATTATATTGTAGAGACTGGAAATCTGGAATGACAATTTCTTATTCTCTTTTTATGCTCAGTGTTTTGAACTGTTATGATGATATGCTTTGTCAGAGGTCTTTTTGTTCACATTGCTGTGGACTCAGTGGGCTCCTTCAGCACTTCGGTCTTTTATTATTACTTTGATAATTCCCTCTGTTTCTTTCATCCAGGGATTATATTATTTCAATATTGTACCTCCCAGCAGATCTGCTAATTTATTGCTTCTCTAGTCTTCAATTTTACATTTTTTTCCTTTCTCTTCTTTTTTTTTTTTCTTTTAGGAAATGGCCCCAATGTTACCATCAATGAAACTCAACTTTTCTATCATATTTTAACAGTGTTATAATATACCTACTTTTACTATTATTTATGTATATAATTTTCACTTCTGAGGCTTTGTGTTTTATTTTGCAAGACACCCTACTCTTGTTTAACAGGTATAATGTCTCATAGTTGAGGATATTGGCTGTATTACATAAACATGTTTTCATTTTATCTTGCTCTCTATATTTCTCAGCTATATATTAGTTTATTTGTATTTTTGTCTCTGTCGTTTGCAACATCTTTTGGAATGCTCATTTTTTGAATATATATTTAAGAGAGAGTCTTTGTTTGCTTTCATAGGGTTTGTTAATGGTGTCTAATATTAAGGTGATTTAGTGGGAATCGACCATTTCGTTAAAGAATTCTCAAATATTAGGGTTGGTAGTGTCTGTCTCTTAGGGCTGCCAGTTTTTCCAGAAGGAATTCTTTTATTAAGCGGGGTTTTATTAAGAGGAGTTTGAAGTTTACAGATAGCAATTTGGAAGCTAATTAAGAAAGACCATTGGGTTCTTACCTTTCAATTTACAGGCTCAACATTTTTTTCTTCCCTTCTTTCAGCTCGGCATGCTTTCCTGTAGTTCAGGACTTCTTTTGTTGAAGCTCCACTGACAATAATACATTCTGTCTTCTGTTACTGTGGAGTGGGCCATCACTAAGCATTCAGGTTGGAGAAAGTGCATTTGGAATCCAAATATAACTTAAATTATCTTCCCACCAATTCTCATCTTTTTAGTCCCATTAAATGATGCATTTCCAAAGACACCATTGCTTAAATACTTAAGACATTCTTGAATTTTCTGACATAATTTTATATACTTTGACTTTCTTGATATTCTCATTAGAAAAAAAGAACAAGCTTTAATCCTAAGTCAGCTATTACACATCCATCTGCAGAGCATCATAAACAGTTAATTTGACATCACTCATCTATTGTGGTCATCTCAAAATTCTCCGTGTCTTTATCCATTTATACTAGTTTTATTCTATAATAATCATAATAGTAGGATTTGAAAATAGAATGGAGACAAACACATGCTATTTTAGTAACCAGCTTTAACTGCAGTTATGAATAGATGTGATTTTATTTCTTACTAATTTTTTCCTTATAAGTCTTATATCAAGCAGCAATGAAGGCACTCTGGGTTTACTGTCACAGAAGCATGAGAAAAATGGTGAAAAAATAGTCATTTCTGTCTTTATAAACTCCCTGAAGAACTTCCTGATGGTTTTAATGATTATTTGTGGGATAATATTTTGCATCTCTTAATTTTAGCTCTTCTATATCAATAGATCAAATATATTCTCTAATTTGGGTTTATAAAAATGCATGTTGGTGTAATTCTCATTTCTCTTAGCTAAGGATTAGTACAATTTGTAAGACTGTGAAGGGAAAAAGGAAATTAAAAACCATATATAATAGATGTAGATGCTGTTGGAGGGTTTGAGAAAGAGTCTTTGTGACTGGTTTCCTTTAAGCCTTATTGTCAGAGGGGCAAGGATATGACACAACTTCTAGGGAAATTTGGTGAAATCTGAGAATGAAGAGGATTTTGTTTCTTGACTCTTACTAATTCTCCAGAAGGTGAGTCCTTCAGAAGAAGAGGAACATGAGATGGACCTGTTAGGTAGTTAAATAAGCGGGGGACACCAGGCAGATAAGTGGAGGAGACAAAGGATGGTCTGGAAGATAATGTTATGCTCACCTCCAGCATAAAGAGAATTTACTTCTAAATGAGTGCCAGCAAGAAACTGGTTAGAACCTGACAGCTACAACTGTGGGGTCGTGACAAGGACCTAACCAGACATGACCCAATGCTCATTATAATGTAATTAGCATTGTGGTTTGGGCCCCCTCCCATACGTTTTTCTGTGTGCACCATGGGTGAGGACATGCCCAAAGAGGAGAAACATGATTGGGCATTCTGGGGCAAGAGCCATCAATCAATCAAAAGACCACCTCTAAGTGAGGTATAAAAGAAGGGGCAAACAGAGACCACCACTTTTCCTCCCGTGGGTGAGCCCACCTCCCATTCTTGGAGGTGTACTTTTCCTTTGTTGAATAAATCTTTTAAAATCTTTCACCACGCAATTCACCATCTCTCCACTATAAACTCATCTTTCGAGTATGACAAGAACTGGGGTATTTACTTTTTTGGGCGAGTAACAGAATGAATAAAATAAGGTTAAAGTATAACTCCCAATGGACTAAGAACACCAGGGCACATTAGGGGAAATGGAATACGCCCTATAAATTTACTCAGTTAGTATACTTTTTGCCTACCTGTGCCCAAAACAAGATTTAGCAAGGTTATAAACATAAACATTTAAACACACACAAAACCTGATTCTCTTATTTTGTAGTCCTTTGGGGATACTTATTCATAACCTTTTTACAAAGGTCTAATTAGCTCTTCACCAGTTTAAAGAGGCATGTGACACAGATGGGAGCAGGGACCGCAGGGATCAGGTCCACACAGTAACCAGGCAAGTGGGCAGTGGCCCCTAATGGGGCGCCCACCTCTTCCCTGAAAGATACGCAGAGTTTAACAAGGCTTTTCCTCAGAGGCCTTCACTTCGCCTGCTGTTACACACACACACAGACTAGTTGAAATAACACGATGCGGGATAAAAGAAGAGCCCTGCCACAATGTAATTCTCTAAAAGCCAGGTTTTAGGCTCTGTGGGAGGTTAAGAAGAAAGCTCTTTTAGATCACAAGAGTTAATCTTGGGAGCTCCACTTTCAACATAACAAATCGATGATGACTGCCTTTTTGACTTCCTTATAAGGTTAATACTGGTAATTTTTTTTTAAAAATCCAGAGAAAACAGAGAGTACTTGAAAACTCATGTGAGCTTCACCAGAATTTAAAAGAGAGTCTGTAGAACAAGGCTGCATAAACAAGATATTTTCATAAATATAACAGCAAAACTAAGATTATGCAATTATGTATAAGATTGTCTTTATTTTCTGAATGTTTTCTGGAAGAAATCAAAATAAAAGATTTTATTTGCTGATTTTTCTGAAAGGTATTATCTACAATGTATTTAGGGAAATCTACCAATGTACCTGCATATTTTTATAATGGTCTAATTACGCATTGAGATTATATTTTTTACCCAGAAAGGGGAAATCATTGGTTCTTGTCTCACTCAAAAGAGAAGAATTAATATGGGAGACAAAAGTGTTGTGTAGCCAAAGACTTTAAAGGTTTTATTCGCAAAGGGAAGGCACACCTGTAAGCAAGGGAGGCAGGGTGACCCAAGGGCAGATAGCAGTGGTCTTTGTTTGCCCCCTTCTCTTACACCCTCACTTAGAGGTGGTCTCTTGATTGACGGACGGCTCTTGCCCCTGGAGCGCTTAGTCATGCTTGGCCCCTTTTATGCGTGTCCTTACCCGTGATGCACACAGAAAAGCCCAACAGAGAGGGGGCCTAAACCACAATCATAATTATATTACAATGAGCACTGGGTCATCTCCAGTTAGGTCTTTATCACTGCTGCACAGTCGCAGCCATCTGGTCTCAACCAGTTTCTTGCTGGCACTCGTTTAGAGGAAGTAATGCTCCTTATGCTGAGGCAAGCATACTGACCGCCATCTTCTGGACCATCCTCCCTCTCCTCCACCTTATCTGTCAGGATCTCCCACTTATCTAACTGCCTAACACTTTTATTTTGTTTCTGCTCATTGTTAATCAGGTTTAGTAATACTGAAATATATATTGATTAAATGGTTTAAACTCTTCGAGTCATGCTTAGTTAAGAAGAAATTTCTTTTAACATTTAACACTTTGAAGATTATGTGTAAATAAGAATTGAGATTATTCTAAAGAGTACTGAAAATACCAGTCTTTTGTTTATTTTAGTACAATCTCTTAAAGATTGACAACTATGATTCCCAAAAGCCATGTATATGCTTACAAATTAATAACTTTATTTTTCTTCAAAAATGTGTGATTTGTTCTCAATGGAGAGATTTAAGTTATATGTCATATGATTACCAGTAAAATGAGAAAAATCCAAATGAAATGTCTTTACTCTCAAATTTCAGATAAAATAAATATTTTATTAAATTTTCAATGAGAAAAGTATACATTTACACTCAGCTCTGATGTACAGACTCCACTTTGCTACACAAGGAGATAAATGTAAAATTAAATGGAGTACAATAAAATTATAAACCATTTCCTATCCTTAATTCAATCAATCAAAAATATGTACTGAGAACACTGTATGCCTGAGTATAATCGGGGTAAAGTCATGGATTTACTACAAAAAAGTATGCTAAGTAATGAGTAGAAGAAAACTCATATGCATAAATAAATCAGTAATTTAACAAAAAGCCTTTTAAAACAGATATGCAAAGAAATGCTAAACTTGAGTCTTGAGGAACATCATTTCCATCAGAGAATCTGAAAAAAAAATTATGAGGAAGAACTCATTGATTCAAAGCCTAAATTTTAGGTGATGAAATATTAGTAATTTTTTGAAAAATCATAGAGGAGGAGAAATTATAGATAAAGAAAACCCTTGTCAATAAACTGAGGGCATGCATAGTCAAACAAACAAACAAACAAATCAAACAAACAAAAAAACCCAAAAAAACTTGGCTGCAGTGTAGACATGTAAAAAAGGAGAAAAAAAGAGTATGAAAAGAGTATTAGGAAAGTATGCAAGGCTAAGAAATTATGAGATAAGAAAAAAAAAAGAAATTATGAGGTAAGGAAATGTTGAGTTCAAAGTTGTAGTTTGGGGAGATTACTTTGGTAGCAGTAAATGTGGGAGTAAATTCAAATAAGGGAAATATAGGGCCTGAGCCAAAGTGGCCAAGAAATGAATAAAAAGATGTAACTAAGATGTTTTAAGAACTGATTTTTTATGTGTGTGTGGGGGGGGTGTGAGTGTCATTCAGGGATAACTATCGTTTTGCATTTGGGTTTATTTGGAGTGAAAATAATGTTTACATTTTTGTATATTTCTTTAAAATATGTGTCCTACAGAGATATGGACCCTCATTTTTAGTATTGATAGGGACTAATTTATTTCTTAATTGAAATAGCTTTGTTTTATAACACTATACACACTTCACATGTGCAACCTCCTATTTCTACTTCTGTCTACACTACAGTGTGCTCACCACCATAAATTTATCCATCACCATGCAGGTGATCCCCTTTACCCATTTTGCACTCTCACCTCGCCCCTTCCCTTCTGGTAACTACTACTCTGTTCTCAGTATCTATGTGTTTGTTTTCATTCTGCTTGGATTACTCATTTTGTTTTTAGTTTCTTTGTTTACTTTTTATATTTCACATATAAGTGAAATCACGCAGTATTCGTCTTTCTCCTTCTGACTTAGTTCACTTAGTATAATATCCTCAAGGTCCATTTGTGCTGTTGCAAGTGGCACAATTTCATTTTTTTTATGGCTAAACAGTGAATCTATTTTGTGTGTGTATGTGTGTGTGTAATAAACCATACACACATAAAACATAATCTTGATCCATCCAGCTGTTAATGGACACTTAGGCTATTTCCATACTTGGGTATTGTAAATAATGCCACCATAATCATGGGGGTGCGGATACCTTTTCAGATTAATATGTTCACATTCTTTCGATAAATACCCATGAGTGATATAGCTAGATTATATGGTATTTCTATTCTTAATATTTTGAAAAATCTCCATGCTATCTTCCATAGTGGCTGCACCAATTCACATTGCTACCAACAGTGTATGAAGGTTCCTTTTTCTTCACATCCTCACCAGCACATTATTTCTTGCCTGTTTGATAATAATAATTCTGACAGGTGTAAGGTGATACCTCATTGTGTTTTTTTTTATTTTTTTTTTAACATTTTTTATTGATTTATAATCATTTTACAATGTTGTATCAAATTCCAGTGTAGAGCAAAATTTTTCAATTATACATGAACATATGTATATTCATTGTCACATTTTTTTCTCTGTGAGCTACCATAAGATCTTGTATATATTTCCCTGTGCTATACAGTATAATCTTATTTATCTATTCTACAATTTTGAAATCCCAGTCTGTCTCTTCCCACCCCCCGCCCCCTTGGCAACCACAAGTTTGTATTCTATGTCTATGAGTCTATTTCTGTTTTGTATTTATGCTTTTTTTTTTTTCATTGTGTTTTTGATTTGCATTTCCGTGATGATTAGTGATATTGAGCATCTTTTCATGTGCCTGTTAGCTATCTTTATGACTTCTTTGGGAAAAAGTCTATTCAGGTCCTCTCCCCATATTTTAATATGGTTATTAAGCTTTTCTTGATGTTGATTTGTATGAGTTTTATGGATGTTTTTCACATTAAACCTTTATGGGATATATAATTTGCAAAAAACATCTCTTATTCAGTAGGATGTCTTCTGGTTTTATTGATGGTTTCCTTGGCTGTGCAGAAGCTTTTTAGTTTGAAGTAGTCAGGTCTGTTTATTTTTGCTTTTGTTTCCCTTACCTGAGGAGACATATCTAGAAATATATTGCTAAGACCCATGTGAAAGACTGCCCTGCCTATGTTTTCTTCTAAGAGTATTATGGTTTCAGTTCTTACATTCAAACCTTCCATTTTGAATTATTATTTTTTTTCTGTATGATGTGATACAGTCTTCTATAGTTTTTGCACGCAGCTATCCTCTTTATTGAAGAGACTATCATTCTTCCATTGTACATTCTTTGCTGCCTTGTCCTAAATTAATTGTCTGTATAGGCTTGGCTGTATTTCTGGAATCTCAATTATGTTTCATTAATCTGTGTATCTGGTTTTCTGTCAATGCCATGCTGTTGTGATTTCTATGGCTTTGTTATATGGTTTGAAATCAAGGAGTGTGTTACCTCCAGCTTTGTTCTTTTTCTCTCAAGATTGCTTTGTATATGTTGGTTGTGTGTGTGTGTGTGTGATTCCATATAAATTGTAGACTTTTTTTGGTTCTATTTCTGTGAAATTAATTTAGTAAAATGGTGGGTATAAGGGGAGCAAAGAGTGAAGATGGAAATTAAGATGACATACAGATGTTTTACTAGAAATGCATCCACTAATATCTATGTGAGGTGGCTAAGATTAAGAATATGCATTTATATACCTGATATGCTACCCAACCTTCAGCTCAACCCAGGATATTTGACCAATTCAAAGAAAATGCACTTAACATTGTCTTTCATTTTCTTCCATATTCAAATGTAATTCCTTATCTTCAATTATATGGTAAAAATCAAAGATATATATGACACAGGTGTTGCTCTTAGAATTCATGAAGAAACTAAATTCCAGGAAATTCTCTCCTTAAAAATGTCCAACAAAGCAGGAACTGGACATGAATGAAAACATACAACTCTGTCATTGTCAAAGGGGGCCTTAATTTAGCAAGGGAAATTTATCTCTTAAATATACTTTCCTGAAATATATCCATAAATTTGATGTTTTAAAAATTTTATTGACTACTATCCACAGATAAATATAGTACTGTAGATTATCACTTGTCTCAAATCTAACTATTGAAAGAATTCCATAAGCTTTACTGATTTTAATTTTACTAAGATATTTTGCAATTACTATTCAAAAGGAGGGAAAAAATAAGCTAAACAAATTTCACCACACTGTGTTTGTTAAATAAAATAAGTTGCTTCATCAAAAATAGCTAGTTTTATAAAAGACAGCCTATTATATACATAATCATTTTCACTGAGGTTTAGAATGCAGAATATATGAGAAAATTGAATAAAATGAATAGGCTTCTGAGCAAGAAAAAATTTAATTTAACATTAACTACATAGGTTGACTTTAAAAGACAAAGCATGTTAGTGATTTTGATTAACAAAGTAGCCATGATTTCATACTTCAGATATATTTTGATAAAGTTATATTTAGATGATTGCCGATTCTAGATGTAAATACTGTATTTTTATATGTTAAGTGGAATATAAGTAGATTTTATCACAAAGAATTGATAATAAAATAAAACATCTACATATTTTTAAAAAAATAAGAAAGATTTTGACTAATACTTGGAAAAAATGTTTATATTGAAAGAAAATACGTGGAGAATTATAACTTATTTTCCTTACAATTTCTTTTCTTATAATGAATCACTCAATATTATACATTATTAAATGAGAAAATTATATTTTAAGTGATTATAAATTGAAAATTAATTGCCCTTTTATTTATTTTTATTTTTTTGTTTTGTTTTGTTTTTGCATATTTAGAAAGTATGCAGTATATGTGCATTTTTGGAGAAATTGGGATTTCAGGTCAAATGTAAAATGGAATATGATTTGGGGAGGAAAATTATGTTAAGTTTCAAAAAAACTAGGAAACAGGTAAAGAAAACAAGAAAATAACACTTGCATTACTTTTAATATTCGGTTTATAGTTTTAAAACTATTGTGAATAATTCAACAGGGGAGTGTGGCAGCATAACACAGAACTGTGGATTTAATTCAATCTGGTTTATTCTTATGGCTCCATGATTATGGTGAAGGGCTCGACTTTTTAATTTGATGAAATGCTTTGCTGAAACTATCTCAGATAAACTCTTACATTTAAAAGACATCTGCCTGAAGTAGTTTCTTAGGGTCAAGTTTATGACTTCAGTAATAATACAGTTGGTGCTATATTCTGGCAACACTGCTCCAGTGTAAATGTGGGAAGCTCACAAAATTCCTTAAAGGATGAAATAATGTCTGAAAGAAGGTTTGAAGGTCAACACACATCACCTAACTTTGTAGTAAATAGAATTCTTACTTAAAATATGGAGGATCTAACACTTGGGGCACTTAAGGTAATCATTATGCCAGTCAGCATTGTTTAGTGCTTAATGCATCTCAAGATACAGGAGAAAGTAATCTGCTAGGACTCCTCTGGGAGAAAACGTTTAGTTCAAGTGTGGAGCTGCCCTCACAGTTTGACTTTCACCTTGGCAGAACGCATGCCCTTTTATCTCTCTCCATCTAGATGCAAATCTTTTGTCAGGCCCAACAGTATCTCAGAATTAAACTTGAAGAGGAAAGGTGAGAAGTCAATGCAGACCAGTGGAACAACAGGAATTACTCTCTGAGATGCTTTCATTGTTCACATGAGCGTCATAATCAGGGTAATCAGACAGTCAGCAGGGAATCTCTCCACGCTGGACAGGTCAGTTAAGAGACAGCCCTGGCGTGTATTGTGTGGGGCTGTCTGACTCTGGGTGGGAGGTACTGCAACTCACATTCCCCCTGACACATGGGAACCTGGCCAATCCCAAAGAGAAGGCTCCCATGACTCAACTCAACCTATGTGAACGCCCTCATAGAGTCACACATTTGAACCACATAACATTGCCATTTTGCAGGTCAAAAAGTGTACAAAAAAATCAGCAACTTTTAAAGTAAATCAATAATATCTTTCCCTTTGATGTAATAAAAGTAATTGACATCTCTTTCAGGCGTCATTCAGTCCAGTGGCTTCATTATAATTTTAACCCTGTAGTTCAAGGCCAGTCTGCTAGAATTTTTTGATATTAATATTTCATAAAGAGTTTTATAAATACATTAATAACTTTATTACTACAGGTCAGAATTCTTAATTTAGTAAATTGCTGTGATGCTTACAAGGGGAGTTTGGAGAAATAATCTCTTCATAGACCTTCATTTATTATTTTACATCTAGATACTCAGAGGTTGCCAGAGAATGCTAAGTATAAGTTCCACAATGAAGTTAGTGAATATTTTTCTGGTTTGAACTTTATATTAGACTAAATTTAAACTAAATCACTTCTATAGCAGGTATAAGTATAAAGTAGCATCTTTGAGAAATAAGTGGATTTATATTTGAAAAATCTCAGTATTTTGTGGCAAGTTGAACAAAAAGACTTTCTACAATACTTTCAAAGTAATTTAAAAATTATGGAATAATCATACATTTGGGGGTTTTAAAATAGGGAAATACATATTTGAAATAGTCTGTACTGATAGTCATAAAAATATTAGAAGTCACGATAAATAGTAATTTACTAACTTAAACCTTTCAAAAGTGTTTTCTGATGACACACTTTTAATGATTATTAGAATATAAGATAGTGATATTTTTCAAATCTTGATGTATATATAACATTTGTCTTCCATTTTAATCAGATAGAAATGACATTGAGTTATACAAGGGGAAAAAAAAAAAGAGCAACATTGATTTTCATTTTCCCTTACTATATGAAGTCAGGAGGGGACCAGGAAGAAAATAGGTTTTTCAAATTCTACTCTTCACTCATCTTTACTGACTTATACCTTCTTTTTAAATTGACCTTGCTGAAAAGTGATCCACTCTGTGTTTTGAAATTTTACTTTGAGAAAATATAAACAACTCTCAATGCATTTCTTCTTGGTGATATTTTGATTTTAATACTTGTGTGAGGCATTCCTTTTTATAATTTTGGGGAAAGGAAGGTTTACCTTTCGTCTGTTTCCCTTTGTATGGGACCTGTTCTAGTTAGCCAAACTCTAGACACAGGTAGAGTGAGAATCTTGTGGGGTCTATGGCCTGGCAAGACAGCAGAAGGCAGATGAAACACGAGGTTTAGGCCCTTCCTAAAGGAGACTGTCTTCAGATTAAGTGGTAAAGAAGTCACAAATGAGAATGTAGACTGTGGAAGATCTATTCTTAAAGGTATATGTGAAGGGGCGTGGCCCTGGGAGAACAGTACATAAGGACAAGGGTAAACCTTAAGAGTGTTCAACGCATCACCATTACAAAAGTATACGAGATTGACCAGTTTATTCAAGTCTCAGCTTGTCAGTTCAGGGTTGGTTGGAAGCAATGCAGCTCTGTGCAGGTGAGTTGTTTAAGCCCAAGTACATTTTTACTTTTAGGGAACTTGTTGGGCCATCAAGTCTGTTAGTTTGAGTCTAGAGAGGATACTTGAGTCCCTACAGCAGTCAAACTATAAATTTCTGTTGATTGAAAAACTAGAAAACTCATTTTCAAACACTAGATGGCTAACTGGACTATTTTTAAAGTCTCCCTATTGCTGTCTCTAATTTTTCATGCTCTTTAGAAATAAGGTTCTAGAAATTATCATGTTTTCTAACTAAAGGAATTTATCTGCTCTGACTGAGCTGATCAATAGGAATTTGAAAGCAGGAACACAGAGAGACCATTGTTTCTATCTTCCTATTACATGGATTTGAATTAAGTGCCCAAAATCTTTAAACAAGAGAAAGAAGAGTGTTTTAAAATGATAAAAGTTGGAATCAGCAATGGATAATTTGTGCACAAAATAACATGGGTATCTACATTCATAAATTGAGAAGAGAGATATTTCAGAAAGAAACTGAGACAAACACATTCATCCCTCTCAAATATTGGTCAACAGTATTAAGAAAATAGAGGCAACAAATAATATACTGTAAAAGTTAAATATAACTTACATATATGTATTTATATACCATCATTATGTCACTGAGACATATAGTACAAATATTTTCAAGTGTCTACAGAACCATTAAAAAAAATTAACATATATTAGATAATAAAAGCAGATATTCTAAACCAGCATCCCTCTAAACTGCTACTATTAAAATTAAATCTTGCCAAATATTAAATCAGAAACAAACATGTAAAAAAATCAACCCAATTTTAATGTATTAACAGAATACTTTGCAAAATCTCAAAGAAGACATTACAGAATATTTGATAAACAATTAAATGAATAGACTACAGATAACCTTAAGGATTTAGCAAATTCATTGCTTATAAAAATTTAATTGACCTAAATATTTGTATTCATTTGCATTAGTAAGCAAAAATGAAAATTAACGAATAAAGCCTATAAATCAACAAATTATAAAAAGAAAACTAAAGAACAGAATACAAATAGCAGAAATGAAGAATTAATTACAAGAGTAAAGCTAATGAAAAGTGTGTAAGTATTGGTTTATTAAAAAAAAAGAAAAAATGGAAGTTAATATGTATTTTGCTTATATTTCTACACAATATTAGTAGTAATTAACAATTAGAAATTTAAATTTTGAAAATTACCAAAGGAGTGGCCAAATGATAGAGAAGGAAGACCTTGAGCTCGCTTCCTCCCGTGGGCATCCGAAAGTTACAACTATTTATGAAGCAAATATCGATGGGAATGCCTTGAAGAAGACTAGCAGAAAATAACCTACAACTAAAGATTTGGCCATAGACCATCATCTGATTACAGGTTATTGTCCTGTTCTCTGGGCCATGCCAGTCATCATGGAGTTATAAACTGCCTACTGTCAATATTTTACATCTACAGCATTGATCTGTTTACATCTGTGATCTTAGCCTAATTAAAACTTGGCGGTAGCTCCTTGTCTCAACTGGATTGGCTCCAGCCTGGCTTCCTTGGCACAGCGGGGATTCTCCACCACATCCTTCTGTGAGTTCTTTATTTCAGCTGCAAATTCTCAGCAGATACTTTGGTTTTCTGCTCAGAGCTACAGGAATATACCTCCTGAGTACATGGGAAATTTTGCATTTTCCATGAAACATGCAGTCAAGGGAAATTTGTGAAGGCAGGTGAGAAAGTCTGAACCTACTTTTCTGTTTTTTTTTTTTTTTTCTTAAACCCTCCACTCTAACTTCCCACTCCCTGTCCTGAGTCCCCATTCCCTTAAGCCTGACTCATGGGGCTGGGACTTACTGATGCAGGTCTCAGTAAGGCGGTGTTTGCTAAGCATTTTTTAATGGAACTTGCAGTTCATATCTATCTATGTAGCTAATTCATCAATCAGCAAAAAAGCTAAATCTGTTAAATATCACGTTTACTTAACGAGCACCTGCAAGTGCATGCAGATATGCCTGAATATCTATTTTTAAAGTGTTTACTGTTATCTAACTCATATTTTAAAATGTAGCCAAAATAAAGTTGGGAACTAAGATGCAGTGGCATTATATATCAGTTATTTCTAATCCCAGTTTATTAAACTCTGTATTCACAGTCATTTTTACAGTATTGTATATGGCATCTTTATATAAGAACAATACTTTACAAAATTACTACACTGGAATTAATACAATACTAAGAACTTCAATAGAAACCTTAGAAGATTTAATAGTCTGTATAACACTTTAGAACCTTTGTAGGAACCAGTAATGGAAGTTAGAACAGGAACCTGTCATGGAATTTAAGTCCAACTCTATGAGGGCGTGAGTTCTGATATTGGCTAAACTTTATATTGCTCTGTCTCTCCATCTATAAAATAGGAGGCTTAATATGTTCTCTTTGCATCGCTGACATGTTAATGAGGACTACACGAATCAATATATAAGTCAGGTGTTCTTGGGAAACAATTTGGCTGTAAAGAATCACTGAAGAATAGATCTCAGAGAGTTATATGGTGTAGAACAGACCTTATTGAGAATAGTGGATGTTTCAGTGATCTTGTAAATTGCCCCATTAGCCATCAGATTTTACTTTTTCCAGTTTATTGACAGGAAATAATCTTCAAAAGTAGACAAGGAACGTTCGTCAATGTCTCTGTATCCTGCAGTTGTAACTAAATAGGCATTCATTGCTGATACATTTCAGTCAGTGGGAAGCATCATTTGTGGGAGCCGGTGTGATGGTATATAGGATATAGGGAGGAGACGGGACATTTGTGACAAATTCAGTGGACCCCATTCCACACCAAGGGACTCTGAATAGCTGAAGACACCCTCCCTCCCACACCCCAGCCCGCAGACTAAATGGACTCCATTGCTTTCAGAATAAGGTGGAACAATTACCCTTTCACACGTTTTGTGTGAATACGCCCATTTGTAGGAAGAAAGTGGCTATGAATTATTGACACTATCTTCTTCCTTTTAATGAAGGAGGTTAGTTTTTAAATATTCTTATACCTTTATCTCGTCCTTACAAGGCATAATTGGTCTCTCCAAAACTTTATTAGAACTAATCATTGCAGGGTTTTGGCAAAGACGTTTACTTTTTATTTTATGAAACAGTTTTGCTTATCAAAGAATAATACTTTGTGAAATGCCTTTCTTAAAATGAACACATCAAATGATCAAATTAAAAAAACTAACATTTATATTAATGGAGTTTGAATAATTATTTTAAATAAAAAGGTGACGTAGGGTTGTCTTCTGTGCTGTCATAGTATTTTTCAGTAATGAACAGTCCAAAAGCAGTTTCAGAACCAGCTTGGCAGGTTCACTGTTGTGACATACTTAAGGGAAAGGGGATCTAGAGATATAAGATATTTCAACTTACCTGGAAAGATATTCCTTCATAAATGCCAGCTTTATTCCCCAATTTATGCTGAAGAACTCACACGTTGGCAGGCCCAGGGCTAAGAGAGCCCAAAGCCTGCCCGCCCCCTCCACAATTCTGACAGTTTTGTTTTGGAGTCAAGGGTCTCTGCTTACTTCAGGGGGCGGGAGTTTCACTGACAGAAGGACACATTATGTGGCTCTAAGCTTTGCCACTTCTGAGTAAACCGAGATAAGAGGTACACTCTGTTTCTTCCCTAAGGAAACCAGCCTGAAAGCTGATATGACCTAATCCTCGGCTTTATTTTTGTAAACAGAGAAGACAATTCTAACATCTCCACATGAACTCATAGGCTTTCTTTCTGCTTTTTACACCCCATTGCCTGACTTAATGATCATAAACTGGGCGTACTCTCATTTTGTTTGTATAGTTCTACACGGATATGTATCTTTAGAACTAGACATTTCACACGAGCATATCTGTTATGTTTTAGATGAATATTTGAGCTTAATGTTTATACTCTGATTTTAAAAGTGTATCACTTACATTGCACTTACCATTGCCCATAATTCAAATCTACATAATGAAATAAAGGGCCCTGAAGGCTGTAGTGATGCCTGTCTGCTACATTTCAGGAATGTGGCAGATCAAAAATATTTTTAAGACCTCAGCAGGTAGAGATGCACTCACATGCTAATATATCTGTTATTTAAAAGTGTATTAGATGGTAGAACCATAAGTAAATCAAAACTAACTGTATATATAAATAGAAAAACAACAAGTTTCTATTGTATGGCACAGGGAACTTTATTCAATATCTTGTAGTAACCTATCATGAAAAAGAATATGAAGAAAAATATATGTATGTATATGTATGATTGAAACATGATGCTGTACACCAGGAATTGACTCAACATTATAAACTGACTATACTTCAATTAAAACAAAACAAAATAAAGCAAAACAATAATTTAAATGGGATTTAATAATTTAAACTGCACTGATTTAAATGGGAGTCAGTGATGGGTCTGGATATTTTATTTATATGTTTTGTTCTGTTAATATGTCATGTGGGGTTTGTATTACACAAGAATCCTTTATACGTAATCTGTAACCTCAGCTCCCTGATGGGTTTAAGTAAAGGTATGCTTGGTCTTTATTCAAACTTTATTCAATGCTCTTTCCAACTTTTTGCCTCCGAGGCAGAAGCCATCATTCATCTTCAAATTTAAACAGCACATAATCTATGGAAAATACATATCTAATCTGGACAACTTTTTCTTCTTAAGTGCTGAGAATTACTGTGTATTCAGTTCTTTTAATCCAAGATGGCTTCCTGGCTGCAGATCTGGAAAGACCAGGCAACAAACTATGAGCCTATCAGAGAGAGATTATACCCAGGCCTTGAGGAATTACCATTGTGTGTGTGTGTGTGTGTGTGTGTGTGTGCAGGACAGAATGAGTGGTTATTCCTGTACTGGCCTTTTCAGCTGGCCGGCCTCGTAGACGCTTTTGGTGCTCAACTTTGTGTGGTATGAGAACAGTGGATTTCAAACATTTAGAACATTCCAAAGTAAGAAATATAGTGTATATTATGGCCCAGCACACACCTACACATGTAAAACCATATAAATAACTGAAATAAAAATTTAATAAACTGACACATATTTTTCTTTTCAGTGTGTATCATGCATAAATTCTATTTTGCACTTTATGAAACTATTCTTTTTTATTTACATATAGATAATAAATATCTATAATCTACCTCTAAATTATAGATAAAGATGAGATATATAGTATTCACATCTCTGTGTAAAATATACATAATATGTACATTTTCTATTTAAATAAAGGTTAATAATAACTCACCAGTAGCCTGTGACCACAGTTTGAAAAACAAGAAGTTACAGTAAATCCTCCCAGAGTTCCCAGAGTAGAAGTCTTTCATGGATGTTCAATTGCTTCCTTTTTGTTTTTTTTTTTTCCCCATTTCTTCTTATCTTCCAAAGAGGCATTTGCTGCTTTCCCTGCAACCTCTCAGCATCAAGTTTTACCCCAAAAAGTGAAGGGAAAAGACCGCAGTTCTTGTCATATCAAAACATAAGAATTCAGACAAGAGACAAAGCACTGTGTAGTAAAAGATTTTAAAGGATTTATTTAGCAAAGGGAAAGTACACCTTCAAGACTGGGAGGTGGGCTGATCCAAGGAAGGTTAGCAGTGGTCTTTGTTTACCCTCTTCTCTCATATCCTCACTTAGGGGTGATGTTTTGATTGATTGACGGCTCTTGCCCCTGGAGTGCTTAGTCATGTTTGTCCCCTTTTGCACATGTCCTTACCTATGATGCACCCAGAAAAACCTGGGGGAGGGGCTAAACTGCAATGCTAATTATATTATAATGAGCCTGGGTCATGTCTGATTAGGTCCTTGTCACTACTGCACAGTTACAGCCCTCGGGGTCCAGCCAGTTTCTTTCTGCACTCATTTAGAGGAAGTAAAGCCACTTTATGCTCAAGGCAGGCATATCACCATCTTCCGGACCATCCTCCCTCTCCTCTGCCTTATCTACCTGGTGCCCCCACTTACATAACTATCTAACAAAAGCACACAGTTCATGCGGAGTTAATTTATATTTATGACTCTAAATGTCTTGACATTTTCTCTGGGTTTATTTCATATTCTCAGCTCTTTTCACAACATTTTTAACTGTTTGTAATGTTTGCTTTCTACTAAAAATTGTCTATCCTATATTAGCATCCTGCAGCAGATTAACAAACTTATAAAGATATCAAACATTTTTAGCAGTATATTTTCCCATAATAAATTTTTGATCCAGTATAAACATGTTTATTAATAGATGCAAAATTTTTTTTGTCTCTGTAAAAATTAAAAAGCTAAAAGTAGATAAACTTACATTTAGCATTTATGTGTATCTTATTTGGAAATGATTTAGCTATTCCATGAATATTCATTATTTAGTTTAACTTAGAATAAACTTTTATCTTATTTTCACTTATTTAAAACACTTCTTTTTAACAGTTATGCTTGGATTAGACATTAACAGCTAACCATCATCTTAAGTTGTTTTTCTTATTGACAAATTCCCTATTAGAAATATCATGAGCTCATTTGATCACTAAACTCAGGTATAAAAAGTTCTATATTTGCATTCTATTTTGCAAAACATTCAGTATTGGTAACTCTAAATGAAGGTGGATTTATAAAATGGCCGCATGTAGGCTAACAGATTGTTTATTCTTATGCTTGCCCTTAAAACAGTCAAATGACTGGACTGACCTGTTGCTACTCACAGTTCCAGGCCCAGTATTAAAACTAAAGCTATTTATCTCACTGTTTCTACTTTATTCCAGTCATTGAAAGTAATAAGCTTGGTCTCTGGGTCCTTCTCCAAGAAGTCACAGGACTGTAACCTTACAAAATAGCCTGACTTGCCAAGAAGACCACACCCTGAGTGCTTACAAGACAAAGAGATCTAACTGCTGGCCTTTGTGGAACTGGCTGCCTGGAGACATCATGTCACCATTCTAAGTCTTCTGATGAGAAAATGATTCTGTTGATGGTTATCGGTGCTGTATTGTTTGAGCTATGGCTGTATACCCACCCCACCCCACCCCACCCCCAAGGCGGGCTCACAGTTTTGAAGGCACCAGCCTGCTGTGAGTCCCCTTTGCCCAGCAAAGCAATAAAATTGTCTCCTCTCTTCTCAGCTCCAAGGCATTGTCTCCGGGTTATTTGGCTCGTCAAGGATGTGGTGGTCTTTCCACAACATAAAGATATGCTTATTTTCATTAAACCAATAAATTTAAACTAGATTTTGTGTATCAAAGATTATCTCAGATTATGTGAACTTGAAAAACTGTTGACAAGTCCAAACTCTTTCTGCTCGCTGCACAACAGGCCAGTAAATGAGGAGATAAGGTGTCGGGGCAAGGAATAGCGACTTTTTTTGGAGAGCCAGCAGACCGAGAGGATGGCAGACTAAAGTCCTGGAGAACCATCCTGCTCTAGTCAGAACACAGGCTCCTCTTATACAAAAAATAAGGGAGGGGGAGGGAAAATAAGGAAGGGGGTGTAGTTGATTGCTGTAATCTTGCTGCAGGCATTCTTTGTTCTTGCAACGGTCCCCGTGGGCCAGGTCATGGTGTCCCTGTAACTCTCCAGCAAAACAAAGGTTATTCTCTACTACAAACCATTTGGGTTAGTTTCTGAGTTATGGTGGGTTATTTCTAAGAGTGTACCAGATTTATATAAACATTTAGGATTTCTTTAAGCCAGTGAAGTAGAGCTCTTTACAAATTAATTTTGGCAATACCATCTAGAGGTAGAGAAATATCATAGTCCTGACATACACACATAGACATACACTACACACAGGCAGGCATCAAGATCTTACAGTTTTTGTTTTTAAAAATGTTTCTATGTCTCAGGTACAAAATTCAGAGAAATAGTTAGATCCATACTGTTTTTCCAGTAAATGGATTTTTTTTTTTTATTGGCATACTATAAGAATTCTTTAGGAGCTGCTTGTGTTGGTTTATTTTGAGGTCATTTTGTCTTTTAGAAGCCCTTGCATATCAATCACATAATGGATTCCCTATCTGTGAGACTTTGGGTATTCTCTTTTAAGTGTGTCCCTTAAAGTGGACTTATATAAAACAAGGTTTCCCAGAATGGCCATTATAATTTCAAATTATCTAGATGTTCACCTTTTTTTTTTTTTTTTCCTCAGAAAGACAAAAGATTCTGGTGCAAGGGCCAAGTAGGACCTACCTTGCATTTGGCTTTTCTGTGACGTTTTAATTATGAAAGGCCCAGTGACAGTCCTAAGACACCAGGAACCACGTTTTCCTCTCTCTTGAACAAAATGGGTGACTTACTGAAGCTTCATAGAAACACATATTAAGTAAAGTCAGAGAGCTCAAAATTCAAAGAATGAACCTCAGGTAGAGGAGAAAAAGCTTACTTTTGAACTTCCCAGTCAGCAAGAAAGCGGGGAGTTCAATGTGAGACAGGAAGGAACGGGGTAGAACACAGCCATTAAAGGAGTGACACAGCAGTTAGCACCAAGATGGTGGGAAAGCTGACCCCCCATAGACCTGAAGGCTCAAGATGAGGGAGATTCAACCCCCAGGGACCTTGAGTTTCATTATGCACATTGTAATGTACTAGCACGGTGAATGACACACCCACAAGCACCATGACAGTTCTGAAGCTGACCATGGAAGGTCAAAGAGAGGGCAGTAGCCCAGTTCCTGGGAATCCTCCTCCCTCCTACAAAGTATTTGGAATAATCCTGTCACTTGTTAGCAGGTAAAAACTAGCACCACCACGCCTCACAGTCACTCTCTCTTGCCTTCTGAGATGGCCTGCACTCTGTGGAGTTCGCATCTCTCAAAATGAATCTGCTTTTACTCAACTGTGGCTCACTATTAAATTCTTTCCTGAGTGAAGCCAAGGGCCCTCACTTGGCAGGATACATCCCAGGGGCTCAACTGAGACCTAGGACATGGCCATCCTCTCATTTCCCACACTTTTTCCTGTATCGAATAGGCTCTGTGGTTACTGTGAATGAAAAATGCTGCAAACCATACCAGTAAACAAAGAATGCTGAAGTCACCAAGTCCTTAGCGGCTGCCCCCACCCCCCAGTGAAGACAAGCCTGCAGCCCGGCCTCTGCAGCCACTCACAATGGTGCACCCTGAGGGGACCCAGAATAAGAAAGGACAGGATCCTGGCCCTAGGTAGCTAGGTGCTTGTCAAAGGGATGAATTTAATGAGCCCAAGTGTTTTCTTCCTCTCATACACAGAAAAGTGCTAAATTCTTTAACTTGAGATGCCTGCCTTTCTTTAGATAACAAGTAATCTTTGATTGTTCTAACTACCTGGTCTTTGTTGTAAAGCTCCTGTATATCCTAGCGCCCCCCTCCCTTTGGAGCAGTCCCTCAGAGCGATCTGAGAGGCTGTCATCTTGGCTCGAGTCTTCCCACCAAATAAAACATAACTCTTAACTTTTAGGCTGTGCATTTATTTCAGTCAACATAGCAATAAAGAAAACTCCATGAATGCAAAGATTTTGTCTTTTTTTTTAACCTCCAAGTACAGCATCTGACACATAGTAGATATTCAATGTATATTTTGTGAAATAACTGGAAATACATTGTATTAGGTGAGCATTATAATTAATTCCACTTTACTTAAGTACAGAATGATTAATTGGCTAAATACAGTTACATACTTACAATATACCAGAAATAAAACTAAAACTATAAATTTTAACTTTGAATCTCAAACTCTTTCATAGAATTACACTCCCCACTTCCATGCTTAACCCATGGCAATCTTTAAAACATTTGTAAATGTAAATTTTTAAATTTCTTAGTTGATTACTTTACTTAAGGGAGAATTTCTTTTTTACAGAAGGTCAAAGTATAGCTGTGCTTCATAGAGAAGTGATCTGCAATCTTTCCAATTCAGATTTTATTAAAAAAAAATTAGAGAAAACTATTGTTCCTAATACATAACCATCAGGAAAAGAGGTATCAGGCTGTCTTTGGACATCAGTGTGTCTTTACATCTAACATCGTGCAGAATACTCAATAGGATATTAGTAAGCAAATTAGTTTGGTATGTATACATATATATTTAAAAATACATCTACATATACATGCAACTTTTATAAACAATTTAAAGAGGAGACATCCTAATTTATGAGTATTTTAAATCTGAAAGGAAAAGTTAAATAGAAGATGAGTGGGAAGATCATTCTTGGCAAAAAGAATACCAAGTCCAAAGATCATGTATCAACAGAGATTATGGTTTGGAAACAAAGAGTCTAGTAGTTAGAACCTAGGGAGCAAGAAGGATACAGGTGTGAGATGATCTGCAAATGTCAGTAGAGTATAGACTTAGCAGCCTGCTAAATATTTTAATATTTATTAAGAATTAATGATAAGCCTATGGGAAATTTTCAGCAGTTTAAAAAATTGTCAAATTTGGAAGTGAATATCTAAAAAATGTGCATTCCTTTATCATAAATACATACTTTGAAGTTGGTCAGCTTCATGCTTATGAAACTGGTATCAGTTTTGAAACCCCTTTTATTTGTCTTGAGTTTAGGTTATAATAGTAAATAACTTCATGGATATGAGAAAATTCATTGTCTAAAGTTCATGGTCTCTGATAGCAAACAATATTAAAGTTTAAAAGAAAGATTAGAAAAAGTGTCAGAGTTTGAGAAACTATAATATCTTTTTTGTAAATCAACCATGCTTCAATGAAAATCAATAAAAGATGGAAGGAAAGAAAAAGAAGAAAGAAAGAAAGAAAGAAAGAAAGAAAGAAAGAAAGAAAGAAAGAAAGAAAGAAAGAAAGAAAGAAAGAAAGAAAGAAAGAAAGAAAGAAAGAAAGAAAGAAAGAAAGAAAGAAAGAAAAAGAAAGCAAGAAAGAAAGAAAGGAAAGAAAGAAAGAAACACTTTTTTTGTTTTTTTGTTTTTTTTTTTTTTGTTGTTTTTTCCTGGAGAGAATTTAGATCACATGCTCCCTAGAACTACAACTAGGGAGAAATGAAGGCATTTGCCATTTGGAGTTTAGGATTCTATGGTTATTAATTGTTTATCATGATCAATATATAGAGACCTAGTTTATAAGAATGGGGTGGAACCTAATTCTTTGTAATGGGAAAAAAATCAATGAGCTTCTTTGCAGACACTATGCATGAGGGACCTAGATAAGGATTCAGCAATGAGAGAAGAGTCTGTGATAATTGCTTTCATTGTGTGTCAATCTGAGGGGTGTGCATGTTAATGGAAAATATGTTTGGGGTAAAAGCCCACTGAGGAGAAAAACGCTGGGGTTAATAATCACTGACAGCTGTAACTGACCAGGTTTTCCAGTGCACCCTGCATATTAACCAATTTTCTTTGCAAATCCCCTGACTTCCAGTATCATTCTCCTATTTCACTTTAGGGGTTTGTACAAATAAACAAGAATCATTCCTGAACTGAAATCCATGAGAATATTTTCTGTGCAATATTGGATTCAAGCTTGAACGAGGTTTCTTCCTGTTGTCAGCTTTTGTGGTCTGGTTAGTAACTAGTATGTCTATCTTGCATTAATTCATTTAAGAAATATTTAATAAGCACTTTTATGGGTCAGACTCTGTTCTAGGTCTGGAGTGTACACCAGGGAGCAAAAGAAAGGACTCTGTTCTCATATACCCGCTATTGGATTTGAGCAGACAAGCAATAACATAAATGAAAATATAATACACCAGAAGGTTATCATTACACTGATCAAAACTAGTCAGTGGATAACTATTTTTATATGCTGTATTTGAGACTTCTTTCCTACTGGAACTTTTTATCAATAATCAAAGCCCAAGGATTTTCTGTTTTATTTCATTTGTTCAGAGGTTGAGAAGATCTGCACAGGATAATCCTTTTGAACACTTAGCCTAATAGGAGTTGAATCAGTTTGAGCAAATTTAATTGAAAGACCTGCAAGGACAACACTTTTATTTAAGCAGTTTTATTACAAATTTTCCATTCTGCGTACTTCCTAGAAATCATAAAGTTATCAAAAAATGATGTTACACACTAATATTAAATATTAGGGATTTTGTTGTGGGGCTCTCCCTGGGAAAGAATTCTTAACTATTTAATTTTCTAATTTCATATTGTGGAATATCAGAAGAAAATTACCTGGAATTAGTAGGTTTTATAGTCTTCTTCAAAAGAACCACTGAATAAATGAAATAAAAGCATTGACTTAGCAAGTCTCTTGAATTTGGATAGGATCTGGTTTATTTGGTCGCCTTGGGGATTATTTAGCCTGTGGTGAGTCTGACATGTCAAAATGAGTAATTTTGGAACATTTTCCTTTCCTTCTCCTGCCCTTTCCCCTCTGCCTGCCTCTCCCCTCCCACCTCTCTTCCTCCTCCTCCCCCTTGTCCCCCTCCCCCTTCACTTCCACTTCCTTCTCCACTGCTTCCACCCTGTTCTTCTTTTTCTTCTTTGAACACTAATGCTAGCATTTTGCCTGGTCTTTAGCTAGTTTCAAAAGTCTCCTGTGACCAGTAACCAATAGATGGAATAAAAACAAACTTCAGCAGATTTGTTAAAATGTGTCTGGTCTCTCTTTTCAATGTTAGATAAAATAATATTGCATAGGTGTTCAACAGGCTGAAGCAAATCTTATGAAACAGAAGACGGTTGATGTTCATCAAATCTAAAAGAAGAGATGAAGACATACACAAACACACTTACCAAAAAGATTTCAAATGTAAAAATTGAAACAAAGAGAGAAAAGGCAAATACACAATAAGTGTGAAATGTTTTAGTTTGTTCAAGTGACATGATCACAAAAAAATGCAAAATCTCCTTAATTAACAAGATGAAAACATCATCAGTTGTCTTGGAAAATGTGAATCTGAGTGGAAGCAATTCATTGTTTACATTAATACGTCATGACTTACATGTTTATTTTATTTTCTCTTTCCTGCTAAATAAACTTGTATGGGTCAGAGTCTAGATTATTACTAGCCAACTCCAGTTAAATGTACTGCTGATAAGCTCCCATAATTTCTCCTTTAAAAAAAGATAAATATCATATGATATCACATATGTGGAATCTAAAAACAATTTTATTTACAAACCCAAAATAGACTCACAGACATAGAAAACAAACTACGGCTACCAAAGGGGAAAGGGTGGGGAAGGATAAATTAAGGCTTGAAGATTAACAGACACACATGACTATATATAAAACAGAGAAACTACAAGGACCTACTGTATAGCACAGAGAACTATATTCAATTTCTTATAATAATAAATAATGGAAAAGAATCTGAAAAGAAAATATACATTTATGTATACGTATAACTGAATCACTTTGCTGTGCACCTGCAATCAACATTGTAAATCAACTACACTTCAGTAAAAAAGAAAAAAAAAAAAAAAGAAACAGTTTTCAGTATGTTGAGCAAGAAGGGATCTAGTGAATGCTGCTCAGGCTTTGAAGTCTTTTCGGTGTGATTCTCATTGTCTCTTAAACAGAAAATTTAAACCCTTCCTTTTATAACTTTAGAAGTTTTGGCAGAAATTTTCAACCACATCATTAGGGATTTTTCATCTTTCTGTTTAAGAGATAGATTTTTTTAATTCATTAGTTAATAACCCCTTTCGCTGTGACCCATGTTGGCCAATGCTGCTCATAAATTAAGTGCGATCTCTGGTTTACCGTCTTGTAGGTCATCTTGGGTTTGCAGCATCCAGTAAGAAACTCTGGAAAATGATAGAATCCTTGCTCTCTATGTATTTATAAAATCCCTACCTACAATTGGATAATAAATACTTTGAAATTTATTTGGCAATGACAAGTTCATGTGGAGTGACTTAGATCTCAGACGGGTACTGAAACTTCCTTTGTCACACAGTATTAAGAACAATTACTACTGGTTAAAATTTCACTGTGTGTAAAAAAGCTGCACAAATAGCCACTTTTGGAAAATATCTTTCGGTTACCCCATGAATAAATAGCATTTTAAAAACAACAAAAATAAACACAGGAAACTTTTTAAAAAGAGAAACAAATAAAACCAATAAACTAAGTAAAAAATTTAAAAATAAAATGATAAAATCTATAATTTTGAATATACAAACAATATCCATTGTTAAGAAAACAATGGTTTAAACCAGCTTTAAATTATCTATTATAACAAGATCAATGTTTTTAGAGGGGAAACATTTAACATTTCATTTTTAGTTCCTGGACTTTGAAGGTTTAGGTCTAAAATGACTAAAGAGATTTTCCTTTCAATCTTCAAGTTGTACACATTACGGAAGCAGAAGAATTAATTTCTAAGATTTGGAAAGACTCAAATCTCCTCAGTCAGTGCTTAATGATTAAACCCCTTTTCACACTTTGGTAATTCTCAGTTTGGATAGTCTTAAAAAAAGAAAAAAAAAAAAAGATTTGGTTTCAAAAATTCCACGTTTATTTAAAAACTTCCTTAAAATAAGAGTGAAGAAAATGTGAGAGTGAGTCTAGGGAAATTAATTTATTTCAGCTCTTGTTGAAAATAATGAGTCTTTAAAAAGTTTATGCCATTTAGGATCAGTCTAAATTCACCAATTGTGAAAAACTGATGCCAGGCCTCAGATAATATAATTCTTTTAGATTTTATATAAATTGAGCTGTGTCATTGGTAACTTATAAACAATCATGTATAATTGCAATTATAGGTTTATTATAAGTTCATGTGGTTTTGAATAATTGATTTGAACTTTTCAGTTTATCTTCCAAACCTATACTGTGACAGCATTGCCATTTGAAAGCATTTTCTGTAAAGGCACAAAAAAAATATGCTTCAGTTGCACAAGATAATATAATTATTTAATATTTAGAAATCAAATGTTCACCAAGAATAACATTATCAAAACTATAATATTGGTCATAAAATATTTGAAATAGTGATCTCCAAATGTACTTGTTGCATTGTGCTAAGGAATCAAATTTTATATAGAAATAATATCAATGATGCTAACATATTTTAACTCTGATCAGCACACAAACAAGATGACAGCAATTCTTTAGAAATGCCAGGAAAAAGAGACACTGTGAAAAAAAAATAGACAAAGTGTTAGACTGTGAATAAGCAGAGCTAAAGAGAAACATAAGAATTATGGTCAATATGTGCCCTTTGTCTTTGGCAAGGAGGAAGAATTATATTTGTAGCAAGGATAGAGTTGTATTTAATTCTGCTCTCCTAAACTCACACATACATGTATACGCACACTCTGTTTACTTTGTGATTATGCAAACTCATGTGACTTAAGAGAAAATTATAGGCTAAAAGCCCACCATGAAGTTGCTTAATGCATCAGAAGGCAAATTGTAGAGAGAGAACATGAGAATAATAAATTCCTTTTGCTTTAGCATCTCAACAAGATTCATTCCAATACATGTTTCCTTCTACTTATATGATGAACAAAATAATTTAAAAAAAAAGCTATATCACTGGATTTATTTCTTCATAAAATTTAATTCCTTAGCACAAGGCAATGGTTAAATTTTGAAGTCAATATGTATTATCTTTAATTATCATATTAAATATTTCTTAGTGAACATTTGCTTCTTAAATATTACATAATTATGGAAGACAGATTATAAATACAATAATAAGCAATTTATAATTGTACCATGGTTTGGGAGTTACTAAATTCTCTGTATATGTAAGAATTCAGATTGCCTAAAGAACTTAACTATACACAAGTACATTTCTTTCTTACCGTTATAATTTCCATCTTCACAAGTTCACATGAATAAAAATTCTGTTTCAGGCATAGAAGTCTATGTTCAGATAATATCACACTGCTTCATGTGTAGTGAAAAGATCTTATAAAAGTATATTTCCAATTTCTCTTTCCCATTCCTGTGTAATTATTGTCACATTTTATTTAACCTGTACTTGTAAGCCCAAGATGCATGGTTACCATGTAGGTTTACAAAGTTAAATATATTTTGCAGCAATCAAAATAGGAGCAATCAATTATTGATTGACTGATTGATTGATTGGAATGAGATGTTTAAAGCTAGGTTACAGTCATGTGTGTTTGTTCACTGACTTAACTTCTGGAGATGTCCATCAAGAGACTATCTCTCCGGGGTCGTGACGAGTATGCACCAGAGGTTCCATATCTGATTTGCTCCCAAACCCAATTACTCTTTCGCAAATATGTGAAAATGTGGGAACACTCAACTTGGGGCCATAATCTCTTGCCAATTCTTTCAACTAAACTCAAAGACTCCCAGCCCTCATCTTTACATATTGGTAAGTTCCTTCAAGGAACTAAAAATGAAGAAAGCTGAGCCTACTCTAAGGTCCCTTTCCTTCAAATCTTGGCTACTCAATTTCTTGCTGTCTTGGCGTGGCTCAGATATCTTCACATACATGTTTCTTTTTTATCTAGTTATTTACAATGTAACATTTAGAAATATCTATTATTACTCTAAACAATATTTAAAGTTGCATATAAAAATGTTTAATCCTAGTGTGTCATTTACGTTTTTAAGCTTGAACATCAGGTTCTTTATCATTCAGCAAAACTTTTTTGACATTCCTGGTGACCCCGATCTCTTTTGGACTCTGATAACACATTGTATATACCTCTATAATAAAGCATAATGAACTACTTTATGTTTAATCATCTGCTTGCCTTTGTGCTCTGTAGATTATGAAGCTTAAAGAGATGAGTTATAATATCTTATGTAGAGCATTTATCACTTTGCATGATCCTGATGTATATGAATTATAATTGACACAGTTTTAGTTAAATAGAACTAGTCTCCTGACAACACTGTTAAAATTTATTTTACCAAAGTATATTAGCTATACATAATAGCATGAAGTATGGATTTTGCTGGTAGATCTTTAGTCCATGAATCATTATGTAAATAACAGATGCCCATCATAAAGTAACTAATCATGTCACTTCTTTCAAGTTCTTTTAGAAAATGATCGCTGTGCATCTGTTAGTCAGTTCATGTGAACAGATAGCAAAGCATGGAATTGTATTGCCTCCTTGTCTCCTAGTGAAACCCCTTGTGACGTTTTATAGAAATGGATTATCAAAGGATGAAACTGACCAGTAAAGATGAAAGTGTAGCAAAGAAACAAAATATGATAATTCTGGAAGTGAAACTGGATGCCATAAGACTTTAGAAAGGCAACAGTCAAGCAAACATGGGACTTGATCTAAGCCTGCACGAAGTTAAGGTATGAATTGTATTGAAAAGGTCCAAGGGACATAAAAACAGGGTGAAGTTTCTTCCTGAAACAGAAAACTGCTTATGGATGTTATGAAGTAGCTCTACATTGGAATAAATACTTCCACAATAAAAAAGGAAAGCCCAGTCTCTTTGGCTAGAATCTGGTCAAAGTATTGAAGTTAGTTGCGAAAGTGAATAAAAACGGGAATTACAAAGAGACTGAAAGAGAATCAGTTTTTTTCCTACCAACAAAGACTGGTTTCATCACTTCAGAAGATGGAATGCACTGATTAACGTTAAACTATCTGGTTAAGCTGCTAATGCAAATAATGTTGCTGCTGTGAAATTTGCAGCTGGATTCCAAGGATTAGTTAAGACAGGTGTTTGTAACTAAAAGGATGATGATATCTCAGAGAAAGTGACAAGGGGAAAATTTTTACATCAAAGGAACTCTCAGATATAATTCCTGAGTTTGAAATCACAAAGGATAAAATGCTGGAAGCTAATCCAAACTTAGAAAGAAGTGCAATGATTTACTAAAAAATGAAATTCTCTCTATATCATAATTTATACAAGAAAAAGACAAGCGCTCTTTAAACTATTTGTCATAAGCTTTTTTGGGGGGGCTAGATGCATTTTTTTTACCATTTGTTATTGATTTATAATCATTTTACAATGTTGTGTCAAATTCCAGTGTAGAGCACAATTTTTCAGTTATACATGAACATATATATATATTCATTGTCACATTTTTTTTCTGTAAGTTTTTACAAAGAAATAAAACACTTAATTCTCAACATTTCTTATATTTTAAATTCTGGAGTACTAAATAAATATAAATAAATATAGTTTTACTGTTCAATTTTCTTATAAATTCATAAAAAATACTAATAATGTTATCATAAAAAATTTAAAGATCACAGAAAAAAACATAATCTTTTTCAGTGATTATTATAATCCCTTTGCAAAGTTTTTGCCTTTTATGATCTCATACTACCATGCAAAGGGAAAAGCATAAAGAATTTATTTAGTAACATTGTCAGAAGAATAAATTGATTGGCAAATGTATTATTATTATTATTACATTTTGAGACATTAAAAAATACTAAAATCATCATCTTTGAATTAGAAAATTTTAATGTTGGTACATAGGCAATTTTTTTTTCCTTTTTGACTTTTCGTATCAAAACTTCTTCAGAATGTGAACAATTTTTCTGTTGTTAAATGTATCTCTAAGTGGTAAAAGTTGATGTGAAAGATGGAAAATATCTCTTCTTTTTAAATACTAACTTGAAGTTAAAATTTTAAATATGAATTTTTATTTTGTGAAGATTTTAACCTATAATAATAAAATACAAAATTTAATTAACCTATAACTAATATACAGATTTAAAAATATTTAGACTTTGATATACTTTGATTACATACGTATATGAACATATGTTATCAGAGAGCAGGTTCTTGTTTCATCACAGAAAGAATTCAGAAATGAGACATGGAGGTCAAGAAAGCAAAGCAAGGATTGTTGAGTGATAGATAATACACTCTCAAGGGGAGAGCAGGCCGACCCAGGTGGGTATCTGCCCCGAGTTTCTTTGGCAAGCTAGTTATGTGGGGTGTACAACAAATGGGTGGGCAGAATATTTATTGATGGGGAGCGGTCATCTTTCCTGATCTTCATCCCAGTTCCACCTTCCTGAGGGGAGGAGGGATTTTGGGTTTTGTCCTCATTCAGCCTTCATGATGAAGGCATGATTAGCAAAAGGTTACATTTGGATAGGGGTGTAATGAATGAAAGGTTATATTCAGATGCTAAAGATTCCTGTCTTGTTCAACCTTTCTTTGTCTGCCTCCAGGACACTTGTCAACCCAAAATGTGTGATTTCTTATTAGTATACAGGTTCCTGCTTTTCTTGCTTGCCCAAGGACCCCTGTTGTTCACAAGATGTATGGTTTCCTGCCATTTAGCCCATGTCCTATTTCTCTGCTAATATCTAGCTATCTATCTACTCTAACATATAGATCTACATGCATAAAATTAGGAAATTTCAAAAAAAAATACAGCATATTTATTTGCATCCTCCAGGCAATGAAATATTGATAAAAGACTTAGAATGAAGAAAAAGTATGTGATTCCTCTAGTATACTGTGAACACTGCCAGATTACTGCCTTATCATGTGCTGATAAAACATCACTTTCTTATGCTATTTTTAAAAAATTTTTAATGTAGTATATTATTGACACATGATCTCCTTAAAGCTGGTTTGATACTTTTAATTAATTAAACTCCAGATTTTTTTAATGTCTCACAAAGCTTTCACAGATGTCATCTTTCTGTTCCAGATCCAAACCATAATATTTCATTGCATTTGAAGACTTTGGATGGAACAGTCTTAAGGGAGAAGTGGAAGTTGAAATCATGGAGGTTTCAGATCAATAATCAAACTAATATCAAAAATAGAAGTAATTGGAGTGTCAGGGGAATTAGAAGAGAATTGAGCCCCAATAAGAGGGTGACACTAGCAATGTAAGTGTATTATTTTCTGAGGTGATAAGTACAGATTTAGTCTAAATGTTCATGAATTCTTTTAAAGAACATATCAGAAAATGGGGGGCAATACAGCCAAGATATTCATCAAGTAGATTCATTATCACCTCCATCAATTTCAGCAGTGTTCATCCTCAGAAATGACAGGCAGATATTGAGGGTCCTACTTTGGTTTATCTAGAACAGTTTAGAAAGATGAATCACTCTCGTCCTTTCTATCATTTTTATATCCATCCAAATAACCTCAAGTAAATAAAGGTTTTAGGCTTTTAAATGTCTAGTTGAAACTTCACTAGGTTATGTCCACTTTAAAAAAATCCTTATTTAAATCATATGCTATTCATTTTATAAAAATAATAGTTTTTTTTTCTTCTCTTAAACAACACTAAATTATCTGAAACCATCCATTTCTTGTACAAGAGTCATTTACTTTAGGAATGTATCTTCTTTTCAGTTACTCTGGTGAAAGAATTAAAAGGCTGAATTTCCTTGTTAAAAAACAAGGCCTTTTGAGGCAGGTGGATTGAATAACAGAAGGCCAGCCAAATAGGGAAGAACATTTTGAACATAAGCTCTTTCAAAAATAAAATATAGACTCAAACTACTCAGAGATAGACCATACTAAACTTGTTTTTAAGTACATATATTTAACCCAGATAAATAACACGGCCAAAGTGCAAATGCTGGTCATTTCCAGGACAGATTCTTTGCCCCTTATTCTTTATATGTGGCTAAAAGCAAGTCAAAATACTCCTATAGTCACCCAGCCTGTGTGAAAAGTGAGACACAATCTCAGCAATTTTGCATTAGAAAATTCCACTTCAGAAAAAAAAAACCCAAAACTCTTCTAGTTATAATGCTCACAGCAATATTCTATGTGATACACAAAATTGACATTAAAAAAGCTGCATCGAAGGCCTTCACAGAGGCATGTGATTTAGAATCATTCTTTTGATAGGTCTCAAACTGATCCTAGATAGAACAGTGAAACTTGGATTTCTTAATTTGCCCATTAGTAAATCATGGAAGGTACTGTTACCTGTATGCAAGCCTGCCAGGAGAGAAGTAAAAAAAAATCTTTAATACACTAATGAGTGCAGCATTTCCAGTCGGTCAGAGGACATGAGGTCTAAGTATCAGATGAACATTAAGCTCGTTAATGTAATTAACGTCTCCAATGATCTTTTTTTGTCATAAAAAGTGGTTTGACCGAAACCTTTCAAGTGTATTAAATAAAATATTTTTACATGACTGGTAATAGCTGTGGACTTTAGTTTTCCATTTATTATTATTTTTCTGGCTTGCCCTATTATGTTTTACTGGCTTTTCTAATTTGGCAACAGGCACAAAATATTATTGGCAAATGATTTAATAAGATCTGAAAGCTTATTCATATATTTAGTTACTCTGAAAAATTAATTCAAAACTTGAATATATACAGTAAAGAAATATATTAATATTATAGAAAGAATCACAATATTATTTATGTCATATCTATACTATTTTTCATATTTTTCAAACAATAAGTTTTTGGTTAATTTTGGTAAATTGTCAAAAGAGAATAAAATGACAGTTATGTGGAAAACACAGCATACCAATGCTAATACAAGTAACAAATTTTAGATAGACAAGCTATTTATAGGTTGAATGTGGATTACATTTCATGTCTGTAATGACTACACAGGGCTTGCTTTCTTTTTTTTTTTTTTTTTTTTTGGCGGTGGGTAGAATGCTTAGAAAAAGCTATTCTAGTGTGGAAAACCATGCCAAATGGGCAGAGTTCAACTTTTTATTTTAACATCATTAATTAACTCAAGTGACTCACATTTAAATATTTTCATGTTACCTTGTTTAATTTAAACCTTACTTTATAATTTATACGAACATCATAATCACATAGGCTACAACATAGTTCTGTTGGCATAAATAAAATTTGGTTTATGCAAGTTCAGCAAGATTTATATTAAGCATTTTAATACCTCAACACATATAATTTATTTTGTATTTCTTATACTCAAGATGGGGTGAGAGCCAGCAAGTTGTGTCATAAAGTCTGTTGTTTTTTTTTTTTCATAATGATTTTCATCATGAGGATAAGAAACTACTGAATTATGAGAATACTGTTAACAACATTAAATAAAAATAATATAAACAGAAGCTCAAGAAATTGGAGAGCTTTTAATTTCTTAGTGAGGCTGAATTTATTTCTCATGGCTTTATCTTAAAGAATTCTGAACATCCAAAATTCAGAAAAATCAGAATAAATACATATTAAAGCTCGTGGCAAAGCAAATATAAATTAATTTGTTGGATACCACTCGTGGATATTCTTTTATTCAATAGTCAGGTATTTGTTTTTAACTCTACTGTAACAGTTAAACACTTAGAGAAGTGAAACCCCACCAAAGAAGTTGGCAGGTACAGTTCCCCCGATGCAGGAGTCCAGGAACGTGACAGAGGGAGGTAGGAGATACGTGAGGTAAAGTCCTTATGACACGGAAACGTTTCTATCAGACAAATGCCGTAAGGGTAAATTACCATTTTTCACAAAAATTCAAACTGCTTTATAATTTTATCCCTAATGTGACTATAGGACATTTTTAGTGGAATACACTTGGACAGCATTTGTTGAATCCATTTATATAGAGAAAGTGAGATTCTGGAAGATCCCCCATTTACACAGATCTGTATTATATATATTATATACATAATATATATATAAACACAAATATATATATACACACAAATAGATATATACAGATATATAGAGAGAGATATTTAGGTTTATAAAAATATAGTACCTTTTGAAAACATGTGAAAAAGTTAAATTTGAATGTTAATATATAAGGTATTAGGCAATTTTACATTGACTGTAGCATATCTGATATCCAGCTGTGACAATGCAAAGCAAACAAATGAGCAAACAGAATTAGATGGAGGAGTGAATTATTCCTTGATTTAGGTGCATCGTGATAAAAGACAGAAAATCTATTTGAGAACTATTTATCTCCTCTAAAAGCTGTCCTGAAATCATACAATAGGTATCAGAGCAGCAACCACCAGTATCTGTGGTACCTATAAGCACATAGCTGATGGTGCTTTCCATAACTCAGCCATTTACAAGAGTGTGTGCGTAGAATGCTTGTGTATGAATGCACACAAGTGTTTTAATTCAATTCAGGACATGACCCCATTTAACCTCTTAATAAGCAGTCCTTGCCTTCATAGACACAAACTCCATATGGTGTATTTAAAAATGATGCCTACAGTGGATATTCATGTTGTTTCCTCCCAATTCTTATTCAAAGGACAAGCAGGTACTACTAAAAAAAAAACAAAGACTTGCAATCACCTGCTAAACAATTCTATGACATCGCTTCAAGGAAACATCAAATATGGGTTTTTGAAATTGATCAAAGGTACAGAAAAGGCGCCAGAGATGTTGCTCTATGTCTAAATGTGCTGAAAGAAGAGGTAAATATTGAGATAGTATTTTAAGAAGTGAAGAATGTAGATAACTGTGCAATTGGGAAAAAATATATTTATACATTAATAATTTTAATATCTCACTTCACATAAGTATGAATGTCTAATTTGATTGTTTTGTTCCAAAATATTTAGTTTCTCAGGTTTTCACTTTATTGTGTACGTCTTTTGTAGCCAGTTTTAATTTTCAAAAATTTATTGGCCGCTTGAAAATATATTTCTAGGCTTTTCTTATCCTTGTCTGCTGGGAAAGACCCTTTAAAAGTTTATTCCTTGTGAATGCCATCAACAGAGAATGAAGAGAACAGTAATGATAAATAAGAACCCATTTTGATCTTAAGTTTCCTCATATGTAAATACACAGTTATATAGCATATTTAAAATATTTAAAATACAGTTGAAAATAATTTTGGTACCACTTAGAAAAGGAAAAAAAAAACCACTGACATAAAATAATAAATTAAAATATATTACCATTGTTATTTCATATGCAGAGGAAGTTATTTTAAGCTTATTTAACAATATATTTAAAAATATATAATGTTCTTTTGAATATATAAAAAGGAAATTATAAATGACATATTAGGTAAAATTTTTCAAACTTGTTTTTTTCAAAGTCTGACTCCTCTGAATCATTTTCATCTCAGAGTAATAGATGTCTGTAGTTTTTCACACACACATACTGCTTTCCTCAGGGAAATCAAGAATGTAGATGGTGCAACATTGCTTAAAACAATGTTCTACTTTCTTCTCCAGGAGTTTCCTCCGAAGTGCTGACATCTTTCTGCAAATTATATATAAGGCTTTTGTAAACCTACCAGAAGCCACTCATAGATTTTCATATAACAGCCCATACTCATAGTCCTCACTCAACTGGTCCTTTAACGTTTTGAGAACTGAAGAACTGTGAGGTTATAACTGTCCAACTGTAGAGTAATAACTAAGCTTTTACATGTCAGGCAATGACAGCTTTGACATGATCACCACCTGGCTAACAGTTGTCATAAAATGCAATAGATTTTGAGGTAATACATAATTTCAGCATTACTAATATGTAAAACATGGACATTGTGTAATCAAGAAAGTACAATGCTATTAAACTTATAGCATAATATTGAATACTACAAATAGCAGAAGTAAAATTTTTGGCACATATTAGGTACAAAATGCAGTAAATCCCTAAATGTGATAAAATGGAATCCAAAAAATAAAATCATAATATAGTGCTATTATATGATTGTGAGACTCAGATTACTAGGGAGAGACTACACAACAAACAGGCAAAGATTTTTGTGATATAAAAATTCACTCTAGGTTCAGATGTACTTTTTTTTAATTGAGGTGCAGTCAGTTACAATGTATCAATTTCTGGTATACAGCACAATGCCTCAGCCACGCATATACATAGATATATTCATTTTCATATTCTTTTTCATTAAAGGTTATTTCAAGATAATTGAATATAGTTCCCTGTGCTATATGGAAGAAAATTGTTTTGTTTTGTTTTTTTAAATCTATTTTTATACATAATAGCTAACAGATGTATTTTGGAATTACCTCGTAGGTTTTTTTTTTTTTTCCTGGAAAGTAACAACCAGAGCTGTCTACCTCTGGCCATCCAGTACAGGACTAATTATAATAACAATAAACAAATATAAAAATCAGCAAAATATATGAAGCAGATATTTTTGGACACTGTACATCAAGCAATGCAGGGCTATTATTTCTCAGGGAAAATAAACTCACAAGAGCAGCCCCGCCAGCAACATGGCTTCCTGAGGCAGGTACTTTTGGTAGTGGCACCGACTTGCTAAGCTGAAGAGGCAGGGTAAAGGAGGTTGAGGCAGCTGAAATTTCTGAGGCACATTAACAGAGAAGAGGGAAAAGAGCTCAAGTGCTTAAAGACTTGAGGAATGATCTGAATAGTACACCTCAGGTTTCCAAACAGAAATAGACTTCTGGTCAGCCAGAGGTGGTGGTGGTAGTGGTCATATGGAAGCTAAAACCTTTCTGGGAATTCGAAGGGGTCAAATTAATCGTTCTTTCAGACAAACTTTAATTTAAGTAATTTCGTTTGAATTAAATGTCTTAGTTCGATCTTCATATTTACACAGTAAATTCTGTATATGAAACTTGTACGGTCAAACTTCCAAGACAATAAGAGATGAATAAAGGAGACTTGAGCCCATGTAATTTGCCTCGATAAAAATGCCACATTCTAGCATCGTCTTTTTGGTGCAATGGCTTATGTCTGTATTTTTATATGCAAAATAGTGTATGCAAAGACACTTCAGGACCACAGTGAAGGTGATTCTCAACAAAATGAAAGGCAGCCTACTGAGTGGGAGAAGATATTTGCAAAGGAGATAATGAAAGTTGTTAATATCCAAAATATGCAAAGAGCTGATACAACTCAACACCATATAACAAACAACCAGATTTAAAAAAAAAAAAGAATAGAGAACCTGAATACACATTTTTCCAAAGAAGATACACATACCAACAAAATACACATGAAAAGATGCTCATTATCACCAATCATCAGGGAAATTCAAATCAAAACCTCAATCAGAGACCACCTCACACTTGTCAGAATGACTATCATCAAATGAAGACAAATAGTAAGTTTTGGTAAAGATGTGAAAAAAAGAGAATCTTTCTGTACTCTTGTTTTGAATATTAATTGGTACAATCACTATAGAAAACAAAATGAAGTTTTCTCAAAAAATTAGAAATAAAACTGTCTTGCAATCCAGTAACTCCACTTCTGATATTTTTGGAAAAAAAATTACAAATTTGAAGAGATGTATACACCCTTATGCTTATTTCAGAGTTATTTACAATTATGCTAAATTATGGAGGCAGCCTAAGTGTCTATCAATAGATGAATGGATAAATAAATAAGATGTAATATTTTTATGTGTGTATATGTGTGTGTATATATATATATAATGCAATATAATATGCATATAATGCAATATTACTCAGCCACAAAAAAGAATGAACCATGCCACTTATGGCAACATGAATGGACCTAGAGAGTATCATGCTATTTGAAAAGTCAGACAGAGAAAGACAAATACCTTATGATTTCACTTATGTGTGGAATCTTTAAAAAAAATGACTAAAGGATAATCATAACAAAAAGACAGACTTATAGGTACAGAGAACAGACTGGTGTTTCCCAGAAGGGTAGGAATGGGAAAACGAATGAAATAGGTGAGGGAGAGGCCGAGGTATAAACATCCATCTTCAAAATGAATAAGTCATGAGGTATACTTCACATATAAAATTTTACAAAAAATGTACAGTTCAGTGGTTTTTAGTTTATTCACAAAATTGAGCAGTCATTTCCACTATTTTTATTCCATAATATTTTTATCACCCTCAAAAGAAACTACATGCCTATGAGCAGTCACTCCTATTTCCCTTTCCCCCAGCCCCTCAGAAACACTTACATACTTCCTGTCTCTACGGATTTTTCTATCTGAACATTCCATGTAAATGGGATCATAAACTCTGTGAGCTTTTGTGCCTGTCTTATATGTTTAGCATGTTTTCCAAGTTTACCAATGTTGTAGCATGTATCAGTACTCCATTCCTTTTTATGCCTGGAAAATATCTCATTGCATGGAAATTACACATTCTTTTAATCCATTCATCTATTGATGGACATTGGTGTCACTTCTACTTTGTGGCCCTTATGCACAATGCTTCTGTGAACATCCATGTACAAGTTTTGTGTGGACATATACCATTTTCTTGGTTATTTACGTAGAAGGGGAACTGCTGGATCATTGGTAATGTTATATTTAGCTTTTTGAGAAACTGCAGACTTTTTCAGAGAGTGAACCATTTTACATTCCCACCAGCAATATATGAGGGTTCCAATTTATCCAGAGCCTTGTGAAAACTTGATATTGTCTTTTAGGTGACAGCCATCCTAGCATACGTGCAGTGTTATCTCATGATTTTGGTTTTCATTTGCCTGGTGACTAGTTACGTTAAATATCTTTGCATGTCCTTACTGACCATTTGTTTATCCTCTTTGGAGAAACGTGTAAAGTCCTTTTAAATTTTAAATTGGGTAACTTGTCATCTGCTGATGAGCTGTAAGAGTTGTCTATATAGTATGGATACTCAATACTCAATATATACATACACACACATGTTTGTGCACACATACACATAACACACACACATATACATATAACACACACACACTTTTTGGAGAGTTGTGTTTCCTTTTGATGTCACACCTTAAAAAAATGTCCTAAAACAATGTCACAAAGATATATGCTATGCTTTCTTCTAAAATTGTATAGTTTCAGCTCTTAAATTTAGGTATTTGGTCTATTTTGAGTTAACTTTTATATAAGAGTGAGGTAAGGGTCCAAGCTTATTACATTGCATGTTAATATCCTGTTTTCTTAACACTATTTGTTAGAAAGACTATTTCTCTTTCTTGAATTGTCAAGTGGACACTTAGGCTTATCATTTGATTATTTATTGTATTTTTGTCTTAGACTGTTTCTGTTTTCTCTGTTACTTCATTTCTTTTCTTTTGAATTATTTAAAGTATCATTTTGTTGTAATTTTTCTATCTTTTTTTCTCTTTTTATTTTCCTCCATAGCTTTTAAGATTTTTAAAAAATTTGTCATTGGTTTTCAGTCATTTGGTCATGATGTATAGGCCTGGCTTTCTTTGAGTTTACCTCTATTTGAATTTGGTGAGCTGCTTGAATCTGCAAATTCGTACCTTTCATCAAAGTATATTTTTTCTATTAGTTATTATTTTACATTTTTCTGAAGTTTTGCTCACTTAATTTTTATTTTTCATTCCTTCTCTCTCTGTACTTCAAATTGGAAAATTGTTTTTCATCTATTTTAAAGTTCTCTGCCTCCTTCCTCTGCCATCTTTTATTTACTATAAACATCGGAAGGATATTTTATCTCAGACTGTATTTTTCAGTTCCATAACTGCCAAATTTTTATAGATATTTCCCCTCACTTACAATGTTTCTCATTTTATTCATTCCCAGCATATTTACATTTATATAATAGAATTTATAAACCTGTTATAATAGCTGTTTAAAATTATTTCTCTGATAATTCCTATATCTGGGTAATCTTAGGGCTGACATCTATTGATTATCCTTTCTTTGGGGATTAATAATATTTGCTAGGTTCTTTGTATGTTAAATAATTTTGTATTATATCTGAGATATTTTGACTGCTATGTTGTAGACTCTAATCTTGTTACAACTCTTTTTTTGTTTCTGCATGTGAATGTTTTAACATCAGTCAACTCACTTTTTTTTTTTAACTTCATTTTGTGCCTTCTCTGAATGTATTCCAATCTCAGCTCAGGTTTTGAAGTTTTTGCTATGCTGCTTTTTGTTTGTTTGTTTGTTTGTTTTTTACACATTTCACTCATTTAATCTGAAAATGGACTATGGTTTAAATACAAATTCTACTCTTGAATCTGCTTTGGATCAGTTCCATATGTTTGCCACTCAGGGGTTAATCTGATAATTGGGTCAGATTAAATATAAATTCAGTTTTCAGTGTGTTTGCTTTCTGAGTTTTCCTCTGCCCCACACTTCCTGGCCCATTGGTGCCTTTATTTCTGGTTCCTCTGGCCAGAAAAATGGACCTGTCTCCATTTTAGTCATCTGCCTTCTCCACAGCTCTGACACTACTACTGCCATCAGGGCAACCCATCCAAAGAAAAGAGGGGGAATGTAGGAAACGAATGTTTCCTAGGTCACTCTCCAAGTTTTAATTCCCTTCTACTATTCCACTACTATTTAGTAGGCTTACTTCTCCATGTCATAAGAACTCTTTATAGAGACTTTTAAAGTGACAAAATACTTAAATTCTACATGCGAAACAGACTTTTGTCAACAGCAGTATATTTCACCTACTATTTGGAATCATATTATTTCATTTCAAAGTCCTGCTTTCTCATTCCTATCGGTATCTATGTGGAATAATAAGTTTATGATAATTTTATGATAATTCACTTAGATAACTGCAACTATTCTGAGATGTACCATCATGAAACTTTTTTATGATTCATATATATTTTTTACTATTCATTGTATACATATTGCAATTATTTTAATTTTATCATTTTTGAATTTCACAAGCTCTTACACATTATATTATTCTGTTCATTGAATTATAATGTACAGTGGATAATTGTGAATTTAATATAAATTAATTTAGTTATATACCCAGTCAGATACTAAAATATGATATATATTGATAATTATATATTCATTATAAGGTATCATTTAATTAAAATTAATTTTGTTGTAGAGGTGAGAAAAGTAATTGCACACAGCTTAAATAGTATTAATGCTTTAAAATTAATAATAGATTTAATATGTTATCATAAAGTAAACTTGGTATTATTTTTAAATAGGATTTTAAACATTGAAGAAAATACTGAACTAGAGAGATTAAAAATTGTGTAATACATTTGAAATTTTATTCACAATTTGATTACATCTACTTGATTGCAAAACTTGGAGAAACAGGTATATTCTTGTTTGAATTGTTTTATTGATCATAAACTCCATCGTTTTTTTTTTGTTTTTATTTTTGTTTTACTATTTTGGCATTTTTTTATTGAATTACATTTAATTTACTATGTTGTGTTAATTTCAAGTGTACAGCAAAGTGACTGATATATGTTTATATATATATAATTTTTTGGATTCTTGTTGATCATGGATTATTACAAGATATTGAATATAGTTTCCTATGCTATACAGTAGAAACTTGTTGTTTATCTACTTTATATATAGTAATGTGTATATGTTAATCCTAAGGTTCTAATTTATCCCTCCCAGCCCCACTTTTCTCTTTGGTAATCATGTTTGGGTCCATCCATGTTGCTGCAAATGGTATTATTTTATTCTTTTTTATGGCTGTGTAGTATTCCATTGTGTATATATACCACATATTTATCTTGTTATATGTTGATGGGCATTTTGGTTGCTTCCATGTTTTGGCTATTGTAAATAGTGTTTCCATGAACACTGGGTTGCATGTATCTTTTTGAATTGGCATTTTCTCCAGATATATCCCCAGGAGGGGGATTGCTGGATTATGTGATACCTCTATTTTTAGTTTTTTAAGGAACTTCTATACTCTTTTCCATAGAGGCTGCACCAAACTAGATTCCCACCAACAGTGTTAGAGAGTTTCTTTCTCTCTACATCGTCTCCAATCCATTAGTTGTTTTAAAGGATATTTATTGTCATTTTTTTTGTATTTTATATGATTTAAGCATTAAAATTCTGGTAAGTTTTAACTAACATAAAGCTCAAATGCTGTAGTTTAGTTATATTGTCACAAAAATAATAATAAATGTAACATAAAAATAAATGTAACATATTAGCTTTAAATATAAATATTCCAATAACAGTGTTATTGATCTGTTAAATAAATAATTTTATTACTCTCAAAAGCTTTTATAACACATATTTTAAAACCAAGCAGTTTAAGCATATATCTGGTATGAATCAAAATATTGCACTATTAATTAAAATCTTCTACTGTTTGAAAATGTGATAATGTTGTCTTACAATTCACTTGATTAAAATACCTTTTGCTTATTTTTCAAAATTTGATAAGGAATAATATTATCATGTTAGAAATAGAATTATTTTATTATCTAATAATATTGTACTACACCTTGGCTTTTTACAAATCCCCAAATACAAAACATTCTTACACAGAGCTGTGCACTGACATCAGTTTTTATTAGAAACATACGCATTGTCAGTGATACAAACAAGTCAAAAAACATAGTTTTGTAGCATATACTTTTCATGCAGTTATGGTTTATTATTCTCCTGTCTTAATTATCGTATTATCTTGTCTTACTGAAACCAAAGAAGCTTCATAAGATGTTTCATTTAACCTGAAAGTGCCAGACATTATATTTTATTACAAAGAATAACTTCACTTTCTGCAAAAATTAATCAGATTTATACAAATGACCATATACTATTGAACTGTCAGTGATATAAGTTTCCTGTTTATATTAGAGAAATTCGTTATTTAATTGGTAGTTCCATGTAGTTTCTATAAAACATATATGGTAAATGTGCATTTGAATTGATATTCTACAAAACATGTTTACATTTTTAAGAATTATGATAGGTAAAACATCTGTTAGCTGTCCATAGACTATTATCAATCATTGTCTGTGTTTAAAACGTGTGCTATTTTAAAGCAAATAATGTGCTGTGGTTAATAATGCCACCCAAAATAGAAAAAGTGGTAAGCAACTCTACAATCACCAAACGAGAAGACCCATTTTCTCTTTCTATTGAGATTGCTTTTTCCCAGGTGGTCAACTGCAATTGTCATCTGTTATTTTGGAAAATATACAGGATTTAATAGATGAGGTATATCAAACTAACTACATTAGGAATGTACCAGCTGTCAATATGGCTTCAACCCAACATCATCTTTTGGGAAAAGCAAATTCCAAAAGGCAGATAGTACACTATTAGACTGATAGAATGATTATAAGTTCCACCATCTGTTGCACATTTTACTACTAATTGTGATTTGTTTTTTCTAAAAATACACATTTTCTTTGTTAGAAGACACAAGATATCATGGAACACTCATTGTCTAGTGACACAACAGAACTATCAGTTGGTGTCATATTTGCACATCGATTATCCCCAAAATGAATTATATAAATTTATCAAGAATAGTAATTCTGTGCCAACTAATTCAATTTAAATTTTTAATATGGATTAAAGTGGTCTCTTAATTTTCTTTTGAAGTATTGCAATTGTGCAAATCACAAAAAAATGGAATCAGACAAATAAAAAACAATTTTTCTGCTGCAGATTTCACAGATACTAATAGCTTGTTCTTTGGCACAGTGCTCATTTTATCCTTGTAGAATGTTCATTTATCATTTAACACTTAAATTTGTTTATATAGTATATGACATTAAATTGAGTATCTAAGTTATTATTCTAAAATTTTTGAAAAAAGTTAGAAAAACCATAAAATTGCTGTATGATATGCAAATTACTTACTTAATAAATCTTTACTCCAGTTATGTTGGAATTGTATTGCAAATGCTATTCTGATTTTGCTAGTTTCTTCCATGTCAGAATAAAGGGGGATACATTTTCTCCAAAACTATTTGATGTGTCTTCCAGAACAAAAGGTTACTTTTAATGTCAACCTAATTCCAAGGTTAATCTACAGGAAAACTCTTAAATAATTATGATCCATGCCACTTCTTGCTAACCTATTTTTGGACTAATTTTAGATGTTTCTGCTTAAAGTTTGATTAAACTGTATTTCTATTCTGTTTTTCACCCTGGAGTACCTATTTTCTACTTCTTGGCATAATGGCAACACAATTAGTAGTTCTCTGTTTTATGTTTGATATTATGTCACATAGTTCTGGAAACTTCCATAATACAGAATATTTAAATCTGAGCTACCTGTATTTACATATTTAATAAACATGAATGTGCTTTTGAGTTTTAAAATTACTTTGAATACATTGTAAGTTACAAATACAAATATCTTAAATAAATGTTGGACTCAGGTAAATAGAAGCATATACTAAATTAGATATAAGTATTTGTGCCAAGCAATAGGTATATTGTTTCCTAGTTGTAATTTCACTGATCGCATTCACATAGCAACATGAAGTGCTCTCTTGTGCTCATACTAACTTACTGTTCTGTAATACTATATTTAGGAAAGACAACTATGCACCATTGGCAAGGTGTCCAGAGTTGTGGATGTCTTTCATACCATTTGTATCACAAGAACAATTATTTTGTGGAAGTTTTCCTACTGTAAGGTAGCATTCTTTGTACATTTCTAGAAATAAATGTCTATTTTCTAAAATGATAAAAAAACACACAAAACTATACAAAAATTGACCTATGAAATAATTTGAAATAAATGTGTTCAAAATTATTTAATACTGTCCCAATATGTCCAGATTTTAGAATTCATTGAGCTTTAAGGGTAATCTTATCAAACGCTAATCACCAACGTAGACTTGATTCTATTAGATAAATAGAAAAATAGGATGCATGTGATTTAGTCTCTGCTCTCAAAGTACAACAGTCTACATGGAGATTTCGGAAAACTATAAATAAAAAAGCATATTATGAATTTATAAGTAATGCCCTGATATAACAAATCAATGGTTCAAGAAATGAGAGGGTACAATGTAAAGCTTTATCAAGGAGAACCACTTAAATAAGAAATTGGATGATCAATATGTCTTGTAATAACAGAAAGAATAATGAGATTTGAGACATACTGAGGCCCAACTCCGTTGTAGCTACTCTGTTAAGTACTTATATCCATCGACTACTTTAGTTTGCATAAAGACTTCATGAGGAAGTAATTATCATTTTTACAAAACTAAGTTTCAATGAGGTTAACTAAGTCTCTCTCTATGATTAAAAACTAACAATGTTAGTTTTACATTTCAGAGGTATTGTTAAGATTAAATGAAATCACTTATATAAAAACAATCTACACACTTAAAGAGTGTCATTATTTTCAAAAGCCTGGCTATCCTGCAACCTCTTTTGGAGAACTGTGAAAAGCCTGCAGCTTTATCATACTTGAGAGGTAACAAGTTATCTTTCTAGTTTCATAGATGTTGGCAGAAGATATGAGACTCTTGGGTCAGAGACACAGGATATTTTATTACTAACAGTAAAAGCAGTAGTAAGAGCAACATTACTGTGATGGAGCCTTAAACCCCAATCTTCAGTATTATGTGATGAGTGCCAGGTGACCTACACATTCAGCAAAATGTATTACAGAAAAGACACTCTGAAATTAGGAAACCCTGATCTTATATATGGGGCTGTAGCAAACATGACCAAATTGCCATGGAGGGAGAGATCCTAATTTCTGGGATATTAGCCACATCTGCTCCAGAGAACAACAATAGGTGTTCCATGGATGATCACTCTAAAACATTTTTAGAAGTATAGTCCAAACCAAAATGGCAGCTCATGTATTGGTGTATAAATGTGCAGAACTGTGAACAAGATTTGTCTCTGGGCACCTATATGTATAATCATATATAGTAATACATGTATAAATGTTAATTAACATTATTCCTAAAGCAATAATAGGGATATCCAATACTAAATGAAATAACAATGCATACAGTCAATGAATACTAATAAAAAATAGTATAAAATTTGTATAGTATGATAGAGACAATGTTTTAAATATTTAAATGTTTAAAGTATTTGGATGATTAAGCCAAGAAAATGTATAAAATCCTTTCAGTTTGAGCTGGAGTTATACGAAAATAATGTTCTGAGGATCATGACCCAAGATAATCTTCATGGGAAAGGCAAGGGATAGTGAAATGAGATCAGCTTTAATACAAATAGGATCTTATGCAAGAAAGTACCAGGAGATTCTATGGTGTGGCTTCTGGGAAAGAGCAGTCTTGGTCTCCTGGGGAAATGGTCGGTAAGCACACCAACAGTAACTAAAGAGCATCATCTTGGGCTTTGTAGCTAGCGAAGGTGCTGTAAGTATACAACCACAGAGGTTTAATGCTGATTTAGAGACGAGGTGGAGATGAAACTATAAATGGTATAGAATTTCTTACTAGCAACGCTGCAGGAAATGGATTGACAGAAACTGGTCTGAGAGCAGAGAGTTACGTCTCCACAAAAATCAAAAGATGTTAAAAACAGTAAAGAAAGAAATCACTCTTTGATTTTATTTCCCTTGCCATTTCTAATTTTCATACATGCAGTGTCTTATACTTTATGTAACGGCCAGAATGGTGTTCTGCTTGATATTATAGTAAATGTTTTAAAAGCTTTTTTGTAGGAGAGAATTGGGGTGAGGTAGGAAGAGGGATTGATAAATGAAATCATACTAAAAATTGTTATTTAGAGATGATAACAAATATCAAGTGCATGTTTGTTTCTATTTTCATAGATTAGATAACTTTTAACTCAGAAAATATTTAGAGGCTGTAAAATTCAGGGTTGTAGCATAAAGATTCAGTCCAAATTTAATAGTCTTGATCAGCCATATGCTAATGGAAATCTATAAATAAAGCACTTATCTCAATAGATCAGAAATAACAAGTGATAGAAAAATATTTTAAAACCTAATAATTAATTAAAAGTAAATTCAATCTCACTATTTATAATAAAACTTAAATTTTAATGTGTTTTATTACAAAATTCCAAAGTTAAAAGTTTAATAAGAATACAGCGGAAAAAAGTATTCTCATAGACCACTGGCAGAAATGTACATGCATGCCAATTTTCTGGAAGTTTATTTGTGAAGTCAATACATATTTAATGCTTTAAACGTGTTCATATCCTGTGATTACTCCCTCCCGAGAAATTTACATTCAAGGGATCTCAGTAAATTCTTAATTGGAACATGAGTGTTAATTATGCAGTGCAAAATAGGGTTCATTGTCTTTTTTTTATTTATGCTGCTTTTGGATCATCAGCTCTGGTTATGAGTGGGTAATTTGTCAACTAGTATGCTAAAGTTATGAATAGAGACGTGGTTGGTATTGGCTAGACTCATGGTGCAACCTGAAGACTGAAGACCTAGGCAGAGTTTTACTGAGCATGGCCACTTGGGTGAATTGCTTTGACTTGAAGAGGCAAGACCCAGAATTCCCTAGCGAAAGGTACAAGTGAGAATAGGGTGAGTGTAGGAACAACAGGAGTGAAGATCAAAAGGAAAGAACTTTGTTGCCTCCATCTGTTTGATATAATCAGAGAGGCAATCTAACCGCGAAAGTCAGCAAGCATTTTAGCTTTAGCCTCTGGGAAAAAGTGTGACTATTTTTCTGTTGTAAGTAAGGTTATAAATATTGTTTCTGGTTATGGAGTAGCTGTGCCTCATTTAGACAAAATGTTACTTTTCTCTCTGTCTCTATCGATATAAATATCTGCGGTCAATCCACATTATTTATGGACTCCATATTTGCCATCTGCTTACTTATTAAAATTTATTTTGAACCTCCAAATCAGTATTTAGATACTTTCGCGGTAATTCAGACATGTGCTGTGGAGCAAAAAAATTGAGTTGCCCGATACTCAGGTTCCCAGCTGAGATCAGACAAGACTATGTTCTGCCTTCTTGCTTCATCTCTCATATTCTAAAAATAGTATTATTTTTTTCAGTGTAGTGTCACATTTTCACTCTTTCTGCTAGTAATTTTGTTGTTTAAAATGGCTCCCAAGTATAGTGCTGAAGTGCTGTCCATTACTCCTGAGTACAAGAGAGATATGATATATTTTACTGAGAAAATATGTGTGTTAGATAAACTTTACTCAGGCACAAGCAATAGTTCTGTTGAGTGTGAGTGTGAGTTCAATGTTCATGAATCAACAACATACATTGAATATAAAGTCTTTAAGCTGAAGCACAGATAAACAATGTTACGTATTGATCAATTAATGAAAATATTATGGCTAGACGCTCACAGAAACCTAATTATGTCCAGGAACAATGGTTCAGTATTCATTAATTCAGAGTTCATTGTAACTTTATAGAACACAACTACAATGAATGATGAGAATGAAATATACATATAAAATATATAAATGTTGTATCAGTATCTTTTTCTCTCTCTCCCTCTCTCTCTCTTTCTTTCTATATATAATATACACACATATATGCACAGAAACACAGATATATACACATATAACAATTATTGAACATATTAAAATATTTGAATAAATAGTAAGTGTCCAGATTTTAAGTGATTCAATTTTTCCTTTATGTATAGCAATAATTTCCAAATGCTCTACAATCACTGTTATTTTCACACATCCAAATAAATAAAATCTCACTTCAAAATTATAATCTGTTACTATGTAACCAAATTGTTAAAAAGTCTTTGCCTTTTGACCTAAATGGCCATTTTTAGGAAATTTCTTAATGCAAAATAAAAGGAAGCATATGAAAGTTATAGATGAAAATAAGCATTGCATGATTTTGGTTAAGTAACAAGTGGAACTTAAGTATAATTAAATAATTGTCTCAGAGCATTTTACAATATGGAAGAGTGAATATACCTTGTTCATTTTATAAAGAAAGTCACAACAGAGTATACATCCCAGAAATTTTGTTAGACATTACATATATAACTTTATATGTTAAATATCTTTCTAAAGTTAACAATAGTTATCTCTAAACACTGGGAATTTGAATTCTTTTCCATCTACTTTATATGTTTATATCTTATTTTTATTTCATATAATATGTTTTATTTTCTTTAACAAAAAATTAAAGTGTTTGTGGTACAAGAATTTTTTTTAATGTTACAGTGATCACCTTGTGATATTGCTTTTAAAATATGCTGCACTATGCTAAAATAATAATGTTTTCTTTTTTTTTAAATAATAGTATAACATAACTGGTTTAATCAGCAAATTTACCTAAATTGTGGTTCTGCTAGACCTGACAGAGCGACCCTAAAGTGATGGCATGTTGTGAAACACAAATGTTTTGAAAAACATATTGACAGTGTAAGAGCAATCAAAAGTAATTGTGTAAATGTGAATTTATGGGATTGTCTATTACATTTTTCCTGGTTTTTTTTTAAATTGAAGTATAGTCAGTTTACAATGCTGTTTTAATTTCTAGAGTACAACACAGTGTTTCAGTTATACATATATATATATATATTCCTTTTCATATTCTTTTTCATTATAGGTTATTACAAGCTTTTGAATATAGCTCCCTGTGCTGTACAGTAAGTCCTTGTTGTTTATCTCTTCCATATATAGTACTTTGTATCTGCAAATCCTAAACTCCCAATTTATCCCTCCACCTCCTCCTTTTCCCCGTGGTATTTTTTCCAAACTTTATAAATATGGCTTTGGAGAGAGGAATGAGAACTATAGGGTCTCTTGTACAAGACATATTAATTTTCCCAGGAAATTCTAAGAAATAGAAGTCAGGTTTAAATCAGAGGGTTAACTAAGGGTGAATGTAACACCAAGGCCTGTTGCCTAGAAGGAAACTGTAGGTATGAAGGAATTGCTTTCATCAAAGACAGGTAAAGAACTAGAGCTTCAAGCCCTGAGAGTCCACTCTTTGAGTCCTCTTCAGTTGAAGCTAGAAAGTGCTGAAGAATATGATATTACATTAAAAGTAATGACTTGGAGATCAGGGACGTTCCCACTCAGAGAAAATGGAAATGAATTTGAGTTTGGGTCTGTACCAGAGGTTATTCCAAAAGCAATTTAAGAATATGATTAGTTGTGTCTCCCTCTGACCCTTTTATTTATATCTGCATGGAAAGTACATTTTAAAAATGTACTTCCAAATTAGAAATATCACTACAGAACTTTTCATGAAACAGTAACATAAATTCAAAGATGTTCTTTATTGTTATATCCAATAGAGAAAAGAGATCTCTTTTTTGTACTACTTGGGAATAGAATTGGCTAACATGTATTGAGTACTATGTGCCAGGCACTGTAAATGCTTTATATGAATTAATTCACTTAATTCTTATTAACTGCTTTGCAAAGTAGGCAAGTCTTCATTCCAATTTTACCAAATCCGTCTAGCATTAGACAGCTGATACATGGATGAGTAAGTCTGGTTTCAGAATCTGTATGTTAACCAGTATCCTTGAGCAGCCAAGAAATAGAACAGATAACACATGGAGTATCCCATCATTCAAAAACAGTGATGGTGTTAGAAAAAATTATTTATATCTGTATTTCTATCTAAATGTGTCAGGTTGCACTGGAGTCTACTTCCAGATGAATTCTAGAATCATTTTGTCATTTACAAATAATAATAATAACAATAACAACAACAACGTCAATAGCTAGGATTTTGACTGGAAATTTATTTGAAACTAAAATTCATCTAAAAGCACAGCACTTATTCAAGATATGTTTCACAAACACTGACCTTTGGAAATTAAAAAAAGGTTAACAAATAGAAAAATATTTATTCAAGAAGAAAATACTAAATCTCAATTCGAACTGTGGGTTTTGTGGGCTTTTAATTTAGGACTACTACTAAACCCCAGCCTCAAAACCCATTAACCTCTCAGCCATCAGAAAAAGCATACCTGTGGAGCCCTTGGAAAATGCCATCACCGGCATATTGCCACTGTATGACCCAACACGGAGCTACCAGGAAAAGCCTTACTCTGTGGGTATTTTGACTGAGCTGATGCAGAGCTCAGGAAGGGAAAAAAAAAAAAAAAAAAAAAAGAGAGAGAGAGAGAGAGTTAAAAAAACCCAAAACTTTATTCTCAGGCATTGAAAACAATCAGCTGCAACTGTTTAACATAGAAGCTGACGAAAGCTGCAATACTAATTTGGACAAACAATAGCACAGCCAAATATTTAAAGGTTGTATCTAGGGAACAGGAAGAACATAGAGGGTTTTGGAAAGCTCTGACTCATTCCTGGTGATTGAGAAAGTTGTGTGCAAGTCCAGGAGAGACGGGGAATGGCTGCAGTTTTTCACCTTGGGTGTTCTTGAAGCAACGCACAAGCAGTAAGCGATGCATAAGGCAGAATGAACACTACCTGTACATTGACGGCAACCCTAGTACCTAAGTGCACACAGATTTTCTTCCAAAGGTAAAAGGCTTACAGTCTCAGGAAACTTAAGAATAATCACTGGCTGACCACTGATTTATGCTGACTGCTGACCCAGGACCAATCAGCAGGAAGTCAGGATTTAAAATAGACACAATTGATATAGACTGAAATTCATATGTTGAAACCCAATCCCCAATGCAGTCCCCAGTGGAGGTGGAGCCTTTGGGAGGTGCTTAGGTCAGGAGGGTGGAACCATCATGATTGGGACTAGTGCTCTTACAAATGAGACTCCAGACAGTTCCTTTTGCCTTTCACCACGTGAGGGCCCAGAAGAAAGAAGACATTTGTGACCAACAAGCAGGCTCTCACCAAACACAGATCTGCTGGCACCTTGACCTTGGGCTTCCTAGCCTTCCTAATGATGAGAAACAAATTCCTAAGTCACCCAGTTTATGCTGTCCTGTTATAGCAGCCCAAATGGATGAGAACAAGTTTAAAAATAAACAAAACAAAAATACAGGGACATCAGTGGCTGCACACTGCAGGGAATAAAAGCTTTAGAGGTTTAGTCTAGAAAAGTAAATAAACAAACAGCAATGTTAGCAAAAACAAAAATGCAACAGCAACCATTGGGGGACCTAATTCCAGAATTGCTACCACATATTATCTGAAATCTCTAGGGTTAAATAAAAAAAAAAATAGGAGACTTGGAAATAAACAAGAAACAGTTGTCCCTACAAAGGAAAATAGGTATTTAATAGAAACTGTCTGTGAGAGGACTTGGATTTTGGACAGAGTAGACACCTATTTTAAATTGGCCTTTATATGTTCTAGGAACTAAAGAAAAACATGCATATAGGACAAAGGAAAGTATGACAACTATATCTCACTAAATATCTCAATAAAGAGAGAGAAGTTATTTAAAAGAACCAATAGAAATTCTGGAATTGAAAAGCCCAATAACTGAAATAAAGTTTTACTAGAGTAGTTGAAGAGCATATTTGAACTGACAGAAGAAGCAACAACGATCACTGAGAAGTAGTGACACCTGGGTAGTGCTGTGCACACCTAGTTCTCAGGACTCTGTTTCCAATACCATCCTCCAACCTATGGAACTGGAACTCTGGAGAAATGCTTGATCATAGGGCCAGGATAAGGAAAATACAAAATAAGCTGAGGCATCTTTTAGTAACAGAAATTGAGGAACTGCTCCCATAATAAAAGGATGGGGGCATAATAAAGGGACATGGGAGCCAAAATGAAAGAATTCCCAATGGCCAAAGGTGGAATATATTAATTACAATAGGATTGGATTATGAGACAAAAAATAAAACACATAAATCAATGGATTTTTACATAAATTATTAAATAAATAAATAAAAATAAACACATTTTTTAAGTGGAACAAATTTCCTTGTAGAAATATTCCAAATAATAAATATATAAAGAATCAGAGACATAGAAAATCACCAGTGGAACCACAAGCATAGTCGTTGCAAGTGAGATTCACTGAAAACAATGCTAAAACTAGTGATGAAACTCTGAGAGACAGGATTCCAAGGCTGTTATTTCCCCTCCACTGGAGGCTAGGCTTAACTTACTGATTCTGTTTTAAGAAAAGTGTATTAAAAGGGGCAAGTAGTAAGCACAGTGATCAACTGCATCATGTTGATGTTATGTGGCCCCTGATGTATGTAGTGAAAAAGCCCACGCACCCCAGTACTACTCTTTACAAAACCCATAACTTCAGTGTAATTGCAAAACAACATCAGGCAAACTCAAACTGAGGAAAATTCTACAAAAATACGTTATTACTACTCTTCAAAACTGGCAAGTTTGTGAAAGATAAGACAATTCTACGATACTGTTGTAGGTTGCAGGATACCAATTAGAATCAGCATTAAAATGTAATATGGCGTCTTAGGTTGGATTCTGAAACAGAAACAGGAGTGACAGAAATGTTAGCTATCTTGATGCTGGTGGTGGTTTCACTGGTGTATATAACTCTATCAAAATTCATCAGATTGTACATCTGAAATACGTGTAGTTTACTGTACTGGAATCGTACCACAATAGTGTTAAAAAAAAAAAAAGAGACAAATTTAAAAAGATTACTAGTTGAAAAACTGGAGAAATAGTTTTTAAAATGCCTGCAGTTCAATCTATACTATTGAACAAATACTGATTTCTTTGTACCATAGTTATGAACAGTATTAAATTACAGCAAGTTATGATAGGGATATATGACAACACTACATAATATCTTTGCAACTTTTAAATAAACTGAAAAAGTTTGAAGTTAATAAGTTACAAAGTTAAAAAGTTCAAAAAATTAAAAAGCTAAAAAATTTGAATGTTAAAATTTCAAATTAAAATATTAAAATCTATAAAATTAAAAACTAAATAATTTTTTATTATATTGTGCTATGTTCCCTCTATACCCACTTTGGTAAGAATTTTTTTTTATCATAAATGGGTATTGAACTTTATCAAATGCTTTATTTGCATCCATCGAGAGGATCATGTGATTTTTGTCCTTTCCTTTGTTGATGTGGTGTATCACACTGACTGATTTGCATATGTTGAATCACCCTTGTGTCCCTGGGAAGAATCCAACTTGATCGTGGTGTACGATCCTTTTTATGTGCTGGTAGATTCTGTCAGCTAATACTATGTAGAGGATTTTTTTCATTTATGTTCGTCAATGATATTGGCCTGTAATTTTGTTTTTTGGCAATGTCTTTGGTTTTGGTATCAAGGTGATGGAGGTTTCATAGAATGAGTTTGGGAGTACTCCATTCTTTTCAATCTTTGGAAGAGTTTGAGAAGGACTGGTGTGAGTTCTTCTTTGTGTGTTTGGTAGAATTCCCCAGTGAAGTCTTCTGGTCCTGGACTTTTGTTTGCACGGAATTTTTTTTTTTTTTTTTAGTAGCTAATTCTATTTCATTTCTAATGATCCATCTGTTCAAGTTGTCTATTTCTTCTTGATTCAGTCTTGGTGGACCGTATGTTTCCAGAAATTTGTACACTTCTTCTAGGTTATCCAATTTATTTCCATATAGTTATTCATAGTATTCTCTTATGTTTTCTTTTTGTATTGCTGTGGTATTGGTTATAATAATAATAATAATAAAAGCTATTTATGACAAACTCACAGACAGCATAACACCCAATAGTGAAAAACTGAAAGCCTTCCCAAGAAAATCTGGAAAAAGACAGGGATAACCACTCTCACCACTTCTATTCAACATAGTCTTGGAAGCTCTAGCCACAGCAATCAGGCAAGAAAAAAGAAATAAAAGGGATCCAAACTGGAAGAAAAGAGGTAAAATGTTCACTATATGTGGATGACATAATACTATATATAGAAAACCCTAAAAACTACCCCCCCAAAAAAATACTAGAGCTAATAAAAGAATTTGGCAAGGTGGCAGGATACAAGATTAACATACAAAAATCAGTTGCCTTCCTTTACACTAACAATAAAATAGCAAGAGAAGAAAGTAAACAATCCCTTTTAAAATTGCATCCAAAATAAAGAAATACTTAGAAATAAATCTGACCAAGGAGGTGAAAGACTTATACATGAAAAAATATAAAGCACTGATTAAGGAAATTAAAAATGTCTTAAAGAAATGGAAAGATATCTCATGCTCTTCAATTGGAAGAATCAATATTATTAAAATGGCCATACTGCCCAAGGCAGTCTACAGATTTAATGTGATCCCTGTCAAATTACCCAGGGCAATTTTTTACAGAACTGGAACAAATAATCCTAAGATTTAAATGGAATCGCGAGAGATCCAGAATTGCCAAAGCAATATTGAAGAAAAAGAACGAAGCTGGAGGAATAACCCTCCCAGACATCTAACAATAGCACAGAGCTACAGTAATCAAAACAGCATGGCATTGGCATATAAACAGACATATAGATCAATGGAACAGAATAGAGAACCCAGAAATAAACCCACAGATCTATGGTCAATTAATCTTTGACAAAGGAAGCAAGAATATACAATGGAGAAAAGACAGTCTCTTCAGCAAGTGGTGTTGGGAACACTGGACCACCATGTAAATCAATGAAGTTGGAATATTCCCTCACACCATACACAAAATAAACTCAAAATGGCTCAAACACTTAAATATAAGACAAGACACAATAAACCTCCTAGAAGAACACATAGGCAAACCACTCTCTGATGTAAATCTTAGCAATGTTCTCCTAGGGCAGTCTACCCAGGCAATAGAAATAAAAGCAAAAATTAACAAATGGGACCTAATTAAACTCATAAGCTTTTGCACAGCAAAGGAAACCAAGAGCAAAACAAAACAACAACCTACAGAATAGGAGAAAATATTTGCAAATCATATGACTGACAAAGGTTTAATTTCCAAAATATATAAACTGCACATACAACTTAATAAGAAGAAAATAAATAACCCAATCCAAAAATGGGAAGAAGGCTTAAATAAGCAATTATCCAATGACCTGCAAATGGCCAATAGGCACATGAATAAATGCTCAATATTGCTAATTATCAGAGAAATGTAAATCAACACTACAATGAGGTATCACCTCACACCAGTCAGAATGGCCATCATTCAAAAGTCCACTTATGATAAATGCTGGAGAAGATGTGGAGAAAAGGGGAATCTCCTACACTATTGGTGGGAATGTAGTTTGGTGCAGCCATTATGGGAAACAGTACGGAGATTCCTCAAAAAACTGAAAATAGACTTACCATAAGATCCAGCAATCCCAGTCCTGGGCATATATCCGGAGGGAACTCTAAGTTGAAAAGATACATGCACTCCAATGTTATAGCAGCTTGATATGCAATAGCCAAGACATGGAAGCAACCTAAATGTCTGTTGACAGATAACTGGAGAAAGAAGCTGTGGTATATTTATACAATGGAATACTACTCAGCCATAAAAGAGAATAAAATAATGCCATTTGCAGCAACATGGATGGACCTAGAATCGTCATTCTAAGTGAAGTAAGCCAGAAAGAGAAAGAAAAATACCATACGGTATCATTCATACGTGGAATCTAAAAAAAGAAAAAGAGAAGACACTAATGAACTCATCTACAAAACAGAAACAAACTCTCTGACGTAGTAAACAATCTTATGGCTACCAGAGGAAAGGTGGTGGAAAGGGATAAATTTATGAGTTTGAGATTTGCAAATGTTAGCCACTATATATAAATAGATTAAAAAAATATTCCTCTGTATAGCACAGTCAACATCTTGTAATAACCTTTAACGAAAAAAAATATGAAAACAAATATATGTATGTATATGCATGACTGGGACATTGTGCTATACAGCAGAAATTGACACATTATAACTGACTATACTTCAATAAAAAATAATTTAAAATAAAATAATACAAGTTAAATATTTAATAATTTTAAATTTAAGAATTAAACATTAAAAATATTAAAAATTACAGTACACTATTTTGTGACCTTAAAAAAATGAAAGGCTTAAACAAAAATTATTGCTCTCTTGAGGACTTTGCTTCATGTTATTTTTATCTTTAGATATTTAATATGTTATGAATTAAAACTAAAAAGATATTATTTATTAGTTAAATTTAAATTAGTAAGAAAACTATTAATAGCACAAAAAATTTTTATAGAAAATAATTATATTTATTTATTTAAAAATTAATTGCTGAAGAAAATAATTTTATGTTTTTGCAAATCTCTTTAATGCCTGCTTTAAAAAAAAAAAGCTTGATTCTCACCTGCTTCTACATTTAATCTACTGTCCTATCTTGGTTTGGTTAAGGTATATGAAGAAATTTGGCCTTTTAGCAGTATGGAAATCAGTTAAAAACAGGGTATTTTAATATAATAGCATTTTCAGATACTTGTGGATATTCTTCTTTGATACTTCCACCAAATTTGACAAGGGGTATTATCTTAAACGTTAGTTACGATTTGGAATTTCAAATCCTATCAAGAAACTCTTTATACTTTGTTATGTAAAAAGCTGTTGTTCTGAACTTGAATAAAACCCTTATCCATAAATAATCTTATAATATCAAGCACTGATCATTTGGAAATGTTTCACTGAGTTATGCAGATTTTCCAACTTTTGACATATTTCATTATATTTTCTTTAAAACCACATTCACTAATATCACTATCAATTTCATCATACGGGTCTTAAGGTACTGGGTTACTGCTAAATTCACAGTGGCAGATACAAGTCTTCCAGAAATCTAAGTTTTGTTTGAAAGCTCAGATCTCATTTCCTGTTAAAAATACTACCCATTCTTTCCTTGAAGTAACAATCCCACTTTGATCCTTTTCTGAGAAAATGTCTAACAATTACCCAAGTCTGAATAATTATAAATTACTATTCAGACATTCTTTCAAGTATAAATTGTGCTCTAAGAAAAGTTTTTGTCATTTCAGCTCACAGCCAGAGCAACCGCGTGACTTCCTTTCTCAAGTCAACCCTTATAATTTGAAAGGCAGCCAAGTGTTCGATGGGTACTTCTCTCACTGTCACATCGAATAGTAAAAAAGACTTGCACTAAAGAGCTCGGATTACATGAATGCAATATTTGACTGCTTGATCAAGGACATCTTTCAGCAAGACTTTGTGTTTGTGTATGGTATGTGGCGGCAGAGAACGCAGGACTAGGAATGCAATTTGGTGCCCTGCTTTATTCAGGGTAAGCTACCAATGATTGGACCTTTCATTGCTTTTGAATCAGAAGGGAAAATATCAAGACAGACAAAAGGGAAAAAATGTCACAGCATCATTATGAAAATACCTCTACCTTTTGAACTCCCTGAAAAATTGTCTGGAGACCACACATGGAGATCCCCTGGTCCAGCGCAATGGGCATGAATCTAAAAAGACAGTTTAGATTCTTAAGGAATAGTCCCAAAGCTTAGTGAGCGGGGCTGTTTCCTAGATTCTGTCAGATGTGGCACTTTGCCATATGTTTTCTAATTTCTTAATTCAGCTATATGAATTTCTTGAAAAACACAAGAAAATGTGTTGTTTAAATATTTTTCATTCTCCACTTTTGGGACAGATATGATGTAACGTATCAGCTTTTTATAGGAACTTGGAGCATCTAATCTCATTTTATATATATTTGTATATATATAAGCATTTTAAAACTAAAACTCATCATATACATAGTTTTTGGAAGTTACATATTACTCATAAAAGTAAGATAGATGTATGCACAGACAGATGGATAGGTAGGTAGAGACAGAGAGACAGGGAGAGTTAGAGACAGACAGATGGAGTGTCCTGGTCATCTCCAATGTCAGCAAATATATAGGCAAAGATAGACCAATATGGATATTGAGCCAATTCACAGAAAATAGTTTTGGCTTCAGTTTAAATGTCAAGATTATAGAATAATCAGCATTTATTTGAAACATTTCATCAATACACTGAATATACTGCAATGTATTGAATAAAATGATAATTTAGTCAAATAATTACTCTCAATGCATAGTAAACCATAAAAAATAAAGGTACTGTTAATGATATGTGTTTTTCCAAGTGAAAAATCAAAATATGGAAGATATGAAGCTGTGTCAATAAACCATCCCACTTTCTTTATTGCACTGGGGACTTCGTTGGGCAGCTGGACAGTCTTAACAACTGGGTATTAAAACTCTACCATTTATCTGTTCTTGAAAGGATTCTGACAGATTTAGATAGATTGAGCAATGATTCTGAGAACTAGAGATTTCTATTGTCCCTAATGAGAGCGGACTTTCCTTTTTAGACCAGTGAGTGATGGATTAGAGAGGCAAGTTAATACATTTAAATGAGTGCCCTTTGGAGGAAGAATACGTCCTTGGTAACTCCTGTCGGAATTATGTGAAGAAGTGTTTCATGTAGTCTTGGGATTAGAGAGTCCAAAATTGGTGACTTTCCCACTTACTAGTTCTTTCATTTAGAATAGTTGTCCAAACTTTGTGACTTTCAGTTTCTTTGTATGTAAAATTATGGAATACATTTTCTTCCCACAATAATAACCTCCACTGCTTCGTCCTACGGTGTCACCACTAGCTGTCAGCTAATAGTGCCAACAAGGTATTTTACTCATAAATTTCAATTGTGAAAACTTCAGGAAAATGAATGGATGTCATTGTTTACAACATTATAACCTGTTTTTTTTTTTTTTTTTTTAATTCTTAAATGTGTTTCACAGGTGCTGTGAGAAACAGCGGTAGGCTAGTCCAGATGTTTTGATGTGGCCAGAAGTAACATGAAAAGAGAATGCGGAGAAGTTTGAACATTAGCAAATCTGGAAACCAGATGATATGAATTTGGAGGGGAGTGTGTAGGATCCATTTATGAACAACCATTAGTTGAAATAAATAGATCCTAGAACAACGGAAGTAGTGATACTGTCAAACCAAAGATCTTAAAGAATTTACAAATGCATAGGTTAAAAATTTGAACCTATAAAATATTGATTAATCACTACAGGAATCTAAATAGCTGTATTTCAAAGTAAACTTTCAGGGATAGAAGTTCTGAGTTCACTTTGTCTATGTATTTTGATAGCACCCATCAAAGTGTTGTGAATACAAATTCAACAAATATTAATTGACTGTAATGAATTCCATGAAACACCTAATTGAAGTAATTGGGGTTAAGGCCTCACCTGAGGCAATTTATTTTTATAATCTGAATCTAGGGCTATTTCTCATCGGAAATACATTATTTGCCTCATTATCTCTAGCTAAAATTTCTATAATAAGTATTCCCAACTAAATGAAGATAAAAATTGTGACAGAGAAATTTGTAATTATTTTCCTTTGATGTTTTAATTTACCCACTATTTTCGGATATGATTTTGAATAAGCTAAATCTAAAGAAAGGAAAAAGAATAGATCCAATAAGAGAAAATAAGTTAGCTCAAGTACAATGATGCTTTTAAGCTGAGAAGATTGAACACACCAGGAAATATGTGATTTTAAAAAAAAAAATACGACAATTGAGCATAATTCTTAGCTCAGTACTCCCTGGCAGCAGGTGAAAAATGATAACAACTTGTACAGTTAGGCATATTTCTTCCAAATATGTACTTTAGAAACATTTATCATGATGGAGAATGTAACTAACCACCATATACATTCAAACCTATGCCTTAAAGGAATTGTCTGCCTTCAACAATTTTAATGCTCAGGCTCCAAGTTTGCAGTACTATGCTCTCCAAGTTAGTGATAATTTACTTCAGCCTCACATCAGTATCACGAAACTCATGGCAACAGAATAGCAATGGTTGTCATCTAGTGATTTTTCCAACTGTTCTCTTAAAACAATAAAAGTAAAAATCTTTCAAATTTTGTCACATTGTAGATTAGAACCATGTAGACAACTCCTTTTCAAGCTTATATAAAATTCTTGTTATTCAAATTACAGATGAAGACGTCTCACTACTCTTTACCTATTTATTTCCCAAGCAGTGAATTCAACAAGCATCAGGGCGACACTAGTATTGTCATGTTTCAGCTAGTGCGTTATTTTAATGACATAGGTGTTAAGTAAGCATGACAATGAGTAAGAAGTCAGTGGAAATCAGAGAATTATGAAATAGCATCAAAGCCAGTTCCTTTAAGCCAGAGACAACAGATACACTGTAATCAGTATGTTCAGTTTACATGCATCTTTGATTATTTTCATTTTTTGGTAGATCAGTTGAATATATCCCCAAATCTTTACCCTTTTGGTATCATACCCTTTGCAATATGACTTTTCACAATGAAATGGAGCCTACTTAACCTCCTTAAGTATAGAATGGCCTTGTGATTGCTTTTAAAAATGTAAGATTGCAGAAGAGTCAGTACATCGGTTCTGAAATAAGATTGTATGAAGTCTAATATGATCACCTTCTCTTTTTTGAAATGCTACTACTGCCAAGCGAATAATTCCAGGGACTTGCTTGGTGGAGGATGAGAGGTCTGTGGCCCAGTGGTCCCTGTCTCACCAGCCAGGCCAGTGCCACACGTGAATGAGGTCCCCCTAGACCAGTCAGCCCCAAGCTAACCAACCAGCTGACTGTAGGTCATGAATGAGCCCAGCAGAGATCAGGTAAATCTGGCTCAAACAAGAAAAATAAGCTAAATTAATACCTATTTTTCTTAAGACACTGTTTTGGGATTTTTTAATGCAATAATAGTAAACTAAAGGACAGTTCTTTTTCTTTAACGTATATTTTCTTTAATAGCTGAAAAACGTAGAATCTTTTATTTGGAATTTTGAGATCATTTAAAATAATGGTATTCAAACTTGATTGTCCATTATATTTGATTAAGGATATTTTAAAAATAGAATTCAAATCCAAAGGATCTCTCTAATGTCAGTTGTTAACAAACACAAATATACAGTCTTATCATTGCCCATACAAACTCCTTTTATATTTAATCTGTGAAAGGGGCTTACTTTCTACAACAGGCATCTTACTAACTAAATCATGTGCTGAAAAACTCTACTTTTTAGAGAAAACACAACTCTAAAACTTCCGAATAATCTTACTGATTTTATAAATGTATTCTTTTGCTAAAAAATATTTCCCCAGATGTTTGAAGGGTACTATACATTCCTTAGTCTTCATGTCTTCAAGCTAGAGAGGTTTTTTTTTAATTATTTTTGATATTATCTTTTTAAGTGTAGATGTCCTAACCAAATCTTCAAGTTCTTTGCTTTAGTTCTTCCCATCAATAAAAGGATAGCCTTGGTCACGGCAAACTCTAGCTGTAAATTAAATAAACAAAAAAGGCATGGGTTCTCATCTCTGAGAATTCTGTTTGTTTCTTGCTGCAATCTTGTAATTAATATTCACTTAAATCATGGTGCTCAGATGTGAATATTTTATTCACATCTGAGCACCATGTGAAGAGTAAATGTGAAATATTACTGTTCACATCTGGGTACTATATTTTACTAAATGAACCTTGTAATTACTTGTGTTTTCCGTCTCCATAAGTCTGAAGCTCCCAGGATAAATATTCCATTCCCAGGTTGGAGAGGCACTAATTTTTCTTGGTCATATTTCCCATGTAGGTGGAAATCAACACAGCCCTGGGCTTTAAGTGGGGATCTACCTCTTGTTCACCATCTTAAAATAATTTTCATATGTGTCATCTTGCTAGAAACAAGAACCTGCCAATGTTTGCCCTCAGATTCAGATAGCAGCAATTCTGAAATCTAGAAAATAGCTAAAACAAAATGTAATAAAATCCTCTTCACAATGGCAGAATCTGTATAACTGATCTATAAAAATATGTTTTATATATATATATATATATATATGGTAAAAAATATATTTTGAAGAGCATATTAAATATTCAAGTATATAGAAAGATATCATCTTAGACATATAATCTTATAAATGCAGTTATCTGTGCATTGATCTATTTAAATTTAATGGAATTCCATGAATAATTATAATATAATAGCCCATCAGAAAGTTCACCCTCCATATCCCATGAAAGATAAAGTCTCTCTCAAGAATAGCCAAACCATTTTTGAAGACTAATCATAAAAAGAAAATGAGTTCACAAGGATAAACTAGAACTCATCGTGTCTCACCACTGGCACATCGCCAACATCGGTAATCCAACGACCAGTAGGAAAAGTTGGAGTAACCATTGCAGGACTAAATATGAATCTGGCCCAATAACTGGAGAAGTTAAGGAGATTTCCAGCAGCATCTGGAGGAGCTGTAGGGTCCAGGATGCTGCCTTATACCGAAAAGCTGAGCCAACAAATCCATGATAAAATGCATAAGCAGCAACAGTGCCTGATCTCACCTTTTCATCACCTTTGACATTTTGCAATTTTTCCACAACTTAAATCCAAGTTACAATTTCCTCTTGCTTACATCACCTCAGCAGCTTCCTGTTTATCCCTCATCTTCTGTCATTTCCCTTGAATTCAACCTGTTCCAAACACTGTGATTTTTAAATCCAATTGTGCACTACTCTAGGAAGTCATTGTTTCTCGGCCTTGGGACTATTAAAATTTAGGGCCAGATAATTTTTTGTGGGAGCTGTGTCCTGTGCATTGAAGCATATTTAGTGACATCCCTCCCCTCCAGCCACCAGATGCCAGTAGCCCCTCTCTCCTTATAAAACAATCATAAATGTCTCTAGTCATTGCCAAATGCCTACTGAGGGCAAAAATCATCCTCCATCAAAAATCACTGTTCTAGGTCAAAATTATCCATCTTTTTTTGCCCTTAGGGAAACATGCAAAATTTTAATATACTTTACAAGACTGAAGTACATGATGTCTTCCTATCTCTTCTGCCTCCTTCACCATATTTGGACTCTTGGGTTGACTGTGATGTAGTCAAACTTAATCTTCCTTAGATTTTCAAAATGCACCAAGAACTTTCTCTTCTCAGGGACTTTGAACATGATGTAGTTGCTAAATATTCCCCTTCTCTTCACCTCACCAACCAACAATCACCCCTTTGAAGCAAAATATCAGTTCAAATGTCATATTTTTATGGGAGACTTCTAGAAAAACAGAAACTAGAATCGGCCTTTTTCCTGAAATTTGTCATGTACTCTATGCCTGTATTTTGGAATATTAATCACATCTGGACTTATTAAACTAACAAGTAACTACCTTAATGGCTTTCTTTTTTCATAATCTTCCAACATCAACCCCCCAACAGCATGGATGGATGGTGTATTTCTTTTAATTCTAGAGCCTGGCACATTGTTGGTATTCAATAATTAATTGTTGAGTAAATGAATAAAAACTGTATTCAACTGAGAAAACACGTGCATTCAATTAAGAAAACTTCTCTAATAATTTCTGGAAACAAGTGAAAGTCTGCTCTCCCCCTGCAGATAAAACATACTTATGTTTAGATCTTAGATGGGATGAATTATCTCTAAACCTCAGTGACCTCTCTCATCAAAGTCATTACTGGAAACATTCTCAATTTGGAAAGTGTGTCAAGTCCAAACACTATTGGGTCGTCATGCGGTAGGAAGACCACAAACCAGTTTAAAAAGTTACTTTAGTTTTTTTTTTAATGTTTTTTGCTAGTTTGAAACTTCAACCTTCCATCTCTTCACCTCAGTCTTTCACACACTTACAGAAATATCCGATGAGGGTGATATCTAATTAAATATTCCGCTAATGACCCTACATGCTCCAATTTCTCTATGTGTTATTTCAGCCCATAGGAACACACCTAATTTGTAACAGTCCTAAGACAGTTCACTGTCTTTTGGTGTCTTCTGACACATCTATGTCAGTTCTGAAGCATCTGATCTTTCAAAACTGAAACTGTGCAGCGCATCTGCAAAGATTACTTCCCCACCTTTCTCAGGGGTACCCTACAGCCTGGATAGCTATGCGGCAGCAGGAGTGCAGTTTAGCTTGAAAAGCACCTGTTAATCTTTTTCTTAACCAGTGCAGCTGAGCTGCTTGGCCAAACAGTAAAAATACTCATAGTACTCGAACAGCAATTATCCTGCTACTTGCTGACGGAACAGCATGAAGCAAAGGCAAGCCAGGTTCTTCAGCCTCACCTGGAGTTGTTAATGGGGTTCCCAGGGAAGAGGGCTTGGGGTCATTAATGTGCATATGGGGTACATCAAATGAAATCTCTGCAGAATCATGGAAAAATCAAGAATTATCACTTTCTACTTTAGAGTCATTTGTACCTAAATATGTTTGTTTTGTATTTAAGAAGTAAAGGCACGATTTTTTAATCCTCTTAAAATGCTTATAAACAAATAAAATATGCAGTCTGGGCTCAATAGTGGAATGGCGAGATTCTGTTTTTCCTTATTTTTGGAAATAAGTTACTGTTATGATGACAGAATTGTTATAAAATAATTATGCGGTATGGTATGGTTTTGTTTAATTTAATGTTTCAATGTGTAATCTTAATTAGAAACCTATGAAAGTTTGCTAAAGGATAAGTGAATCATACCACAAAGTCACAGAGATTATAAGTGGTGCACATCACTCTCCTCCACCTCACTTCCAACATCATCATGATTTTTGTATCTCTGATGAAAGTACCACCGTTTTCTCATGCATCACCTCGCCCCTCTGGTCAGTAAGTGTTTCTAAAGCACTTGATGTTATATTCCACACGTAAACAGCTTTCCCTGGCAGATCCGTTCTGTAACCCACTTGAGAAGCTGCGTGATCCAAACCCTGCATTTTTTTCATAGCTTTAGGTCATCCTTTTAGTAATTTTGCTCAAACACCAAACTTGAGAACTATCCGCCACTAGCCTCCACACAACTCTATATTATCTCCTAAAATATTCGAAACGGAATTGAAAGCACTCTGTCCTATAACCGTGCTCTTATGAAAGCAGCTTTCCAAAAGACCATCACTGTAGGTTTGCAAGGATTTATTAAGGTGTGTACAAAGTCCCCTTAGCCTTATGAAATCAGCACACTCTGCCCTCCACCCCCAACTGTTGGTCCCTTCGTCTCTTTGAGAGCTGTCTCTGCAGCTGAAGACACTCTCTCATGCACGCAGCATTTGAAATGCTCAAGTTCAAACTTCAACTGATATTTGACAGGAGCTTTTGTTTAAACATCTCTGTCCACGTGCCCCTCAGTTGCATGACGGTGGCATGACCTTCCCCAGTGTAGCTAAACCAGTTACAATGGATCTATATTTGTTCTTTCCTGGTCTCATTTTCTTACACCCCTGTTGGTTTATTCTTAGTCTTCTAAATAAACTACTGTTAGTAGAATCTTTGTTTCAGGGGCAACTCAAGCTAAGAGGATAGTTATATAGTTCTGGGGATTGGAAGTTAGAATTGGGAGCAGTCCAGGGCAGAAATGATTCGGAAAAGTTAGGAAATAATTCAATAGCTTGGGAGTGGAAGTGTCTCCGCTCATACCAGTACATTTTCACTTACTCAAGGATAGAAACTCTATCGACTGCCATTTCTGAATGTGAATTACAATGGCACACACCTAAATCTTTTGCAGTCAGCAAAGCCATACTGTCAATCATTTGATCATAGATCTTCCTTAGTGCCATTCCTTTTACTTTCATCAAGGAAGTGTGATAATATTTTATTTTTTCTGTAAAAGATAAAGATAGAAGATAAAAATCTTTATTTTTGAATTTTCGAAATGAAACCTTCAGCTTGTTTTTTCTGCTTGCTGTCATAAGAGGTGCCGAAATGCAATCACGCCACAGAGTCCAAGACAAATGCTGAGGTAATACTTATTTTCTGACTGGAGAGTTGTACATTATCATGTGTCGACCTTATTTAACTGAGTGAGAAAAAATAATATCGGATTTCAAGAGCTGATTTATCATGGCAAATGAAATTCCTTAGTTCAAATTACGTGTGTGTATTTAGAAGCTTCACAAGTTATGAACTATGGAATATCAGAAGGGTGAGGACACTGATTTTCTCTCTTCTCATTCTTCATTCAAGAGACAAAGTCGAATTCAAGTAAATTTCCCCAAAGAACACAACCCTAATTCCCAAAATATTAAAAAGAAGTGGGTATATCCTTAATCCTAATATCCTAGCCATCTAGTTTTATTCTCAGTTCCATTATTGTCAGCTTCCTCTTTTATGACTTTCTCAATTTTTCTTTCTATCTCTCTGTCCCTCTGGTACCTTTTCTTAACTCTCTCTTAAAGCTTTTTGTTTCATAACCTGTAAATTCCTCTGTTTGCTGTGCATTTATTTGTTCATTCTGAATTTATTCTCAGTCTCTCTCTCTTTCACACACACATACTTTTCTGCATGGCCTTTGTTGAGTCTTCATCAAAGACCTTAAAATCTGCCCCATTTATCATGGACTCTCAGTGAGTTATTAATTTTGCATATCATATATCTTAATAGCACATCACTGGGGATCATCCTACTCTATCAGTGGGCAAACATTTCTTCCTGCCTCCTGCTCACTTCTGAGATGCCGTGGTTACAAGGCAAACTTGTGTGCATATCCAATCTTATCTCAACTCTAAATAATATTATTGATTAATACAACACTTATGCTAAGTCTCTGATTTTAGCTGGGGAATATTTTCAGCCTTGAATAATATTATAACTACTCAGACAATCCTCATATTGTGCCAAAAAAAATGGTTTGATTGACACTATTTCCAAGGAGATGTTAGTATGCCAGGAAGAGAGTGAGGTCAAATTTTAGATGAAATGAAATGGAGAATTTGACAAAAGAGAGCAGGAAACTTGTGCTGAATTAGCACAATGGTGCCCCTTCGGAGACCAGCCCTAGTGTTACAGTATCAGAAGGGTCTGTGGTCATGAAGGTTTTGACTTGGCAGGTAAATCTCTTCTTGTCCACGGAGGAGCCGACACGTCCTACAGGAAGAACCTGCATAACTGCTAGGGAGAAATAGTTCCATGACATCTCAGAGCTTCAAGGGCCACCTCTTTCCCATATGGCATTCTTCAACTGAATGACTAACTGTGCGTGGTTGGAGGCCCGAGCTCAGAGTGGGAATGCCTCCAGAGAAAGCATCAACTCCCAGCTACTTCCTAATCTATTAGTGTAGAATCTCAGTGGCATCTGATCACTACTAAAGGATTTCTCTCTGTCCACTAAAGCTCATGCAAGATTCACGGAGGATTATAATTTGCTTCAACACAAGGAGAAGGTATTGAGGATAATTAAAATAAGAAGGGAGAGCAGACATAAGGCATTCTCAGAAAAAAATGAATATGAGAAAGAATAATTTACTAAAAAATACACGTTTCTCTTTGATTTAATTTTTTACAAGTACAGGGTGAAAAAGGCCTAACAATCAAACAACTACCTTTTATGTTCATTGTTGAAACACAGGGTATGGCTAGGAATCAGAAATGCATCTAATATCCCTTAAGTAAATAATTATATCTGTAACATAATTTTAAAAGGTCCTTATACAGCATGAAAACCTCAGCAGCAGCTTCCTTCTTAGGTGTTTTTGTATGTTTGTTTGTTTTGTCCTTATAGCTCACCAAAAGCAAACAAACAAAAGCTATTTTTTCATATGCCCCAACTCCAGCATAACTCAAAAATTGATTTGGAATTTAAATTTATGCTTAACAAATAGAAAACTATTTGATTTGCAGAGACTTGCAGTAGAAAATCCCTTCAGGCTTCTTCCATGATGGAGAAGGATGAAAAATTACACATGTCAGTTTGCTCCCTATACAGTTTGGATATTAACCCTTTATTGGACATGTGGTTTGCAAATACTTTCTCCCAATATGTAGGTTTCCTTTTGTTGATTTCTTTTCATATTTTCTGTGCAGAAACTTTTTAATATGATGTAGTCCAATTTATTTTTATTTTCATTGCCTTTACTTTTGGTGTCAAATCCAAAAAAATCAATGTCAGGAAGCCTTTCCCTATGTTTTCTTCCGTGGGTTTTAATACTCTAAATATATAAGCTACTCTTAAAACTTAATAACAAAAACAAATAATTTAATTTAAAAATGGGCAAAGAAACTTAATAGATAGTTTTTCCAAAGGACCAACAAGTATATAAAAAGATGCTCAATATTATTTAATTATCAGAGAAGTGCAAATCAAAACCCCATGAGATATCACCTTATACCTGTAAGGATGTCTTATTATTAAAAAAAAAAAAAAAAAACAAATGTTGGTGAAGATGTGGAAAATAAGGAATGTAAATTGGTACAGCCATCATGGAAAAAGAAGTATGGAGGTTCCTCAAAGAATTAAAAATAGAACTACCATATGATGTAGCAATCCCACTCCTGAGTCCATAACCATATGAAATGAAATGACTATCTCAAAGAGTCAGCTGCACTCTCACGTTTATTGTAGCATTGCACGTAATAGCCAAGATGCAAAAATAATTGAAGTAGATGGATAAATAAAACATGAAATGTATGTATGTGTAGAAAATTACCTAGTCTTTTAAAAAAAGGAAAGCTTGCCATTTGTGATAAACTGCATGAAACTGGGGGCATTATGCCAAGTGAAATAAACCAGAGAAAGAAAGACAAATACTTTATAGTGTCACTTAGGTCCACATAGAAATCTTAAAAAAAAAAATTGAGCTTATTTAAAAAAAAGAGAGAGAGAGCAGAATTGTGGTTGCCAGTGTTTGGGGAGTGAGGAAAATGGGGAGAGGTGGGTCAAAAGGTACAAACTTTCAGATGAATAAGATGAGTAAATTATGAGGATTTTATATACAGCAAGGCGACTATAGTTAAAATAATGTATAGACATGGAAACAACCTAAATGCCCATCAGCGGATGACTAAATAAAGAACTTGTGGTGTATTTATATAATGGAATACTACTCAGCCATAAAAAGAATAAAATAGTGCCATCTGCAGCAACAAAAATGGACCTGGAGATGGTCATTTTAAATGAAGTAAGTCAGAAAGAGAAAAAAAAAATACCATATGGTATCACTCATATGAGGAATCTAAAAAAGAAAGACACGGAAGAACTTATTTATAAAATAGAAACAGACTCACAGACATAGGAAAAAACTTACGGTTACCGGGGGAGAAAGGAGGTGGGTCAAGATTTACGGATACTATGTATATAAAAATAGATAAACAAGTTTCTTCTGTATAGCACAGGGAACTATATTCAATATCTTGTAGTAACCTAAAATGAAAAAGAATATAAAAACAAATATATGTATGTATATGTATGACTGAAAATAATGCTGTAAACCAGAAATTGTCACAACATTGTAAACTGACTATACTTCAATTTAAAAAAATACTATATTATATGATTGAAGTTTGCTAAGAGAATAGATCTTAGTATTCTTACCAAAAAAAATTTAAAAAAATAAAAAAAGGAAAAAAATGAATGAGATGTGGATGCAGGTAACACTATCCTGAAGTCTGAGCAACTGGTTCTTCTAACTCTCCCAAGCTCCACAGTAACTGTACGAACATCCAATACGGACAGAGGGTGCATACTCCCGAGTGGGAGGAGGTGTCAGGGGTCTGCCTGAGATCACAAAGTTACTGCGATCTATAGGGCGGAGGGTGAGCACACTAAGAATACCCAGGGAGTTTACTGGGACCAGTTTCTGGACGTGTTCTCAGCATTTGGTGATGGGCTTTCACGTCTTGTCCCCGCCTACGTGTACCTTCTGAATGACATCTCAGAAGCTGTTCCCAGTCTGGTGGGTCCACGCTGCTAAGAAGCCATGAGCTGATTTCCGCATGGCTTTTTTGTCCAATCCTCTACACCTGTCTCACTGGGGAGATTTGTGAGTGTTTATTGCCTAGAGACCTTGGCAAGCTTTCTGTGCAGCTCCATCAGCACTGGGTCGGGAACTTGCACAGTCCCAGAATCCTTTGCCCCAGCACAGGGGTACTCAGCTCCTTAAAAATGCTCAGCTTGGTTTTCTTGCCTACAAGCACACACCTAGGTACATAAGACTCATTTTCCTCTGAGAGCGGCTAAAGTAAGACCACTCCTTCATCTCCTAAGTCCTCTCAATTTAATCCTCTCTTCACTAGCCAAGAAGTCATGTTGTCCTATTCGTACTACAGCAGTTACTGGCTTTTATTCTGCTGCACCACGGTCTTGAGTAACTTACCAAACTTGAGGCTTCACACTGAGTGAGCCTGAAAAATTGAGTAGACTTAATTGTGACAGTAAAAGGTGACAAACTTGTTTTTTTCAACTTTATTCTTCTTGGAAAACTTCTTTGCCTGGACGGCTTGATGGCACTTTGGGGTGGTGGCTGAGGAGTTTGCATGCAAAACTGGGCCAAGATGGTCTCCTGGTCCTCCTCTATTCAAGCCTCCACTTAAAGTCTGAGAGCTCACTGAGATTATGGGATGTGATGGACAATATTGGGTGACCACATTCCTTATCTTTATTTGGAATTCTCTCATAATTTTACCTTGCTTACTGGCTTTGACCTTGTAATTTGTCATATTTTGCTTTATATTCCCTTTCCTAATTTCTTTTTTCACTCATTTCTACTCTTTTGCATATCCTTTTATTTTTCTACATAGGCATGTAGATATCTCAATGATACTGTCCATCCCAATGGCTTCTGCTAACTCTTTTATGGATGGGTCACAGACCAACGTCTTAAACTCCAGTGGTTTACTAAGTCTCAGTTTTATTATTGCAATTCCTTTCTGGAAAACTCCACTGGAATGCAAGCCATCTCTCAAATAAATGACACCAAAATGATAAGTTTCCTTCAAAATAATCTTATTCATTGAAGTTCCATTAATAGTCAAACACAGGTCCAAATACTTTTAGCTTAATGCACATGGTCTGCTACATTTTCTTGCTCATATTCCCCTTGTATTTTTTTCCCAAGGACTATGGATTTTTCCACAAAAAGCATTTGTCATACATGTCCCTTGATTTACCTTCTCATGATCGCTACTTAGATTATACATTTAAATCACTCTAACAGAATATTACAATAGACTTTGAATTTTTGTATTCTCAGTGACATTATCTTTGGTGCAAATTCCCACATACGCACAACTCCAATCATACTTCTGCTCAATTCAGTGAAGTGTCATGATTCCATTGTCATAATGATCTTAGATATAGGACTCCAGTTAAAGCATTTAAGATTTTATTTTTAAAATCTATAATTTCAAACATCACAAACTGGATTACTCATAGTTCTTTAACATTCCACATATTTTATCCTTAACTTCTCCCTTAATCTTCCTTCCACACATTATAATCTTTCTACCTACCAAACCCTTCCTGTAGTTAAGGCCAATTACTACCAACAATCTCGCCTCATGTTCTTTCTGGCAAGCTTTCTCCCCTTCCACACTCATTATGGTGATATTTTCTTCTATTAAATTCTGTTAATTAACTTGAGAAATTTTGACAGTCTTTTCTTCTCCTGTACAATGGTAAAAAATAATACATACCCGAATTGTAGCTGTGAAGTATTAGGGAATGAAAGGTTGTTACAGGTAGAGATAATGAATAAACCCATAAGCATTGTTTTTGTTCTCTATGCAGTTTCAGGGGTCAGGTGCCACAGGTCAGTCAATATAGTTTTAAAATGACTTGGTTTACAAGACACCTTGCGATGGAAAAAAAAATTTCAATCTAGTAAGTTCTGAAAAGGCTGCCTTTCACTGCCTTCATGGAGGTTCCTAATGTCGTATATCGAGACTCTTACAAGTCATACAATAAAGAAATCTTTGTAACTTGATATAACTCAAAATGCCAGGATGTACTTAATGCATCTGTTAATCATACCTCTTTATATATAAGTGACTTTGTTCAAACTTTTAATTTTTTTTTAAGATTCAGTCTTGATTAATAAAAAATACATATTGCATGTTTCATCATGTTACCTACATGAACCTACTTAAGGCTTCAGGTCAAGATATGCTCATTTCCCTAGCACGGCTGACAATGACAACCTGTTTTATACTTTTGTGATGCGCATCCTGATTCGTTCTTGGAGTACATTTTCCCTGCTGTCTCTGTCTGGGATTGGCTGCTCATCCTTCTTCTGTGAACACTTGTTCAGTTAAAACAAGCCCCTCCACTGAGAACCCTCACATATGCTATTACCTGCTAGTAGGAGTGTAAACTGGAGCACGTGTTTTGTAAAACTTTTTGGCAATATATACTAAAGCTAAACATATGTGCTTCATGATCTGGATATACTCCCAAGAGACAGAAGTGGCTATGTCGCCAAAAGGCAGGTAAAAAAAAACATGCTAATAGAACTTTATCCATAACAATATTAATTGGAAACAATTTCATTTCCCACCAGGGGAATAGATAGCTAAACCATGGAATATTTCATAAGAATGAAGAGGAGTAAACTGTTGCCTCATATGACACCATGATGACTCTTACAGACATGATACTGGAAAAGAAGCACAGGACGAAAGATTGCATATTAAGTTATCATGGCATTTAGATGAATTTTACAAATAGAAAAGAAGTAGTCAATGGTGAAAAAGAACAAACAGTATATGCCTTCGAAAGGTGTTAAATGAAGAGGGCACAGAGGCTTTGCGGATGTTGAAATTGTTTCATATTTTCATATGGATGGTAGTTGTGCAAGTATATTAATTTGTATTTTAAAAATAAGTTATGAAGCTAAGATTAGTGCCCATTACTGTATGTAAGTTATACCTCAATCAAAAAAAAAGTTTTGAGAAGTCTGATCATTCATGATACAAGTACTTATTGAACACATTTAACAGGCTAGCACTGTGTTAAGTACTATAGAAAATAGTGAACAATTTCTCATCCCTGAAAACTTAGAGACAATAAGGCATAAAACTTTATTGATATTTTCCTGTGTGCCAAGAACTGGGTAGGGACTGGCAAACATTTCCTTGCCAGTCTTCAGCTGTGAGGAAGGTTATTGGTCACATTTTTAAGGTAGGAAATTGATTCTTGACATGTCAAGTAACTTAAAGTGTTAAGGCAGGGATAGAAATTCAGAATTTTCTTACTCAAAAAAAATCCTGCAGTTTTAATTATTATGCTCAACTACTTCCCCACAGATTTTGTTCACATTTATTATTATAAGTAACTTCGTTTTATTTAATTCTCATTTTATTTTTCAGTGGAGGTAATGGGGGTAGAACCCAAGACATCATGCATGCTAAGCATGTACTCTACCACTAAGCTATAAACCCTACCCACAAACAGGTAATCACAGGTAATTTTATATGAGTTATCTTGTCACCAAAAAAAAAAGAAAAAAAACACAGAAGTTCTGTTTTCATCTTTATATTTCTATTGCTCTGCATAGCATCCAAGAAAGAAAAATTCTGAGTATCATCTGATGAATAGATGAACAAATATGACTTTGTAAAGCAGTTTACAAACACATGTTCTGTGTTTTTAAAGAAATATTCATTATATCATTTCTTCTATTTCATTGGAAATTCTTTTACAGTAAGGATTCTACTTTAATATAGTTTGTCTATCATGTGGTATTGAAAAATACTAAAATAAATTTAACTGAAAAAAATACACATATATGAAGAGTTATATAAAGTATATAAAGAATGACATGTATTAAGCAAATACTTTAATAAAAACTATAATGTTTTGAGAAAATACCAAATACCTCTTTCGTTTATCAGGATTTAGCAGATTTTTTTAAACTGTTATAATTTTTAAAATAATTATTTACCTAGAGCATGCCTATCTAAATAATTTCTCTTGGAATTGATAGCAACTGGAAACAAGCTGTCAAAGAGAAATTAATGCAAATTGCTCAGAGAGCAGGAAAATCACACTCTAAATAGAAAATATACTTTTCTCCTGACTAACAAACGAGTTACCATTACTGCATTAAGGTGTGATCCACTTGACAGAAGAAAAGATTTTTGCAATAGAACAAGCATCGTATGAATGTGGGAATATGGACTTAACGCACAAAAAAGTGTACTGGATCATAGGATCATAATCACCTATCACCCTGCCCTTTTGGTACATGCATTAGCACCAATACTGAGTAATTTTCTCTTGAAATTTGCTTTCAATTCAAGAGCTTCATAATGAAAAATCAAGAAGGTATTTTCACAAATAGGATTTATCAATTTTTTTGCAATTTTATTATAGAATATATCATGTAAAATAAGCTGCACATAGTTAAATTGTTCAATTAGATAAGTTTTGACATGTATGTACACTCATGGAACAAAAATCACCATCAGAATACATTCCCATCACACCCAAAACCTTCCTAACGCTTTCTCCTTCTGTCCCTGTGCAACCACTGACTGGCTTTCTGTCATCATAAATTAGTTCATAATTTTATAACTTTTAGCCATTTATATACATGGAATTAAATACTAAATGCTTTTTTTGGCTAGATCTTCCACAAATCACAGTAACTTAATATTCATCAGTGTTGTGAGTCATGGCTTTCATTGTTGAGTAAGATTCCATTTATAGACGTGTAACAATTTGTCCACCCATTCAGTTGGTGATGGAAATGTAGTCAGTTTCCGTTTTTTAATTATTACAAATAAAACTGCTGTGAACATTCCTGCACTGTGTTTGTGGAAATGCAATTTTATCTCTCTTGGGTAAGTATATAGGAGTGGGATGGCTGGTTAGTATGGTAAGTGTATGATTAGCTTTTTAAAAAACAGCTGAACTGTCTTCCAAAGTGGTTTATTCATTGTAAACCATCAAATTAGACCTGGAAAAGGCGTTTATCATTTAACTTTTTTATTAAAAAAAAAGCATCTAGGATTCAATTTTAATATTTATTTGTATTAAATTATATAAATATTATAATTTTATTGTGTAGAATGCCAGGAGTTGTGAAAAACAAAAAGATAAAGTCATAATATACCCTTAATAAAATAACAAATATTAAAAGTATTATATATTGTTTCAGTGTTTGCTAGGAATTTATGAATTTAAGTAAATTGAATTTATCTATTCACTTTTTTTTTTTTAACTCGGTAGCATCTTCAGAGCATTTGCTTGGTGTGGCAGTTCTAAAACTAAGGATAGATCAAGAACCGGACCACTAAGCTCTTACTCTCATGGAACAAACTTCGGTGACAGGAGGGTGTGAGGACAGATCAGTATATATAAAACCAAATAAATAAGCAGGATGTATATAGGTGGGAAGGAGGAAATAAGAAAACAGTGTCAGATTGTAATCAAAGTAGGAAGATGAAAAGAAGATCATGGCTCAGAAACGCTGCTCAGATCTTCTTTGAGATCACACGTACATAAGGAGAAAGAATTAATCACGAAAACAGCCTGAAGAAGAGATTTCCTAAGAGACCAAAGAAAATAGAGTGAGCAGGAGGTTGAGGCAGTCTTATGGAACTGTAGTGTATTAACCAAGGAAGAACATTAGAAGAAGTTTGGAGAGGTGGATTGTACAGACATGTACGATCATGATGGCCATGGGAAAACATTTTCATTTTATATGCAATAGAAATAAAAGCAAAAATAAACAAGTGGGACCTAATTAAACTTAAAAGCTTTTGCACAGCAAAGGAAATCATAAGCAAAACAAAAGGACAATGTACAGAATGGGAGAAAATGTTTGCGAAAGATGACTGACAAGGGCTTAATTTCCAGAATATATAAACAGCTCATACAACTGAATAATAGTAATTAAAACAACCCAATCCAAAAATGTGCAGAAGATCTGAACAAGCAATTCTCCAGGGAAGACATACAAATGGCCAATAAGCACATGAAAAAATGCTCAGTATCACTAATTATCAGAGAAATGCAAATCAAAACTACAATGAGGTATCACCTCACACCAGTCAGAATGGTCATCATTCAAAAGTCCACAAATGATAAATGCTGGAGAGGCTGTGGAGAAAAGGGAATCCTCCTAAATATTAGTGGGAATGTAGTTTGGTGCAGCCACAATGGAAAATAGTATGGAGAGTTTTCAAAAATCTAAAAATAGACTTATCCTATGATCCAGCAATCCCACTCTTGGGCATATATCCAGAGGGAACCTTACTTCAAAAAAAATTATGCACCCCAGTGCTCATAGCAGCACTATTTACAATAGCCAAGACAGGGAACAACCTAAATGTCCATTGACAGAAGACTAGATAAAGTTGTAGTATATTTTTACAGTGCAATATTACTCAGACACAGAAAAAAGAATAAAATAATGTCATTTGCAACAACATGGATTGACCTGGAGATTGTCATTTTAAGTGAAGTAAGCCACAAAGAGAAAGAAAAATACCATATGGTATCACTTATATGTTGAATCTGAAAAAAAAAAAAAGGCAAATGAACTTATTTACAAAACAGAATCAGATTCACAGACATAGAAAACCAACTTATGCTTACTGAGGGGAAGGGGATGGGAAGGGATAAATTAGGAGTTTGAGACTTGCAGACACTAACTAATATATATAAAACAGATACATTTATACTGTATAGCACAGTATATTCATTATCTTGTAGTAACTTAGGGTGAAAAATAATATGAAAACGAATATATGTTTTTTCATGTATGACTGAAACATTGTGTTGTACACCAGAAATTGACACATTGTAAACTGACTATACTTCTATAAAATATATTTATATATATATATATAAAGAATGACTCACAGTCTTTGGCTTCAGTCTGACTTAAGAGGAAGGAACAGAGAAAAACAGGTTTTGGGAAGAGGAAAGAGTTCTAATTTGAATATATTATGCTTAAGATTCTTTTTGATATTCAGAGTGATTTTTTTTAACTTGCATGATGGATATAAGAAACTCAAGATCAAAAAAGAGATCAAGACTAGAGTTGAAAATTATCATTCATTAGCAAATAGATATTATTTAAAGCCATTGGATTGAATGAAGAAGACAGAAGGGATATACTAGGAAATTTAGGTCTGCTCTTAGGCACTCCAATGTTTCCAAGGTTTGTTAGAACAGGGAAAATAGCAAATAAGAATGTGAAAGAAAGGCAGTGAAGAAAAGTGCATAGCCAAGTACAGTGTTGTGCAAGACGGCAGTTGGTGACCCTAAAAGAAATAATTTTAGCAGAGTAGGAGACTCAGAGGTTAGGCTGGAAAGATTCAAGAGTAAATGTCATGGAGGTAATCTGGCCAAGGTTATTTCTGTAAAGTACATTTGAATGCTGACCGAAATGAGCCAGAGGAAAGGAGTCATCATTGCAACTGAAGGAGGGGTAATTGTAGGAAACTGTTCCCTTAGATGCAAGATCATGTGGGCTCCAGGACACCAGTAGAAGGGCTTGTCTTTGGTAGAAGCAGCGTCACGTTTCCGTTGTAATAGAAGGCAAGGAAGATTGTGTAACTTCCGATTTATTTGTGTTTTTAATTTTATAATTAACAGCATGCCATGTAAATTTCCCCATGCCCTTTCACATTAAACCACATCATTTGGAAACTCTGGTCTTATCTTTAATTGATTTTTCAAGATCCAAGCAAAAAACTATTTGGAGAGCTCAAAGAATAAGAAATGATGGCTATTAGTAAAAATTGTGAAGTGTGAAAATTTTTTCTTACTTCTGAAAGATTTCTTAATGCATTCCAGGGGCTTCTGGATAATGTAGTCTTTAAAAGAGAAAATTTAGGGAGAGGAAATTAGGTTTTATTTATTTATTTATTTATTTATTTATTTATTTATTTATTTATTTATTTATTTATTTATTTATTTATTTTAATGGAGGTACTGGGGATTTAACCCAGAATCTCATGCGTGCTAAGCAAGCACTCTACCACTGAACTGTACCCATCCCTGGCTTCTGGATAACGTTTTGATCACAGTTACATAATCCACATTTTAAACATTCCTTCCTTCTATTAAGATAATACATCTATTATCATTAGAATTAGTAACCTTAATTAAAAATGAAACAGACTCAACTAGTTTGCCTTTCAGTGTGTGTCTAAGGTAAATTTATATGACAAGATTAGTGGAGGTGAGGGTAACCTTTTTGCTTGTTACCCTGGAATCTCCTCAACTTTTGTTAAGCCTTCCTTGTGCTCTGTTTTTAGCTGATAGTACAACACTTAGCTGCCTGCTCCCAGAAAGCCACAAAAGAATGTAGTAAGCTCTCCAGTCACTTCAACTTCAGGTAACTGATTCTCCCGCTCTTTGCCATAAACCCTGGCCCACGGGCGTGTTCACACACACACACACACACACACTTCTTAGAGTCATAATAACTGAAAATGCACATAACAGATATCATGCATGTGGCTTATTTAAAAATATATCTATGGACAATGTAATAGTACTATACTTCTTTTTGTTAAGTTTTGCAAGATTTACTATTTTCTTCTTTTTTTTTTTAAAACTAGTGATGATTATTGTTACGCTATCAAATTCCATAATATGTACCTCACATCTTGCTATTTCTGCATGGCTAAGCCAGACAATGTATGTTAAGATTTCTCATTATTATAAAAAGCTTTCAGCCTAACAATACACAATATCATGTTTTCCATTTAAGTACTAATGGGAGTTGTAAGACCATCCCTTTCCAACTTCATAAGTTTAACTGGTACAATTATTAATAGGGACTCTTCATTATCAAATGCGTTTTCACATTTGAGATGTACTTTATTGTGCAACTAGAGTTGGATGATAAATTATATAGTTCCCAATTCTGTAGGTCAGTATTTACATATTTTATATCTTATGTATCTATTTATATTGGCAGTTACAACTATATATAATTATGTAAAACAATGGGAGATAGGACCTTAGCATGTTGCTAAGATAATAACATACTGATAAAATACCACTTATAATAAAGACTGTAATAAAAAAATGGATATCATGCAGGTGACATTCAGAATCACAGACTAGCCAGATAATTAGTCTAATTGTACATGAATTTCTTACATTCTTCTCTGTACACTGAAAAAGAAAATATTCCTGATGTTTATGGAGGAAGCTTTAATTTTGAAAATAAAATTTGATTAGTTTAACATTGGTTTAAAACAAGATATTTAGTAAAAGAAAATATAGTCATTATGGATTTGATGCATGAGGTGCCCATTTTACAAGCACTGATCCACTTAAAAACCATAGGTTGATTTTAATAATATAGAGCTGCACTTTTAAGATTCATTATATTATTTATTTTTAAAAATAACTTGGAATTGTATTTCTTTGATCCATATGTTTAAGTTTCAGATAACAGACTTACTGAAGATACAATTTTTTTTTTTACTTTTTTATTTTTCTTTTCAAATTCTCTCTCTCTTTATTATTTTTTAATGGAGGTACTGGGGATAGAACACACATGCTCTACCACTGAGCTATTACCTTCCCCTGGAAGATATGACTTTATATTACCTTACTGAACATTCACTTAACTAGCTTTTGGTTACAATAGCACTACTTTTCAGGACTAACCATATGAAAATAAAGCAGCTACTCATGTGATGCATTTCTCATAAATATTTTAGTTAAATTTGAATTTAATTTTCTAGATTTCTAAACTATAATTCATTCCTATCTTAGTTGATGGATTCCTGCAAAAAAAAAGTAACTGCCTTTGTCCTTTATAATATTTTCCCTCATGAGGTGGCATCTTTGATAAAGCAGACCTGGTATCTGATTCTTCCACTTTTTATTTCATATTAAGTTCTTAAAAAACACTTTCAGTAAATACTTACAGGAAATGATATACTACATGCTTTCAACATCTGGAACATAATTTTGACCATGTTTACAAAAATGATATCTTATAAGGGATATAAACTTTCTAAGTCTGGAATTTTCTTTACCATAGCAGACTGCTGATGTTGGTGTCTTATGGTGTGGAGATGCTGTCTGTGTCCTTCAAGTCATAGTAAGTAGGTCATTTCATATTCCATCTTTCCACCTATGGGGAAAGCCATCTTTATTGGTTAGCATTTGATAATTAATTAATAACCTACATAGCAGCATATATAGCAATACACAAACATACATAGTGATTGAGAGCACTGGCTTCAAGTTCAGAGATAACTGCATCGACTTCCACGACCGAGGTGGAGATAATATCTACCAGTTTGGGAAGTTCATTGAAGGCAGTATTTATAAAGCCCCCAAAATAATTCTCAATCCATAGAAAGAACCAAACACATGATTTCTTTCTTTTCTTTCTTCCTTTCTTTCTTCTTTCCTCCTTCCTTCCCTGCTGCCCTTTCATCCTTTTTCTTCCTTTCTCCTTCGTTTAGGAAGTGTGGGTCAAACATCTCCATCTAGATTTGTTGGCATCACTTTGCAAAGTGGAATAAAAATGTAATGTCTCTTGGGTCTTAAAAGTTTATTTACATTCTTTCGATTTGGATAAGGATCAATATTCACCTGTATATGTATCACGTTCTCCCCTCTTCTCATTCTAGGCAAATTCCTACCATTCATCTTTATAACCCAATTAAAATATTTCCCCTTAGAATCCTTGTCTCACTAACTCCTCCCACTTTTTAACACAAGCAGAATTCCCCTTCTCTGGGCTCTCACAGCACTCTGTTCCTGACACTGTAGAGTGTCAATTACTTGTTTCCAGATCATTCTTTTCTTTCTAATAGAACAAATTCTTCCAAAGCAGGGAGCATATGCTATTTCTTCTGACTATTCCCAGGTCTCTGTCAATGTTTATTGACTATGCATAAATACTAAATTGTTTGTAAACGTAACTGAAAAGAGCATGGCAATTTTGAAGCTTAATTATAGCTGATTCTCACTATAAAGATTAGCAGATTTACCAAAATTCCCCAAATTAATTGTATTCTTTTCTGGAGTGTTATTAATAGCCACATGAAAACCTTGAAAATACTCCTGACAAATTGCCAAAATAGCAAAATATGTTACATAATTTCTTGCATAATATGTACAACCATCTTAGTAAATATGAATACGAGTACCTGTCTCATTTCATCATTTCAAGCAAACGATCACTTTGCATTTCAAATCTGTGTTCATCAAGTAATGCAATAATGATGAGGACTTGGAATTTGAACATGAGTACTAATCAGTAGATCTTTTTCAAAGAAGGGTGATCATTTGAATTTGCCAGATTTCAACATGTTCAATAAAAACAGGACAATGTCTTATAATGAAACAAATGACTACACATAATGTTCAATTGCTACAATTCTTTGTCAGAAGTCATATTTCTAAAATCACCATAATCTAATAAGATTAAAAAGAGCATTCACATTTACTAGTCATTCTTTTTTTTTCTTGTAAGTTTGTAAATGTTTTGCAAAGCTGCTAAATTGGATATTTTATATGTTGATTTAGAAGTATGTATTACATGCAGATGTAGATTAGCATTTAGACAAACTGTGTTCATACCCATATATCACACACGAATTTCAAAACTGGTATATATTACCATATAATATGTCTGGGTAACCCCTCCCCAAAGGAATTTCTGAAATTATTTTTCATGGAACAATAATTACTTTAGTGGAATTTGAATTAATATTAATGGTGGATGTTTGAAAACTTCAGGATTATGGATAGATTAGAGGGCAATATTGGTCTAGAAAAATGTACAATTGACATAAAACAAAATTAAATAAACTATTGTCTAAATATGCACTTATTCTATCAATCCTGGACATCTGAAAACAGTTTATGGAACTGGAAATTACCAAAAAGAAATTCAAATATCTTGAAATACAAATAGATCCTTCTCCCCATAATAATTGGATGCTACTAATATGTTCAAGTATCTTCTCAAATTAAAAAAAAAATTGGAAGAAGTTAATGAGCAAAGAAACAAAATCCACTAAAGTCAAACACAGCAAACAAAAATTTGAACCATTACTTCTTAAAATCCTCCCCACTCTGCCATCTCTCTTCATCTTTTCACACACATGTGAGTTTGTTGGGAGATTGGTCTATATTCAGTATCTTCATCTCTTACCCAGTTCACTCCCCAGTCAACCACAGCCTCCCTTTGTCCATTAAGACTCCATCGTGATTTCCCAGTATCCTTATCCAAGGAGACTCAATCATCATTTCCCTTAGTTAACCTTTCTGAAGGACCAGCTCTGCCAGTCTCTTTAGTTCCAGCAGCCTTGACTTCTGTATCACTTCTGGGTCTTTTTTTTATTATTATTATTTTAATGATTTTTGACTACTTGTCTTCTGCTTGCTCTTCAGCCTGGAGAACTGGAATTCATCTCATGATTAGAACACAAAATAAAATAAAGCCAGAACTGTGAGCTCTGACAAATTTAGAAACTGTGTGATAATGAGAAGCTCAATATGATGACATGATAAAGACAATTTTCAACAACAGAAAAGGCAAGAAAGACTTTATAATGAAAGACACAATTTTGACCTTTTTCTAAAAAAATAGTTATTTTTAGAAAAAGAATTTAAAGGAAACATCTTGAAGGAAAGCGTACATTCTACGTGGGGTGTCAAAAAGAAAATTAGCTGTTACATAAAAATGTGAGTGCATTCTTGGACAAATGTTACAATTTATGTTTTGGGACAATGGGATGTGATGTTGATCTTTCCCTAGAGCTTCTGTTGTGAATCCTTTTTTTTTTTTTTCATTCTAAGCAGTTTTTCCAGTACAAGTTTACAGATTTCTACAGATAACAGAGCAACCATACGAATGAAGAGTAAACACATACCATTAGCCCAGCCCTCAGCCCCACAGCCATACATCCAATCAGCCATCAGACCTGTCTCTCTAGACATCACAGATTAAACTTAATCTGCTTGGCTGAACTCCACAAATATGACTGTGTCATTCCCCCAGATAAAGATCTTCAAAATGGTGTACTTAAATATCCAGGGAAATTACAAACACATTAGAAAAACATGTAAGTACCTTTAATGTCCAAATTCTGCCTTCACTTTTAGTCTCATATCTGACACTGGTACACATGCAACTATATATTCTGAACATGCCACAGCCTCACTCTTTTCTTACTTTTTCTTTATTTTGTTTGGCCTGCTGGCACCTTTGTTCCTCACTCATGCAGCTTTGACTCTTCCTTTAAGTTTCAAGTTTTCTCCATCTGAGTTTCAGCCTCTCTACCATGGAGCTTTTCCACAGTTAGATTTTCTCTAGAAAAATCTCCTACTCTGCACCACCCAGTTGGGATGGAGGTGGGTGCATCTTGTGCTCCCATTGCCTGCGGTAAACAAGTGGTGTGTCTACTCACTGTTTTTATAATTGCTCATGGACTTTTAATCTTTGAGAACAGCCTGTAAACCTCCCAATGGAAGAGATGGTGCTTTTCTCATAAGTTCCTAGTGTCCTGCACAATAGCTAAATTTTTGTCCATAAACACATTTCCATGGATTCCCTAAAGTGAACTGAAGACAGAAATAGTATCAATATTGGCTTTCAAAGTGAAAATAAGGCAGGCATCTGATGAAAAACAGAAAATCTAAGATGGGACAAAATCAAAGATAGATCAAAAAGAAGAAACGTGGAATGAAGAAAGGCAGTGTGGGTGGAATTCAGCAGGGGCAGCAGCATCAGTGTCTCGAGTGGGAAGAGTGAAATCCCCAGTGAACAGAGGAGGGAAGTAAAATAATGAACAGGGGGACCATTAAGAGCCATTCTGAGGGCAGAGCAATGGTGCATCAAAGGCATCACTTATTATAACCAGTGTAGATGTGCGGGTCTGCACAGGCCATCCTATCCTTCCTTCCAGTACTTCCTAACATAAGCATGAGTGAAGGTCCCACATCCAGTAAAATTCAACACTGGAGAGGTGTCATTAATTGAATGTTTGTGTCCCTCCAAAATTAATGTTTTGAAGACCTCACCACCTGAGTGACAGTATTTAGAGGGGGGGACTTTGGGAGGTAATTAAGTTTACAGGAAGTCATGAGCATGCGGCCCCATAATGGGATTAGTAGCCATTTAAGAGGTGGAAGAGACACCAGCGCTTCCAAAAGGGAGGACACGGTGAGAAAGTGGCTGCCTGCCAGCCAGAATGAGGCCCTTTTTCGGGAACTGAATTGGCCAGTACCTTGACCTTGGACTTTCCAGTCTCTACAACTGTCAGAAGTAAATGTCTAAGTCACCCAGTCTGTGGTATTTTTCTATAGCTGACTAATATAACAGATTTATTGCACACATCATTTTTGTGAAAATCAAAGCCTTTGACTCAGTGTGGACTACTTATTTGCAATGCAAACCACAATCCACGGATTCTAAAAGGAAAGAAAAAGTACACTCTAATAATACCCATATAAGGTTTAATTATATGTAATAGCAAGCTGTCTAGGAAATTTATAAGATTAAATTATATGTAACAGAAATTACAGACTTAAAGATTAAAATATACGTAATTTATAAGATTAAAGTTATATAGATTTTAAATTATAAGATTAAAATATATGTAATAGAAAGCTATGTAGGAAATTATAAGATTAACATATATATAATAGAAAGCTATCTGGGAAAATACACCACAGAGACTTCTGAATTAAATGAGAATAAGATACAAGTTTACTTTACATAGGGTAGCATTATTAGTTATTATAGCATTGTTAAAATGTGAATGTCAAAAAGATTTATTTGGTAACATGAGATATTTCCTATATTTGTGTCTCGCTGATATCATCCTTTAATAAAATATATAAAGGGCATAATGGCATAAAGCTCTTGATGCAAAAGTCACTAAATCTATGTGCATAATGGTCTTTACAAATTTTACGGTGTAAGATTTTGCGATCACTTCTTAGGGAAATATTGCAAGATTATCAGTGTTCTGTATTTATTTCTCTATAGATATGCCCCGCGTAGTGTGAGTGCATCACCGGGAAAGAAATGCAGGTATAAGGTGCAAAGCCTCCTGATCTAATCATCTAGGTTTCTCATAGGGGTAGTTAATTAAGCATGAGAGAATAATACATAACTGTATTCCTTCATGCTTGAGGAAGGAGCTACCCAGTGTGTTAGGTATTTGGAGGGTTCTGGTATTTTGTTACGTGTGGGATGTGATGCAGGAAGACCAGAGCCTGAAGATGGAAAGGGTGGGGTCAGACTGCCACGCTCAGAGTTAGATTTCTTTGAAAATGGCTAATCGCTAAAGATTCTTTAGGGTCATTTTATTGAAATGACTATATGGAGAAAATCCTAGATCATGAAAGGCCTCTAAAGATGCTTTTGCAGTAGTGTGCGAGTCAGTTCAAAAGGACTTTCAGAGAAGTAGAAGAAGCTGGCAGGTGTGTGAGAAGTGGTAAGGGAAGGATGCGTGGGATGCAATGCCTTGGAGGACAGAGGTACAGCACGTAGAGGAAGTGGTCAGAAATGACAGTAACACTGAAACAGGGAGGACTCTGAGGGGTCCTTTGATGGGCTATGAATTGACTTCCTCACCTCTCCTTCCAACTTCTTACTAGTGTGCTTTTTCTCCACAGTAGCTTCCGGGAAACCATAAACTGCAAATCCCAGCTCCTTGGAGTTAAAACTCTGAATATAATTTAGGCACTACTAATGAGATTTATGCAGTCACAACTGACACTCAGAACTGGATTAAGCCCATGGAGTATTATTTTGCTGGTGTAGGCGTCGCAAAGGAAATGTGGCTCTGTGGTTCCTGGCTTCACACTGTTGTGGTTTCCTGTATCAGCAGTGGGAACACTTACATTTCCTTGCTAAGCCAGCGTGGTCAAGTTCCTGACTCCTGTTTTCATGCGATAATGAGTAGCTTTTGTGATCTTAGCAGAGGTAGTGTGATTTGGAGACAGAGAGATGTTTTAGAAGTTTTGTCTATAATTATTTCCATCCTTCCAATTATGTTGTAAGCAAACTAATGTCAGATAAGAAGTTCTTTTCTACTCAGACTAGTTACTGTTTCCTAATGGAAACTTAACCGGTATAATCATTAAGGGGATTTTGATGCCAGTAATAGAAAAAGGGAAATTCTAAAGGACTGAATATTTAAAAGAGGATAAAGATACACTTTCAACTGTAATATATGAAGATTGAAAAAGAAAAAAAGGAAGAGACACGAGATTTCTATTTGGAAATAGAGACATGGTGAGAAATAAACAGTGGAGAAAAAAATTAAATAAAAGTGATGGTTGGCTGTAAATAAGAGGCAATAGGGTTAACATTCTCTTTTAAAGAAAAAAAAAAAATGCAGGGAGAGAACAGGGACAGTGGGGCACAATTCACTGTGGTTCTATCCCAAACCAAATCCTAGACTGATGACAGCTTACTAGGTTTGTTAAAATAGACAGTAATAGCACAAACTAATGAGATAGTGTCTTTGCTTGGTAGCACTGTGACCTTCACTGTTGTACAAGATCAAGTTGTTGAAACAACCAAAGTAATGACCACATGGCCTATCAGGCTACCTCCATTTCTTTGAACATAACTTTCCATATGATTTATGATTTCTTTGTGATTTCAAAAAAATGCCTCTATGGAGCTTTGGCTTGAAATATGGCCATTGTTTTCTTTTATCCATCTGATTAATGATATACTTACTATGAATAAATATAATAAAAAAGCATCATGTAGATGAAATAGCACATGGGCTGCATAAAATGAATAACCTTGTATCTTTAAATACTATAATTACTCACCGCATGACCCTGAGCTGACCCTCTAATCTCTCAAGGTCACAGCCAGGCTTCTCAACTCTACAGTGGAGAATTTGTACAATCTTAACTTTCCTACATTCTTGTGACTGTTGGAGGAAAGACAGAATGTAGGAAAAATTTCATTCTGTGAAATTATATAGACTTGGGTTTATATTTCAGCTCTGAAATTTCTAGCAATGTGACTTTGAAAATATATGTCAGTTCATTATATATCACTGTCTTCTGCAGGAGGAGGAGTACAATACTAACCTCATAGAAATATTAACAGCATTAAATTAGATAATATTACTGAATATATGTATATATATCTACATTTATTTTTGCATCCAATAGGTGTCAAAAAATTTTAGAGTAATGTAACTCTTAATAGCTGAACTTATATTTTTAATGTTTAATAATTTCATCAACTTGAAATAATGCATTTTTGTTATGAAATAGTATTCATTAAATAATAACCTATATTCTAACATTTTCTAAAATTGTCCTATTTTCATAAACAAGTAAATTAGTGCCCAATAATGAGAAGGTAGCTGTCATCAATAGTGTAGGGAAGAGATTTCCAGGTAGAAGAGAAATTGTGTTCAAGGACTCGGATGAGAAAGAGAGCTGAACCTGATCAGGAAATTGAAGAGGTCATTCTGACCAGGTCGTGGTGAAAAGGGGAAGGCACTCGGATGCGGAGGGGCATTGCTGGCACACAGCTTTAACCTCAGAGGCCATAGAATTGTATTTTGCTTTAGGACATGGGAAACCAGTGAAACGTTAATTAGACACACAACATCATTCAGTTTACCTTTCAAGAACTATCATTGTTAATGCCATTTTATCAGTGGAAAGCATTGAATTAAACACAAGATTAAGATCACATTGCCGGGGTGGCAGTTGAGATCCAAACCTTGGTGATTAGTACCTCTTAGTCAGTTCAACTTCAGGCTCAAGTCAGCATGTTCTTGAAGGGTAAAGATTCACCGGGAAATATTTCCTAATTGTTATTTTTCAACCAAATGCCTAGTTTATTAAAAAATAAATAAATAAATAAAAGTAGTAAAAATAATATGAGATAATTCCTCTTTGCTGTTGCAACAGAGCTTGATTTTATTTTGACCTGAAGTATTTCCCTTTTGGACTTTTTTTTTTCTCCTTATATGTTTTAAGTTAAAATATCGATAGGATGCGTGAAAGATGGCCATTTTGGGGATGTCATCTAGTAAGTATGCTAACTTTTCCCAACTCAATTATAATTGTAATACAAAAAATGAAATGGCAGATAAATTGTTCCAGTATTTTACATTCCAAAGACTTCAGTAAAGATTTACCTAATACGTTTTATTTTAAAATTAATTTGTATTAATATTTTATGAAAAAGACTAAGCTATCATAAAATACCTACTTCTGTTATTTATTATAATAGGCAATTTTTATATTTCTAATAAAAGAACCATCTGAAGTTACAACAATACAAAATTTGACTAAATTCCAATGTTGAAACAAACAAAAAATGGGTGCCAAAAAGATCATTTCATGATTAAATTAGGAAAAATTCTGGTTAAATTTTTATGAATAGTCTCATTACAAAAGCATGTTAAAAGTTTCCTACAATTTGTTTTCTTTCATTGGAAGTTAGATGATACTACATTTTTGCCAATCAAAAAGCATAGGGGTCCATATATTATATACTTCTATTCAACTTCACTCACTGGTAAAATTGTTGTGGAAAAATGTGTTACAGCTCGGTGTTACAGCTCAGCGTTACAGCTCAGTTGTTACAGCAACCTGGATCCGGGCAAGAGACCAAGCAGCACTAGGAAAGTTGGAGAACTCAGGTTTATTACACCAGTGAGCCCAGAGAAGTTACCACTCCAAGCTCTGGTCCCTGTCTGTAGGTTTACACAGGCTTTTATAGGCTGCCAGTTTTACACATTGCAAAATCATATGCAAATAAAGTATAACAGAAGTTGACTAACCAGGAACAAGCTTTGTAGAAATAGCCCAATCAAGAGTGAGAGAAATAATCAATCAGGAGTGAGGGGAATGGACCAATCAGAAGTGAGAGTAATAACCAATCAGGAGTGAAGGAAATAACCAATCAGAAGTGAGCTCAGGGAACCAATAGAATTTTAGGGGTAAGTAAGCCATTTCAGAGGCAAAAAGTGAGATAGAGCCTCTGGGCCAGGGAACCGGATGGTGCTGGCACGAGAGTAGTGGCCCTGCTTGGGGGTCCTACTGGTCTTTTTATGGGTCTTCCCACCTCAAAATTATCTTTCAGGGTTCACAATGCTTAATATTCATTATTGATAAAATAATTCATAGTTCTTTACTAAACCTATTTACCAAGAATTGAGCCTTCTATGTTGGACCACAGTATTTTAACAATTTCAGTTTCCCTTTAACAGGAATATATCAACATGGATATTAACTTCAACACAAATGGACTTATTACTTTCAAAATAAGAGCCTAATCTACAAAAATATTAAGTGACTAGTCACATATGTTTCTCTGGTAAGTACTATCAGCTTTCTTTTTGTGATCTGACCTTCACAGATACACGATCATCAACAGAGTTGGCAATCTTTCTCTCCGTAAATGTCCAATGATACTTCTTGGCTAGACATCATGGTTTATTAATTTTGTCAGTAACCCAGTTGCCCTTTTCCTCACATCAACAATGTTTAGAATCAATGCTATCTGGTCCATTTTGTGATCATCTTCTTTGCTTCTCTACCCTGTGAAGATTTATTGGGAGACTATCTCCTGGGGTAAGTTATATCATCCTAAATTTATAAAATTCACACTTGTCTTTTCTGAATGTCTTAGTGTGTGATATGTGTATATATATATGCACATGTATATGCAAGTGTGTACATATACAAATGCATTTATCCTTATGCCTCTTCTATTAAGTGAACACAGAATTTATCTCCTCCTGATTTTCTTGCCCTGAAATTCTACATAGATTCTCCTAATACTTAACAACACAGCTTTTCTCAAATCTACCTTTGGAGAGATCAGCAGACCAGAATAAAGGGAGCAAGTTACTACAGCATGAAAAACAAGAGTTAATATAAAAACCAAGCATTTTAAACTTATTAGATACTAGGGAAAGAGATGGAGAAGTGTGTATAAAAATGAAATTGATGTAGCTCTCACTCTAATTTTAATTTACAATCTGTGACCAAAACAACAATATTTGTAAAGAACAAAGGAGTAAAGGAAATAAGAATACAGTTCCCTATGAACTAAACTTTTCAAAGTGGATCTTTGGTATTAAAATTTTGATTTGGAAACAGTCCAGCGTTTGGTGAAGAAATGATTGAACACATGATATTTAATTATGTAAGCTATCTTTCCATAAAATACTGATATAATCAAGTAATAAAAATATAAGCATGTAATTGAATATATGCAATTACTACTACTAGTAACCCATTTGGGTTTTTTTTTTTTTTTTTTGTGAGCCGATGGTCAAGGGAGTAAATAATTATCAAGATAATTAAAGTTCAGTTACAACATAATCTCAAGGCATACCAGGACTCTGGAGGTATAATTTGACTATTCTGGTATTAATTAAAATGAATCCAGGATAATAATGTTTAATTATCTACTAGGCCTACTTGATTTTTAATTTTTAAAAAGATAATAACTGCAACATTAACTCAGTATCTATATTAAATGTCCACTGTATTTAAAATGTGATTAATCCATTTGTTAATTCTTTTCAACTCCTTTCATGCTGTTTCAGTGTGTCTATTTTTCATATATTGTTTTCAATATAAAATATGTGATATTTACATATTTCAAATTGTGTTTTGTTATATTTGTAAATGAAAAGAAAAATAAAGAAATAATATAATTTAGTCTATGTATGTTTTATCAATATAATATCACCAGATCAAATTTTTTAATCACAAAAGATTTGGGTGGCAGACACAAAAAAACCTATTGAATGCCAGGAATTATTCACCACTTGTTCTGTTTCCAGAATATAAAGTGAACATATTGGAGAAGCTGGCTATCGTGATCCTCCTGTAAAGAATCTATTTAATTCAATTTGGAATTGGTCCTTTGCAAAATCAACTGACAAGATGGAATTAGAACATTAAATGGTTGTTTCATCTCTAATTTTAATTAAAAGAGATCCAATTTTTTTTAACTTCCTTTCTATGTTGAAAGCATGCTTTATTTATTTTGATCTAATAATTCTGATGCCAATAAGAACAAAAATCAATTTAGCATTGGTTTCTAGTTCCTAATTCTCATGTAGTGAGAGAGGATATTTAGGCAATTTCAAAAGGGAGGGAGACACAGCCTCTCTCAACGGTTTCGTAAGGCAAATATCTAAGGAGAATGAGGGAAAGGACCATGCATGGGTCTAGAGGACCAAGAAATATTAGACTTTTAAGAAGAAACCAGATTAGCCCTTTCAAGATCAGCAATAAGCAAATTGTCACAGTGGAAGGGTAGTAGAGAAATTAAATTAGAAACATGGGTGGGAGTCCTGGTGACGGGAGGCCACTAAAGAGTTTGAGCAAGGGTGTATTATAAGTCATCATATTCAAATATAATTTTATTTGCCATTTTGAAAATAACTGTAGAGGATGGCAAATCAAAACAAGGAGACTTCATGCGAGAGCACTGCAGTAGTCAGGGACACATGAGGGTAGTTTTGGACAGAGCTTCTCCAAACCTAATATGACCAGCTCAGGTTCCACAACTCAACCAACTCTTACCAGGGACCCAGGCAGCCTGAAAAGATCATTATCTCAGCAAAGCTGCATCCATCCCCAGCCCAAGCTCCCTGGCACCAGATTTGGAAAGTTCTTGCTTAGATGAGAATGAAGGTGATAAGGGGTGATGAAATTTGGGATATATTTTAAGGAAGTCAACAAAAGGTACTAATGGATTCGGACAGAGCAAGAATGAGAGAGAAAAAAAGATGGCTCCAGGTTTGCGGCTGAATGACTTCTAACAGGAGGTGTCCACTGCTAACTTTGAGAACACTTCAGAAAGCAAGTTTGTGGCTATGCAGGGGGAAATCAGAGTTTTATTTTGAACAAGAAATGTTGATACTCTTCTTAGACATTTAAGGGAGATTTTAGATGGTAGTTGGACATGGATCGGGGAAGATGGATATTTGAATTTGAAATCATTAGCACCAGTATGATATTTGAAGCTATAGGAATGGCTGAGATCAATCTGTGACTGACTAAGATCAAACGATTCCTCCTCTCAGCTGTACTTTGGAGTCACTTAAGATACTATAAAATATACCAATGCGAGGTCCTACCTTCGAGATTCTGACTCACTTGAACTCTAGCTAGAAAGGGGACATCTGTATTTCTTAAACCACTGCAGTAAATGCTAAGGTGCCTCCACTGGTGTAGGGAGAAACCCACCGGTGTAGATGGGAAAGATCAGAAATCTGAAAAATGAGCCTTGAGCTATTCCAATACAGAGACACAAATACGTGGTCTTGCAAAAGAGACTGTTAAATAGTCACTGGGGAGGGGAGGAAATCAGGTCTAAGCTGTGTTCACTTGGCAATGAAGAAAGAGTTCACTGGAGAGAGGAATATACTTTTTTCAATGCTTCTGAGGAAGTGGAGTCAGTGGACTGATGAAAAGTTTATATTCTACTTGAGGGGAGGAGAAGTAAAGAGAAAACTGATACACTCTGTGGTCAATGGGCTGCCATGCCATAAAGCATGAGAAGTACTTCCTTCAGTCTTAAGGAATCAGAGAAATCTTCTGGAAGAGCTGAAAAATGAAGGAGCCAAAGTTATGATTTGGCAGTAGACTGTGGCGGACTCTCCAGGCAAGGGGAAACTGTCATGCAGGGATAAAACAATAATTCTGGGAGCTGCAAGCAGTTAAATATTTTTATAGTGTAGAGTGGTTTGGGGAGTGCTAAGAGATGAGTCCAGAAAGAATAAAATGTGAAATCCTGCTTGTAGAATCCTTGGTATTTCAGTGTGCCAGGCCAAGGGGTTTGGCTGACTTGGTTACAGCACAGTCAGGAGTCATGAAAAATAGAGCTATTTTAAAATCAAAATATCATTAAATAAGTGTTAAAATATGCACGCTGAAACAAAAGTTCAATCCTTTCAAATTTTTATAGTTGTGTTTTTAAATAAATATTGGACCATACATTCCGTAAGTTCTTACAATTTTGTCTCCTAATTATTTTATGAACATCTCTCCACCACAAGCATCATCTTACCAGTTTTTTAATGTGCACTTATTTGATTAATTTTGACCTTGGATATCGCTTCATATCTTTCTTGGCCAATTGAATATCTTTTGTGAATCAACTGTTCATGTCCCTGGCCCATGTTTCTTCTGTGGTATTTCTCTACTTTTCACTGATTTGAGAGCATAGTTTATATATTAAACTTTTAGCTGTCAAATATAAACTAAGATTTTCTCATGTCTTCTCTGCTGTTTACTTCTGGTTTGATGGATGGATGGATGGACAGACAAATATCATATTTTACATAGATTATGAGAGAGAGCAAAATCTTCTTTTAATGTCTCTGTCTAATTGTAAGCTTTCTCCAGGATTTGGCTTCAGTGGAAAAGATCTCCCACATCTAAGATTCCCAGGGTTCAGTCCACATCTGGTGATCGGTCAGTGCAGGGAAATAAAGGCCGGGTGGTCTGCCCCCAAGGTGCCATCACAGCTCCAGAGCTCTTCGTGGGATCACCTGGACTAGCAGGGCTCCTCCTGTGCACAATCCTACCCACTTCATCTCCCCACAGATGTTAATACTGAGAACTCTCACCAGTAAACTTCCTAAACACAGATTCTTCTCAGTGTCTGTTTCCTCAAGAAACCCAAACTAAGGCATCTATAATTCTCAGCAGTATTTTTGTGGCGAGAAAGTGTATATCTTTATGTATCTTTCTCCTAGTTAAGAAACTGTATTTATAAACATGGCAGTCTTTAAAATTTTTGAAATAAACACTTAAAATTATAATGCATCATTGAAAAAAATTGGAGACACCATGTTTGCCGTATGATAAATTGGAAATCTCTCAAGTCTTGTTTCTAAACTTGATTCTATCCACTTGATTTTGGTGCAAGTTTCTCATGAACATTATTATTATTATTTATTCTCATTATTATTTATTTATAGAAGAATGTATTATTAGATAATGCAAGTCCATATGGCAGTGGTAAGTTTGTGATACTTCTTCTTGAACGTGAGCTTTGGATGAGTTTTGTGCAATCCCCTTACAAAGAAAAAAAAAAGGGAGTGAGTATTAGTTACAGGAATTTCTTTGAAATTGTACATTAAGTAGAATTGATTATTTTTGAGAAATAACTTTTTTACTTCTCATGAGATACATGCATTATTTCACCATTCTGGTTCGCTTTTTTTCCAAGCCCCTCACTAAAATGAGTGCTTTTCATAATGTGAATTTGCGTATATCTTGTGGAGTTTCTCTCTGATTAGTTTATTATTTCCATTTAATATTAGCATAGAGAGAAGCTATTCATTTGTGGTGCTCTGAGCCAGCAATTTGTTGAAAACTTTCATTGTTTCAAAAAGATTGTTTAGCTGTTATTCTTGGGTTCTTGAGGTAGATCATTTTAACTTTAATAGGATTTTTTCATCACTTTTAGCAAAATGCTGAGCAGAACAGTGGCTCCAAAATTTTGTGAATAAATGAATTAAGCAATTATAATGTTCTCCTCTTTCCTCAAACATAAAATGTTTGGGTTTATTTTGATTTTTTTTTATTACATTATATACCATTTCCATTATATTGTTATATAATATAATGCAAGGAAATGTGCTTTATTCTTATTTTAGAGTGCTATATTTTGGAATTCCAGTACTCCACTTACAAGTATGATGGTTGTTGGGAATAAATTAATAATTTTTTAATCATGGTTTTTACATCTATTTTCTGCATAATTTTTACATCTATTTAAGAAGTTTTTAAAAAAATAATCAGGAGTTTATGCTGTATTTTATATTTTTTCACTTTTATCTTTTGATGTATTCATTAGATAGGTTTATACCTTCCCCAACTTGCTAATTATTGATTTTCTTTTACAAGATAACATGTTCAATTTGATCATTTTTTCTCTGGGATTTTTGCTTTTATAATTCACAAATGAGATTGTTCTGAATGTTCTGTTTTCTGAGGTGTATTTGTTAGATTTGTATAAGTCAAGTTCACAAAACCAATCGGCATGTTAATCGAGAGGCAATGAAAAGTATTATAGAAAGACCACTATGGCTGCAGCTCCGACTAGTTTGAGCTCGTGGCTGTGCGAGATGAGCCCTTAAACTCTTTGTGAGACAGAGTAATGGAAGCCGTAGTGAGATTCAAGGTGTACTCACGGCCGTTAGTTCATGACACTGTGTCCTCAGCTGCTCCTAATAACCAGCTTCCCTCAGAATCATGCCAATACAACGGGTAAGTCTTCCAAAATGCTAATAAGACTAATTACGGAATTTTATAGATGAGATGACTCAGTGGCAGACTTTCTTCTTCTATACCTTACATTTCAGATCGGCACCACGACAACAAACAAAATCAGAAATGAACACGAACGTGGAAAACTTCTCAACACTTTCAGTTTCGTATTTGTTGAAAATTATAGCTTTTGCTTCTTCGAAATTTGATAGACCATTAACTTTTTTTTCATTCAAATTAATTAACATTTAGAAAATTCATACTCTATTGTGAATTATTGTTAAAACTAAACCGTTTTTTGTTGGAGTATGTTTACAGCGAATGAATTTTTAAAATGTTATCTCCACAGGTCATTTCCCAAACATATTGAAAATTCCCCGTAGCAAATGATCTATGTCACTTTTAAATACTTCTCAAAATTGAATTTAAATGCAAAGAAAGGAAAGTTGCCATTTCTATATTTTTAAAGCTATAATTTTAAGCCTATTTATCCAATGTATCTTCTGTTAAAGGCCAAAATTTCAGCATTTTTAAGCTTATCACTTGTTATTGTAGTACATAAAATTCCAGGGGAGGGGTTAAATAAAATTTAATTTAGCATATGATATACAAATTTCAACATGTAGCATTGATTTGTACCTAAAATATATTGTTAGTAGAATAAAAACCATTGAGCTATATATCATGTTTAATGGTTTGTAACAAATCCATTAACAGAAGAAAAACATTAAGTTTGGGTCATTTGGAAAGAAGTAAATGGATCTGTATGCCTAACAGAATGATCAGTGTGCACAGTTTATTGTTTTTATGAAAACTGTATTGGCCCGACGAGAGAAAATGATCTCAATGTTAAACTATAATGAATCTATTCACTATAGCATATTATTTCCTTGAAATATACGAACGTAAGGGTCAATGATTAGTCACGTAAATCTTTATTAAAGAAAGTAAAAAAAAAAAGTTATAAATTTTCCTGTGTAAGTTCGCTTTTCTCCCAAAGAAATGTGCCCTATTAGGAAAGAAAGCAGATATTCACCGGGCATATACTTGATTGATCTTTTCCTGTCTTTCAAGATTAAACCAAGGGTGAATTTCCTCCTGGCCACTGGAAGACATAGAAAAATGTCTTCAGAAAATTACCTAGCTCACACCCTTTATGGAAAATCTTTTATATGAATGTCTTTTTACTTCTGTTAAGTGGGCAAAGAGTGCATGATTTATAAAGACAACATTTTAAAAGGTTGAAATAACTGCTCCTTTCATATGAAGGATTGTTATTCCCTGAAGAGTTAATGGAAAAAGCATGGGCTTTTCTCCCTTCTTGATTCTGTTGCGTGTGTACCACCACTGAGGTAGGCCAGTCATGAGGCAATGATCGAATATACTCATTCCCCCTGCATGCATTCAGTTCCAACAAGGCAGTGGCGGAGAATTTATTCTGATTATTTTCATTTATTTTTCTGAGCCAACACAATGCATTTAAACCAACAGAATATATTTAAATAAAGTAACAAATTGCACATGTCATCTAGAGAAAAGAAAACTTCTGAAATATATGTAACTGGAAGTTTCATAATGGAGCACTTAATTATTTTAGAAAATTACAAATCATGTTTGGCTATTGAAAGCCCTTGCAATTGTCTTAACCAGCTTGTATTTACCCATGTGGAGTACTCCTTTTAACTTACATTATGAAGACAGAGATTGTAGAGCTATAACTTCGTCTGTCTCCAAACCTGGGTCAAAGGAAAGAACCTGGACAAGAAGAGAAAAGAGAAAGTAATAAAAGTAGTCATATGTCTAAAGGTTCTAAATCGCTGACCTAGGACATATTTATTGCAGATCTGCATCAAAACAGATGTTCTGCTCAATCTGTGAACATGAAGACTCTTCGCTAGCACTGCGTGGTTCTGCACTTACGTGGGCAGCCACAGTCCTAAACATGCTTTACTATGATTGTTTCGCTGAATCCTTCACAGCACTTTGACACTGGTAAAATTACTACAGATAGAGGGAAATATCACAGAATAGCTTTCATAGGTAAGTGGAGAAAAGTCATAGAGTGGTAGAAAACAATGTGTTCTATGAGCTGTAAGTGCCGGAAACCACAGTTTGAAGTTCATTATGGATGAGATGAAGAGATACTGTGAACAATGCCTCCAATATAAGGCTACAAAGAAGGTTTTTAATATATTTTAGTCCTCTTCATTGTCTCTAATTCTGTAACCAGAATTAGACAGTGTCTCTGGAAGCAACAATATTTTGCATCTTTGCTTTTCATTTTTCTCAAGTTATTGTTCTTCAACCAGGCTAAGAGTGCAGAAGTTAATAGCTTGGTTCCCATGTGTATTGAACCTTTTGAGTGTGCGCATTGTGTGTGCCTATGTATGTGTGTGTACGCGTGTGCAGCACACAATGAAGGCTCAATAAAGGGTTCAATGAATATATATTTCTTCAACTGCTTCAACTAATAGATAACTCATGAAATCTAGCAATGACACAATACATAAATGTATTTTGGATTCCATATTTAAATACATAGAAACAGAAAATAACTCTTAGTGTTATTTGATAAAATCTCTAAAGAATGACAGCACATTTCCCGGGGTAATTTATAATGGCTGGGATTTTTCCCATTCTCAGCTTCCACATCCAACTCATTACCTTGACGAAAGAGTTTCTCATGTTGTGAAATTTAATTCTCTTTTACACACAGACACACAAGGGACCACACATACTCAATTTAAGTGAGAAATAAGCCAGGTTCTAGAATGCTAGAAGTAAGACCATCACTAATTCCCTATGTCTTCAAGCTTAATCATGACTCCAAATGACTTTGATGAGACTGGGGACAGGCAGTGGCAGAGAGAGCCTAACAGCGATCTTTTGAGTCAAATGAACCGAGCTACAAAGCCCAGGTTCTCTCAGCTAGAGTTTCTTATCCTCTCTGAGTCTATTTTCCAATTTTTAATGAGAATATTGAGTTGTCCTGAGACTTAAATAACATAATGTAAGTGAAATGCGTAGCAGACTGCCTGGCACATAATGAGGGCTCAATAAATGGTAGCAATTATTACTTTTACTGAGACTATAAAACAGCCTTGCGGATGGTTTTGAAAATCGTTGATAGCTATAGAGCAGTACCCACAGTTAACGGTCAGGTGGCTCTGAGGATCAAATTACCGCTCCATTTTCTCTTCCTGCCCTTTGATCTTCAGCTAAGGGAGAATACAGCATAATGTGTCACTCTCCAATTTTTGGAGGGAATATGGGCATATTATTTTAATTACAATCATTCCACAGATAGCATCATAACTGATGTCATGAGAGCATAGATAAATATTTCTATTCTGAGTTAACATATTGTTTGGATTGAGTAATGGATTATTAAATGACTTTCACAGGTTTTTTTTTATGATGTAAAAGGGGGCAAGAAAGTGTTTCTTATTTGTTTTAAATCAAAATTTGAGTGGCATGAAGCCAGTTTTTTTGTTGTTGTTGTTAGGGATTGCATTTTCAAACATTTATTCTATACCAGTTAAACGTAAATGCATTATTAGTAAGATATGAAATAAGACATTAATGGATACCTTTATTACCTTGATCATGGAAATTCTGCTTTCTGGTGATTTTGAGCTGAATTCCTTATTCTTCAATCCTCCTTACTTCAAATGGCTTGAGGGGATCATTGCTCCCTGCGCCTGCGGCAGAAATCCTTTCTCCAGGGACGTTGTCTCCTGTGCGGTGAGACTCATTTCTTGGGTAGCCCTCCCAGGCTCCCGCAATTGCACAGGACTCTGTGGATGTCCTGCAGTGAAAACCAGCTGTGTGTTTGAGGCTCTCCTGGCTCCCAGTCTGTTGCACTAGCTCTGTAAGGCCACTCAGACTCTGCTGACTCTTCTCCCGAGTCGAGTGCCTCTGCTCAAGCCAAGTCTGATCACCAGCCCCGGCTCGGAACCAGCCAAACGTTTTAGCGTGGCAAATAGCCTGTCATGGTAGCTCAAGAAGGAAGGACTCTTCCCTCCACGGACAGTCTCCATCCTTTCTGTTTCCCGCTGCCTTTAAAAGTATGAATTTTGCAGTGTCTGTCTCCCTTTCCAGTTTTTGCAGGAAGAGTGTTAGCTTACTGTAACCTACTACATTCTATGCCAAATCAGAAGTCTTTGAGCATTATGTATCAAAAATAGGTATTTACACTGATGATTGTTTATATAAGGAAAAATAATCTACCAGATTAAAATTTCATGAGCTGTGTGTGTGTGAGTGTGTTTAATGGCAGTACTGGGGATTGAACCCAGGACCTCATTCTCTCTAAGCAGGCGCTCTACCACTGAGCTATTACCCTGCACCCAAATTTTGTAAGTTTAGATTAATGTTCCTTATAAAAGTTGTTAGATTCTATGATCTTGACCTTATTTAGATAATCTGAATTATCTGTTCTTTTAGAAGAAGTTAGTCGATGACATAATAGAACCATGCTAAACTGAAGACAAATAGTAAAAAATCATGCTGAAAATTGTAATGATTTTTAAGAAAATCCAATAGATTTTCTTTTACCTTATTATTATAGTTAAATAACATAGTAGTCTATAGCTTATGTACCTGCAGTATGCAGATTGGAAGTTAGGGGTATGGCAAAAGACCTTTAAACAATAATTTAATAACAACGGTAATCATTGAACACATTGCCATATTTTACATTGTGTAGTTCAGGTCTGGCAGGGAATAAGCTGTATTACCCCTATACACACACACATGCACTCATTCATTATTCCATTATTCTATCCATGTCCCGATTTTATGAAAACTGATTTCCTTTAGTATAAACATAATGCTAAAGATTCTTGAAAACACCACTTTGCAGTCCTTCAATTGTATTTCCTTTGTTATCACACCTACAGAGAAGAATGAAACAAGCAATATCTTAGACCTAAAGAGTTGCCTATATTAGCCATGCTCCTTCCCCATTTTTCTTTGCATATGAACATATAAGTAAGTTTCACAGACGTCTGCAAACTCCCCGTCTCTTGTGGGATAAGTTAAAACTGTTCATGGATTATGATATTCTACCTTATTTTTCCCCCCTATGACTCAAGAAGAACCAAGGATGAATTACTAGTGGAAAACGTGTTTAATGAACACTTGAAAAGTTCAGACTCTTCCTGGAACATTGGCATTTGGCATTCTATTAGCAGAAAATCAACCAGATATAATATCAAAAAATAACAGAGAGGTTAGCAGGAGCGATAACAGTAAAATCTCTATGGCAATAATGAAAAACATTAAGAGTAAGAACCTAGAATTTTCTTGCAAGATTGAACCCTTAGTTTTTCCAGCTTGATGGGCTGTCTCTAGTACAGATGGATCCCATGGGGTAGACTGTGATATAATATACTTGTCAGGAAATTAAATTTTCAAGCATTTTAAGAAATACAAACTCAACTCCTATTTTTCATAATAATCTATTGTATAGCTGTAATCTTTTGCTAAAGTCTTTTTAAAAACACCCTGTATTTTCAGCCTTCATCATTTGAAAGTGTTCAATACTTCTACAAAATGTACTTTGTTAAATACATTGAGAAGTAATATGATTCATCTCCTTAAAACAAATAAAAGGAAAACTCTTTTACAATAATTTTAACTAAAACTCAGTTATCACAAAATCTCTCTTTGCCAACTATGTTTCAATTTATTTATTCTTCTCTTTTCTTTCTTACCATGCTTCTTAATATGTGAAAACTCCCTCAGTGAAGCACATAGAAGGTTATATCTAGCTGATCAGCTGAAAGGAGGAATCATGGATCCCAAGGGAATTAACTTGGACATCTTATTATATGAGATAATAGAGTCTATTAATTAACCTTCCATTTTAACTGATACAGATGAGCAGGCCCTGAAATGCTGACATAGAAGAGAAGGTAGGGCAGTGAGGGGTCCCCCATTCAGAGCTGGATAAACCTGTTGTATACTTCCCCCATATGTTTAACTTGTCGTATCTTACGACGTGGAACTCAAAATATATACTCACGATAAGTTTTAATAAAAAGGGGAAATTTGAACATATACATTTGTATTGGGTATTTTCAGTGACTTTCAGCCAACTCCTACAAGGAAGGAGGGATATAAAGTTCACTAATAATATTTTCATATGATATATAAAATATATACAGACAGACATAAAATTCATGGCAAATATCCACAGAAGATGGAGAATGATAAGTAAATTTAAAGTGTTATAAGGTTATTCATGTATCAAAGAAGTAGACAAGTACTGGTACTTAGTAAACTCTAAGAAGTTAAATATGCCTGTTGTAACCCATAGAATATCTACTAAGGGACAAATGAAATAACATACAATTGACGAGATAAAAATAGAAGCACTAGAATAGCTTGAACAGAAAAAAGCAAGAAAAACTGTAAAGAATATTTTGGCCCCCAAATTTAGAAGCACTGAACATTCCCTGCTAGATACGGCAATTATTGTATCAAATGTAAATTAGCTAAATAATCCAATTACAAGACTGTGATCAATAAACTACGTTTTAAAAGGAAATGAACTATGGGTTATGTGACACACAAACTCACTCTCCCATGTTGCACATCTTCTGATCTTCCAGTTTTTGTTATTTTGCATAATTTTACCCACTCACCTTCTAGAGTGGTGAGGACCTGTGTCTTATTTCTAACCATTAGTTTATTACAAAGTTGATGGATACCGTTCTCTGATTACATGACATTCATTATATCAATAATCGCCATCATCCTAGCAGACTCACTCTAGACGCTCTTCTTGCTGGCTTGATGAAGTAAGCAACCATGTTGGGAAAGCCAGTTTATGGAGGAACTGTGGCCAGCCTCCACAAACTGGCATCAAGTTGCTGACGGTGGCCTCCAGTATTTGAGGCCCTGTGACCTGCAGATGCAGGGAAATGAATTCTCCCAAAGACCTGCATGAGTTTGGAAGTGGATTCATTCCCATTTGAACCGTCAAATCAGCCAAAAAGCTTGACAGAAGTCTAGTGAGTCTTAAGTAGAAAAATCGGCTGAACAAGTCCAGACTCACGACTCACAGAAAATGTGGGATTAATAAGTTTGTGATGTTTAAGCTACTAAGATTTGCTAGGCATTCATAGAAAATTACACAGACTCTTTATGAAAGAAAACATTTGAATACAAAACTGCAGAAAGATGGAAGAGCAAATATGGAAATTTTTGGAACTGAAACTAAAATATTTTAAATAGTTTGGTTTCAGAAATGAAGCAGAGGCATAATCAAAGGGAACTCCTGATTTCCATATCTCGCTAAAATTACTATCAAATATCGACAGATATCAACTTTTTTTTCCTGGTTGTACCTATATATTAGTTATTATATATGACTATATATCTAAAAACTGAGAATTACATGGTAAACATGTTTAATTTTGAAATGATTTAAAGTGTTTCATCTAGCTCTTTTAATTTTTGGTTCATATTAGATATATTCCAAAAATAAATTTCTTTGTAAAATTGTCACATTTTATGTATTTACTTTAGTTATGTTATAATCCTATTTTTTTTATGTTTATCTTTTCTGACATATATACATGTACATGTTCCTGACATTATTTTTTACTTTTGAATTGTATGAGAGAGACTGCTGAGTGTAGAATGTATTCAACATTTGTCCAAAAAGCCATTGAATGAATGCTGTGATTGTACCTCAAGAAAAACAGTGTGTATTCAATTATGAAAGACTATGAAATAAAAAGTATAAATTGGATGAGAATAATGCCCCGTCCCCAGTATAAATTATGTAAATATAATCAATTAATGTACGTATTAAAATATTTAATTTAAGCAGGAGAAAAACATATATACACAGTATCGTTTTCAATGGACAAAAGAAAATCACAGTGTTTTTATTATGTGACTGGTGCAAAGATTATTCTAGATATCTAGATACAATTTCATTGTCCTCTGCTTGGGATGCCTCAATTCAAGGCACTGTCATCCTTAAGAAGCTTATGTAAAAGTATTTTCATTTCATATAGGGCACCTTAGAGTTAATTATAAAATCAACATAACCCTGTGGATTAACCACCAAAATAGAAACAATAGAGCTGTGTGTTAACACTGCTTAAGCCACCTATTCATTCATTGAGGGTGCTTGAAATCTAGGTTTTGACCATCTTGGCCCTGGTAAGATTAGTTCATGGTACTTGTTTCTCACAAGTTTTTTGGTTTTGCATTTATTTAGGTTGACTAATGCCCTGATGTGGTTTAGAAATAACACACATATTGATTCAAAGGAATAATATATACTTCAATTAAAATAAAAAACAAATGTATCACTGAGAATCTTGTGTCATTAATGTGTGTCATATTTGTGATAGTAATATATCAGGAATATTTATTCAGAAAGAATATTATGTAGTTTCCTGAGGATTAGCAAAGGAGAAGCTGAGATTAATCTAATGATTGTTAATATCTTTAAGATGTTTCAGATTTTAAATAAAAAAATGACTGCAGAAGTGCTCATGTCAAAAGTAGTTTCATGTGTTGAAGAGAGATTTATGGCTAAGAAGACAGATCCTTCCACGCTGAGCCAATGGTTTGGGCTTTATGAGGCAATCCCAGGAGGTCACTGAAGGGTTTAGTCAGGGAAAGGTAGGTTGAGATTTCTACTTGGAGAGGCTTCCACTGGCTGAAATGTGGAAAGAAACTCAGTAGCATTTTGTCAGATGTATCTTTCCATATAACAATATTTCCTGGATAATATATGTCAAGTTAAAATTTGTTTCTATTTAAAAGTAAGTATAAGGAAAACTGATTTAGGAAATACTTCAATATAAGAACTAAATCTTCGAGCGTGTTGACTGTGTACAAGACACTGTGCTATACACTGATTCTTTTTTTTCCCCCCACAAACAGATGTATTATCTTGAGGCAGACACAGCGAGCTGCCATGCTGAGTTGGTTACAGAAACGGCCCAAGTCTGCTCTTGTCTCCCTGTAGCTCTGCTCCTTGGCAACATCTTTCCACATGAATTCTGGGCTGGACTAGATGACTTCATTTGGCTAAAGGTACAATAGCCAAGTTACACAGGCCAAACTGTCAAAATGATTTGCACGTTGGGTCTTGCCCTCTCGCTGCTCTTAGAACCATGCTGTCGCTGCCTCATGAGCAAGCCCAGACTTGCCTGCTGGGTAATAAGATATACATAGTCCTGGATCGTCTTCACCCCCTGCCACCAGAGCTGATGGTGAGCCAACTGCCAGGCCAGTCAGGCCCCAGAAGACATGACCCAGTCTGAGTTCAGCAGAACCTCTTTCAGAGGAGTGGAATTACTCAGTTGATCCACAGACCTGTGAGCAGTGAATAAATGATTCCCATTTCAACTGCAAATGTCCGTGTTCATTTTTTAGTAAAAGCTGATGTACTCATCTATGTCTGTTCTCTTCTTCTAACTTACTAACAGAGCCATCATTTTAGTGCAAAATGTTCACATGCACATTGAATAAAATATGATTTCCCTTGATTCCTTGACATGGGTCATAGCTCTGTGTCCTAGATCTGGGCAACAAGAAGCATGCAGGTTTAATGGGTGAGGCATCCAAGAAGACTACTGTTCTCCTGATATAAAGGGATGTACCTTTTTATCTTTTATTCTCTCTGACTTTTGTCTGCTTGGGAAATGAATGAGATGCCAGGAGATGCAACAAGGTCTCATAAAAAAATGAGACATCACACATTTTTGGATAGAAGAGCAGGAAACTAAAAGCTTGCTTTTTTTTTTATTACAGTACAGCTTCAAAGTGCCTACTTTCAGAATGTCATCCAATCGTTTCACTACTCTAGTCTTCATTTTTTTTCTGCAAATGCAGCTGAACACATAGCTGGCTGACTTGAAAGATTAGAAAACAAGCTTTAAGAACTCCAACATTCTCATACTTGTTTATCTATTAATAGGATTTGATCTTCAATTCCACAAATACATTGCGCACATATGATGTGCTATATATTGTTTGCCATATATTGTTTCTTCTTTAATACTATTCTCTGTGGGTTCCTCACTGTAGTTCATCTCAGACTGTTTAATACTTAGATGTGTGTTTCTCAGACCATTTCCTAGGATCGTAGCTCTGAAAAATTCAATTGGGAAATGCTTGCGTAGAGGTCTGCAGGACAGTGAGCAGGGAAACTAGATAGAAATTTTTGGCAATATTTCACATCGGAAGGAGTCAGTGCCTAAACTAATGAGAAAGCAATGATTGGGGGCAGTGACAGAAGCATTTTAAGGGGACGGAATATACAGTCCTGTCTGGGTGTGACAGAGCTGGGAAGAGAGGACCTCTGTGGAGCTACTGGTAGAGAACGTAAACCAAATGAGATCTTCGGGAGAACTGTGATGAGTTCGGTTCAAGTAAGTTCATTTTGAGCCGCCTGTGCAAATCTCCACGTCGTGAGTGTGTAGTGAAAGGGTGTGGACAGGCATGGGGAGAATGAAAAATCATTTAACAACTGGTGCATCTCAGGTGATGCTCAATTATAATGGAGGTTGATTACTATTCTCTACAGGTGAGTGTTAGATTCATATCTGTGCTGGACACCCAGGAGAGATGTGAATGAAAGAGGGAAAGAGGAGTGGAAAAGAAAGGAAAGACAAGAAAATAAGGAAAATTACCCAATAACATTTAAATTACAGGATATTTTCTCATATGCAGCCAAATTAGAATAATATCTGCCAGCAACACAGAAGACCAACAAATCTTCAGCCAACGAATATTAATTGGGCTCTTCCATATGCCAGGCACTTTTCTAGGGATGAAGAGACCAGTGAAAAAGATAAATCAGGACCTTGTTCAAGGTGTGTTTCTTTTCCATTTAGGGAAGGTAGATGTTGAATAAGTGAACAAATCCAAAACCTAAATATTTTATAGATATCGATATGTGCTCTGAAAAAAAAAAGAGACAAGGAAATTTTGACAACTTTTGTTACTTTTTAAAAATCTAACAGGCAGTACTGAGGTCTTCAGGACAGACTATACAACACAAATATGCTACTTGCTATAGATTCCCATTCCCTGAAAAACAGCAACACCACTGGGAGGCTGAAAGTAAAGAACAGAACAGACTGCAGGCAATGTTCCACATGCTGGCTTTCCCTTTATTTTCTCTAGAGTTGTAATGTAGACTTACACTGAAATAAATAGAAATTCTGTTGCTAAAGTTGGTACTTTGAAAACACTGGTACCATCATCTGAGACCCTTTCCCCATAGCAGGCCAACTGAAGCAGAACTGATGGCCGAGGAAAAGATGCAAAGCTTTATTTGGAAAAAGCTCACAAGTGATGAGAAGGTCCTCCAATCTGGGTTCTCCTGACCACGACTCCTGGGCCTGACAGGCAAATCCACTAGTCCTGCAGTCAAAAGCAGCCAGCGAGTCTTCTCTTGTGTTGGGCTGCACTTAAACTTAGTATGTTTTTTGATTTGACTGGTATATAAGGGAAACCAAGAGAGCCAAAGTATGTATATGCTTTCATCAAAGTCTAAGGACTCCATCAAGCGTGCTACTTATAACAATTTTGGTCTCAAATTGTAGAAAATTTTCTTGTCAATTCAGTGGTAATTCCCTGAAATTCCACATCAATGAAGTATGAGAAACTCCACTTTGGTAGCGAATCTCAGAGTTGTGTGTGTGTGTAAATGCCTGTCTGTGTCTGTGTGTCTGTGTGTCTGTGTGGTTTATTCCACATTTGCTGAAAGCTCTGTGTCTTACCAGTATAAGGTATCTATTATTTCCTGATTTCTAGGAACCATCGGCATGATTTCATCAATCATGTGGATGACTGTGATGTCCTATTAAAATTGTAAGATAGCCAAGTTCTTTGATGCTGACATTCTATGTAACAAACCAGAAAGCTTATGTACCTCTGAGGACAGATGGAAAAATCTCTCCTGAGAATCTATAGTCTTCTAGAATTTTCTGTCTTCAGCATGAATAGAATGAAAACATAATAGCAGCAAAAATGTCATGAGGAGGTAAACTGAGTAACCACAGTAACGAACTGAGCATCGCTCTACCTGTGTCAACATAAGATAATATAGCAGACCCTCAAATCCCAGTGACTTTACATAGTGAAGATTTATTTCTCGCTCACACATAATCTGGTGCAGATGATCCTGGCTGAGTGTACTACTTGGGTGGCTATATTCCAGCTGACGTACACAGGGATCTGATCCATCACATGGCCCTACCGTTTTACTTCCAGCCAAGCAAGCAGATGGAAAAAAATATAAGATTGTAAAGACTGTTTTATATTTAGGCCTAAAAATGCTATGCTACTTTTCATTCCACAGTTGGCCACACAATCCCTCCTGTATATAAGGGGGGGTAGAGCAAAGCAATCATCCCATGTGCTCGGGGGGGAAGTAAAATAATTTGATAAATTATTATAAATAATAATAATTATTATATTATAAACAATATTTACAATTTATAATAATAATAGAATTATCATGAATAATAAATTATAATAAATAATTATATTATTTTCTCTAACACATAGTCCAATTAGGGTCAAAAGCTGATTAAGCTTTTAATAAGCACATGCCATTCTCCCTACACTATCAGACTTTTCCGTCAGATCTAATGCAGGATTGACAAGAGGCATAACAGGAATCAATCTTTCAACTTGCCCTGATGGTTGAATATCTGAGCTATCAGTTAACTATTTTTAAAAGAAGGATAACATGAAAATCTACTGTTATTTTTGCACTCTTGCCAAAAAAATATAAATCTCATCCACAGATCAGAAAACTTGCTAATTTTTTTTGCCAGTGGAGAGTCTATCAATTTTAACTATGAATGTGGGATACGGAAGAGTGACCGCCAGGAAGATGTGAGTTCACCTCTGCCTGTGATGTATCATTCATGTAAATTCCATTTAGCCCTTGAGCCTCACAAGCTCCATGCACTCCGGGAGACCACACTGTATTTCTAGATCCCCAAGGATTTATGCTAGATTAGACCCAGTGTCCAATATTTCTCAACCATTCTGTATATTTTTCCTTTCCCCAAAGCTTACTAAGCAGGTAGATAAATGCAAGATCATCGGACCTTTTGGATAAGCTTTGAAAAACGGGTCACAATACGAACATGTAGCTTTTAAGCACAGTTATTTCTCTTTATTTCAGGGCTTGGAAAAATGCCATGACTCAGATACATGAATTTAGGGAAGTATTGTATCTCTGTAATGTAATGTATCAAGTCAAGCCTTTGTTAACTATATTATATAATAAAATATAATACTCCTCCTAATAATAAAAGTTACATTGATATATAAAACAAATAATTCCTTGCAAGGTGGTCTAATAACTTCTTTCCTATGGGGTTGATGGCTAATTAAATTCTCTCAGAGGTTCCTAAGGTCAGGCTAGTGTTGGAGATCAGATTACTGGGCCTGCTCTTGTAGCCACGTATCAATCACATCAACGTTGCTTCTTTTTAAAACATTTTTATGTTTCTTATTCCTGGACTCTTGACGTTTGTAATCCACTCAGCCGCACTAAAATCAGAGAGTCCATTTCAACTGAAATGCCCTCCCTCATCACTCATGGGTGTATTTTTGAAACCTGTGCTTCTCTTTCAGATACTGTCCTTAAGGTTGTGGTGAGGGAAGTTCATTCTGAAACCTCTCAGAGAATTTAACTAGACAATGTTTTCGGTTAACTTGTTAAAATATAGCCAGCATTTCACAACCTTTCTGAATCCAGAATTCAATATTTTTCTACTCCAGTAATATTCAATTGTCATGTGACTTCTGTCTGTTCAATGTTATTCAGGCACCAAATTTGCATACAGTTCAATACTAGAAAATTGAATCATCTAAAGAATCACAGGAAGAAGGGAGGTCAAGATGATGGAGTAGGAAGACCCTGAGCTCACCTCGTCTGACAGACACATCAGAAATATATCCACATGTGGAGAAACTCTCATGAAAAGCAATCAGGAGACTGGCAGAAAGGCTCTTCTACAACCAAGGCTGTAAGGAAAGATCCACCTGGAGTCTGGCAGGAAGGGAGGGGAAGCGATCAGGTCAGGACCCGTGCCCCCAGTAGAGGATGCAGACGAAGAGGGGATGTCACAGGTCCAGAGACATCCTTGGGGAGGGAGGGGTTCAACTTGCATATCAGGCACCTCAGCTCTGGGGTCTGACACCAGGAAGAAACATTCCCTTAGGTGGTTTGAAAACCAGTGAGACTGACAGGAGGGCTGTAAGCAACCAGCACTTTGCTTGTGAAGAGAGCACACATGCTTCCTTACTCCCAGGACCAAGGAGAAGGAAGCAGACAGAACAGCCTGCCACTCCAAGTAAGGAGGAAAAGGTCTGTTGAGAAGGTTCTGTCCCTACACAGGATTTGCCTAAGACTGAGGCTGGACCAGGAGAACCAGGTATGTCCTTGACCCCATCGCAAGGCCAACACTGAACAGCAAGCAACAGCAATCTGCCGGAGTATAGGCGAAGCCTAAAGTGAGGCTGTCACCTCTGGTGCAAACGTACAGGAACACCCAGAATTGTAAGTCAAACAAGAATACTGAGAAAAACGCATCAGATCCACAGAGCAGCAGCAGTCACGTACTAAGAATAATTGAAGTCAGGGCATATTCTGAAGTTAATTCTATCAACAAGAAAACCCAAAATTTGTTTAATTACTGACTAGATAGATCAACATTTCTTACCAATAACCTGACAAGAGAAAAGGTGTGACTGTTAATACTTAATTTTGACTCTTCTGAACCAAATATCCAACATTCAGTCAAAAATCATGAGATAACCCAAGAAAGCAAGAGGACAAGAAGATAAAGTAATCCACAGAATAATACCTGCAGATGCCCCAGAAGTTAGAACTATCACATACAGAGTTTAAAATAACTGATTAAAATCTTAAGAGATCTAATCAAAACATTGGCTAACCAATGTAACTATGTAACTGCCATCCCAATCAGAATATGGACTGTATTTTTCTTTCTCTTTATGTCTTTCTTCACTTAGTAAGGTTGCTGCAAATGACATTATTTTATTATTTTTTATTGCTGAGTAATATTCCATTGTTTATATATACCACAAATTCTTTACCCAGTCATTTGTTGATGGACATTTAGGTTGTTTCCATGCCTTGGCTATTGTAAACAGTACTGTTATGAACACTGGAGTGCATGCATTTTTTCAAATTAGAGTTTCCTCTGGATATATGCCCAGGAGTGGGATTGCTGGATCACATGGTAAGTCTATTTTTAGTTTTTTAAGGAATCTTTATACTGTTTTCCCTAATGACTACAGCAAACTACAATCCCACCAACAATGTAGGAAGATTAACTTTTTTCCACACCCTCTCCAGTGTTTATGATATCATTTTCATATAGAATCTAATAAATAACACAAATAAACCTACTTACAAAACAGAAACAGATTCACAGACATAGAAAACAAGTTTATGGTTATTGGGGGAAAAGGAGGTGTGGCAGGATAAATTGGGAGTTCAGGATTTGTGGATACTAACTACTATGTATAAAATAGATAAACAACAATGTCCTACCATACAGCACAGGTGTACAATAAGTATACCTATTCAATACCTGTAATAGCCTATAATGAAAAAGAATATGAAAAGAAATATATATGTATAACTGAATCACTATGCTGTACAACAGAAATTAACACAACATTGTAAACTGACTACACTTCAATTAAAAAATTAAAAAGTGAAAAAGAGAGATGTTCATGGTAGTAAATAAATGGAGTAAGAAGAGAAAAACAGTAGAACCTTACCAGCATTTGTAAATATTTCTCATAATTCCTTTCAGTCAATATCCTTTCAAAAGCCACCACTATTGGCTTATATCACCATAGGTATCATAGATTGGTTTTGCCTGTTTTTGTAACTTATTATGCAATATACATATTATGCAATATTTTGTACCTGGCTCCTTTTGCTTGATGTCATTGGTGACATTCATTCTGATTTTGCATTGAGAAGTAGTTTGTTAGTTTTCTATTTTATTTGAAGAGAAGATACAGATGAGAGAGGTAAGGAAGAATGGCAAGTCCTGGGAATTTTTAAGGCTTCTGTTGCAAAAAAGTGAATGATACTATTAACCCTGATTGAGAACTCAGAGCAGGCACTAGCAATGCATATAATCAGTGGAGAAAAAAGTTAAATCTTAGTTGACTTTAACACACCTAAGCACAATTTGAAAACCCATTATGTGAAATCCTTGTAACCAAATGTGTTTTGAAATTCAGACTTAAAATATTTCAGCCACAAAATATGATTCCTTTTCATTTTTTTTTCATCTTTTAAGCTCTTACAACAGTAGATAAAAGATTCAGAAAATGAAGACTTTTTACTAGACACTCCAAATGACAAGACTTCGGTACAATTTAAGTGCTGGAAATGGATACTTAGCAATTTCTGGTGTATGTGCAATAAATGAAACTATTGAAGTAAGAATTTTTAGACTGAATATAGGGGATGAGAAATCAAAGATAGATTAAGGTGGGCCCTAAGAAATGTACATTTTTTTAAGAGAAGTAAGGAAGTAGAAACTAGAGAAGACATGATAATTGTAGGGGAAAGTGATTCCATGAATCCTGATTTTATTGAAAAAAATTCAAGAGAGAATGGTTGTGTTAGTGCTCTTTAGAGAAACAGACCCTGTAGGATACATATATACACACAGAAAAAGAGAGAGAGAGAATTTGAGGAATTGACTCATGTGATTAATTACGGAGACTAGTGTCTGCAACCTACATTTCTTGTCCAGAGGCTGTCCGCTGGAGAATTCCTTCTTGCTTGGAAAAGGTCAGTCTTTCCTTCCAGTCAGGGTTTCAATTGATGGGATGAGGCTTATACACATTTTGGAGTGTGGACTGTTTTACTCAAAACCCACCAATTAAAGGTAAATGATATATAGATTCATTTGTGCACGTGTGCATGTCCTCGTGCACATGTACATATAGTAATAAATAAAACTAGAGTTCAGAATTTGGTTTCTAAATATAATTCTTCTCTAAATAGACTCAAGGCTCCTAGGAGAAGTAATTAAAATGGCTGTTCCAGCTGCATCTCTGTGGCTACAGTCTCCCTAGGAGAGAAAAGAGGAAAAGGGTGAAATTCCCTGGTCTCTCTTCAGACTGCAGTGGTCACTTTTCTTTTGTTCATCTTTCCAGAAAGAGAAAATTTTTATTAGAGTTTTAGTGGCTTCAGCTCCCCACCAACACTGACTGCCCAGCCCTTAACAGAGGGCTGCTCTTGGAGCCCTGTTATAAGGGAGGAGTAACAGACAGAAACAGAGACAGAGACAGAGACAGATACAGAGGCTGAAGGCTGATGCTTCTGTCTCAGCCTTACTGGTCATTTTCCCAACATTTGACTCCCTTTGCAACCTGCTTGCTTTTGATTTCACTTTCAGAGCCCTGACGTAGCTCTTTTCTGTATTATGTCCAGCCTTGTAAGTCATAGTCAACGGTAGAGATAGGCTACCCTGGGCTTTCCCATCTTGGCCAAATATCTCATATAAGAGGAATAATAAACACTGATATTGCTTTCAACATTTTAAGAAACTTAGTTTTCAAACACTTCTTTTGCTGTCACATAAGAGTATTGATCTTCAGAAATTTTACCCTATAAAAATAAATCTAAAGGCTGCAATTTACTGTCTAACTTATGTGACTATATAAACATAATATATATATATATAACATATTATATATAACATACTTAAATAAATAAATAAATAAATAAATAAATAAATAAATAAATAAATAAATATATTCTGCTTTTCTTTCCATCTCTTAAAAAGCCCTTAAATATTTTAATGATCCTAATATTACGAATACTGATACTCTGGTTGGTGCATTCTCTAACATTATACCCCAGTCAATATCTTCAATCAAGAATTTTTCATAAGTTAATAACAGAGAATTATAAACATGGAGGTTTACATAGCTACAGAAAATATTTTTTTCTTTTTTGCCTCAAATCCTACATAGTCCAATAAGTTTATGAAATATAGTCTCTATTCAATAATTTAAAAATTCAACTTCAATGTGTCTTTGTTTTTGGGTTACTTTATTTGACCGTTTAATTTAATGAGACTTGATGCTTACGGTGGCTTCTTTGTAATCACATGGCTGATAGAGCATGAATAAATTATGTGATTGCAAGTACAAGTGGAACTAGTTCTTGTAAAATATGCAGATCTATTTGGTTATCATTACCTTCAGCTTCACTTGTGTTAATGTAAATCTTAAAGAGTAGAATTCATTTTCTTAGTTAATCCACAATTCTAAGAGCATTCTCTTAGCATGCTGGAAAATATTACTTAAGATTTCATTTTTAAAAAAGAAATAAAGCATATGAACAAAGACAGTATTTTAGCTCCCTGGAAAATTCCTCATAGAAATAAGGCAACCTATAAAACTGAGAATGAACATCAGGGAATATGTTTGCATTTCTAAAATAATATTAAATTAAAATATATTTATGAATAAATGTCTCATTTAGATATTGTGCTGAGAGCTTTATGAAAAATGTCATTAAGCCATTCATCTTTCTTATATTAGAATATTTTAAAAATATAATTAAAAGGTCATATTTTGCTTCCTTTTTTGTATTAAAAAAGAAAGTACAATATTGGTTATATAAGTACTGCACAAACTCTCTTACTTATTGAGAGAAATATGTTTAATTGTGTATTTAAATATATATTTATATGTATTTTAAAATACTTATGTATTATTTTATATTTATAAATTTAAATTAAATATATTTATATATATTTAAATCCAATTATGTCTCATCATTTTTCAGTATTTCTTCTACAACTTGCCCATTAACTGGTATTTATTTGACTTGGTTCACAATACCAAGTAAACCCTGTATCCATTCTTTTAAAAAGCTATATGGTACTTTTGATTTTAAACTCAGGAGATTCTAGAGACAAGCTTTGCGTCCTCCAAAACTTGTAGAGGAATTTAAATCGAAAATTCCTAATTGAGTCTATATTCACTTTCCTGCACCTCAAACTTCTGAAAGAAGAAAGACTGTATTTCTTGGCTGGACCAGACAGAACAGTCATTTTCATGATTCATGGACCGTTTGCCTTTTATCCTGTTAGAGAGTAAACGTTTTTGAGGATGGTCTTCAAATTGAGGTACTGCAACCTAGTATGTGCAGGCTTTATAAGGGTACTTGTCCCAGAATAGTCTTAAGGAAAAATTTCCAGACCCTTGGCTTCCAGGTGAACGCCTTTAAAGCCAGATCTGCGTTAGGGCATACCTGATACAGAGAAGGATCTCTTCTCACACTTCAACCACCCTTTCTGACTTGGTAAAAAAAGATGTAACTCTCACTGAACCTGCTTTTTGTATATGAAATTACATCTGGGGATTAAAACCTCCAGAACAGCCAATGAAGGGGTCATTTGAAATATTGTTACAGGTGCAGGCAGAGTGAATTACAGGTCTTTTTAATCAAACCACTTTCCAACATTTGACTTTCAACAAAATGGGGTGAAAGTCCATTCTAATGTTCTTTATTCTAATGAATAAGTCACTGACTTCACAACTACAAACCCATTTTATATATTCAGTGAGATAATTACCTTACTGGATGTCTGTGATGAATTTTTTGTTTTTTTTTTTTTTTTTTTTTTTGGTAACTTCAGATTTAACACTAGCTGACCAATATCCAACAATGCATTTCTGATTAGCATGTTAACACAGCAAGCTAACTCCTATACCATTAATTCTTGATTAAAATTTAGCCTAATATCACATTCTATATGCTGAAATATTTTGAAGTAAATTTCAGATAATATAAATTTTATCTAGAAGTTCTATTATATCAATATACCACTACTGCATATCCATAGCCTAGTTTTTTCCCAGTTAAGATCTATTAAAGAGTATTATACCTTAAAAATGAATTTTAAAATGTACAAAGATTTTCCTATGTGTCTCATACAAAATTTGGAAGCAATAGTAATAGATGATATTTCTACTTGATGATTTTTTAATGCATACACACCATTCAACACTATTTGGAAATTCTATTGTTTTGAAATGCAAGTGTTTTAAAGATTCATAAAGAAGCAGATATTTTCAAGCATAAAATAACTCAGAAAAGTTTTCCTAGAGTCTCTTAGATTTTTATTGTAAACATGATATCAATTAGAGCTTCCCCCCCCAAAAAATGTGTACTCCTCACTTCTTTGTCATTTAAAAAAATTTAAAACTTTCAAATAATCCTCCAAGCAATTTTCAAATTTTAAGTTTTAGTTTGATTTTGTTGGTTTAGAAAACCTTGATCATATTTATAAATTATTTAATTTTAAATAAGTGAGTATTGAATGGTCTGGAAGATGGCAGTATGCTTGTCTTCAGCATAAAGGGGCTTTTCTTCCTCTAAAAGAATGCCAGCAAGAAACTGGTTAGAACCTTATAGCTGCAACTGTCTGGTAGCCACAAGGACCTAATCCTGCATGCTCATTGTAATATAATTAGTATTGTGGTTTAGGCTCCCCCCACCACGGGTTTTCCTGTGTGCGCGGTGGGTAAGGACATGCGCAAAAGAGGACGAGCATGACTAAGCACTCCAGGGGCAAGAGCTGTCAATCAATCTAGAGACCACCTCTAAGGAAGGGTTTAAGAGAAGGGACAAGCAAAGACCATTGCTACCCACACTTGGATCAGCCCACCTTCCACTCTTGGAAGAGTACTTTTGCTTTGCTAATAAAATCATTAACATGTTTTACTACACAATGCTTTTGTGTCCTGTCTCAATTCTTCTCTTTGGGGGCAAGACAAGAACCGAGACATTTTTTTCCCTTCCTGGGGTAAAACCTCCAGTAGACTGTAAGATTTATGAGGACAGAGACCATATCTCCAACTTCCTAGAGAGAACATCGACCATGAGGACTGGTACACAGTACATAGCTAATGTTCAATGAGTACTTGTGAAGTATACTCCTGTTGAATATCTACAATTCCCATAAAAAGAATCCCAGAAACTTTGGAAGTTGGCATTCCATAAAATTAATGTCTTTACCAGGATTTTGTTATTTCATGAGATTTTTCTAGACTCTACCTTTGCCACTTGTTAGAGATTTTTGCTTGCTTGGTGCTTCTTATCCTGTTTGGATCTGGAATATGATCTTGGTCTGCTCCTTTGGATTCATTATACTTAACTCCCTTATATTCATAGAAAGCCTTAGTGCAGGATGCAGACTCTAGTTACACTTGACTTTCTGTTTTAGCCAAATATTGTTCTGCTACTACTAATGCTGAGATCCAGAACTAGAAATGACAGTCTTGCCCAGAGATTGAATTCTCACTCTCTTGGTAGAAAAGTGGGGCAAATCCCTTAAAACTTGTTATATTACCTACTGAAACATAAACAAACAAAAACTAGAAAGCTGAACAAACTCTTTGTCATCTTATGATTCATCCAATGAATCCACTCTCTGCTACTCTCAAATCATCTCCCATTGTCTATCTCTGTGTCTTGATTCGATCATCTTTTGACAAAGTCTACATATTACTTTATAGTTAAAATACTGCAGTTCAAAAGTCTCTGACATTTAGTACATTAACTTATTTATTTATTGTTTTTACTCTACACTCAAATTCATTTTTTGGGGGGGTATTTAGGGTTTTTTTAAATTTTCTATTTTTTATCAGAGGTACTGGGGATTGAACCCAGAACCTTGTGCATGCAAAGCATGTACTCTAGTGCTGAGCCATACTCTACTCCTTCAAATTCAGTTTTATATTCAGCAGTTAGAGATTAATTGTTCATGTCAAATAAACACATTTATCTACTATTAACCACATTCATTTTGATTATTCAAAAGACTAGACTGTAGATTTCTCTTACAGCCATAAGCTATTGTACTAAGCAAAATCTATAATTTTTTTGGCTTAAACAACATAAATTTATTTTCTCAAAATTCTGGAGGCTGCAAAGTCAAAGATGAAGGTGCCAGCCAATTTAGTTTCCAGTGAGAGATCCCTTCCTGGCTTGCAGAGGGCCACCATCTCTCTGTGTACTCACATAACTTCATGTGACTATAGAAAGAAGGGGATAGCCAAGTCTATCTTGTCTCCTCTTATAACTGAACTAATTCTTTGGGTCAGGGCCACATCCTATGACTTCACTTAACAATAGTTACCTCCTCATGGGCTCTGTCTCCAAAAACAGTCCCACTGTGGGTTAGGGTTTCAACACATGAATTTTGGAGGGACACAATTCAGTCCATAGGAGAGTAAAAGCAATAGGAAGCAGGATGAGCTCTCAAGGACACAGTAGAGTTGGTGACTCCACTTATGAAGAAATAAAAACTTGTTGATTTGGTCCAGTTTTCTTATATGCAGTAGAGAGGGCCTCCTTCTGGTTTTTCTGGGATGCAAAGCAGACTAAATGCTTTTGGTCAAAATTATGTTTTAAATTAGAAGAAAACAAATGTGTATAAGAGCACTGACCGAACAACATGTGTTTGAACTTCATGGGTCCAATTATACCAGAATTTTTTTTTCAATAAATAAGTACTACAGTACTACATGATCTGAGGTTGGTTGAATTCATGGATGCAAAACTATGATTATGGAGGGCTGTGGATTTTCAACTGCGAGGTGGGGGTTGGCACACTCCTACCCCCTGAGTTGTTCAAGGGTCTACTGTATATGAATAATGACAACTGTTCAGGAACACATATAAACCTCAAAAATGTAAATTATTTATTCATAATATTTTATAGCCATCCAGTTATACTAAATAACATTTAACAAGTCCACACTTTAATGTTTTATATTTATTTCAAATTATATTTTCTACTCCCATTTATATATTTAATTTATAGGATGAAGCTACTACAGGACATTATCTGCTATTTTAGAAACAGTATCATGTTTTTGTCCATTTCATTATCAAATGTGTTCGAACAATGTAGAGACCAATTTTGCTTGCTTCTCAAGTCCTAGAACGTATAATACTTAATCTTCTATTAAAGCGTTTGAGTTGAGCTTTGTAAATTATAAATGTGTTTTCCTCTTTTTGTAACTCTTAATCAGCATTGCTCTTTTGTTCTCTTTGATTCAAATTCGTTCTTTTAAGTCACTTGAGCTTGATTTACTCACTTTGTAAGTTAAACAAAGTTAATGGAAGTGATACATAATAAATCAGGTTTATCTGCTTTAAGGTGTAAATTGTTCAGTGACTGCATGGCAGTTCAAAGAACACCAATATATTCTGACACTTTGAAGCCACTGCTGTGGAGAGCACAAATGCAAACAGAGGCAATGTCACAATCATTTTATTTTCACTTTATTAACAAACATATGTGTTGTCTCCTAAACATAATGCTAGATTTTATGTGTCTACCATATTTCTCATCTGCTTTATTTTTTTCTAAAAGAAAAATGTAATTCTTTATTCATATCTATTAGCTTTTAAGACATTTCTCAATCTTAAAGAAAATATTACTCCAAAGCAATGTGCTTTGCTATCTGAATTCTCCAATGGGTTATATTGGACCCTAGAGATTTTTGAGATTCAAATATTTTAATTACTTGACCACCTGTCTTTTTTGAACCGTCAGTTTTTCTTCTGCTCTTGGGAATTGTAAGTAGTTTCTGAGCATCTGTCCTTAGCCTCTCTGATAAATACAAAAGGAAAATATTTGTTAAGATACTCAAAGCTACTCCCAACTCAAGTATAATTACTGTAAATTTATGTGATCACTTTAAAAAATAATATACCTTATATATGTTGTATAATATATTCATATGCTAATCATTTTATCCATTTCATTAAAAAATCGTTTTTCAATGTTTATTCAAAAATAAAGTTTGAATTTCCAATTATTTCTGTTATAAACTTAATGTTGAGATTTCATATTTATTCTTTGTTCCTCCCCTGTAATTCTTTTCATTTGGATTAAAGTTAATTTGCAAGGTGGTTTAAATTATACATATAAAACCTCAAATATTTGTTTACCTTCACAAGCATTAGAATTGATATGATAATCATCTTGTTTATGATAAAAACTGATTAAATTTGTGTCTTTTTACCTATAATTTCCTTTGCAAAATTTGTATGAAATCCCTGTGATAAAGGCAAAATGATTTTCATTCTACATATAAGGAAATTAATGCTAATAATATAAAGACTTGATTTGCAGCCATGCAGCTGGTGAACGATGGACAAGGATTCAAATCTCAATCTGCTTCACATCTTAGTTAATAAACCATAATAAGCAGCTGATGGATTACAATTTTCTTCTTTGTTTCCATCTTAATCGAAATAGTTGGCTTTCTATCCATAAAGAAATAACAAATCATAAAAATGCAATTCATGAAATAATAATGAACCATTACTGCAGAATATACATCCATCTGCCCCATATTGTCTCAGTAGTTTTCAAGACAAATCCTCTACGTTTTGTGCCTTGGTTTTAAATCAGAGTAATTGCCTCAGTGCGAACACTGGAGAGAACAGGACTGATGAATTTGTTTTATCTATATAAGTGTCTCTGAGATGTTATTCTGTCTCTTTTAGTTAGAAAACAGCTATTATTATATAACTATAGTGACTAGTGGTTGTGGCTCACTAGATACAGTCATTTTTTACATCCATTTACGTCTCTTATCAACTGGACTAGGAGGAAAGAAAAATAGTGCACAAGACTCTGACTATACTCTAAGAATTCATGCAATATAAAACTGTTATTTTAAAATATAGTATGTTTTTGTATTATGGATATCTAAAAGAAGACAATAATAAATTACTGAAGAAAAAATTGTAAGGAGATTTTCAATAAGGGCAAAGTCAAAAAATACTTAGGAACATTTATATTTTATTTATTGTGACAGCTTTATATAAGAAGTGAATATAAGGGAGGGAGGGTATAGCTCAGTGGTAGAGTGCATGCCTAGCATGCATGAGGTCCTGGGTTCAACTCCAGTACCTCTATTAAACAAATAAACTGAATTACCTCCCCCGAAAAAACATTTGAGGAAATAAAGTCTAAAAAAAAGTGAATTTAAAAGAAATGACTAAGCTGTATTGGAAGAGAGTTACAATATTAGGAAAATTGAAACTTTAAAGTGGAAAGATAAGCTATACATTTGAATATGATAATGCCTTATAGCAATGACATTAATTATACATCTAAATCCAACCAAATTTTAATAAATTTTAGAACTTATTGATGTAATGACTAAATAATTGTAAGACAATGTATGGGAAACAGAGGTGAATGGGTTACACAGTTAATTTTTTAATTAATTATATAGATCATTGAAAACACATTTTACAAATAAATCTTAATGTGCCCCAGCAATCATCACTCCAAATTTATCCCTCCTTCAGAGATAAACTCAACTAACAGTTTCTGGCCATTTACAGTGAAAACATACAATATAGATGAACATATGTAACACTATTTTGCATTCTTTGTTCTTTTGCAAAATAATTTTTTAGCTATCCTATATGATCTGTTTTTCACTCCAGTATTTTTGTTTGTATCTGAATGTACAAATTCACTTTTGTTTTAACTACTGGATATTTCTTAATATGCACAATGTGTATCTTTCACAAACTTTTTAAAAAACAGTTACTTTGATTCAAGTTAGACTATAGATTTTTTCAATAAGCATCTAGATGAATGTCTTCTTGTGCAACAGAGTGTTTCTCTCAGACATATGTTTAACATTTTTGAATATATGTATTTTAAATTGCAATGGACGTGATTAAATTGTCATCCCAGAATAGATATAAAAATTCATAAATTTTATCAACAGAGGTAAGCTTAATTGTCTTAATTTTCTTCTGAAAAAAATGGAAAATTATTAAGTGACTTTTGGAGGATGCGAGTCAAGTCACTGAAGGCAGAAAAACTAGAAATAGACTATGTGACTCTCACTCTAAACATGCAGAGTGAATGCTCTCTCTCTCTCATTATTCTTAGATGACTTTATTTTTAAATTTATGGAAAAATTGAGAAAACGAGTATTGAGAGTTCTCATGTACTTTACATCCAGTTTCTCCTACCATAAATATTTTTTATCAGTCTGGCATGTTGGTTACAATGAATAGACTAAAATCGATAAACTAGTAATGAAATCCATACTTCATTTAGATTTTCAGTTTTTAACCTAATGTCTTATTATGATCCAGGATTCCCCTCAAGGTACCACATTATATTCCGTTGGTATGCCCTGCTAGGCTTCTCTTGTCTGTAACAGTTTCTCAGACTTTTTTATTTATGTATTTCTTTGATAACTTTGAGGAGTTTGAGAAGTTCTGGTTAGGCAGCTTACAGAATGCCCTTCGGTGGGGATTTGTATGACGTTTTTCTCATGATGAGACGAGGGCTGTGCATTACTAAAAGGACGACCACAGATGTAAAGGACGATTTTCATCACATCATGTCAAGGGTACACACTGTCAACGTGTTGCATGCTGACCTTAATCGCCTATCTGAGTAAGTGTTTATCAGTTGTCTCCACTTTGAAGTTACGCTTTGACATCTGTGCAAGCTGTTTGGAAAGAAGCAAATATGTGCATCACATACCTAAGGAGCGGGGAGTGCCCACTAGATTCTCCTGTATTTTCTGTAGAAATTATATTCTTTTGTGTTTTACACTTAGGTCTTTGTTCCATTTTGATTTAATTTTTATGAAAGATGTAAAGTTTGTGTTTGGCCTTTTTCTTTATTTTTTTTTTCTTCCTTGTATTAACATCCAGTCGTTGTAAAATCATTTGTTGAAAAGAACTATCCTTTCTCCGTTAAACTGATTCTGCGCCCTTTCAGAGGTCAGCCGACCATGTCTGTGTAGGCCTGTTCTTTGGCTCTCTATTCTGCTCCGTTGATCAGTGCGGTCATTCTTTCATCACAACCAAGCGGTCTTGATTACAGTAACTTTAAAATCTTAATAGCGGGTAGTACGAGTCCTCAGAGTTAGTTCTTCTACTTTGGTATCGTTTTGGCTATTCCTGATCCTTTGACTGTCTATCTAAACTTTAGAATCAGCTTATCAATATCCATAAAATAACTCATTGAGATTTTGATTGGCATTACATACATCAAGCTGGGAAGAATAGATATCTTAACTGTATTGAGTCTCCCTAACCACAAACATTGACTATGTCTCCATTTACTCATGCTTTCACTGTTTTTTTCATTATAGTTTTATAGTTTTTCCCATACAGCTTTTGTGCATATTTTGTTAGATTTATACATAAGCATTTCTCTTTTTTGGTGCTAAAATAAGTTGCACTGTTTAATTTTTTTTTTTTTAATTCCAAATGATCACTGCTGGTATTTTCGAAGAAATTTATATTGCATGCTAAACTTGTATCCTGTCACCCTTTAATAATTGTGTTTTTTTTTCAATTTCAGAAGTTTATTTATTTATCAGTCATTGGGTGGGGGGTATAGCTCAAGCGGTAGAGCACAAGGTTGGCATGATAAAGGTCCTAGGTTCAATCCCCAGTACCTCCTCTAAAAGAAATAAACAAATAAATAAGTAAACCTGGTTACCTCCCCCACCACCAAATAAAATAAAACAAAATAAAATGGTCTCTTCAGATTAAAAAAAAAAAAGTTAGAAAAAAAAAATCTTTAGGATTTTCAGCATAGACAGTAATGTAATCTGTGAAGAATGATAGTTTCACTTTTTTCTTATTCAGTCTCTATACCTATATTTCCTTTATGTACTCGGTAGGCCTTTTGGTGTGATGTCGAACAGCAGTGATGAAGGAGGACATCTTCCTGTTCTTACGGGAATGGTACCCTGCTTCTGCGCAAGTGTGATGATGAGTGGATGGTCTCTAACAGTTTGAGGAAATTCCCCTCTATTTCCTGTTTTCTGGGTGTTAGATTTTGTTAAATGCCATTTTTTGCAACAATTGACAAATTATATAAATTTTTTCTATAGTCTTTTGACGTGATGTGTTAGATAATGTAAATTGTTGAAACTGCCTTGTATACCTGAAATAAATCCTCCTTGATTATGTTGTATGATTTTTATACATATTGGATTTGATTTGCTAATATTTTGCTAAGAGTTAGGCATCTATATATCTGAGAAATTTTGGTCAACAGTTTACTTATCTGGTAATGCCTTTTTCTAGTTTTTGATTTTATGGCCCTTCTAGCCACGTTGAATATAATAAAATATAGTCTCTCTTATATTTTTTCAAGAGATTGTAAATAATTGATGTCATTTCTTAAATGTTTGGCAAAATTCACCAATGAAACCATCAGGGACAAGTTATTTCTTTTTTTACTGAAGGTTCTTGATTATTGATTCAAGCCCTTCACTGCATATGGCTTATTCAGTTTATCTGTTTTTCATTGTGTGAGTAGTGGTAGTTTGTGTCTTTTAAGAATCTTGTCCATTTCATCTAAGTTACTGAATTTTAGAACATAGAATTATTTACAGAATTCTTTATTTTCCTTTCAATTTTTATGGCATCAGTAGTGATGATCTTTTACTTCTAATATTGGTAATTTGTGTCTTCTTTCTTTTTTCTTGGTTAGCCTTGCTCAAGATTTAACAAATTATTGGTCTGTTCAAGGAACCAGCTTTTCTTATGTTTATTTTCTCAATTAATTTCTCATTTTCAATTCTATTGATTTCTGCTCTATTTTTTATTTATTTTCTTCTGCTTGCTTTTTTAAAATATATATGTATATTATTGAAGTATAGTCAGTTTACAATGTTGTGTCAATTTCTGGTGTACAGCATAATGCTCCAGTTATACATGAATATACATATATTTATTTTCATAATCTTTTTCACCATAATCTTCTGCTTGCTTTTGGCTTTACTTATTCTTCTTCCCTAGTTCCCTAAGGTGAAATCTTAGATTATTAACTTTATATGTTTCTTTTTCTAATATATGCCTTTAATAGCATACATTTCCATTTAAGCAATATTTTCCCTGCATCCTGCACATTTTTATGTTCATACTAACCTTTGAGTTTATTTTATCTGGTAGTTAGTTCTCTTACTCAAGTCACCATCATCCAGAGGATACTTGAAAATCTTTTCTAACTTTCATTTCATCATCTTGTCTCCTTCAGACTATTCAGTAGATAACATAAAAAAGTATTAGCAAAAAGAAAAGGTACTAACATTCAAATTACTTTACATGACTGTTTAAAGTTAAGTTATTTAATGATTTCCTGATTTCTTTCTTGAGATAAAACTAAACCACCTTAACGGCTTTTGAGACCATTCGTTAATAAGCAGAATTCTTGTATTGTTTGTTTTATGAGGAGGAGGTAATTAGGTTTATTCATTGAGTTACACTTGAAGGAGGTACTGGGGATTGAACCCAGGACCTCTTGGGTGCTGAGAATGCGCTTTACCGCTTGAGCCGTACGCTTCCCTCAATAAGCAGAATTCTGTTTACTTGTGACAACTCATTTTTAAACATCTTGATCTCCTTTTATTTTCCTCTAGTGTGCTATGATCATATTTGCTCGGGATTCTTGTTAAATAATGTATTATCTACTTGGAATACTTCTACAGAAGATTTTCTTACAAACTCACTGAAACTCCTCTACTTCAGAGTTAAAACATCTAGTTTAGGTGTTCTGAGAGAATTGTGTGCTTTCCTTGTGTTATACAGTATTAAATTGGGGACTTAACTATTTTTCTGATAAGAATATCAGTTCCATGTGAGCATAGGTAAGATCTCTGTTCATCATGATTTTAGGACTAATACCCAGAGGAGTGGCTGTCACACAGAGGGGAATCAAAAGAAGAGGAAATTTTAAACCATTATTTAATATCTTTAAAGACAGTATCTTCCCACTGTATTCCAAAATATAATATTCAAGTTAAATTCATATTCATAATTTCAGTAAGTCATTTAAGCCAACTTCAGAATTTGTCAGCTCAGTGATCAGGACAATTCTTTTTGTGTGTGTGCATGAGTTTGCTACTGAAATTCAAACATGAGACATTATTAAAATAAAAACAAACTTCAGGCCATCTTAACCGGATCCCAATCTGAACTAAGTCAGAACGGAACTATTGCTAGGACTCTCCTGATTATTAATTAATACTTATGATACTATAATCTTTCCCTAATTAATATATATTTTTATAAAATTACTTCAGGAGATAAACAGTCTGACAAGATTTTTCTTTGTCATTTTGTCACTTAATATAACAGTGTGTCTAAGTGGATCTTTGGATGAGTTTGAAAATCTTCAGGATTCAAGTGCCTAACTGAAAAGTCTCTTTCTTTTTAAACCTAAAAGGACTAAAGCATATAGCTTCTTGACATCTTCTTTAATAGTGGATTTTGATTTTCAATACTGATTTTATTTTTAAAAAAAATTTACTTAGTTTTTCAAATATTTCAAGATTCTAGACCTTAACACGAAGTCAAAATAGTAATCACGTGATTGCGTTTCTCACATCGATACATGTTGTATGTTTCTTCTTGTTTGTATCTCCTTCTATATGCTTGCTATATACACCCTTGGAAATTTTCTTAAGAGAATCTTTGATTATTTCTACCTGATGTGATTCATAATTTTGTTTATTTGTTCTCTGTTTAACAAATCTATATTGTTTCAGACACTGTTCTAAGAAATACTAGTAAACTAAGAAATGTGGCCTATCCTCAAGATACATCTTATATTGTAGAGTGGAAGACACCCAGCAAGGGATTTAAGTGAAATCTTTAACTAAATGTAATAAAACACAGTAACTCCTCCAATCATAAAAAATGAAACAAAGAGATAAGAAAAGAAAGACGAGTTTTATAGAAATTTTAATCTCCTTTCTTTGAGTTCCAGTGATAACTAGAAATACAGTAAAACTGCCAAAATTAGACTTAAACATTTCTGAAAGTTTGGCTTATCACTGAAATACAATTTTAAATTTGATCTCCTTACTTTAAATAAATTCTAGGTTTAGCAGAACATCATTCCATTTCTTTAAGGTTTATATGACCAAAAATATGACATTAAGATAATTCTATTTTTGCTTGTTGCATAATAATAATAAGTTAAAGAATTATAGCTTTTTTATCACTTAGCTAGAACATTTGACACCAAGCCCTATTGATCAACCAAAGCAGCAATAAAAAAAAATTAGTTTAGATCTCTACTCATAATTTTAAGGACTAATACGTAACTCTGTATTGCAATTTGCTGTTAGGTAAACTTCATATTTGTGCGATTCATTCGATTTAAACTTCAGTTTCCAAGCACCTCATTCCAAACCACAAAACTTTAAATCCTTCTATTCCCACTGCACATGCTTTCAAATTCCTTTCCCTGCTTTTGTTAGACTTTTGAATGGGTTCTGAGAGGGATTACATTTATTATAATATTACTGTTATTCTTTAATAACACAATTAAGTGCTTCATAAAATATTTGATTGTCCTTAATTAAGAAATAAAACGTTATTAGCCCTTTGTTGCAAATAATGGCACGAGTTACAGCCAGGCAGTGTGGAGAAGGATAGTGATAATTTTGTTATTGTTCATGTTATGTTTTTAAATCAAAATGGGAGTCATTAAAAGTGATTAATTTTGCCCTGCATGGAATTAACTTCTTACTGAAAGAGTTTGTGGAGTGACTTTTTCATAGTTTTTGTGACAATAGCTAAGTATGCACTGAGGCAAGAGTAAAACAATTATCTGTTGAATAGAATTCACACTCCAAAATACACTGGGATTTCTTCAGGCCAGGGGAAACTCCTTAAACCTGAAACTTGGAAACCATTTCTTAGTATCCCCAAAATGAGATGAGCTGCATCCCCTGGGAGTCTGGAGACAAGATACTATAATCTTGAGCTCACTAAGATTGGTTTGCACACACGCCCCACTAAACTTTTCACCCTGCTGCTTCTATGAGGTAGGAACTTAAAACAGCAGATATTTTCAATGTTTTCAATATTTTTTATATAATCCATAAATAATCCTATTGCTAGAGCAGCCTGTTGTCTTATTATAAAAAGATCTCTTTACTTGTTCACTGTTGAAAGTCAGGAATAATAAGTTTTCCACTGAATGACTAGCTAATCAGAATTTTTTTCCCTTTTTTTTCTCAGTAAAAATTGTCAGAAGGAATCTGGGAGATAAATTGTTTTACAGAAGAATTCAAATGATATAATGTGAAAATCCAACTCCTCTACATAAAATAAGGAATTGAAAACAGACATTTGCTTTGCTATGTTTATGACTAAAACCATATCCTACTATCCACGATTTTAAAAACGGAGTGTTCTTCAAGGGTTAAATGGATAGAGAAGATGTGATGTATATACACAATGGAATATTATTCAGCCATGATAAAGAAGGGAATCCTCTACTTGGGACAACATGGATGGACTTGAAGGGGGTTATACTAAGTGAGACATCAGATAGATAAAGACAAACACTGTATGACCCACTTATATGTGGAATCTAAAAAAGTCATAAAAACAGAGAGTAGAATAGTACCAACAAAGGGCTGTGGGGGTGGGGAACAGGAGAGATGTTGTTTAAGGTCACAAACTTACACCCAGTAGATAAATAAGTAGTGGAGGTCTAGTGCACAACACTGAGATTATAATACACAGCAATATCTTCCTATACACTCCAGAGTTGCTAAGAGACTAGATCTTTATTGTCCTCACCACAAAAAAGACAAGATAATTATGTGAAGTGATGGAGGTGTTAAGTATGCTATGGTGATAATCATATTGCAATATATCAACATGTCAAATCCACAGGTCGTACACCTGAAACCTACACAATGTTATATGTCAATTACCTCAATAAAACAAAGAGAGAGCAACAAACAACCTCTTCTGTACTGTGCTGTGATTACCTTTTATGGCTGTATATTCTGAACTGCTTTCATCCTCTCCATAGGCCTACAGTTATTTTAAATATTGCATATATTTTTCTTTGCCTCCTCTAATTTCCTCGTACCCTATGCCTAAACCATTAAAATCAGTTAAGCGTCTAAAATTGGTGATGAGCTTTAATAGGAAATTCAACTTACTGCCGGCCTGTTGCACCCAGTTCAACGACGGTTTGCCAGTCACTGTGGTGAAGAGCACGAGGCAGGGTCCTTTCGTTAGTGTTCTGACTCGGTGGTTAACAGCTGTGATATCTGGGGCAAATCACTCACACGTGTTCAGCTTCAGTTTTCTCATCTTTGAAATGACGGCCGTAATACTTCTTACAGAGGATTTTTGAAGATTAAATGCAACAATGCATGAAAAGTATTCTGTATGGCATGAGGCTAATAAATGTGTATTTAACAATTAAGAGCAATTATTGTCATTCAGTATCACCCAGTACAGTATGACTAACACACTGGGGGAGAGAAATTTTCTTCATTGTAACAGTGACCAAGTCTATAGGTAATTTTATGTCCCTCCTGTGTATGGATTTATGTACCAGAATAAGCTCAAAATGCTGCACTTTTACCCATATGAATTAAAAACTGAACATTAATCATGCAGTCATCTTTTAGATTTTAATATGATAAATATAATATAATAAATATAATAAAATAAATACTAAACTATTAAAATACTAAAAATAATATTTTGTCTTGGGCACTAATTTTTATACTTTAAATTTTTTAAATTTATTTTATTTATTTTATATTTATTTTTAATTTTAATTTCTTTTTGCATTTTAAGATAGCTCCTTTGTTCACTCTTGTTATTAGAGCTCTAATTTGTATAGTTGTATTTTTATAATCCAAATGAACGTATAAGATAAGTCAATGGAAAATGGGGAAGCAAAACTGGCATTGACAGGATGCTTATTACGTATAAGTCATTGTATTAAGTCAAAAGCCTGTATTATTTCTATGAACTTCAAAATACCACCCACAGCTTGTTGCTATGTTCTATGGTACAAATGAGGAAAATGAGACTTGGACTGGATCAGTAGCTCACTCACAGTCACAAGCTAGCATCATACTGCTTCAGATGACAGACATTTGCTATTTGTTGCCATGTAGTTGAAACTCATAACAAAACCTGAAGACTTGCATCATTGTTATGTTAATTGTGTGAAAAATGATGATTTTTTTTTTTTTTTTTTTTTTACTGGGGGCTAAACTTTCAAAAAGTAATCAAGCATAGGACATGGTAGATTTAGAATGAGTTCTAAAAAGAGGTTAGGATTTTGTTTTAAGGGGTCAGATAGCAATATTTTAGATTTTGCATGCCTTGCTTCTGTTGCATATTCATCTTTAATTTTGTTTTGTTTTTATTTTCACAATACTTCAAATTTATGAAAACCATTCTTCGCTCATAGACCACACTAAAAGGAGCTGCCAGCTAAATGTACCAGATGGGTCACTGTTGACTCCTTCTCTATAACAAAAATAGTTTTTACCCCTTTATTGCAATGCAAGGACTTGGAGAAAGAGGCAGCTACATGAGCTAGAACAGAAGTACAAAATAACAATGAGTAAATTATATAGTATTTTAGTATTGAATTAAAAGTGCACTCAGATGTATATTATTCATACCTTTATATAAAGCAAATAACTAAGAAAATGGTGTATAACTGTATTCTCTACAAGGCACATTGCTTCTCTGGACATGTGTTTTTGGAAAAAGTCACATATGGTTGGCAACTGAAACCATGTTGTTAGAAAAATCTTGTCTTGATTTTCTGTCTTACAGCTTTTACCAAAACGGTTTTTGCTGTTTTAAGGATCATTATAAATGAGCACTAAATAAAGATTTTTAACTCCAGAAGAGATGATGTTGATAATGTTGTCTTTCATATTACCTTATGCTAAAAAAAAATGGCAATTTAAACAAAAATTTAATAGATTGCTAATGCACTTAAAATGGTTTGAAAGGTCTATAGAAATATGATGTTTCTTGGAATAATGACAATTTTGTTATTGATAGTATGACCTTTTTTATTCATGAAACAACAAGTTCAGAATCCGACTGACAGATCACTACTAGTTAATCATGATCACATTTATATACTTATTTCCTATATTTATTCATATGTCCAACAAATAACCATTGAGAAATATTGCATATCAGGCTTCATGCCAGGCACTGTGAAAGGCAGTGGATGATAATATAGTGGCAGAGGTAAACAGCTAAATAAATAAATGCTGTGTGTCACATTATGAAAAAGAATGGAGAAAACAGTGAACTCCTATCTATATTTTAGGACAACATGTGGCGTTGATGAGACTGGCCAGATATGGAGCCTCCAGATGAAGCAGCACCTTAATAATGAGTTGCAGTTTACACTAAGGAAATAAGAGCCAATGGTTAGTAGCAAATGAAGCTGTGCACATAAGTATAATTTTTTATGAAAGAATAGGATAGGATAGTGAATAGAGGAGAAATTAAGAAAACCATCCACTTTACTGGAGTGGCCATCAGTACAGATATTGGTATAATTCACTGAAACCAGAACCACTAGAGAAAGATGTTTTTGGTGCTTAGTATGTTGAACTTTAAGTGTCTGTGGGCAATTGAATGGAGGATGCCCACATGACAGCCTCATCCTTATATCTGATGAGCACTATAGAAATATTTGAAGGATGATAGAGGTTAGGAAAAAATTAGCATGTGATGGCTATTAAAACCCCAGAATTGGTAAACCGTCCCTCTGCAAAGAGAAGGATGCATAGGATGGAACCCTGGGAAATAATGATATCTCATAAAAAGATCTTATACAATTAATACATGTATATTTTCCTTCCTGTTTTTTTTTCAAATAATCTTTACTTTATATGATGTTGTATATATTTTGGAAAGATAGTTTCTATCTTAATGAATTTTATCCAAAATAAGCAAATAGCAGATAGTAATAAATTGTACATAAAGTACTCAGTCAGAAGACAGTCCCATAAACTACTTGGAAAGGAGCATTAATGCTTGACTAAAGGTCCAGAGATATATGTATGGGGCCATGAAGGGATTTACCAAATTAAAATAATCATATACATTAAAATAGTGCATGGGTTTAACAACCAGACAATTCATCAAGTTGAAGTTGTGTAGCTTTCACTTGCAGCTTTGAGTAACAATCCAAATAAATAACGCTTCAAGACTTTAAAAAATCATAAATGAAGTTCAAAAAGAAATGTCAATATTTTAAGAAGATCTATGCCATAGAAAATGATATAGAAGAAGCAAGAATGAGACCATTGCATAGAAAATATCATGCAAGATGAGTTTGTGTTCTACATTCCAACTCTTGAAATTAGCTGAAAGGAGCACTGAGAGACCAAATGCAAATGGAGAAAACAACTAATTATAAAATAAGAGTCAATAGTTTGATTGTGTGCAAGTCTTGGTGTATGCATAACTTATTAGAACTTAAAACTAATTTTCCCCTCCTATAATTGAGAGCAACAATTAAAACTTTTCCTTACGTATTTGACCTTATATTGTTTCATATAAAAATAGTAGGGTTGTTTTCATAAGTTAATTAATACAAAAGTGCATTGACAAAGTTAGTTTTTGCTTGTTCTTCCTATTATAACTACCAGAGGTGATCATTATTAAAAGAATATTTCTTTTAATATGTAATATTTCATTTAAATTTTTAATTAAATTTAAATATGTGATGTTACACTTAAAAAGAAATATGTAAATTTTTCTAGTGTTCTCTGTAATCCCCCCACCAAGGTTTTGAGGTTATATTTATTATGGTTTTATATGCTTTTATAAAAATATAATCACAATACATAAGATTATTTATACCACTTTATTTATTTAATATATATTTATTTCAGAGGAAATACTTTAATGACTATATTTAAAAATAAATTAATAATTGTCTCTTTAAAAATATAGTAGTTGGATGTATTTCATAGCATGTAGGGTTCATAATTGTTGGAACTGTCTCCTCTACTAGATACTTTTTCTAGGTTTGTTTAAATAATGCAAATACTGATAAAATAAGTATTGTTACATTTGTTTATATAAGAGGGATACCAAAAGTTAACTTTTTTCAATCATAGATTAATAACTTTTAAAATATGATTAATATTGCCTAATAATATTCCCCAAATGTTACCACAATGCATAATCCCTTCAGCACTATGTGATCGTGACTGCATCTATATGCTCTCACCAGCATTAGACAGTACCTCACTTTAAGATATTTGAATATTTCACTGATAGAAATTGTTTTACATTGAAACAGAAAATATGTGTCAAATAGTTTAATTCAGCCTTGGCTGAAAATATAGCTGGAACTATATGAAGCTTTGAGCAACAATCAGAGCTTATTGTGCTATTGAGATGTTTTTACTATAAAGACTTTGTTGACAAAGAGCACTTGGTTAAATATAATGGATAATTTAATATAGATTCATTGCTCTATCTGTATAAAAACACTAGCCAAACGGGGTCAAAATTCTGTTTTAATTTTATCTAAGTACATTCCATATCTCATCAAGAATTGAGATTCCTGGGCCATTTGTTTGCAAATATTCTCCTGTGAACTTTAATTGCAGTGGGTTTATTATAATCCAATATGCAAAGCAATTCTTACATTTGAAATTGATTACTACAATATGTGTGTACATGCTTGCATTGAACTAGTTAGAGAAAATTGAATGATTCATCAATCTTGTTATGCTAAACCTATAATAAACTGATGATTTTGTAACAATTATTCCTACAGACATTCAAATTACGTAGACATTTTTATAATAAGAAAAATCGTTTGTAAGCATTTCTTTATTAAAATAATGTATAAAGTATGATTGAAATAAAATCATTTTAGTACACACATTTTTTTGCTTAATATAAATAAAACCATATTTACCTTTTAGTTTTTTACATTTTTTCATTTGTTTTTAATAATTAATTGCCTGTTTGACATTTTGCCTACATTTTCATTTAGCATTTTTTGGGTGGCAGTTTTCTTATACTGGAGTATTTACCCTTAGTCCATGTTATATATCATAAGAATTTCTTCTAGATTACAATTTATCTACTGATTTTGGTTTGTTCTTCCACAGAGAAGAAATTAACTAATAATGTGTCCTTTTATGGCTTTTATGAATCCTGCCTTCCTTGATTGGGCCTTCAATGGAAACCGTTACCTATATTCTTCTTATTTTTTCTAATATTTTATAGTTTTATAAATAAAATTTTATACATAAAACAATGAAATATTTGGAAAATTGGAAGAATGTATATACCTGGTTCCAGTAATGTCTAGAAATATCAGTGAACAATAATGGTTAATTGAGTTAGTCATAACTGGTGAAATTCTGGGGAAAAAAAAATCTAAGGTATACACAATTATGTGTATAAAATGTGTTTGGGAATATACCTTGATTATAGCGATAATTTATTTCATTATACTAGCATTATTTTAAGTCTAAATATCAATTCAAAATTCTCAGAAATGTATTCCTCCTTTTGAACTTATGAATCATTTTTACCAATTCCAAGAAACCATTTGGGAATTATGATTGTAACTTCAGTACATTTGTATATTAATTTTAAAGGATTTACATTTTGTATTAAGTCCTTAAATCCAGGAAAATTGCATTGCTATATAATTCATGGATTCTTAGTTACTTTAAGTTTTTTTTTAATGTAGAGGGCCTCTACATTTTTTGTACATTTTTTCTTATTTTACATTTTTCCACTATTGTAATGGAATTTAAAAATTCTTTTTAATTGTTAGTACTATCATAAAGTAGACTGCTTATATATTGTAATACATTATTTCCCTGTTTCCAGAATTGTCCACTATGACACAAAACTCAGGTCGAAGACATGGTAATTACCTGACATCCTGAAGAGAGGCCATTCATGTGAGGGCCACCCTCTTCAAAAGTTATTGGAAATATCAGAACCGTCATTATTTTCCTAAACATCATTATCCTTCCAGAATTTAGTTAAATCATGACCAGAAAAATAGGCATCCTTTTGGCTTTTCTTATTTTAATTATCGTGTTACCCTTTTGTTTGATCGGTTACTAGGTTTATCTTGGCAGGAATAATTAGTTTTATCATACTTAGGATTCATTTTATTTCGTGTTCATTGAAATTAAAATTGGAATTACGAATGATTATCAAAAGTTTTGTATAGGACTTGTTAGCATCCTGTGGAAAAATCATACAGTTTCATATACATTTACATGTTTATTTAAATGCACATGTTGATACATTTCCTAAATTGAACCAGCCTTACTCTGCTGTAATGAGCATTACCTGATCCTAATGAATATTCTAAGAATATGTTTTTGAATCTAAATTTTATATAATCATATTTTCTTCAAGCTATTATACCTAAGAAAAGTTTGATCAATGTATCATGTTTAGATATATTGCCATAAAATGTAACATTTTCCTTTGATTTTGACACCAGTTGAAAGGAACTGTCTTTTCTACCTCAATAGATGAAAGTTTTGAATAATGGGAAGGATTTTTATGTTAGGTATAAAGAAAGATATGTTAAGGTGAAACATTAATTTAATCTACAGAAAGAAAGAGATTTTTACATATGTTACAGGCTGATGCGTATCCCCCCCCAAATTTATATGTTGAAGTTATAACTGTCAGTATCACAGAAAGTAACTGCATCTGCAGAACCTTTAATATCATAGTTACCTATGGTCATTTATTTTGAGCTTAAAGAAGTTCCTTTATCGATTCTTGCAACGCTGGTTCGCGGTAATGAACTCCTATAGCTTTGGCTTATCTGAGAAATTCTTTGTCTCTTCTTTATATATGAACGATAACCTCGCTGAGTTGAGTATTCTTGATTGGAAGGTTTTGTTACTGTTCTTGTTTTTTGTTATTGTTTTGTTTTGTTTTACTTTTACATTCAGCACTGTAAATATATCACACCACTCCTTGCCTGCAGCATCTCTCCTTAAAAATCAGCTGATATTCTTATGCTGGTTCCTTTGTACACAATTAGTTGTTTTTCTCTTACTGATTTCAACGTTCTCTCTTTATTTTTAACTTTTGACATTTTAATGGTGTGTCTTGGCGTGGATCTCTTTGGATCTCTCTGAGTTCATATTGTTTGAGATTCTCTATTCTTATATCTGGATGTCTGTTTCTTTCCCCAAGTTACAGAACTTTTCAGCCATTCTTTCTTCAAATAAGTTTTCTGTCTCTTTCTCTCTCTTCCCCTTCTGGGACCCCAATAATGTAAATTTTAGTGTGCTTGATGTCCCACAGGTTCCTTAAATTATTCTAATATTTTTAAATTCTATTTTTTTTCTTTTGTTGCTCTGTTTGGTTGATTACTACTACCTTATTGTCCAGGTAGCTGAACAGTTCTTCTGTACCATCTAGTCTGCTGCTGATTACCTCTAGTGTAATATTTTTCAGTTCAGTTCAGTTATTGTATTCATCAGCTCTGTGAGGGGTTTTTTTGGTCACTTTTTAAAATATTTTCTATCTCTTTGTAGAATTTCTAACTCTGTTCATACATTCTTCTCCAAAGTTCAGTGGCACCTTTATAACTAATAATTTTAATTCTTCATTAGGTAAATTACTTAGCTCTGTTTTATTGGTTTTCTTCTTTGAATTTTATCTTATTCCTTCATTTGGAACATGTTTCTCTGCTTCCTCATTTTGCTTGACTCTGTGTGTATGTTTCTGTGTATATGTGATTGAGCTATCTCTCCCTGTCATGAAGGAGCAGTCCTGTGTAGGTTTTTTTGTTTAAGCTTGCCCGAGTTCTTGGTTGTCTCTCTAATTACCTGTCACCTTGTTTCAACACCATGTGGTCCAAAAATACATTCAATCTGTTGACCTGAGCCTGACACTCAAGGCATGTCCCCTGTGTGGGCTGTGTGCACTCAATAGCTCTGATGCGATCTTGAGAGTTACCTTGGTTTGTGGGGCTACTAGACTCCTGTGTCTGCTAACCCACAACAGTTAGCATGTTAGAGAGAGATTCTAAAAGTTTTGCCCAACATTACCAGCAAGCTAGAGGAATCCTGTAAAAATGATGTCCACCAGTGTTCCAGGCCTGGGGACAGTCCCTGAAGACTTCTGACCCTCTGGCAGATGCTTTAAGATTAATCAGGGAGTCTCCTCCGCATATGGTCTAGCCTCTTTGCAAACTTGCTTTTCACACAGGTCCTGGCTGAGTGCACCTGCACGAGTCCCTTAATCTTTGTTCCCTACCTCTCTGTTTCTCCTAAATGTAAGCACCAGTGGTTTTCAAAGCTAGAGGTTTTGGGGTTTGTATCTCTGGTGCAGGGTCCTAGGGTTGGGGTGCCTTCTGTAGGGCACAAACCACTTGTTTCTCAGAGAGAAGTTTCAATTATTTTTACTTACTTAATTAATTACTGGGTTTATTTTTGATATCTTTCCTGACTGTGGGTAGCCATGCCAAGCGTAGGGTTTTGGATGAGAGTATGCCTTTGCCCCTGCCTCTCCTACCCCTTGCTGCAGTCCTTTTATCCTTTGTTGTGGAGCAGGTGTTCAGCTGGTTCTCAGGTTCCTTTCAGAAGGATTTGTTCCACAAGTAACTATATATTTGTTGTGTCTATGGTACGAGGTGCGTACAGGATCTTCCCACACCACCATCCGAAATCTTCTCTCAAGCAGCCATTCTTCTTAACATCTCCTCCATGCTGATAAGACAATGACTTTTCATTTCTCAAACTGGTGATTTAGAGAGAAGAACATATATATATATATATATATATATATATATATATATATATATATATATATATGAAGAATATCAAAACTCAAATAAGAATCTCTTGCTTCGAGTGTTGGCTTTGTTTATTACAAATCTCTCATGGATTTGTTTCCTTTAACCAAAACGAAAAAAAAGAGAAAAGAGAAAAACAAATCAAATTAGCTTATTGGGGAGAAGCAATAGATAAGCTTAGTTTTGGAAAATGTGGCTTTTACCTTGAAAACTGTAAAAGGAATTCAGGAAAGATGTCTAGAGCTGATTCTGAAGATAACTACCAGCTCATGCAGCTGCTCACATTTTCTTTACAGAATATAGGGCAGAGCCTGGTCCTTTTCATCTTGTCTTCTTCACTCAGTCTAACGCAGTGGCTTACACATTGTAATTGCCCGATAAATATTTGCAGAATTAAATTGAAAATTTTATCACTTTAAATGACTCTTCTTGACACATTCTGGCCAGTGGTAAGTTTAATAAACTGAACATTACCTTGACTATAAATGTTGGAAATGGCCTTTTAAACAAACTAAATTCAACATATTCAGATACTCTTTTTAGAATCCTAACTTTTTCGTAAGCAATTCATTTTATGACTTCTAACATATTTATTATCTAAATGCTATTGGATCAGGAATACCCTGGTTTGGCATCAGACTGGTTCACAGAATAATTGAGCAGTTGTTAGAATACTCGCAAGCCAAATAAAATAAAATCATTCTTAAAAAAATACAATTAGAATGTTCATGGGATCTTATGATTTTAATTTGGAGTATTCAGAGTTCAAGCTAAACTTCAAAAGCCACTGGAAGAATATATGATAATCTGCTCATTTAGACATTAGTAGAAGATAGCCAGTGGCAATAACAGCTTGGTGTGTGACTCTGTACATTTAAATTTATTTTATTCTAATTTATTGAAATGCTTTTTTGAATTTTATTTGGTGTATATAAAGTAGCTTTAAAGTAACATTTACCAGCCTAAAATAGAAAAGCAGAAAAAGTCTTTGGATATGTCTTTTTTTAAATTTCTATACAATATGTTCAGTAAGGAGAGAAGATATTTTACCTGATTTATCTGTTCTGATGAATTAAGTAATGACCTCTAGGAAATCACATTAATTCTTATCTATTTCAGCATCGATTCTCAAGTAATGGGAGGGGCTTATCCAAGATGCATTCATCAAAATAATTTGAAGGATTTTTTTTTTCCCTTCAAATTGTACATGGAATATTCTACTCTATCTTCCACCCCCTCAGGCAGAAAAGGAAACACAGGCTAGTCTTTGCAAAGTGGAACTGTTCTCTCGAAAGCTTTCAGGCCTCAGCATTTCTCTGGGGCTTCCTGCACTTTCATGTCTGTCTCTTCTTCCTCTTTCTTTCATCCAGCTCCCTCTGTTTAGGCGTCTTACTTTCGGTCCAATATGACCCATCCCTGATTCTTCACGGCGACCTGTTTGGTCCATCCACAGCTCACCACCGATGGAAAGCGTCTCTGTGTTGCCTTCTTACATGCCATAGATTATTATAATACCTGGAGATTGCCAGAACTGTAGCTCTAATCATCTGTGTCCAGAGATTATTTCCTGTGGTACATAGACTGCTTCATAAGACTTCTTTGGGCAGGGCACATGCCCAAAACTACATCTATTACAATATAGGGATGTTGTGTTTGATCAGTGAACGTTTACTGAGTGCTTACTATGTATAACACACTCTGGTGAGTGATGGATAAACAAGGAGTATAATGTAAAAGGTCTTACTGTGAGGAGATTACAGTAAAATTGAGAAGACTGGATATATCCACAAAATCATGGATTGTGGCATAAATAATGATATGTAAATTACATATATATATATGAGATGCAAAATTGATGACTGAGTGATTTAGGTATTCCGAAGTGAAAAATTTTGTCGTTGTTGACAATATGGTCAGAAGACCTATTTGAGGGCATATGACATAAGCTGAAATTTTATTAATTAGAAGTGGTTGACCTGGATTCAGACTAATTGATGCAGCTCAGGTTCGGACCAGAGTGTTTAAAATGCATATTTTTTTCTATAGGATTTCTGTCTGTGTGTCTCATGTGACAAAAATTGCCATGAATTATTCACTAAAACTGTACTTTAATTTTGCACATACATTTTTTTTCATTTTCTATCACTATCACTAACTCTTTGATAAGGAATCCATTCTATGCTTCTTTTCAAAGCCCACATCAACCAGAATGATAACATGAACGACATTTGTACACAGTAAATATTTTTTCTCACTGGCTCAATTTACCACAGGTACAAGAAAATACTTAAAATATATGAAGTTTAAAAATCCATTCTATCTTCACATTTTCAGACTTTATTTACTTACCTAACTCACATAAAACACTAAAAGTCCAGTCACTTACAATGAATCTAACATCCCGTAAGAAATAAGCTTAGTAGTTTTCTATGCCAACATATTTGATCTAAACAGTGTGCCATCTCCAGTCCCCTCAAAACGTTTGTTTTATAAGCTCTCAACAAAGGATATTTCTTCATATATTAAATGCAAAGCATTTTTTCTTAAATATGAGGTAGGCTTATTTGGGGACATCCAATGATAAGTTACATTTGAAAGATGTGAGGCAACAGCAGGCACATTTTCTGTCTTGAGAAAAGCCTTTTATGTGCTATCAGTTTTATAAATTGGTTTTGATTAACAAAGACATCTCTTTTTTGTTTGTTTGTTTCTCCATCCCACAATTTTAAAAAGGACAAAAAATATATAGAGATGTTTTCATTATTTCCTCAAGGTTGCCAATGTAATGATATCTTTGTTTATTTGGCTTTGAAAATTACATTTTCCTTAGAATAATATTGAAATATGAAATGCTGATGTCACCCCATAGCGAAAATGAGGCATGGAAGATCTGGGAACAGTCCAAAGTGCTTCAAAGTGACTTTTTACCAAACTAGAATTTTTTACCTGAAGCCATAATTTTCTGGAGAAGAAAAAAAGAATTCATCTTGGAAGATAATTTAGGTACATATGAATTGATTAAACTCTCTTATGCATACAATTGAATATGCCACCACACTTCTGTCACCACCAAAAAAAAAAAAAAAAATCACTCTGCTACTCCCTGGATGGGCAGCCCACTGTAATTCAGGTCACCTGTGGGGAATTTCAAATTCTTAAAGATCACGGCCCCCTCTCTCCTGAAACACCACACAGAGGAGTGGAAAATCAAGGCAAGAAGATTTAAAATCAGAAAGGCTTGATTTATAATCAGTGTATGGGAATTAATTGGCAAAAGTTAAGAAACAAAATTATGGGGTGGAGTTTAATCATCTTTAAATTAAGTGCAGCAGGCACTGAAGTTCAGCTAACTGCAATCACTGACAATCACTATATAATTTGATTGTAATTTGTTAAAAGTGCTTTGAAAGTGGCATAGATTTCAATCTGCAAGGTGGAAATCATAGGAATGTAAGGCTAATTTTATCTATCTCTGAATATGCATGAATACAGTAAGTTCAATTGTATTCATAATATACTGAGTATCATTTATAACATGTTGAGTAGATTTCAAGCCTGTTCGGTTCTTTTTTCCTATTTATATTATATTTTCCGTTGCAAGTCATAGTTTCCTTCATCTCAAAAATCAACCATCTATTTTGTCATTTCCCTTAGCAATCTTTCCCATTTTAAGATACTGCTGTCCCTCAGGAGCCCCAGAAGCTGTTCAGTAACTATAGCATCTTTGTGAATTCTCTGTGATACCGTCTCCCCACCAGCAAGCTCTTCTAAGCCTTTTACTTGTCCAGTGAAATTGCAATTTTCAGTGACTTCTGACCTTCAGATGGGATTAGGGATGTTTTTCAACATTGGCACCGAAGTTCATAATCATGTACTGGCAACAAAATCCAATAAAAATCATATCATGCCCTAAGGATTTGCTAAGTGAAGTGAGCACTTATGAAAATAGTCTGAAAATTTGCCACTAAAATGAGGTGCTCCTGGATAAATACTGTTTTGGCAAATGTTATATCTCGGGACATTCCTGAACAACGAATTAAATGTGTTTACACAGGACAGGCCTCTCCAGAGTGGTGCAGTCAGCGCCACTGACTAGTTCCAGCTTGCAGCATAGGGATTAACACCAACAAAACATCAGCCACGAAGAGTTGACACCAAGACTCTGTGGCCAAAGGAATCAGTAGCATTTTATACAGGGAAACAGTAGAAAAAGACTGATTCAGGGTTGAGATGATAACAATATAAGATCGTGACCTGGAGTATAGAGGCAAGGCCACAAACAGAGGAGCAATCAAAGTTAGGAGCTAGAAAATTAAAACCGCAAAGGTATCACCTCACATCAGTCAGAATGGCCATCATTAAAATGTCCACCAATGATAAATGCTAGAGAGGATGTGGAGAAAAGGGAACGCTCCTACACTGCTGGTGGGAATGTAAATTGTTGGAGTCACTTTGGAAAATAGTATGAAGGTCCCTTAAAAAATTAAAAATAGACATATGATCTAGCAATCTGACTCCTGGACATATATTCAGAGAAAACTCTAATTCAAAAAGATATATGAACCTCAATGTTCATAGCAACATTGTTTACAATAGCCAAGCCATGGAAGCAACCTAGATGTCCAACAACAGATGACTAGATAAAGAAGATATGGGTGTGTGTGTGTGTGTGTGTGTACATATATATATATGTATATATATGCAATGGAATATTACTTAGCCATAAAAAAGAATGAAATAATGCCATTTGCAGCAACATGGATGGACATGAGATTATCATACTAAGTAAAGTAACTCAGACAGAGAAAGACAAATACCATATAATATCACTTGTATGTGGAATCTAAAAAAAATGAGACAAATGAACTTATTTACAAACCAGAAATATACCTACAGACATAAAAAACAAACTATGGTTACCAAAGGGGAAAGAGAGGGAGGGATAAATTTAGGAGTCTGGGATTAATATATACATCCTACAGTTTAAAAAATAGATAAACAGTAAGGAGCTACTGTATGGCACAAGGAACTAGGGAACTATAGTCAATATCTTGTAATAACCTATAATGGAAAAGAATCTGAAAAAGAATAGATCTATGTATATATCTGAATCACTTTGCTGTACACCTGAAGCTAACACAACATTATAAATCAACTTTACTCCAGTTTAAAAAAAAAACTAAGTTAGGAACTAGAGAAATGAGAGTTAGGCTGAGTATTTTATAATAAATAGGCAAAGAAGAGCACTTCAGGTTAAAGTTCCTGACTTGTGAAAGAAAATTATGGTGCCTGCCGAATGGACCTGGGGTGTCTTTGGAGCCTAAGACAAACACACAGAATATCCAGTTGAAAAGCTAAAAACTGGAAGGAGAGTCACACGTGGATGAGACCTTTGACAAAAGTTCAAATTTTAATATCTTGTGAGATCACATCAATAAAGAAAATTCTCTAGAGACAAGTAAGAATTTTTTTCTATAAAGAAACACCTTATGTATTAAATGAGGGATCATTCATTGTAAAGAAAAACAGGACTTGGACGTTAATGAATCATCAGAGTAATTCATCAAGGGACTGGGTTTCAATTTGATAACAATGTGGTCCTCAAAAAAAAGATGGGGTAAAAGAAAATAAGCCAAATTCATGCAAGTCTGTTCAACAGTAAATATCCACTAATAATTCCTAGACAAACGTTCTTTTAACAATACAGGTCTTCCAGAGTTCCCACATACTCTCTGTTGAAGGCACGTGTCCAGCAAGCCTGGTCTTTTTATCCACCTCTCATCAAAGGCACTGCCCACTCATGACTGATGCTATAGAGAAATAAACAAACAGACAAACTCCTGGGACTATCTACATCCATTGGAATACACTTTTATTTGTAAATATGAAGGAACAACCAAGAAATACTTGACCTTTTAATAAATCCAAAAATGTAAATGAGGATCCAGATAAAGCAACAGAACAACAAATTTGATATCCATAATGCAAGAACAGTTTGCTATATACAAAAGAAGGAAGTAGAAATTCTTTTCAGAAAAGAGAGCATGGAAATCAATTAAATGATTATAAACATCCATGACTGAGCTGATAGAATAGGGTAAAGATGAGAAAGAATATAAACTGATGTTTTGAACATAAATTCCAGGAAAGTTCTGTTAGTAGCTTCTTGAAGGACATACCCAGGAGATACAGTGACATTCCAACCAACATTAGAACATTGAAGGTTGGAAGACTAGAATTAACAGTCTTTCATTCTCTCTTTCCCAGCTTCTATCATGATTACGTATGTATGTGTATATATGCATGTGTATATTTGCATGCATCATATACGCATATGATAGGTGTATCAAATATAGAGTAATTTTCAATGGTTGTATGGTATCTATTAGCTATAACTTAATGCAGTCAATCTTTCCAATTTGATGGGCATTCAGACTGTTTCTGATTTTTTTTCATTCTTTTCCCCTTTACAGATTAATCTATCATGAATGTCCTTGTGTAGATATTGATTCTGCTGGTGTTTGCACTGCTGTTAGATAGATCTTCAAACGTTTAAATCAGGAATAAAGTAACAAGAAGGCATTTAAAATACAATTTGAATCAGTCTTGCCAGATTATCATTTTAAAATGTCTTGTTTTCTCCTGTGATAATCAGAACAGGAAGTAATTGAAATTTTTTTTTCCTGTCTCAAATTTTTGGCCTATTGGAAGGTGGGAAAATGTTTTCCCATTGTACTTTACACACATTCAAAGTCAATTCTTTTATTTCTCTTTCTCAAATAATTTATGTGGGAATATGTATTTTACATATTTATTGATCTTTTATTTTTGTTTCTTGTTTTGCCTACCCTTATGCTTTGCTCAAATTTTTCCTTATAATTTGTCTTTAATATTTTACTTTTTTCAGTGATACTTTGTAATCTTAGTAATATCAAAGCTTTTTCAGAAGAGTGGCAAATAGATAAAGTACAAGTAGGTAAAGCTACTGTTAAGTAGCTTTTTTTTTAACATTTTATAATATTTTTTTAAAACTCAGTATCTCATTATCTTTGAAGTAGGCTTGGAATCACATTCATATAAAATGTTCATATACATTTTAATTTGAGCAGTTTGTTTCTATACATAATGTCTCATAAATTCACAAGCAATCTTATTTGGTGACTTGGTCATATATTTGGTGACAGACCTAAAGGAAAGTACACACATTTGTCCTTCGTTCAAAAGAAAGCACATCCATTTGTCCTTCATGTCCTAATATCTTGACTTCTTAAAAAGAAGGAAACAAAATGTTTAGTCCGAAATTCAGACCGTTGCATAAATAAATCCTTCTAAGAAGGAAAAGTCAACTGTGCATCAACTGAAGTATGCATTCCTGTTATTTCAATATTTCTCCTAGTACAGTTAGAAGGAAAAAACCTCTATTAATAGCACATTTCATCATGTGTAAGAGAGTTAAAATATTAAACTGAATATTTCTAGTTTTTAAGTAGTTTGCATTATTCTGTTGTTTCTATTTTAAAGTGAACAAATGAAGCATTGTAAATTTAGGGCAAAACATTCAGGGACAGATTCTGGCTGTTTTGAAATTAAAAGCTAGACAAAGGACAATTGAATGCTTACAGGTTTCAAATAGTGATTTATTTAAATAAATATATTTGGACACTTGTCTTGAAGAACATTGGTTTTTCTGAGAGTAGTCTATAAATCGAAAGTGCTAAAATCACCTGAGAACCTTTTAAAAATATACATTTTCAGCCAATACTTCAGGTGCACTGAATCAAAAACTAAAGGTAGAGTCCATCAATCTGTAATGTAACAGATCCTCCAGGGGATTTTCACATAGTTTAATTTTTGATAATCACTGCTTTATACCTCTTAGGAGTTTTAAGTTGGCCTGGCTGGCACTCAGGGATTTTGTGTAGTCTGTGTGTGTGTGTGTGTGTGTAATGTATCTAATGTATATAATGTATATAAATATAATATATGATGTATATAAAATTTATAATACATAATTATATAGAAAATTTTATTTATATATAATGTGCTATATATAAAATGTACATAACAATTTGTATATTTAATTGTAAATAATTATATATAATTATATATTATATATAATGCATATAAATTTTACATATATATACAATTAAAGCATGTGAGAATATGTGTGTGTGTGTATACACATTATATATGCTAATTTATATGACCATGCATATAATGTTATCATAATATCATGTGTAGCATGAGTGATAAGTTAAAAAAGAAACAATTGGAAGCTTTTATACTAGTGTAGGGGAAATTTTGGAAATGTGAATGGAAAAGAAATAAAAGATTTTTGAGATATTTTTAATTAGTGATTATTCTTTGAAGTATCTATTTTCTAACCTTTAAGAGTACTTAACGGAAAATAGGGTAAACAAAGCTCTGATGTGACTTTCTGTAACGAAAATCATAAATAAATTATATTTCTAGTTTTCAATTACTTTTAATGTTTATATAAGTGGTGGTCAGACCCCAGTTCTGCTCCTCCCCGCTTACTATATACCTTGTCTTAGCTATTTGAGTGTGGTCTCTTTATTTTCCTTATAAAATCATAACACACCACTGAATAAATCTGTAAAAATGAACAACTGGCTAACATTTTAACTTGCTTCCCTTGATTTTTCACAAATGTACGCACATGAAAGCAGTAATTCCCTTACAGAGTTGTTGGAATTTTTATTGGAGATAATGTGGGCAAATAAGACTAAGTACGCAGAATTCTCTTTTCATCAGCGCCCTGACCCTCTCCATCTAAAGAGTAACATACTGTATGTAGAGTTACATGATAAAAAATTGAAGTATGTGAAAACTAATTGATTCACTCACTGACGTGTAGGTGATGTAAACCTTCAGAACTAATGCCAAATCAGAAAATAAGCACATGCAAAGGTAAATAAATTTCATTAAATTTCATTGCAGAGCCAGACTTTGTGGAACAGGGTATGCTGGATAGGAATGACTGATCAAGCAAATCCATCCTGGCCTCAGCTGTTATAGCAATGCTTTTTCATGGAAATTTCTCAAACTGCCATAAACACTCATTGGAAAACATTATTGAACCTTACTCTGTATTATTAAATATATTTTGGAGAAACAGAAAAGTTCTATGAAGCCATAAACCAAATTTTAATAAAGAAATATCCATGACTAATATTCATTAAGAATATGATAACAAGAATTCCATGTGGTAGGTTTGTGTTGTATATTGTATAAAATTTTTGAAAATATTATTTGGAAGATATGGAATTATTTTAATGCCCTTTAGTATATTTTAATGTCTTTAAATCAAATGTGTCTGTACTGCTGTTTATTGTCATGAGAATAATCTCTGGCATATGATGGACACTTAATTGTTAAATTTAAAAATGAACTAGGTTGATGCATAAAATTGTTTGCTGATCCTTTCCCTTTGGACATTCCCTAAAAGGCATTTCAAAGTTCACGTTCCCAAGACAGAATTATTTATTTCTGACCTCATATGGGCTTTGGTGTAAGCACATCACATCTTAGTAAATGAAACCAACTATTTAACTTGCTCAAGTCACAATCCTAGGGGTCACAGCAAAATGGAGATGGTTTTGCCATATCAATCTTGTAACAAGAACAGCTACAAAGTTAGATAAAGAAGAAAAAGAGTCTGTTATGGTAAATAGATAGTACCTGAGAGAGCAATGACTTTGTGTGCGGATTGATACATTTAATTTTCTGGGATATATTTCATATTCTGGGAAAAAATCTCTACATTTCACTGAGGTTAGACACACCCATGGCAAGATGCTTTTCTAAGTCCTGAGTTCTTTGCAGGGGAGCCAGTCAGAGCTCACCCCTGAGAACCAGAGAAGTCAGAAGAAGTTTTAGTTATGTCATAAATATGACCAGATAAAATTTGAAGCTGACCATAAGTTTGTGGATACAATTTTGGAGCAAAAGTGAGAGTACTGAGGAGAGTCTGACAATCTATTCAGTTCTTCCTCTTAAGACATTTAAGGTTTTTAAACCGTCATGTAAAAGAAGCTAAGAAGCCAAGAAAAAAGTGGCTTATAAGCTCATTAGAGCTTCCAACAGTCTTAAATAACTGGAGGGGAAAACTGTAGTTTAAGGTGTGCCAAGAAGGAGAATTTCTAGGAAATACATTAAGCTCCTAGAAGGGAAGTCTACAAGGCTCCATCTTGGGGGCAGGGACTAAACAGAGAGAGAGAATCGCATCTAGACAGAGTTCGCAAGTCTAAAGAAACTCACCTTCCACTGTCCGAGATGACTGCTGTCAAATTAAGCACACCAGCAAAGCAAGGTAAACGTATTATAAATAATACTGCTAATGACTAAATCATTTGTATACGTAGAAAAAAGGAATCTACTGAAACGTTACATTGTATTTCACTCAGCTTGCTACACCAGATTTTGTATCACTCTCTAAGTAATAATCATTTTTAGCTCGCATCTTTTTTTTAACTTCCCAATTTAAAACAGAAGATACTTGTTCTCAGGAGAATGATGCAAGACACTAAGAAAACAAGCATGTTGTTAAGGTAATAAAATACAGAACATTGTAGTTTAATCTGGCCTGTATCAGTCTCTTGCTTTGAAATAGACTGCCTTTGTTTTTCCTGTTTAGTCATTGTATTAACGTGAAATAAGTTCTTTAAAATTGAGAGTGAGCAGTTCATATCATTGAGAAATGAAAAATCTATACTTTCAGTTTATAATTTCATTTATCGTTTGATTAATCAAGTTTTGCATTTTTGTTATTATGCTTACTCAGTACAAGAGGAAAATTAAATATATCAGTTTCATCTTCTTTCCTTGAAGTATTTGCTCATAATAAAGGGTGAATTTTTATTCAATACGAATACAATCAAACCACAGTGCCCTTAAAAACAATGGAAATTACTCATGTAATTGGCTATTGGCCATTGGAAAATTTTTCCCATGAGAGTCATCCGGGGAGAGAAATTCTCATAATAGATAATTTTTTAGATTTTTGGCTCCTGAAAAAAAAAAAGAGAACAATAATGTTTTAAAACCATTTAACTTACAACATGAATATTCCAGGAGATCATTTAATAAAATATTATAAAGATAGAAAAAGAAGAAAAATGGAATTTGAATCAAAGACAAATGGAGGCAGGAAATAAATTGTCAAACTTAGGAGTGAAAAACAATTTAAATTGTCAAATCACATAAACAAGATCATTTATTTTATCATTTTCTTGGTTGGGACTTTTCAACTTAATGGATTTTTTTTTCTTACTCAAAGAAACAATGGAATATCTAGAATGAAAGTATTGCAAGACATTTTCCATACTCATGGGGGCTGTGGGATTTTTAAAAATTGATATAACACTTTATTTAGACACAATATGTAACACAAAAGCAATTGTAATTTTTCATAGATTTCATCTTCAAATTATCTAAAAAAATGAACATTTTATATTTAGTTTTCAAATATAATACAATAAAATGCTAAAATAATCAGAAATAGAACTTTAATTAGAGTACTATTATCTGGAGATGGGTTAGGATCTAAAGCAAGGAGGGTTAGTTTTCTCCTAAAACATCTCTTCGCTCTCCTTGTCTCTTCTAACGTTATTTTCAGAAATAGAAGTAAATATATTTACACGTTAAATATATGCAGCTTTCTATATCTCAATTATATACCTCAATAAAGCTTAAAAAAAGAGAAAAATATATTTGAAGCAAAAGTTACCTAGATTTGATCTCACCTCATGCATATTGTATTTTAAAAGATGTAAAGGAAGTAGAATTTGTTGAATTTTTCATAGACTTTCTGCGCAGTTATTGTCATTGGTTTTTGTTGATTTTGTTGTTGGTGTTGAGGGTATTGTGTATTTCCATCATTCAGTATTTTTTTCCTTTATTTTCTCAAGTTGCTAAATATGTAGTGTCGTTTAAACATATCTCCTTTTCAACCCCATTGATGCTGGCCAGGTCCAGGCTGCCATCTTGTCTAGCTTGACTGTCATATCAGGTCTGTCAACAGACCTCTCTGTGTGCATGTTCTTTTTTTCCAACCATCTTTTCCATCAAAGTCAGTAATGAACTTTTAAACACAGTGTAAATCGCTGATTCTTTCCCAATGGAAGAAATATCCTTATTACAGTTTATGAAAACACATCTCAGTTGGACTTTCCAATCTATCTTCAAACTCATTTTCTACTATATATACATGTGCTCCACACTCCATTTAGTTTCTCATTTTCTTTTAATTGAAGTGTAGTCCATTTATAATTTTGTATTAATTTTTGGTGTACAGCATAGTGATTCATTTATACACACACACACACACACACACACACACACACACACACACACATATATAAAATTGGGAGCTTCAGAATTATAGACACTAACTGCTATATGTAAATTAGGTAAACAACAAGACCCTACTCTACAGCACAGGGAACTATATTCAATATTTTGTAATGGCCTATAATGAAATAGTTTTCCATTTTCTACTAAAACTTATGACTGTGTAGGAATCCAAGATTTGTTACTTTCCTTAGCCTGAGATGATTTTCACCCTTTACTCTTCCTCAAAATCATATAAATCTTTAATATCCAGGTTAGAAGTTCTGTTTCCTGTTAGGAAAAACATTATTTATTCCCAATAGAATCAAGCATTATTTATTGCAAATGAAATTAATCACATAACTCACTGTGTGTTCACAAGTTCACATGCTATTTTGATTTCGCTTTTACTATGGCATTCATTTCATACCAGCTGAGGTAGCATTTAATTGTCTACCTGCCTGTGGCATCTGTGACATTCCCAAATGTTAGTAGGGGGTCACTGTGCTTACTTCATTTTACACATCCGGAGCCTGGACTGGGATGCAGTGGGCAGTCTAGGCACTCAGTTATCGCTCATTGAATGTCAATAGATGTTTTCACATTTCTACTGAGTATACTTTTACATTCCACATTCCAGTATCACTCAATGCTTGATCTGAAAAGACTCAGAGGATTCTAAAAACATGTCTTAGTGGGGAAAGCTGAGAAAATGGTTGCCATTCTTTTTATGTATGTTTTCATGCTACAATAAATGATAGATATTTTGTCTCTGTTAAGGTACTTCATTTTCTTAGGTTGACAATATTTAGAATGAAAAAATATTATTTCCCCTTTTAGCAATGATTTTGCCTCAACAAACTGAAAAGGGTGGGGGGAAGAGTAGAGAGGACACACTTTGGAAATACGGTAAAATAATTTTCAAAGAACTTAGCACTTAACAGGGTAAGGTTACCTCAAGGAGCTAAAATTTTCTGTGTCTGCAGCAGAAAGAACTGTGGTTTGTGGTGTGCAAGGGCATAAGCCCAGTTTTGAAAATTAGTAGACGGATGGGGTGAGACATATTCTGAGTAAGAAAAATCCTTTTCTATCTAGAAAACTCTGAAGCATTAGTATCAGTCACATCCTCTCCTGGTTTATTATCAATGCACCACATGTACTATTAAAAGCTTCGTGGCTTATACAGTATCTTTTTGTTGGCTTAACAGCAGTCACTTTGAAGCAATCTTCAAATTACCATGGCTATAATATTTGAATATCAATGAACAAAACAAATTACAATAAAATTATAATTATATTCATATACATTCAATAAATATATAGATATATATAAGTAAAATTATAAACAATATATTAGATCTAGAAGTTTCTTATAGTTTTATTTATCAAAAAGTCATTATTTAAAAATAACTAATTAAACATACATTTTTCTGCTCTATTTTATTCTATGAGGACTAATGAGCATGTGATCCTCTAATTTTGCCTCTGAAAAAAAAAATTTGTCTCTTTACGATCTGGTTCCAGTGTTAGCTACACAGCCTGAATAATAGAGATTATTATTAAAATAGGTATTTCCTAAGATCATTTATTCACTAAAAGGTTTTCTGCACTGCCTGCATCTTGAGGAAAAAAATGAATGTTTTATTCTTAATCCCCTGATGAGTCTTCTACTTGAATAAACGTTCACAACTGATGCATTGTGATTCCTCCCTTGCCCTGATAATATTTCTCAGTTTCACAGCAGGCACCAGAATGAGAGAAGAACTTTCCAGCATTTTATGCCATTTTTCTTCTATTTAGCTGCAATGAAGAGACTCAGATTTTCTTGCATTCTTTCCTTAAGTCTGCATGGAGAAGGTTTTTTTACATGTTTTCAATTATAAAATCTTTCCATTAATTTCAACTATTTTGATATCTTAAAAAAAAATCATACATTGGTCTGCATCATCCAGTGCCATAAATGCAAGTCACATTTGGCCACTTAATTTAAATGTTAATCCAATAAAATTAAATACAATCTAAAAAATCGGTTTCTTGATCACACTAGCTACATCTTAAACACTCAATAACTCCATGAGGCTGATGGGTACCAGACGGACAGAATGGACTACAATGCACTACCATCGTTGCCCATCGTCCTGTTGAATGGAGCAAATCCCAGGTAACTGGGAAAGTGGAGGGAAACTCTTTTTGGTATCTCAGTACACCAACATACTCAGACTTAACTTACCATCATTTTTAGTAAGTTCAAAAAATATATATCCTTCCCCGCAAAATGGGAAAAGCAAAGCGAATGGTAACAGTAACCACAACAAGCTTCCATGTGCAAAGAGAATCATTTACTGACGCTCCCCTTTCCTCACTCCTAGTGAAGGCTACCTTTCAGACACATTTCAGAATGTTCTTCCAGTCTCCCAACTTCCTCACCCAAAGCTGCCATGACTGGCCTTTGCGTGTAGGTCACAGAATTCTTTTTCCCATGACCTGTGAACACATCTTCTGCTCTTACTTGTCCTCAACTTGTTTCTGCCTGAAGCAGAGAGAAAAACAAGCCAGTTCTCACACAGTGTCCTCTCCCCATCAACATGTGTCAAGGTCAAACACTAGAAAACAACACTGGGACGTTGTGATAAAGAACAAGGGGATGTCTTCGGATATTATTTAATGTCCTGATCCTTTTTCATCTCCACCAAAAGGTAAAAAGTGAGTTTGGAGCAGTTTCTGTATCACTCAACGTCAGGCTGTCAGCTTTAACTTCTTAAGGCTGTTGGAATGCATTTACCCACCACCTCCCCTCATTCCTCCCACGTGGAGTTTGTTGCTTCTGATCTGCAATGAAATGGAAAAACAGACACCCTGACTTTTTTCAGATTTGCAATGCAAATGGAGCTCAAAGAGAGAACCCCTTCATTGCAGGGATCTGTGATTCTAAGTTATTCAGATGCTTTGTATGTTTTCACAGATCCTACCGTCCTCCAGAAGTCTGAGATGCTAGACATCGACCTGCAGTCTAGTCCACACGTTACATACCTGACATCCAAACAGATGCCTCAAAACATCTCTTGAAAGTCAGCAAGCTTCTGAAACATTGATCTTTTTAAAATATTACACCAGTGTCTCAAATTCCCTCAATTACCAACAGAGAAGGCCTGGGCACGGGTACCAGTAAGGACTCCTGTGTCACCGAATCAGTCAATCTGATCTCAGTTGCACTTACTCTTGTTTGATCTGAACTGAAACCTAAAGATGTAAGTAAAACTGGAGTTAGAGATGTGAACACTCCACCTCAAAGAGACTCTATTGCCCGAAGTCTTACACTGTAAGGGATGGAATTTGAATTCATATGCAAATTTTCAGTACATCAAGACCTGTATATTTTTATAATACCAACTTGCTTCAGAATAAAATCATAAGAGAAGCAGGGAAGCTGGATGGAATTTTTATCATGAAACCATATTTTATGTCAATGAAGAAAGTTGATTCCCATCAGGTGCCAATGATTTAATTAAACTTTTTTTGTTGCTGTTGTTGGTAGAAATTCTTCCAAAAGGCAGGGAGTACATTTCACTTCCTTCCTCAACAGAGGACACAGCACATAATGTAGTCCTTTTCCTGATGACTCATCCCCATCATGATGCCTCCCCATTCTTGTTCCGTGCTAAACACACAGCACATTTCTGCGTGTGCTGGGAGATGCTGTATTCCTCAGTGTCAGGCTGTCAGCTGTAATTTCTCACTGCTGTCAGAATGCCTTTACCCGACACCCCCTATTACCTCTTCCCACGTCTAATTTGTTGCTTCTAATCTAACTGCACCATCTAATCTGTGATAAACTAGAAAAACACATAACGCAGCTTTTAAAGATTTCCAGGCCAAATGGACCCAAGCAGCCTGCCTTAATTTCAGGGGTTCTGTAGTTGCTTTTGCATCGTTCAGATGCCTCATACATTTTCATGTGTTTCACCATCTTCCAAAGGGTTTGGGATGATGGAAATCTAACCTGGAGTCATACAGAGGTGACTTAAAGTGCACTTTATATAATGGGTCTGCAGTTATATCAAACTAACATTTGTAAAATATTTTGCATATATTATGCTGATAATTATTACTTTGAACGTTATAAGGCGAAAACTTTTGCAGTTAATCTGCTGGTAAACTAGGTAAAAGAGCACAATTTCATTAACCTCCTTTCCTTCAATTTAAAATGAATAAAACGTCTCTTAGGAGCAATATTCTTGTCCTGTAATTTAAATTATTTTAAAGATGACTAAATCCTCTAACATGAATCTATCCTGAAAAGGAAAATGTACTTAGAGAATTTCCTATGGATTAAATCTTCTTGGGAAATTTTCCATGCCAACTTGTCCTTTGCATAGTCTGCCAAATATATATAATATGTGAGTATCTTTTTCAACTTTTCCTATCATATCTAATTCAAAAGTAATTTTAAATTTTTCATAAAATTTCAAACATTGATGAAATAAATAAAATCAAAGTACTATGTATTCCATATTGAAGAGAAAGTTGCTCAAAATAATAATAGTTTAATGTCTGCTTTCAACACATTTAACAGGAATGCTTTTGATTCCAGTTATAATTTCTGATATATTTTTTGCATAGGAAGAAAAAGAGTATAAAAGTTGAAGGAAAAAAAAAGTAAAAATGACCCAAATGTACGTCAGTGGGAGAAACAAACCATGACCCACCTATCCACGCCTTTGCAGCATTGTTGAACAATGCAAAGAATGAACTGCTGGGGCCCACAACAATTTGGGTGGGTCTCAAGGGAATTATGATGAGTTTAAAAAGCCAGTCTCAGAAGGTAATGTTTAAATAAAATTTTTGAAATTATAAAATTGTAGAAATGGAGAAGACATTAAAGGTCACCGAGGGTTAGGGAGGTAGGAGGGGAATGAGGCGGTTGTGGCTGTTAAAGGGTAGCAGAAGAGATCCTTGTGACCAAACTGCTCCATATCCTGACCGTGATGGAGGTGGTGTAAATTTACACGTGTAATAAAATAGCATAAAACTAAACACACACACACACACACACACACACACAGGTTCATGTAAGGCTGATGAAATCTGAAGAAGGTGGTGGGTTACACCAGCTTCAGTTTCAGTTTCCTGTTCTACTACAATAGTCATATTGCACTCTTCAGTTCCGCAAGATGTTACCACTGGAGAAACTGAGTAGAGTATATTAGATTTCTCTGTATTTTTTCTTACGACTACATGTGACCCTACAATTTTCTCAAAATAAAAAGTAAATGTAAAAAATATTAAAGTCTTTGTGACCCCCCATTCTAGTTAGTTTCTACCAACTGGCCGTTGTAGGTGTTAAAGGTGAAACACCTTTGCTATCCCCAGGCCCGTGTTGGAGATGATAACTAACAGGGGCGGGCAGGGAAGTTGTGAACTAGTGTACATGATGATGGTGGTACAGATCTTGATATTGAACAAAGCCATGCTTAAACGTGGCTGAGGAGCTGCCCTTACCAGCTGGGTAACAGTGAAGAATTTACTTGAGCTCTTTAAGAAAGACCCTTCAATTATAAAATGTATAAAATGGAAATAATACCTACAACACAGTGTTGCTATGTGTGTTATACAAAATCCATGGTCTAAAATATACACATATATGTGTGTACATACATATATGTGTGTATATATAAAGAATTTTAATAAACAATTATTATTTTCCTTATTTCTACCAGGATCACTTGGTGTCAAGGAGATCTGAGTAGAGGTATGTATGTTAGACTTAGTCACTAACAAAGTTTTACAGAAGGAGATCCAATTACAGAAAGGACTCAAAGCCAAGTTATTGGGAGGAGAAATCTTATAACTAGGGTATAGGATAGAGAAGAACAGCATTAAATATCAGATTGATATTAGGGAGAAGGAATCAAATACCACAATTGTGGAATACTAAAACTAAAGCATTGAGATTTATCATGAAAAACCACTGATTATCTATCTATCTATCTATCTATATTACACTCATCTTTCTCTACCAATGGCAAAAATTGATGTCCAAGTGTTGGTTGGGGCTGATCATACAGACTGATGTTAAAGGTTCTAGGATGAAACATTAAAAGAACCCAGTTAAGAAAGCTAGTAAGTTATTACAATTATGGATATCCTTGTACCATGATAGGTATGATAAAAGGTAAGTATCACTTTAAGATCAAAGAATAAAAATAACATCTAAGTTCTCCATGTATAATGAGAGTGTAATATGACATGGATTATAAATAAAGTACATATATGTAGTAACCTTATTTACAATAGGGATTTATTGATATTTATTAGCAAATATTATATATATGCCTTCATTAAGGAAGTCTTTTCTATGATTTCCTATTTAAAATATTTTAAGACTAGAAATATGTTGGCATTTATTAAAGACTCTGAAGTGTTCTCCAATGTCTGCCCAAGTCAGATAGCCCACCAAGGTAGCTGAGCACTGACTACAAGTTTTCTGAATTCAACTACCTTATAGTTCACTCAAGTCCAAGTGTAGGGAGAACAGGCACCCGATTGGTAGCACACATATTTCAAATAAGTGTGGCTTTGGCGAAAGAGATGTCAAGACATACACAGTAGAATTGATGTATCTGGGACATTGGCTTCTTTTTGTTATCTTTGGGCTTCTCACAGACCCACAATTTTCCTAGTTATTACGGTTTTTCAAGAAATCTAACAATGGATTCTATCTAAGTCCTACAGAATTTAATAACTGCTCTTGCAAGAATAATTTATTTAAGCCTCCCTAACTTGTTTTATTAACTGTTTATTGCTTGATTGATTCATTCTCTCATTCAATGTTAATTCAAACTAATGTCAGATTTGCATGAAACACACCACCAAGGAACACTGTGACAGTCTCTTTATTTAGGATGGAATGGTCAAATAGGATGACAAAGTGTTTGTTTTATTTTTTTCCTCTTATTCTAAGAGTGGGACATTATTAACAGCAAAATTCCTAGTGTTTGTATAATTTCTGAGTGAAAATAAACAAATGAGATGCTGGGTTCTGTTCTCTAAACTGACCCCAAAAGTCTAGTTATTACTTTTTTACACATCACTGACCCAAGGAAAGCATAATGTACAATTTGGGGTTGATGTGATGTCTCTCAAGCAATAAGAATACACTCCAAAATTCAGAAAATATATCCTCTTGACTAAAATGTTAGAAAAATTAAAATTCGGTAGCTGGTCAACTCTTGCCTCTGGAAAACTACAGAAATTTTGGCAACAAGGGATATTAACTAGTTCCTCTGATACCTTTCATTAGATAACCTTTGGGATGTCTCTGTTCTTCCTCTGTGTTCAGCAAATTCCCATCCCTAGTTCATTTCTACTTATGTTTGGCATGGGACCCAGGACACTTTGATTCCTTTATATTTGTCAGCAAGAAATCCTTGTAATATTTCACCCTTTCTAACTACATTCACTTGTCCAGAACTGTTCACATTTTAATGACCATACGAACTACGGGAGTCTGGCAAACAGGCAGAAAATAATTCACTGGGTCTGGAATGAGACCTGAGACTCTCAATTTCTCACACATTCCCCGGTGATGCCAATCAATGGTCTTGGTCCACAGATGATATTTTTAGTTGCAAAAGTGGAGACACCACCCTGGACTGATGTCATGTTTGCCGGATGGGGGAAATTAGGCACTCAACTGTGGCAAAAAAGTATTTCAGATTATGAGAATTTAGGGTGTTTTTCCATACTTTTCACTCTACAAGATGAGTGGATGCATTATAAGGCTATTTTTTATTTTTCCTAAGGCCAGGTCATGTATTATTGAAATATTTCATATGAAAACACTCATATGACTTAAGGAATTGTATCTATTCTGCAGTTAAAATTAAAAAGAAAAATGATATGAAATTTGTATTTCTGAAATACAGTGCTTTTTTCGCTTTATTGAAGTATAACTGAAAAATAAAATTGTAAGATATTCAAAACATGCATTGTGATGATTTTATATTATATAATTATAAAAGAATTCCACTCATCTTGTTAACACATCCATCACCTCACATATTTATCTTTTTTGTGAGCATATTTAAGCTCTACAATTGTATCCTATTTCAATTATACCACAGTGTTACTGACTGTAGTCACCATGTTAAGCACTGGGTCCTCAGACCTTGTTCATCGTAAGCTATGATGCTGTTTCCCGTATCCTCTTGGGGAATAATACCCCATTCACTTTGTTGCGTTATATGTATCATATTTTCAATAGATGCTCTATTTGTAAATCAAAAATCAAAATGGAAAACTACTCTATTGTGTTTTATTGCCGCCTTCAAGCATTCAAGAACATCAGCAGATGCTATGTGCCCAGGCTCTGAGTTCACAGCCCTTGGACCGTATTCCAAAGTGACAATACAAAGGCCCAGCAAGGAGAATGGTCTTCTCCTAGGGCCACACCCAGGACAGCACATCTGCTGGGAAGCTGAGAATGTGCTCACATCCCCATCGGGGAGTAGAACTTTAAATGCTGTTTCAGAAAAGAAGAGGAATCAAAAAATAATAAAGTAGAGCTTTGGTGTTTTTCTATCTTTCATATTTTTAGCAACTGGAGGCTCAAGTTTATATTCGATATTGTGAAATGTATACCTCATTCTTTACACAGGATAGAAGAGTCTTCTTCATCTGCTACTTGTGTTTAAATTCAAAAGTGAATATTTTCCAAAGTCCTCATTGAATGTCTCTTTTATGAATTATATATTTACTTTATAGGTTTATATTTTGCTTTTCCAAATTATCAGTTCCTTTTCCATTTTATAGGTCATTGCCATTTCAGACTTTCCACTTGTTACTCTTGAAAGGTTTTTTGAGTGTAAGAGTAACCAAGTGATGGTCAAATTGGGATTTTCAATTTTAGGTAACAAATTGAAAGGTTAAAGACATGCTGAAAAACATGACTTTGGGGAGACTCCACAAGAATCATTTAAAATATAATCTTATTAATTAGTGACTGCCTCGATATGTAATATTAAATATAACAGAAGTATACTGATAAGTATGCCTTTATTTAGAACCAAATCTCACTGAATATTTATAATTTTTTGTGATATAGAAGCTATTTAGAGATGTCATGGTAAGTTTTATTTCAAAAAAAAAAGTAAGTAAAAGCCAGTGCAGCCTCCAAAGCTGTCAAATTTACTCCCACTTTGTTTCTGCTTTGGAAGAACACACCCAAATATCCAATCTGTCAATGAACAGTTACTGAGTTTTTATGCTGCCCCATTCAGCTTCCTCAGGCATCTGAAACGATGGAAGGGGAGACAAGAGATATAATAAGTTAAGGCATAAAACAAGCTAGAAACAGGTCTTTAAATAAACTGAAACAGATCTGCAAAATGCAAAAGGGGAAGAGGTTATTAATATGTAAATTATGAGGGAAAAGATATGCGGCAGAATCTTCTGATTGACTCCCCGAAGAGGACCGAGAACCCAGGTGTGTTTAACTGAGGAAAGCGAAGAGTCTGGACTGAGGCCAACAGCAAGAAAAACACACAAAAAATATGGAAGTCCACAAAGGGTTCAGGAAACCAAGTAAGATATAGACTGAAGGATATAGGAATATAATGATATGATAATTTCTTATTTTCTAAGCTGAGCGATTGGGAGGAAGGTGTTTCAATTAACTAAAATAGGGAACAAACAAGGAGAGCAAGGTTTGGAAGGACAGAATGACTCATCCTTTCCATTATGCGGAATAAGATAATGATTTGTATCTTCTTTCCAGAACCAGCCAATTTATGCACGTACCCATGACTATATGACTACATCTAAAATGTGCATTTGTGATGAATAGTGTTTTTTTCATCTTATAGAGCAGCAAATGCAGTGAAACGTTTAGCCAAAATAAACACCCAGAACTTTCTTCCTCTTTCCCTTTGGAAACTAAATAGAAAATTGCAAATCACTTATTGAGAATACTGAATCTTTCACTTTTTACTCATCTCCCACTCATCTTTTGCCAACCAGTCTGCACAAACAGATCCTGATAAAAAAGAACCAACGTGTAATCGTCTTTTACACAATATGTGCAAATTTGCCATCATCTTCAAGATGCAGATAGACGATTTTATGCTGTTTTTTATAAAAAATCTGAACATAAGAATATAGCAGCTGGAAGAAATAAATTAAGATTAGATAATCAAAAGTCCTCAATTTGAAAATGACTTTTTTTAGAGGTAATAAGGTGGCATGAAGTATATAATTAGAGCATGAACAGTTTGCAAGAAGTGGTATATGGGTAGGAAGTTCTTTTTGGAAGAGAGTTATTTTCTTTAGAGAGATTAGGAAGATCACCTTTCTCTTTCTTTTTTAATAGAATAGTGAGTAAAATGAGATAATTCCTTGAACATGCTGATTTCTTTTTAATTGATGTATTAACAATTATTAACAACGGGGAAGAGTGTAGCTCAGTGGGAGAGCACGTGCTTAGCATGCTAGAGATCATGGGTTCGATCCCCAATCCCTCTGTTAAATAAAAAAATAAAATAAAAAAACTAATTACCTCCCACCTCCTCCTCCCCAACCCCCAAAAACGAATGAGGTAGAAATAGAAATATTTGAGTTTTACTGAGAAATGATTAACATGATACGTGCCCAAAACACACAGACACATCTGGTAAGAGAGGATGGGAGAAAGTAACTCTGCCGTCAGGTTAACTTGTCTGCCTCCTAGTTTTATTACACATGAAGTGCGTGAATTTGGGAGACTCTGTAAGCCTGTCCATGCCTTGACTTCCTTAGATGTTAAATAGGTTAACAATGTCTATCTTACAATATTATTGTTAGAACTAGAGCTATTACATATAAAACGTTTGGTTTTAGTGATTCTAGAGCTGATTTTTAGACTCTGATCCAGGCAGGGATGGAAAAAACAATGCTCTACCTTATGAGTATGCTAAGTAGCAGTCATGTTCCATATGCGAAAGCAGGACACACACGGAAGTATTTTAGAACCACTAATGGCCATCAATTTGATTCACTCTTAAACTATTCGGATGTTCCAGACTTCTTTTTACAGACTCAAAGATCACTACCAATATGTGACTTTGGACAAATAATTCAATATAATTATATGTCACATTTTATAAATTAGGAAACTGACATCTAGGAAAAGAAATTAGTGACACACTCAAGGTCACCTAATTTTTATGGCCGGGAGTGAAACACGTATTTATTTGTCTCATCTGTGCCTAAAGCTGATGCATTCCCAATCTATCACTGACTTTTAATAAAAGTAAGATGGAATTTAAGTGCAATCATTTACATTTGAATTATTTAATTCTATATTTAATTCTACAATTATTTAATTCTATAATTTGATTCTAATTTGTATATTGAATTATTTAATTATATGATTTTTTGAAAACCAAACATTTGTGTAGATCATCACTCTAAAAGAAATTTCTCCAAATGCATGATGAGAAATATTTTGCACAAAAAATTGCTTTACCATTGTTCCAAGGTAGAAAGAAAGATGTATTTCTGTGTGGTGTGTACCAAAGACAAAGGCATTGCCAAATGCTGGAGGAGGAGGGTTTAATATTCTGTTTGTTAGGGATGTATGTGAAAGAATTGGATAAGTGAGAAGATATTATAGCTGTTTTTCCCATATATACCAAAAAAGAGATTATCTCCATGTATATTTATTTATACTGAGAAGGTCATAAATCCCTAAATCTGAGCTGTCAAATACAGCAGCCCCTAGACACACTGGGATCTTGAGAGCTTGAAACATAGCTAATCTGAGTTGAGATCTGTTTTACACAACACATTACAAAGATTTAGTACAAAAGTATATAAAATATTTTATTAATATTTTAAAAATGATGATTACATGTAGAAATGATAGTGTTCTGGATATATGATATAAAATCAAAATATATTAGTAAAATGCATTTCACCTGCTTTTTTAATTTACTTTTTTTGGTGACAGTGCTGCCCTACAAATTTTCCCAGACTTCAATCATTTTTACCTCATGGATACATTTGTTCATTTCTTTTTTCTGTCATGAGTGCTGGTATAACTCTTTGCATAATTTGCAGCAATAGATAAAATACTTTAAGCACAAATAAATCCCTTTGTATTTAACTATCTGAAAATTATCAGAATAATCATTTTATCTGGTCCAAAATACCTGCATTTGTTCTAAAAGACCTGTGTTCATTTTATTACCGCTTAAACATTATTTGCATTGCTTTCCCACATTCAGAAAGATTGCTAGATAGAGGGTTCATGAGATGAGAGTGTCCCAGGTCACTTTACAGAGGGACACATGGCAGCTTCGTTGGCTCTGACTACTGCAGTTTCAGAGAACAGTTAATAGTGGTATTCAGTGGTGTTAAGTAAGGGTTATTGTGAAATTCCACCTGACAAACAGGAGCTTAAAACATAATTTTCTGCATGAGTTTTCTACCTCAGTAATAACTAATAAGTTCCCATCAAGATCGTGGATTTAGCAGCAGATTATAAATACACTTTAAAGAAACCTACCAAAGGAGAAAATGCTCCACAATATGCAATTAAATATATTTTGACACAGCATTTTATTTTATGGAGAACTTAGCTAATAAATTTAAAACTCTACGTTCTAAAACTTAACATTTCACTAGGTATTTTTGCTTCAAAAATAATAAACACCAAGTAGATATTAAAGAAATATTCATAATAAAAGAAAATATACATTTTCTTTAAAAATGGAGATTAAAAACCATGTTTGACCTGCCACAGAAGATCAAGTTAGCTAAATGCCCCAAAGCCTGCATTTATAGTAGCATTTTCCAAATGAATTATGCAAGCTCTCTGGAAAGAAAAAAATATATATCTATATGCATATTTTAATCGAAGTACAGTCAGTTTACAATGTTATGTCAGTTTCTGGTGTACAGCATAATGTTTCAGTCATACATATACATACATTTATTCCTTTTCATATTCTTTTTCATTATAGGTCACTATAAGATACTGAATATAGTTGCCTGTGCTGTACAGTAGAAACTCATTATTTATCTATTATATATAAAAATATATTTATATTAAATGTAATAGAAATAAAATAAAACAACATGATTATTGTCTAAAAAGTAAAAACAAAAATACTAATTGTTTAGAAGAAAATCCAAAGAGAAAAATAATCTTTTAATTCTGAAGAGACAAATGTGGGAAACAAAAGAGGTAGTTCATTAGATGTGCATCCCAACATTTCCCCTGCATAAATCACAAGTGTGCTAGATCTACAGCATTTCAAGCCTGATTTTCAGTTCTTTTACAGATTCATTCAAGAAATATTAAAGAGGTGGGGAGGGATAAATTGGGAATTCAAAATTTGCACCTATTGGGGAGTGATGGAAATGTTTCATTGATGCATATACATCTATTAAAATCCATCAAATTGTTCATCTGAAATATGTATAATTTACTGTACAGGAAACATAATTTAAAAAAAACACATAATAAAAGTTGTTAAGTTTTTTAAAAATTTTATAAAGGTGAAAATCTCACAGAACAACAACAATAATGACAACAAAAAAAACTTTCTCTGAAAGCCAGAGGGAAGTTCAGGCCTTTTGAACATGAGCCACCCTTACTCCTTGCTCTGTGCCCTGTAATAAATGCTGCACTTTTCTTCACCACCAAAAAAAAAAAAAAGAGAGAGAGAGATTGCAACACCAGTGCTTTTAATCAAACAAACAAACTATATGTGTGTGTGTGTGTGTGTGTGTGTGTGTGTGTGTATATATATATACACATATATGTTAATTTATTTATTTTTTTGGAAAGCATGAACTTCAAGTACTCTATGCCAGGAAGAGAGCTGGGTGTCAAACTCTGAAGGTGAAGACATTTCAAGAATTTCTTAACCAAATTATTTATTTTATATTTCCTTATGTTTATTCTTCAATTGCATCTCTTTTTTCTTACATGTTTTCTATAAATAGCAAAAATAATAAAACAGTATCTTATTAGGTCTAAAGATCAACAAATAAACACTCTATTAATAGAAAGCTTCGTGTTGTGTCATAGTTCATTTTTATTAAAAAAAAAAAAAACACAGAAACAGACTTACAGACGTAGAATACAAACTTGTGGTTGCCAAGGGGTGTGGGGTGGGAAGGGACAGGTTGGGAGTTCAAAATTTGTAGATACAGACAGACATATGTAGAATAGATAAAAAAGATTATACTGTATAGCACAGGGAAATATATACAAGATCTGTGGTAGCTCACAGCAAAAAAGAATGTGACAATGAATATATGTATGTTCATGTATAACTGGAAAATTGTGCTCTACACTGGAAATTGACATAACATTGTAAAATGACTATAACTCAATAAAAATGTTTAAATTATAAGTAAAAATATTATATTATAAGTAAAAATAAAATACATAAAACTTGGGGCATATTATACTAACCCACTCAGCCATTAAAAAAGAATAAATAATGCCATTTGCAGCAATATGGGTGGACCTGGAGATTCTCATACTAAGTGAAATAAGCAGAAAGAGAAAGAAAAATACCATATGATATCACTTATATGTGGAATCTAAAATAAAACAAAATAACACAAGTATCTACAAAACAGAAACAGACTCACAGATATAGAAAACAAATTTATGGTTATTAGTGGGGAAGGTGGGTTGGAGGGATAAACTGGAAGTTTGGGATTTACAGATACACCCTATTATATATAAAACTGTTAAACAAGGACCTGCTGTATAGCACAAGGAACTAGATCCAATACCTTGTAATAGCCTATAATGAAAAAGAATATGAAAATATATATATATATGTATGAATATATATATATATATCTGTATAACTGAATCACTACGCTGTACATCAGAAATTAACACAACATTGTAAACTGATTATAGTTCAATTAAAAAAACCCTAAGGGCATAATAATCAACAAAAACTTCATTTTAATTAACTGCCTTGTGTTAAAAGGATACACATATACCTTTTGTGAAAAAAAGACTGTGTAGTTGCTTTGCTTCATAAACCACTTTTCCCCCAGACAATTAATATTTGATTATTCTTCAGTTTTTCCATTTATTTCTTATACTATATCTTGATTATCACTTTAAAATATAAAATATGATAATACTTTTATAATCGTTGCTTTTTTTTTTTCTGTTTAAGTTCTGGTCTAAAATTTTCATAGATGTTGAGTGGCCTTCTTCAGATGCTCTTTTCATCAGAATTTGACATGGCAGAAGGGCTTCAGGATTTCTGTGCAAGGCACAGTGTGGGACTATAAAAATGGCCATGCATGCTGAAATCTTACAAAGCATCTTAATAATCAATGAGGAGAAGCTATAATTGCTTCATGACCTTTAAACAATGTTTTGTTAGTATATTTAAAAGTTATTGTTAATTAAAAGTATATAAGGAAGTGAAAAAACAATAAAAACTGCTCTTTACTTAGTACACTGTGTTTTAACAAAAGTGAGATGAATGGCATAGTATATAGGTTCACTAAGAATTAAAGTGTTTTGTTTCATCATTAAAAAAATAATGTGAACTGTGTTTGACTTCTTGTGATATAACACATGGGGCAAGTATCATTTCTCCGGTTTGGGAAATTGTCATACTTCTTTTCCTAACTGGATTAGCTTCCAACACTTGAGATTTCAAAGTTGTCAAATGACTCTTCTTCTGGATATTTTCATCCTCTTCATCAAGACTGCTTTCTGCATTTATGTTGATAAATTCACTTTCTCGGAGTTTATCCACTGTATATCTAGGGTCTCTGTGGATGGAGACAATGTCAACATTTCCACCATTACCGCCTTCCTGTAACTTTGTTTATGATTAATATGAAATTCACATCTAGGGTTATTACTTTTTGTTTCTCTTGCATATTCATTGTTGTTGGGTGAGTTCCTCTTTCAATGATCCCTTTTTGTACGATAGCATGTGAGTTTGTCAATGGGAGACAAAAAGGCAATATTTTTGCTGTCTGTCTGTGAACTGAATAACTGATGCTCAGTGGCCAGTCACTCACATATTTGGAAAGAAGTGACCTAACCCGTCACTGATCATGGCATGCACCTGTTATTAACTTAGTGATTAGTGGGGTGGAACAGCCAACTACCTACTTTCAGCAACTCCTCAGAGTTAGTATGTTGTGATTACTAAAATTTGAACTGAGTTGTTGAAGGACTGTTGTTATTGAACTAAGCCATGGTAACTGAAACCCATGCATATCCAAATTATGCAAAAGGAGAACTACTTGTGTTGTGTTACAGCAGGAATATTGTGTGAAATGCTAAGAATCCAGAAGAAGCATCAAACAGCATTTTAGTGTGAGGTTCTTTGATATAATTCATATATTTCTTATGGCATTCCTCTCTGTCTCTATTTTGAAACAGTTATTTGAAATTCTTTTTTAGAAAAATCACAAAAATCATTGAATAACCCAAATCTAATTCATACATATCTTTTTACTTATTTTTGTTAACTAATTAAGTGTACCTATAATATCTTCAGGAGTATATTATGGCTAGCTCTACGGTTATATTAATTTTATCATAAGATCATTTTACCATTTGCCAGTTTTGTCTCCACAGAGAATGTAGCTTAAAATACCAAAGAAGTAATAATATCAATAATAATAAAATAACAATGAATACATATATAAAGTTTACCATTATAAGCACTTTATATACATTAAGTCATTGGTCTTTACAACAAATCTAGAAGACCAGAACAGTATTAGCCACTGTTGACAAAGAATCCTAAAAAATAATCTAATAACTTGCTTACGGTAACATAATTAGAAGTGGCAGAGTCAAGATTTGAAGACTTCACATCTGCCTTCAAAGTCTGATGTCTTAAACACGTGTCCATGAGCATGCGTCCATAAACACGTGTCCATAAACATGATCTAAACCTGCACTTTGCCCTCTACTGCTGTCATGTAAACTGGCTATATCTGTGTCCAGCTCCAAGTCTTCAGTGTCCAGAGCACCACAGGGTCACGAGCTGAGCCTAAGATGTCTGGTGCTGAGCAAAGAAGAGAGTTACTGCTGAGCAAAAGAACAAAGAGCGCAGATGAACAAGTGAACTAATATGTGGAGAAGAGTGGAAAGTCAATAAATTAAAAATGGACCATTGAGTCTGTGGGTCATTGTTTGATGGAGGTGGCTTCATTTGCTTTGTTATTTATTTTACTGTTTCTTAATCAGGTTTAGAGTGCTTTGAGTATATCAGAGATTTATAGTAGTTCTCCACCACTCTTAGATATGTTTTCATTTTGCATCCGGCAGTTAACCTATAAAGTCCCTTGCTCAGCTTGTTAACATTGAGAATTGTATGTTTTTCCACATAGGTAGAGTTGCCACGTGTATTCAAAAACCAACTAAACAAAGAAAAAGTAGAATGCTCAATTAAATTTTAACTTCAGATAATCAAATCACCCCACGTAGTCTTCAGAACATACACTAAAAATATAATGTGTCAATCTGAAATTCAAATTTAACTGGATGTCGTGTATTTTACCTGTCACATTTTTATGCCACATAAGTTGGGAGTGTCAGAAGAGAAAGTCACTATAAATCTAAACATGGAAAAGAATTTCTCTGCTTTATTTTGGATGCTCTAATTTACTAATTAAGCAACCTTGGGTCATTTTACCTGTTTGAGCCTTTGTCTCGCTGGTAAAGATGGACACATCAGATGCTCCCACAACCCTGAACATTGAAGGGAATCAAGTAAAGACATATTTTTAAATAACATCTAAAATTCATAACTTTATAGACAGTGATCTTTTGCCACGTGATTTTATCTATGAACTAAGCTGTGGTTAATAAGATTTAATAATGAGAGTTAAAGCAATGGCTGCTCTCATACAATCATAATGACCATCAGTAAATACCTTATAATAACTACTATTAACATATTTTTTAAGAAGCCTGATATATGTTTTTTCTTTCAAATTCATTCATGGAACGAGAGGGAATATCTTCATGTTTGCCTGAAAAAAAATGTGCTGCTAAATTTTTTCTTATAACTTAAAAAATATGACCGCACAATTAGGGAAGAAATCTATACCAGCGAAAGGTAATACTAATTGTCAAATTACCTTAAATTACAGTATGCATGATAAAGGATGGCTTTATAACTATGATACACATTTTTTTGCCATTGAAATGATTTCTGACTTTCACCCCGTTATTATAAATTCATGAAAATTACTTGTTCTGCCAGACATCCACACAGTGGTAAATGAGAATCCCATGGGAAGCAGTCTTTAAATTACGACACTTTCAGTATGGTCCAAGTTGCATATAAAGGTCTGGGAATTTCATTTCACTGTGATTGATAAAGAGAACTGCAAACCTTTCAGGACACCTGAGTTAGCTAAAAACTATCATGAGAGAAACAGATAACTAAACTTACTCCATGATGCTTAATTACAGTCACTGTGCTTTTATTAATTCTTTAAGTAATCATCTGTTCAGACATTCTTTGCTCAAAGTTATCTAATTTCGACAATAAAAGTGTTCCTACTTTTTCCTCATTTTTTCTAAGTATTGCATGACTGAACAAAGTACTTCCCTTTTTTTAAGAAAAAAATGGAAATTTAGCATATTTCCTCAAAAGCACCTGCAGAGCTTAGAACTAAACTAGCCTTCCATATTAACTTGTTGGTTGGGCTATGTTAACAGTTTCCAATGTAGTGAACCCAGTTAGTTAACATCTTAAAAATGTCTGCAACATTGCTACCATATGTATACATCAGTAAAGCCTGCTCAGCTTTTTTTTTTTAAATATATTTTATTTTATTAATTTTTATTTTGCTTGGAGGGGGAGGTAATCAGATTTATTTACTTATTTATTTTAATGGCGGTACTGGAGATTGAACCCAGGACCTCATGCATGCTAAGCATGAGCTTTACCACTGAGCTATACCCTCCCCACCTTCAGGTTTTATTAATAGTAAATAAATACAGATAGAGATGGTACAAGTTGACCCCACCTAGTTCTCATGGGCATTGGGAATAAAAATTATAAGATACACACATCACAGACACAAGCTCAACCATGTGGGATGTCTAGGATAGAAAAATATGAGCAAAGACTATTTATGTTTTAAGGATAAAAAGTACAGCAGACAGACCTGGAATATTATGGATAAATATAAAAAACTCCATCCCCTTAAAAAGGCAGTGGCTGAAAATCATCTAATTTTTTTTTCCTTAATGTTATGTGAAATTGTATTTATTCTTAAATTGTTACTAATCACTTGAAGAGAAGGAAAAGGAAAATTGCTTTTCTGGTCTCATGGTAAAGATGAGAGGAAACCCATGGGTCACTTAGTCATAGCATGAGAGGCAAGCAGCCTTGACGAGCTGCCGGATTCCTATCTGACAAGAATCAACTTTGTGTGACAAAGTCATTAAGGTCTAAAGTTTCTCAGTTCTTTCACTGCAGCCCATTATTTCAGCTAGTATGGTCACTTTTTTTGTTCTAAAGAGTTAAGTATATTTCAAAAATACTAGAGGAAAACATAATGAAGCACACATTATCTTAGCATCATATTTTTATACCCCTCTCTCCATGCATTTGTGTTGCTGCCATTCATCTTAACTTTTACGTTATAAATACCATGTGATAGATTGTCGCCATTTTTGTTTTCAATAGTGTTACTGAAAAATCTGCCTCTGCACCCCAAAAAGCTAATTTAAACCCAGAGGCAAAGTTCGGGAGCAAAGAAAAGAGCAACTTATTGCTTTGCCAGGCAAGAGGGAGTCATAGCAGGTTAATTCCTTAGAAACCGTGCATCTTGGGGTTGGGGCTTGGTGATAATATAGGTCAATGGGACAGGGTGCAGCACTGATATCAATCAACAATGTTCTTTTGCAAGAGTTTGCATCAGGAGAACTTCAGGTGGTCCACCAAAGGGTCCTCTGTCCCTGCTCTCTCCTATCTTGATCTAATCCTTTTGGCATCCTGGGGGCTTCTGGAAGATCTGATCATTTTCCTAAGGTTATCATCCTGTGACCTTCTTCCTGGAACATAGCTTCTGGTTTCAGGTACAAATTATTTAGGGTGAGGCATAGATCACAGGGTTGGGGTTTCTAAGCATGTTATCAATCAGGCAATTCAAACAATGGTAGTAGCAGAAGGGAATACAGGTTAGTCAGCTAGAAAAAATTTGAAAAACAAGCTAATCAGTCACAGTATATTCTTTGAGCTGCTTTAGCGTCAAGGAAGCCATTTTGACTCCTTCAATAGCCAATTATCAAGGAGAGCGAAAGAAAATAGAAAACACTGTCTCTTTACTTTTTTTCATCCCCAGAGCTCTCCAATTCTTTGTGTAGATTCAGATTCTTGCCTGGTGTCACAGTCCTTCTCTCTGAAGAAGTTAATTTAACAGTTCTGAGGTACAAGAATCCTGCCTATAAACTCTCTCAGATTTGTGATTTTTGAAAATGTCTTTATTTGGCCTTCATATTTTAAATATGCATTTTGCTGGGTTGACAGTTTATTTTTTCTTCTGCTTTTGATACTTTAAGGAAATCACACTTTTATCTTAAATTTTGTGTAGTTTCTGACAAAAAATCTGGTGTAATTCTTATTTCTATTTTTTTATATGTAAAATATATTTTCTCTTTATTTTTCTCTGTATTTAAAGATTTCTTTCCCTTCTCTGATTTTCAGCAGTTTAACTATAATATATCAAATATATTATAACTATAACCATAGTTTTTTGGGATATTCATCTTCCCTGTGTTGAGAATAATACAGGCAAACTGAATCTGTAGTTTCTTGAATGTGTAGTTTGGTGTATTTCATGATTTTTTGCAAAATTCTCACCATTCTCTGTTCCAATATTACTTCTGCCCTTTTCTCTCCCTTTTTTGTTTGAAATTTTCCTTGCCGTTGGGTCATAGGATTTTGGGGATGCTCGGGTCTGTTATTGCTGTGATGGTATTTGTTGGGTTGTTTTTCCACTTTATTTTTTTTTCTATTTACATTTCAATTTTCACTTATTTCTACTGACCTATCACCAAGCCTCGCAATTCTTTCCTCTGCTATTGAACTCACAGAAGGAATTTTTTTAATACTTATGTTGTATTTTTGTGTTTCTAGGATTTTCATTTGGGTTTCTTATAGTTTCATCATTTTTAATGAACTCTGCCAACTCTTCGTGCATGTTTTCGACTTTTACCATAAAAATCTCTATAAATCCTAGTTCTTTTAAATGTCCTGTTTGATAACTCCAAAATCTACATATCTCTATTCTCGTTCAATTGACTGCTCATGCATTCTTCTGTTTTGTATGGGCATTTACAAAAATTAAAATCAGTGTTGTACAATGAACAGCAGACACTGAGAGCAAGAGTTCTTATGTCTTGAAAGAACAAGGTTTCTTTTGTCTTTCAGCTTGTGCCAGCTCAGCAAGTAGCTGAGCTGGTGTGGGTTTTCTCTGATGCTTTTACCTCCAGGACATCTTCAAATTCTTCTAGCAGTGCGATGCTGCTAATTGTGATTAGGATGGTACTGAGATGCCAATGGGTGTTTTTCTTAGCCTTTGTCCTTCATCCTCAGCTTTTAGCGATTCTTGCTTGCCTGCATGGTGGAGCTGGGGTGGGTCTCCACAATCTTCTTATCTCATTCTCCAGAAAAAGACTTGAACTGTTTCCAGGCCTGCAGTAGGCGTAGGGAATTTTTTTCTATCTTCATGTAGAAGATGAAGGCTGAGGCTTTTCCTGACCACGCTATTTAAAATTGCACCCCCTCCTCTAATTTTATCCTCTTCTGTGGACTTCTAAGCTTATTTTCTCTCCCTTGTGTTTATTATCATGAAACATAGCATATAGTTTGTTATTTTGCTTTTTGTCTTTCATTCCCCACATTTGTGTCTCTTTATTTCTGCTGCCAGATCTCCAGGGCCTAAAATAATACCAGGCACAGACTAAGTTCTCTGAACATCTTGTTGAGCGAGTTAATAGAATTTGGAATCATTTGAAAACACAATGGGTTTCTATTTAGAAAGACTAGAATATTTTTCCATTCATGATAATAATAATATATACTGAAACGAACACAAGCAATTAAAATTTAGCTTTTACATTGTCTCCCTAATTATTAAGAAGTCCTTGATTTTTCTGTGAGCACCATGTGCTTACTCTGAGCAGGAAAAGCCTAGCTAGTAATGCTGGTTTAAGTTGCAAACAGCAACAAGAAAATGAGACCAACTTGATGGCTAGTGCAAGGGTTCCTCAGGAAGAACTCCATTTCATGAAACGTTTTGAAAAGTAGTTGTTTCAGAAGGCACAATTTACTGTCCTCACCTTCCTTTTTGGGATGTAGTATGTACCAAAGCTACAGAAGAATATTGCAAACATTTGGGTAGCAGTTTAGAGTTTACAAGGTGCTTCCATATTTGTTTCATTGTTTTATTTAATCTTCAGAACAAAGCCAGGCGTCATCACCTTGTTGATGATGAAAACAAGCCAGGGAAGTTAAGAGAAAAGAAAGGAAGCAAGCAAGAGGTGAAAGTTGAAGTGCACCTGATGGGACCAGTTCCCAGGGTCCCCAACCCTCCCTCTCAGCACACGGCGCTGAATTCCTACGTGCTCCCTGCTAGGGACAGGCTGGATGGTGGTAGAGGTCTGCGGGGCCGAGGTGGCAGGATGACGCAAAGGATGAGGAAGAGTTGGTGTGTTAAGGACACAGGGACAACCCTTGAGAAACACTGGTCTAGGGTAAAGAAAAGTTCAGAGACTCAAAGACCTCCAAAAATTAGCAAACGTCTTTGAAGGCTGTCAAAATTCTGCAGAGCCTTGAATGTGGGTTTCTCTGCAGTTCCACCAGGATCGCAGGTGGCAGGGATCACCTCAGCTGACATCTGGCTCATCGTCATGCAGGAAAAAGAGGCCACGGGAGCTGAGAAGCTCCGACTACACCTCATATGAAAGGCTCAGCAGCAATTCTAGAGATAGAGAATGTCGACTTGGGGAGGGCAACCTAATCCTCTATAATTTGATAGTTTATATTTTAAAAATATAAATCCCAGGGGAGGGTAGAGCTGAGTGGTAGAGTGTGTGCCTAGCATGTACAAGGTCCTTGGTTCAGTACCCAGTATTTCCATCAAAATAAATAAAAACCTAATTACCTCCCCCCAAACAAAAAAAAAGTTTTTGGTTTTTTTTTAAATATAAATCCCTGACATCTATCTCCTGATTCTCTAATACAATATGTCTGAATTGGAGCAGAGATAGTTTTACAGCTGCTGTTGAGAAAAACCTTTGTATACTCCATGACCCTTCATGGAGTGTAATGTGTGACTTTCATTTTACAAAAAAAAATAAATAAATAAAATAAATAAATAATGACCAGTCCACCATTTTGAATTTCCTTCTCAAGATATGATGGTTTTGGTGCTGAACAACTTCAAGCAAAACTGTCAGCTCTGACAGCGCTCCTTCTGGTCAAAGGTGATACAGATTCACGTCCTACAGTGATCATCTTGTTGGGGCAATTCACATTGAAAAAGTGTATCTCAGGTTTTTATTTAACTTTCAAAATTAAGGTTCATATACCGTATGTATGAAGAGTGAGTCACCTGAAGATAGAGCAGAACCTGTTCTTAAATGGACATGCTTCCTTTTTTTCTCTATTTGAATTATATTGCTCATATACATATGGCTTCATAATCAGAGATTCATTCCTTTTCTACAATTTTTTATACAGAATTTATAGGTATAATTTCTCACTCCTGTGGGTTTCAGAAGAGCATTAACTTCTTGCAGGCTGTTATTCAGTAATATCAGGGAGCCAAATCATTCTCAGTTAAATTTCCAGTAGAAGTAATCCTCCCTCATTTATCTGACTAGTAAATTGGAAAGAAAAAAATCCTATAACCTAACAGCATGAAGATTAAGTATAATGAAAACGTGCCAGACATTTGTATAAAATGACAAATGTTGGTTTTCAGATGCTTGGTTCCCATTAACTTTAATATAAATTACTCAAGACAAATGGCAACATTTGGCTTGTTTATCACTGCGAATCGAGGAGTTTGGTGTGTCCTTCCTCTGGAATAGTTCATATACTTCAACAGGACAGAAAGAGGTACTTTTTGCTCAGTGAATTTCCCAATTCTAAAACCTGGATGTCAGTTTTCTTTTTAATACTTGACTTTGCAAGCTATTTATAAGACATTTCATTCTCAAGTCTCAGTTTGCGGTGTTAAAATTGTATTATTTTAATTTCCAGTTAGCAAAGGAGTAAATAAAACTTAAAAATAAGTTGATAATGAATTACGTTCAATCATTCTGTCATATAAAATTTGAAATTGATTATATTGCCATTTGTGCTACAACAGTTATGTTTCCATATGCTGGAAAGTACTCTTATGTTCACGTATCAATTATCAGAACACATAAATAGAAACGGCCATATATTTTAGCTGAAAGATGTTTGAAATAAAACCTATTATGTATATTAAGACACATAAAGTTAGCTTTTTTAAGGAAGTTTCTTGAATTACTTCTTATAGTAACCAGATGCAGTTGTAATACAAAATACAGAACAGAATAAAGTCTTGTTTAAACACTGTCATAAAATAAAATTGCAACCATTTTTATCTTCTGAGGTTTGAACAATTCAATTTATGAAAAATCATTTATGAAAAAAGCTAGTAATTAGGGACTTTTGAATGACGACAGAGTCCTACAAAATGTATTATGTCTTAATGCATTTCTCGAATATATAATGGAGTATGAGTATACGTGAATATCCAAGTGGGATGTAGTTCTTACACTGAATACAATCACTGCTCATTAGTAAATTCAGTGATTCAAAGTCCTCACTGAGCCGGGATTTTCTAGAACGTGCGATTCCAATATTCTGGCTGCATACTCCTCTCTGGTGTTCGCATGCCCCTGGGCTCCACACCGCCACACTGTCCATGGTGGAATGATCATGTTTTTTGGTTAGGACTGCTTTACTTTTCAGGGAAACTTTGATTTCTTAACACACATATTTCTTAATATATTTGTTATTTTACTTCAGAGATTCCCCCCTTTATTCCTAAAGCTTTCTGTTTTCCTAGAACTTCCTGCACTGATCTGTATATTTAGTCAACTACTGGTACACTCCCGTAGGACAGCCTTTCCCCACAAATAGTATCTTTTAGTGGCTGAATGTTAAGTGTGGAAAGAGGATTTGGGAGTTAAGAAAATGAAGCTGAGATGCTCACTGAAAAAGTGTCCTCGACATCATTGGTCATTCGTGATATCACTTTCTCCATTTATTGAAAATGTTCTATGGCTCAAGCAGCTTGGGACGTTTTAGTTTGAGCCAAACAAGATCATGTGTATTTGGATTATATCTTTTTTGGGTTTTTTTTGGACTACATCTTAATGTAGGCATGGGAACTGCACATCTTACCACACTTGATGTTCATGAGAAACAGCTGGTAACTAGAAGCCATGGTGTCTGACGATAGAGCCAGCTAGATCTTCACATTTTATTTTAGAGACCCTGAAGCATGAGAAGCAAAAATTTGAGTTCAGGAAACTCTGGATATTGTAAAAGATACAGCGACTCAAATCCAACAAAATTGTGCTTTCCAAAAAACGTGTGAGAAGCAAATTTCAGCTTGTGTTTACAGCGAGCAGTATTAAAGTTAGAAAAAAAGACATTAGACTTCACAGGTTATAGAAATTCCTGTTGAGGAGAGCCAATTTCACAGTAAAGATTTAGAGTTAGGAAAATCCCCGCCCCCCAAAAAAGAATAAAGATTAAAAAAAAAGATAAACATATATTTTAGACTCCAGCTGCCCATGACAGAATGCTACCAGCACTGTGATGCCGAGAACACCAAGGGGACGGGCGTGGTCTTAACTCCCTCTTTATGAAGGATGCCATTTCTTTGTATTCTGTATGAACGCATCTCTGGCTGTATAATAGAAGCCACTGAGAACATAAGGTGTCCCTTACAGCTAACTTTTCTGGAAAGCCTCTACCCATTACAGGAAGAGACTGAAAAGCCAGCCGGGGTAAAAAGCATCCAGGTGTGCTTGCAGTGAGCAGTAGCTGCAGCCCTTAAAAATGGCAGCTTGTACCCAAAACTGCGGTTTGAGAGGCAGAGCTGATCACATTTCACACGTTCACCTGCTGCTCCCTTTCACGTGGGAAGTAAGTAATGCATCAGCAGCAGAGCCAACAGATCCTCAAGCATAAAGGGGCCCCCTAGCAAACGTGAGAACAGAGTTGGGAAGTCTGGTCCTTCTCATGTTGGAAACCAGCAAATTTTAGCTCTGCCATATTTGGAGGACTTTTGGCACCTGCTGAGATTCCCTTTAAAAGGAGCTGAGAGTTCTCTCCTTTTCTCCCCTTGTTACAGTTTTCCCATCAAACACGTCTACAGAATCAAAGACCAAAGGAACGGGAGCCCTTATACAAAGAACGTGTGCCTATCAGGGACAGGCTTTAGTAGTCATCTGGGAGCTGTTACTTGCTGACACTGGAGCCCTGGAGGCACGCGCTCAGGAGGAAGCCCAGCTGGTGTTCAATTGTTTTATGAGTGACACTGAGCTCTGATTTGAATGAGGCAGACATCGTGTGCCAACCTGCTCTAGGCACATCAGACTTGCAGCCACGAACCTGCCACAACGACCCTCAGCAAAATGATGAAGTTGGCCTCTTGGCCCGTCAGCGGGCCTTGACTAGAACGCACTGTGTTACAAGATAAGATCATCCACATGTTGGGAGGAAGGATGGATTCACTAGGAACCCCTGACCCCCACTTCCATCTAAAAGGTACTGAAGAACCATTTTGCTCTGTGTTCCCACGGCAAAAGCCCTCCCACTGGTAAGGATGTATTCCAGGATGAAGAGCTCAGACGTGGGGGGAGAAATGATACCATTAAAGCATACTGAAAACTTTTTCATTTTGGTAGTCTACAAGGTTGTCAAATAAAAGACTTTGAGTTAAAGCTCTATTAAGGCAGAGCTTGGGAACAGCATTAGCGGAGAGAATCATTTGGATGCTGTGATCTGCGACAGTACAGCCGAGTGCAATTTGAGCAGAAGAAATGGGCTCTCTGTGGGGTGGGCCAGCCACAAGCTGGGCAGAATGCTTCTAGCAGAGGCAGCAGGCTCGGCTCTGCTGAGGCACCAGCTGAATGTACAAAGTGGATGCGCTGATCAGAGATGGGACCCTAAAGCTAGCTCATTCCTCAGCAGAGTAATTCGGTCTTAAAGGAAGAATCACTTCAATTTGGAATGAGCATGGAAAGATGAAGGTTCTCTGTGCTTCTCACACTGCCGAGGTCAGCCTCTCTCCTCTTTCTCTCTCAGTCCTGCCTCTTGTGGTCCTCATTGGAAATAAGTGAATCTTAACGAATTACACGTGTGATTTATTATGATTTTTTTTTTTTTTTAGCATTTGTGATAGTCATTTTTATTCTAGAGTCTTGTAAATGAAAGAATGAATGAACAAGTGGGTGAATGAAAGTTTTCTAAACACTCCAATATTGCCAACGAGCTGCCTTCTGTCTCAAAGACTTACCTGAAAGCTAGGGGAGGCTCAGCCTCCCGGAGCAGCGAAGGCTCTCCCCAGCAGCGTTCAGAGAAGGCCGTTCTCATGTAACAAGTGCTAAGTCAGTAAGCTCTAACCCATATTTACAGTCCTTATTGTCCCATTTTATGCCTCTCATTACCTGTTGTGTCCTTAGTTCAGACAAAATTATAGGTAGTTTTTCTCCCGAGCTGCCACAGGGACACTCCATGTACCGTGTCACACTCCACGAACCCTTTCACACTACAGTATGTGCTGTAACTATGTGTTGTTTTTCTTTGCACTAAGACAAAGGCATTCAGAGGTCAGAGATTACTTTCCTTTGTATTCCTACCAGTTAACATTTTCCTGTGACATAAAAGATACCCAATAAACTATCACTGAATGAAAGTTGGGAGACAAATCTGAGCACAAATGGATGTTAATTTGCCATCCAGGGGACTGAATTTCAGAGCATTTTATTTTATTTTTTAATGAAGTATAGCCTATTTACAATGTTGTGTTAATTTCTGGTGTACAGCATATTGATTCATTTATATATCTTATAAATATATATATTCATATATATATTATTTTTCATATTCTTTTTCATTATAGGCCATTGCAAGGTACCGAATATAGTTCCCTGTGCTATATAGTAAGACTTTGTTGTTTATCTATCTTGTACATAGTAGTTTGTGTCTGCCAGACTCCCAATTTATCCTTCCCTACCCCTTTTCTCCCCTGGTAACCATAAGTTTGTTTTCTATGTCAGAACATTTTATTTTATTCTTTTGCTCATTGACAGGAGGAGCAATGAGCAGCCCTAATTAATTAATCAGTATAGATTTATTACTGTGTATCCTTGACACAGACTAGCAACAGGCTGAGCCGCAGGTGCAGGGCAATGACTTGGCAGATTTCCTCCTGCTCCCGTATTAGCTCATCATCTTTCTTATCCAAAAAGGGAGGCTAATAAATTATCATAGCAGTGACAGATACTTCTGTTCACTGCTAACCATGTCATAAGTCATTACATCATAGACACATTAAAAAAGAACCCCACAGTTTTCAAATCTTATAAAATATGAATCAACACCCTCTGTCTTTTCTTTTATGGGTTATTTTCCACAAGCAGAACTGTTCTTCCTGTGGAAGGGAATGTGATTTGAGTGACTCCAAAACAAAATCTAGTATCAAAATAGCTCCTTCAGTGACCCTGCCTCAAACTGCCACCTGAATATTCAACTTGGATTAAGGAAATGAAGTTTAAGTGCTAGTGATATAGGAGAGAGCTAATTATTTGAGACACGATGAGTCCCTAGTATCTAAGCCTGAATTAGAAACAAAGACGTGGGGTGGAAGGGGAAGTTAGAGATGACAAAAATGTCATACAGAGAAGTTGTCTTCTTTTTTTTTTAGTTATAAAATATTGAGGGAGAGACAAGACTAGAGCCCAAATATTTTGGTACTGAATACAAAAGTTTTACCAATCCAAACTAAGCACGGAGTAGGTTAAAAGAATGTGTCTGGGATGTAGACTCAGGATGTCCTAACTTCTCATTCTGTGTGGCGCACTTACTGCCTGTATGATGTGAAATTTCCAAGCCATAGTTTTCTCACCAATACCATGAAGATGCAACTGATATATATCAATCAAGTTATAATTCAAAATGTTTGTAATTATTCAGTGAGACCATTTATATGAAGGTGTTTTGTAAATGGAAAAGCACTACAGAATACACAGAGTATTACCACTTCTAAAGCAAGAACACATAAAACCCAATTGCTTTTGTCTCCAGTGAACACTTTCCATGATGTCTTCTCTTTAGCAATATAGCATTATATTTACTTATTTTAGAAATTTCTTCACTTCTAATGTTTATTTTAATGTTACTGCAGTGACAGGAAATACACATTATGCTAATGCTGATGGTAATTATTTGATTGCCCTATGTGTCAATTTGAATGCATATGTAGTTGTAAAAATAAATTTTTTATTTACAACATTGGAAATCCAGAAGTTAATGGGTTTTGTTTTTTTTTTTTTTTTTTTTTGTAAGCACAAACTTAGTCTGATAGAAATTTATCCTAGCACGACTTTACAAGGTAGGATCAAATTCTAATGCAACTGACATGGTTTCTTATCCTAAATGTTTCCTTCCTTTTTACAATCCCTGTCCATCACCTCCTGGTTAAATAATATACGCTCTGAGACATAAAATTAAAACAGATCTACGAAATAAATTATTTTAAAACCAGAAAAAAAATCTTTATCATGACTTGATAAAGTTACCTAATATTACAGAATAATATATCTTTTTTTTCCTGTAAAAAATTAATCATAATATTTTCTACCTCTTAGGTTTTTGTAAAAGTTAAATATTACATGTTCAGAAAAATACCTCGTGTGGTGCCTCACCGACTAAGGATGATCATTCTTCCTCTTCCTGTTTTCTTCCTTTTAATTTTGCAGTTATGGTTGTTGACCTTGTTAGTGGTGACGGCCTCCGGTTCTTTCTGACGTCCCAGAGTGATGGTGTACATCTCAGAGAAAGAAACGTCTTTCCCGTATCATGAGTACTTATTGCCTACAGTGAGACAACACACAACAACTGGAAGTCGATGAGAAGTATCTTATGCAGTAAAGTAATGTCAGTAGCATGAGTCCCTTGAAAAGAGGACCGCAAAGGGTACCATCTGAGCTCTCTAGATGATTAAAGGTGGGCATCAAGTTGAAGGAGATAAAAGAAATAGGCTAGGTAACTGCTAAAGATAAATCTTAGATCTCTTCTAATTTGCAATTTGACCTAAACATTACCCTGCCTATGAACGTGACTTTGCTCTGGGGGCTGGATTGAAACCTGCACCCTAAAGGCTGTTCCTTTTGATTGACCACAGGTAACGCAAAGTGGAGACATATAAAAGTCAGGTAAGGCACACTAGCTTCTGAAAGTAAACATAAACCAGGAGATCTCAGTGACTTGGCAAAGTATGAATTTGTTTCTTTGTTATATAGAGTGAGTTTGGGCATTCTTGGTTGGGCAGCTTTGCGCAAAGTTGTGACTCGGAGATCTGGACCCTGGACATTATGTGTCAGCAACAGATGGAGAATCACTTGGGAATCTTAAAGTTCAGGCTTGAAGGTGATGGATATTAGCGGGTATTGCCAGTCACCTGACCCATCAGAGCAAGGGAGCTGGGAATTGCCTTCCTGTGTGTCCCCTAGGACAATGCGTCTACGGAGGGAATACATACATTGTGTCTGCCAGAAACTACCCTTCCTGGAACCAAAGATTCCTTCACAGTAACTAAGGGGCACCACCTAACAGCAAAAGCTCTGAGAAATGTGATTGCCTTAGTGGCCAAGAAGAAAGGGAAACTATTTGATGAACACAGTGTTGTGTCTGCCGAGTAGTGAAGAAGGAAGGTACTCTCCTTCCCGAGAAAAGAGCTACCTATAAAAAGAACACCAGACAATAGTAAAAGTAAATACACTTCTGCCAGCTAGGAGGGAGGGACTGCCTTGCAACAAGCAACCAGCCATGTCTGATAATAAAAAGCAATGTGAAATTATTTGGTATTCTGAACAAACTATCCTATTTTATTCCTGCTACATTTGATATACAATATGTTATTTTCTTGTAATGTCTTTGCCTACTTGGCTGATGGGCAAATTCCTAATCATTCTTCAAAATTTAGTTCAGCCATCAAAATCTCTATTAAGAGCCACTTCCTCCCCAAAGTACACAGAGCATCTACCAAACTTACGGCCACTTCACATCATGTTGCATTTTATTTCTTTGTTTGGTTGTCTGTTTCTTGGAATAAGCTCTGAGCAAACAAATGGAATAAAGGTTCCTTTCTTCTTTGAACCTTCAGAACTAGCATAGGCCTTGGCAGGTAAGAAATGCACAGTAAACATCTTTTTCTGTTTTGAATTTTGATGTGATAGCCAGATTATTGACCAACTTTCCATTTCAAACCACTGATTGAAACAAACACAAAAGAACATCTTACAGAAGGATTATAAATAATGTCTTTTCTAGAAAAGAAAAAAAATAAAAACCTCTGCCACAAGGATTGAGATGATTAAATGATACATGCCTCTTATATTTCGACTGAAAAGAAAGAATGTATTGTCGCAGGACATAAGTGGTTGGAAGATTAGGACCTGAGCTAAGGTGAATTTAGAAAACAGCATTTTCAGCTGAATTGTGAATTTAGCTACGACATCTACAAAAGCAAAAGGACTAAAAGATTCATTGTGACACTTTCCATAAACCTGCTTAATATAACACATTACTATTCGTGACAGGTTCCTCTTTGTATCTCCAACAATTTGGAACTTTTTGTCCTCAGATCATTGGTTATTTAGATTTATTTTTTATCTTAAATCATCTTGCTAATACCCAAAAGTCTTAACATCTTCAAATTGCATTTGTAACTTCCTAAGAAATGATAGCCCACTGGAAAACCAGTGGATTAGAAATGTGACATACAATTCTTAATTATCTGTCCACAGTATGATACAGGGTATGAGAAATTGTTCTTTTGAAGTCATATGCTTATTTGGTCTGCTTCAGTTGGAAACGCAGATATTTTATTTTCTTAGGAAAACAAAATTGTTTACATTTGTGTTGGACTAAGTGTCACCCACACTGTACAAATTAATTCCGAATACTACCTTAGGCATTTTGGTAAAATTTGAGGATGAAGAGTAAGGAATAAAGCAATGAAAAGCAATAAGCAGCAGCAATTAAGATGAAATTTGCTAGTGATAAGGGTACTTTCTTTCACTGGTTTCCAAAAGCCAACTGCAAAACAACGAAGTCATTATCCATTGCTTTGTCTTCCTTCAAATTCTTACATGGGATCCACAGAGTCCCTTCAGTGCAGAATTGTTGGCATCTGTCCCTGAGTCAAATCGCACTGAGAAGGAAATATACCAAACAAGAACATTCAACTAAGAACATGATGTTTTGATCTGATCATTTGGAGAACGCTGGCTATTTTAACGTAACATATTGCCATTTATTCCTATGTTGTGATTTAAATATGGATGATTACATGATAGTCTTCTACAATATCCCTGATCCTCACCTCCCATTGAACTGGAAGTGATATTTTGTTCCAGGACTAAAATGATGTCTGGAATAGTACTGAGCACAGTAGGTGTGTTCACAAAGCTCTACCTAATGCATCACTCTTATTATGTTAATTTTGTAATTAAAATCAATTTATTTAATAGCCCACTAAGCAGAGTGGAGGCTCATACTGTGGTTGCAACTTACACCGTCCATCCTGGCTCTCATCCAGAGATATCCTAGGCTAGTCAGTTTTCTGTACTGACAATTGCAGGCTAATTATTCTCTCCATATTATTTAATTAGATCCTCTTTCCATGTTACTAACCCAAATCCTCCAAAAATTATTTTCAGTTATAAAAATTTGCCTTTCCTTTATTGGGGTCCTTGATTTTTATTAGCTCAACATATTTTACATTTCTTAGTTTGATGACATATCAGGAAAGGCTGATGTTGAATAGCATTTCAAAATATTTCTTAAGCAAATATAATTTCTTGCTTTTTAAATAATTTTTACTAATAATTCCAAAGTGGAATATTTAAAACTGGAGCCCCTCTACTATGTGCCATACATCAGTTCAAAATAGATTTATTCCTAATCAGTTTTACAACATATGCTGTTGTTATTGTTACAAGTTTTCTTACAATCAGAGAAAACTGTTTTAAATTTTTGACTTCATATAAATGGATTCAAATGTTTTCACTGTGAACAGGAATTTGATTTGGACACAGTACTTTGTGATGGAGGAAAATCACAAAAGTCAACTGATAAATAGGCCTCTGAGAGTGCAGATCGAACACCAAGAAGCTGGTTTTTATCTGTGGAGTCAAGTCTATATGTATATATTTTACTGTATTCTGAAATGTGTTCATTTTTGATTTGATCCTATTTTTGATGCAGCCACATTGGAAGAGAAGAAGTAAAATTGTCATTATATGTGGATGACATGATACTATACATAGAAAACCCTAAAGGCGCCACACAAAAACGACTAAAGCTAATAAAAGAATTCAGCAAGGTAGCATGATACAAGATTAACACACAGAAATCAGTGGCATTTCTTTGCACTAACAATGAAATATCAGAAGAGGAAAGTAAAGAAACAACTTCTTTTAAAATTGCAAGCAGAAAAATAAAATACTTAGGAATAAATCTGACCAAGGAAGTGAAAGACTTATATGTGGAGAACTACAAAACATTGACTGAGGAAATTAAAGAGGACTTAAAGAAATGGAAAGATATCCCATGTTCTTGGATTGGAGGAATTAATACTGTTTACATGGCCATACTACCCAAACCAATCTACAGATTTAATGCGATCCCTATCAAGTTACCCCAGACATTTTTCACAGAATTAGAACAAATAATCCTAAAATTTATACTGGAATCATGAAACACCCATAATTGCCAAAGCATTACTGAAGAAAAAGAATGAAGCTGAAGGAATAACCCTCCCAGATTTCAGACAATACTGCAGAGCTACAGTCATTAAAACAGTATGGTATTGGTATAAAAATAGACATATGGATCAATGGAACAGAAAAGAGAGCCCAGAAATAAACCCACTAACTTTTGGTAAATTAATCTTTGACAAAGGAGGCAAGAACATACAATGGAGTAAAGACAGTCTCTTCAACAAATGGTGTTGGGAAAACTGGACAGCAGCATGTAAATCAATGAAGTTAGAACACTCCCTCATACCATAAACAAACATAAACTCAAAATGGCTTAAAGACTTAAACATAAGGCAAGTCACAATAATTCTCCTAGAAGAAAACATAGGCAGAACATTATCCTACATCAATCTCAGCAATGTTCTCCTAGGGCAGTCTACACAGGCAATAGAAATAGAAATAAAAATAAGCAAATGGGACCTAATTAAACTTACAATCTTTTGAAGAGCAAAGGAAATCATAAGCAAAACAAAAAGACAAACTATAGGATGGGAGAAAATATTTGCAAAAGATGAGCCTGACAAGGGCTTAATTTCCAGAAAATATAAACAGCTCATACAACTTAATAAGGAAAAAAAACAAACAATCCAATCCAAAAATGGGCAGAAGACCTAAACAAGCAATTCTCCAGTGAAGACATTAAAATGGCCAATAGGCATATGAAAAAAATGCTCAAAATCACTAGTTATCAGAGAAATGCAAATCAAAACTACAACGAAATATAACCTCACACCAGTCAGAATGGCCATGATTCAAAAGTCTACAAACAATAAATGCCGGAGAGGCTGTGGAGAAAAGGGAACCCTCCTACACTGCTGGTGGGAGTGCAGTTTGGTGCAGCCACTATGGAAAACAGCATGGAAATTCCTCCAAAGACTATAAATAGACTTACCCTATGATCCAGGAATCCCGCTCTTGGGTATATACCCAGAGGGAACCCTACTTCAAAAAGATACCTTCACCCCAGTGTTCATAGCAGCACTATTTACAACAGCCAAGACATGGAAACAATCTAAATGTCTGCTGACAGATGACTGGATAAAGAAGTTGTGGTATATTTTTACAATGGAATACAACTCAGCCATAAAAATAATAAAATAATGCCTTTTGCAGCAACATGGATGTTCCTGGAGAATGTCATTCTAAGTGAAGTAAGCCAGAAAGAGAAAGAAAAATACCATATGAGATCGCTCATATGTGGAATCTTAAAAAAAAAAAAAAAAAAAAAAAAAAAGACGAACTCATTTACATAACAGAAACAGACTGACAGACATAGAAAAAAAACTATGGTTACCAGGTCAGGTAAGGAGTGGAAAGGGATAAAATGGGAGTTCGAGATTTGCAGATACTAACTACTATATATAAAATAGTTAAACAAAAAATTTCTACTGTGTAGCACAGGGAACTGTATTCAATATCTCTAGTAACTTATGGGTAAAAAGAATATGAAAATGAATGTATGTATGTTCTTATATGACTGAAGTATTGTACTGTACACAAGAAACTGACACAACATCGTAAACTGACTATACTTCAATAAAAATATATTTTTAAAAAGTTAAACTTGAGTTCTTATTTAGAAAATTCCAAAGACATCCCAATTGTATTAAAGACCAAGTTCAGGTACGTCCGCAATAAATATCATTTCACTTCTGTAATGTGTTCATTACTTCTCTAGCATTCCTCCTTGAGTTCCATTATTCTGTATCCACTTTTTATGAACAGAACCCTCTGCTATCTTAAAATAACCAGCAATTTCCAAAGGATTTTCGCTACGAATCCCTGGTGAAATCCTACTTATTGCAATCAACCTTTTTTTTCCTTCCTATATTCTAATGGCACAACTATCACGTCTTTCTATCTGTAATAAGCCACCACCACTACAGCTCCTAATGCCTCTCATTATAGTCCACGTGTGCAGCAAACACATTGAGTTTAAGCTAATGAAGACAATCATGCAACACCGGGTAAAAAGAACATATACAGTTCTTGTCATAAGCCTTCTGATATTCAAACATAGTTCCTCCCCACCAGAAGAAAACCCGATTGGAGTAAAGATTGGATGTGGACAAAGAGTAGCTATAGAGTAATGGTTCTCAAAATATAGTTCTGATACCAGCAGTGTACAGATCACTTAGGAACTTGTTAGAAATGCAAATTTGGGGTCTCACCCTAGACTTACTGCCCAAACCTCTGGGTTCTGGATCTAGCTTTCTCTGCTTTAACAGGTCCTCCAGGTAATTTTGGTGTGCACATAATTTGGAGAACCACTGGTATAGAGAAAGACAGATCTGATTTAGAGTCATATCTTTCTCACTTCTACCTATGAAACTGCTAAGGTCTGAATGGTCATGTTCCCTCCAAGTTCATGTTGCAATCCTAGTCTCCAAGGTGATGGTACTATAGGGTGAAGTCTTCGGGAAAGCTTGGGCTTCAGGAATGAAATTAGTCTCTTATCAAAGGGACCTGACAAGCTCCCTTGTACTTTCTGCCCCGTAAGTCACAGTGAGAAGACTGCTGTAAGTGAGGAAGGAGCCTCTCACCAGATACCCAGTCTTCTGCTACCTTGCTTTTGGACTTCTCAGCCTCCAGAACTGTGAGAAATAAATTTCTGTCATTTATAAGCCACCCAGTCTAAGGTATTTTGTAATAGCAGCTCAAACAGAGTAAGATAGAGATTGTTAAGGTCTGAGGCTATGAGAGTTATGTGACTTCTATAAATTTAGGGCATCCTTGTCTGTATAAGGAAGCCAACCATGACTATATGGAAGCTAGGTGAAGGTAGGTGTGTGTGCGTGTGTGTGTGTGTGCACCTATGGGAGAGAGAGGGAAAGACAAGTAACTGGAAAACATATTTACTACAGTATCTGTCACATAATAGCTTATTTTTTCTTCTTCTTTTATTGATGTATAATCAATTTACAATGTGTCTATTTCTAGTGTACAGCATAACAGTTCAGTCATACATATACGTGCATATATTCCTTTCCATACTCTTTTTCATTATAGGTTACTGCAAGATATTGAATATGGTTCCCTGTGCTATACAGAAGAAACTTATTATTTATCTATTTTATGAATAGTAGTTTGCAAATCTCAAACTCCCCATTTATCTCTTCCCTCCCCATTTTCTCACTGGTAACCATAAGTTTATTTTCTACATCTGTGAGTTCATTTCTGTTTTGTAAATAAGTTCATTTGTGTCTTTTTTTGGGGGGGGGATTCCTCATATAAATGATATCATATGGTATTTTTCTTTCTCTTTCTGGCTTACTTCGCTTAGAATGATGGTCTCCTTCTTAATAAACACCAGATTTTCCCATGCCATTTACTACACATCCTGATCAATGAAATACGTTACAGTTCACATAATAATAAAATGTTGAAAAGAGATGCTATCTTGACTTACAATAATGACATAGGAAAACCTCCTGCTTTACCAGTTAGGTTTCACAGCGCTCTTATTCTGAGGACTATCCCGTGTGCGCCAAGTGGGGAAGGTGTATCTGAACACGACATCACAGTCCTGTTTGTATGTTCGGGAAGTACCACCCTTAGGCCCGACATGCATGGCACTGCTTAGGGATCCCCAGGGTAGGTCTTCCAGGGCCTTAGAGTGTCTCGCTCAATATTTTCTCAGCCCCATCGGGTGGCTTAGACCAACTGGAGCTGGAGGTGTCAGCAGAGAGGGGTGTCCTGAGATCAGATCTTGGCCTGTTTTGGTCTTCATGACAAAGAGTGTCTCCCATGAAATTTCCAAATCCCTTCCAGTGACTAGGACCAGCCTGGATTCTCCAAGGCCTTAAAAGTTGCCATGGGCATCAGAATGGTCTTGCTGCTAATGCACTAGTAGACTGAATTGGCTCTTGTTCCAAATCCTATTAGAAGTCAAAGGAAAGATGCTTCAGTGCTGATGAGCAGCTCACAGGGCGTATTTTGTTGCTTTTCAACTGTGTCATTATAAATAGGATTTTCTTTCTCTTTTCACCTTTGTTATTGTCCTTACAAAGTCAGCTATAAATGTGTTGGAAAAATGAGTGAACAGATTAATAATAGGGAGCTTTTAAGTGCAAGCTACCTCTAATCTCACCACTCACCACCTATCATGAGCCTTCACTTAGATGATGTAGAAAACCAGAGCCTCATATATAAATGAGGAAAATATATACATATATATACTAGAAAAAAATGAAATCATATACATATGGTTTTGAAACTTTTTGTAAGTTAACATTTTTCAAACCTATGGAAATATCAGTAAATGGAAATCTATGTATTTTATTTGTATAACTTCTCAAATTCTGTTTCAGAATTTATTTAGCTTCCCACTGGGTGATTTCATTGCTTCTAAAGTGAGTAACATGTTGATAGGCAATAAGGTGCATTTATATTTGTTTTTTGGTTCCTTTTGGCAATGATAATACTCACTGCTGTGAGTCAGAAAAGACATAGTCACATATTTTCCGATGGAATTCTAAATAGATGTAAATATTTTGAATGTTTATTTAGAAATACGTATCAAAAGCCTTGAAAAACAAACCTCCCACCTTGGATTCAGCAATTATTTTTCAATAAACTTATTCTCCACAAAAAGAGTGGAAGAGGAAAAAGCATATAACTAAACTATGTGACAGAATACATTTCTTGATGTTTAAAAGTACATGTAATAAAAGTTAAGTTTCTGAAGGAGCACAGTATTTTGCTCCTGTACTTCAGATAGGTTACATAACAATACTTTGATGATTCCTTTAAATATATATTTAATTAAAGTTTAATTTTATGTGGGCAAAGAAAATAATAAGAAGGATAAAAATTGATATGTGTCTAAATATATCATGTATGCCAAAATCAAATATAAAACATTAAAATGTTACCAAATTTTTGTTAACAGTGTACGATTGTTCCTTCTTTTAGGAACTTGAAGCAGATTTTTGAATCCATAAACAAAAATTGCAGTATTCTTTGTTCTATTTGAAGCTGACTGAAAAATTATATCTGATTTGGCAAATAATAAAGATGATAACTTTTGCATTCATGTAACTTATACTAAACCATTTTATGTAGAAAAATCTCCAGCTAAATAGTTTCTATAACACCTGAAACAGTTCTATGGAAACCATGTCACATTTCACTATTAGAGCATGACTAACTTGTTAACATTAGAAAATTTCTGCCAAATTTAAAAATATTTACCCATAACTATTATTAATTAGACTGATAGTCAGCAAAATCATAGAATAGTGACCTAACAACCTAAGGAAATTTCAAATGAGATTTTGACAATTTTGCAAAACTGGCACTCCAACTGCTTTTTGCATATGGACAGAATACAGGTGCTTATAAAACATGTGTGTGTGTATGTATAAAAGTTGTGTGAGAATTTAAAATAAAAAACATTCATTGGCTTAGATGATACAAATGTAATATCGACATGGTATTTCTAATTCAATTTTATAGTTACTACTGCGGTTTACAAAATGATCATAAAGGAGTGTATGCAAAGGGCAGTTAATTATAATTCCTGAAAACATGTAGGAAATGACTTTTTATTACCAAACTTTAAAATGACATGAAGGACATAGAATTTTCACGATAAGTTCTGGACTTCTTGTTGCTTCGTCCTGTGGGAATTCCCAGTAGTCACTCAGTGCATCCCCAATCAGTGTAGCAGCTCTTACCACGCCATGGTGTTTTTGTTATTGATTCATGAATTTAAAATCTGAACCTTAGGCTTTTGGAACATAGAAATGATCTAATTCAACACCAGCTCTAATAAGCGAGACAAGAAATTTAAGACGACAAAGAAAAAGACATAATTTTCTAAAAAGAACAATATGTACTTTAGAGAAATGTGAATATTCCTTATATAATACTATATAACCTATTAATGAAAACAGATACAAAACTACATATTAAAAATAGGCAAGCCATGAGATAGAAAATGTGCCTCATTAACAGAAAACAGGAGTTCAGTTTTGGTAGTTTTCAGGTAACTGTCAGCTGAAACAAAAAAAATGACATATTAGTTTACATCCACCTGATGGGCAAACATTTAAGCACCATGTAAACTTTATAAAAATGCAGGAAAAACAGAAAGTTTCACATGTTGTTAGTAGAAATCTGAGATGAGATGTGCAATTTTTTGAAAGTGATCTGACATTCTTTTGTCAGAAAAATAAACATTACTTTAAAATACACTCCATTTGCTATGCAATTCATATATTCACACAAAAAAATGCACAATGATAAAATGAGTGAACCAGATATTAATTTGCAAATGTCTATAGTGGCAAAGACCAGAAACAAGCTAAATATTCAGGGAGAGAAAAATAGCTAAATAATTTGGGCATGGATATGCTACATGATATTTTTGCAGGTATGAAAAAAATTTGAGTTTAATATATATCTGTTGAGGTGAATAGTTGTCTAGAATATATTTTTTAGGAAAGAAAAGAGAAGTAAAGAGTAAAGATTTTTGTATAATCCCACTTTTTGGGGAAAGAAACAAATGCAAAGGACTATATAAAGCATAAGTGATTTTATTCTGTGTATTTTGAACTAGAATGGTGTATGATGAGGATAATGGTACCTGAATGAGAACACTAATATTTTCTATATTTTAATATATAAGAGAAGAGATATTAAAATCAGTGATTCCAGACAGTAGAGATTCTACTTTAGTTATGACACGATTATGACTCGGATCAAATTATGTTATGTCTTCTTGCTACAAAACCTTTGGAAATTCTAGCCAATTGGTAATTAGCTTAGAATATAGCAGAGCATCTCCAAAATAAAAAAATGCCACCAATTTTAAGGGAGATGAAAGGGAACGGGATTGTGAGCTGATTCTCTCACCCACTGATCTGAGGCAGAATACTGCATGTGAATTGTCCCATGAGGACCAGAGGAATGATATCTGAATTTAAATCATCAGATAAAGATATTGGAATTTAAATCATCACATAAAGCTTTGACCAGAAAAGGTACACATTGGGGGGAAAATAGGCCTAGAAAAAGATCTGCCCACAGATACAGGGACATGTATGAACCGTGTTCATTTCTGCCAGGCTCTTCTGGGTTTCACATCTCTGTACTGTCCCACTGTAGGTTTAAAATTATAATTTGCATGATGTATAATGTTATCACAAAATCCTCAAGCCAGCGTATTATTGCAACATGAGTTTCTCTAGTGATGCCTTATCAACTCTGCTAAAGCAAATATAAATTTAAATGTTCATATCTAAGATGAAGATTCCATTCTTCCTTTTCTTGTTATGATAATAGCAGAAATAATTTATCAAAACCTGGGAACATGTTCGGAAGTATTTAGAGGATACGCAAATTCCTATTTGAATAAACATATAAAGTAATATAAAAATAAGGTAATAAAAGATGATTGAAGACTGGAAAATCTATTTCTCATTCTCATTGTATTGCCACTCAGGAAAGGGGCAAATTAAAAATAAGGAAGTCAAGAAGAAAGCTTTCAAAGGAGTTGAAATAGATGGTTTTAAAGAAATCTATTTATATTTAAAATATATACTGATCTACATAAGATTCATAAAATCTTAAAATTCATAAGATTCATAAAGGAACTTTGATTTAAAATATTTAAAATTATACATCTGAGGCAAAATAATTTCTCTTATATGTAAAAATAGGACTAAGATTATGAACGAATCAAACTAGGATTTTTTCACTGTATTTAAATTTCCTTCAAGACCTCTACCCTTTCATGCTTGGCACCTGATGTTTCCATGACTTAATGGGGAAAGGAAAGAATCCTGAACTTGAATTCTTTCATTATTCTGTCCTTCAAATTGCTATTGTATTTCCTTATCTCTGTATCCCGGGGAAAAGCTATCTTTTCTCTTGAAGAAGGTGAATCTTCTGAACTACTGGCGCTTTACTCTTGATATTTCTCCACAAATTATTTCCTTGATTACATTTGTGCCCCCCACAGTTTGCGACATGCACAACTCAGAACAAGCTCTCATTGAGTTGCTATGGAACTGAGCTGATTTAGTTTTTCAAAAATAGAAAGCTATGCCAGCAAAGATGATGGCAGATTTGAAGCTAGAGTTTAAAAAATTGAAAAGGATAAATCAGCAAACTCTTAGCTGCAGAATAAAAAGATTAAAGGATATCTCTCCATAAACTGATAAACTGCAGTAGTCGTTTTGTGTCAAAGGGAAGATATTGCACAAAATACTATCCTATCATCCATAACTCACCACTGATTCACGTAACATAATGCATGTTCACAGAAAAGAACAAATCCGAGGTAAATGAGTAACAAATATATTGGTATAACATGTATATACGATGCCAAAGGAAACTGTTTTTTGATTGCTAGCATATGGCAACATTTTCTGATTTAAAGTTGTGTCCAATGTGCCTATATTTCAGATAGATGCCTGGGCACACACGTCATTGACCTTATTCACCAGTCAGTTTATAAACACACGCTTGGATTTGGACACATAAGCCCTGAACCTCACTGTTCTTTGTCCTCCTGCCTGGCCAATATTCGGGGAGACGGGTGGGCAGTGTGGCCCCTGTGACAGACGAGCCGCACATAGCGGCGTGGATGCAGGCTTCATCTACAGCACTGAACGGCAGGGCTTAAGTCATCACTTCTTCAGAAACGCTGTGTTTCGACTGCATTGTCCTTAGTAAAAGATGTAACCTTTATTTTCCCAGGTCTGTAAAACCTTTTATGTCATTGAGGGCAATTATTTTTGGAAACTATTGATGACAGTTTCTGACAGACTAAAAGCAGTTATTATAAACGAATATTAGTCCTGAGAGGCAGCGTCACAGACTCCTTCAGTGATGTTGTTTTGTAAGCTTTGGTGACGGTGGTCATCCCACCATTGAAAATCGTCATCTGTTTTTAGGTTTTTAAGACGAGCAAATAAGGCATTTATAATTCTTCAGAGTTACTTTACTGCCAGTTGGATGACGATGACAATTCCTGAAACAGCAGCTTTAGGTAAAATTTCTTGTTGCTTACTCTGTATATGCAGTGGAGAGTGTTTTGGCTGAATGCCGAAAAAAGATGCTTTCAAATGTGTCATTTTGCATCAATTTTGGTGAAATGTTTACCTTGATCTATCTTATCTACCAATATAAAAATTATGTCAAGTTTACTAGAATGCTATGCTTGTATCCTATACAGGATACAGATAGTACAATAGAATAAATATGCAATAAAAACCTATAGTTGTTTACAATATAATTAAACGTGTTTGAATTAATCTTACAGTTTTAACATGTTAATCTTACAATTTTAACATATTCTAAATTTTTTATCAAAATATTAAGACTTTCTTGTATCTTTATCTTTGAAAAGATTTTTGTGTTATATACTTCCCACCTATATACCAGTGGTATTTAAAACACCATGTTTATTTCTAGTTATGTGACATTTATTTTAGGTTTAGTAGATAATTCCAGCATATGAAGAGCTTATGATTCATCACTATATTCTAGAAATTTGTATTAGTCTAAATTTCCCCCAATTAAAAAACATTTTAAAAAATATTTTGACAAGTCATTAGCATTTTCCATGAGTGTTTTTTATAATGTGAAATATGTCTTAAATGCCTATTACATTTTTCTGCTGACAAATCTTTCATTATACGAACATCTCCTATACTAAGCTTTTTGGATTTCTTTCCTAATTCTTTGATACCAAATCAGATAATATATATGGTGTGGTTTGAAAGAACGTAAATTATTCATAAGCAAAGTATTTTATTAGAAAAGGAAAAAAATCACAACTTCTTTCTGAAACTAAAGGTTTTCAATTTAAATATAAATGTAAATTCTGAGTAGCAGGAACAGTTGGAAGACTTTGGGTCATACTGCCCTGACTGAATGATACGGATTTGATTTATCAATTTCTATGTACATGAGTGCTTATTTTTATTTAAATTACACATTTACAGGCTTAAGGATTTTCCTTTGTTTTTCCCCACTCCATTTGAAAAGCCATTATTTTCCAATATATGTACTGCATCCTTCTCTTGTAGATTCAAAATATCTACAGGTGCATTAAAGACTCAGAAATCCTATGGGACGCTTTGTTTAAATGATAAATTTTCGACACTGGTTTCCTCATATAAAATGTTCCTCAAAATTTTGGGAAATACTCTCCTAAAATATTGTAATACCAGCAGGTAGTCTGTGCTTGGTGTTCATGTGTAGCAACTTTTAAGAACACAAGACTCAGAATCAGAAAGAAACTGGCTCAGATCCTAGCTCCACCACTGACTGACCAGGACAAATCACTTCAATCTTCAATTTCTACCTTCATAAGATGGTGGCAGTTAAGTCCTACCAATAGAGATGTTGAAAAGATACGATGAAAATGTGTTCAAGTCCCTTGGAACAGTACGAGATCCGTTAACACTTAATACACAGTAACTACTGTGGATTTAGTTACTTTCTGATTTTGGTGAAGCTCTTTTCTTTCTAACAGTTATGGTCAATTTCTTAATGACCAAATGACCTGTGAAAATCCTAAAGAACAAGCCTACTATGAAAGGTAGGGATCACACGGGAAGTGATCTGGCTGTCAAGAGATATCAGGGGTATTATTACCCACAGGGAATTCGCCATCATCAGGTGTCACAGAGTCTGAAACGTGACTGTTCCAGGGGACCAAGAACAGGTCCATCGAGCAAAGACAGCGGATGCCGTCAAAGTGCATGAGTCTGGTGAACAAAACCAAAAATCCCAACTCCACGCAATTTACGTAAAGAAATATAGCTGGAGCATAATTGGGACATACATTTTAAAATACATATTTAATTCCCTCCCTTAAGGGTACACTCATCAAATAAGCATGAAATCAAAACAGAAAACTTATTGAATTCACTGAATTAATTATATGCCAGGAAGTGGGCTAGGCATTAGTTATACGATTCAAAACATAATCACTTTAGATTGGGTGGTCTTCTGTTGTCATTTCTAACAATGGAAATTGCCTTGCCAATGGCTCCAAAACACATTTAATTAATTTAAATAATTTAAATGTAGTTTAATTTGAAAAATTTAGGTGGACATCTCAAAGATTTGCCTTTCATAGTCTCTATTTCGTATTTTTCTAAAACTGCCTAACCCGTCTCGTGGCTGGCGCATCTCATATTTTTCTTTAGGTGTATAATACTTTAAATCAAGTTCTGTTCTGTCTTCATATCTCTGTAATCTTGAGCTTACAGTTGTGCTTTGACCTATCAAACATTAAGCACATAGGCACGATGTTACAGAAGATATGATTTCCCCTTCCCAGGATTAGAGAGATATCTCACTGTAACCTCATTGCCAACATTGTCTTTGTTGTCAAAATGTAAAACAACTAAAGGCTCTCCAAAAAGGGAAAAAGGAAAAGAAAACTGAAACACCATTTTTGCATGAAGAAGCTTATATTTTAAAAAGAATTGATAATACATAGATAAGTAAATAGGTAGATAATAAATTACTTCGGCAAAACTAAGAAAGAAGATGCATGAATGACTAAGTGATCATCTGAGAATGCATACGATTTATGTAAATTCAAGTTCAATAAACACAATGTAAGTGTATTTTGCATAGAGTAAACTAAAATGTGTGTAGTGAGCATATACATATATGGAAATTGGGATTTTCCTATTTAGTTCCCACTTATTATTGAAAAACTGTCTATAGGATGTGGAATGCCAAAGATTTACTATGTCCAATACTCCAAATTTTCTAGTCTTATTTGAAATACAAAGTACACAATTCCTGTCTTTGTTGTAACAGAAAAATACATCCTCTACCTTTTAGAGAATAATTTCATTCCAGTGTTCTCATAGAAAATACACTCGCCTCAGCAAGAGTTTTATATGAAAGTTGCTGCACAGCTGATCACCCATCTCCCTCTGAGTCAATTATTTTAAAATTTTCAATCTGGGCTTAGGTTTAGGCTTAGTCATTGCACCAATGGGATTTTCAACAGGGTTTGTAATGACTTGTACTTGTGATGAGATGTCTCAGGCAACTTTGATTCTGCTTGATCTATTGCTGCATTTGATTTTAGAGATCACTGAGGACTGAACAGCCACTTTTTCCACCATGGGCAACTTTGGAATTGCAGTCCAACATGCCTTTGCCCAATGACTGTGTTGGACACACACATTAGCAGAGTGTTCCTCTTAGGGTTCTGAATGCTGGTCCTCTCTAACACAGAGAATGAAAGCTACCTCGTCTAAATAAATACCCTTAGGTTGACTTGGGTTAGTATTTTTCAGAGGATAGGATTGTTGCACCTCTCTGTAGCTTCTTTGCCAGATGGGCAACTGCCTGTTCTATGCTTGGTTGGTAAATAAATTGCTGATGTTTTCATAGTAAAATCCTAAAGGTTATGTTAGATCACACTTTTATGATGCACCTCAGTGCAAAACATCTGTTTCCTAATTTACTCTCAATCACCAAAGGTATAAAGAATGTTGTTAAGTTTCTGCTTCGTTCTGACTCATTGGCTTATTGATGAGAGTGGTTTCGTATATCTGTAAGCAATGCCTTGCAGTGAGAAACAGAGCTCAGAAGGCAGTGGAGGTAAAAGGAGCTAGCAAACAAGAAGCCCTGGTTTCACAATCGCCCTTATAGATTCTGTTCAGTATCTTCCCTCTTGGCTGGCTGTTCAATACCTATAGTTCTGAACTGGCTGTCCTTTTTTAAATTCATCTGCTTTTCCATGTGCCCATGGAATAGTAGAGCCATTCATCACTTCTTGCTAGATGGTAACTTTGGGAGGATAAATAAAATTATAGAGCTCCTAGGCAAAGATAAAGCTCCACATTTTCACACAATTTGATCCATCTCTATTGATATTTTCTGGGATTGTTTTCCATGATTTTCTCAGCCTAGAAATTCTCTTTGGGCAATCTAAAGTCAGACCTCAAAGTAAGGCTTGTGGGGTTCACTGTGACCTGGTCCCTGCCTGCCTCTCTAACTCTACCTCTGTCACCCCTCCCCACTCACTGCATGCTCTGTCAAAACCAAACTAAGTGTAGTTTTAAGAATATAATGTGTCATTGCTCACCACCATGCTATTTTCTTGAACTTTGCCATTAACATGTAGGTCAATTTATAGGAATCACAAATAAATTCCGCAGCATCAGTATATGAGGTACTTAACTCCATTACGTTCACCAGAATATTGGTCTGTTTCTTTCTCTACACTAACTTGTAAAAGCAATGTTTTCCTTTTGGTATCTATAATTCTGACTTCTGGCCTCTAATAATGTGATCAATAAATAGTTATTCTCCCCTTTTTTGGTTAAAACTTGCTCTTGAGATGTTTGTTTTTCAGATAAAGTAAAATGATTGCTAACTTAGTTTCAAATACAGTTACATTTTAAAATATATAAATAATTAAAAAATATAAATGTGCGGCTTATTCACCCATTCATTCATCCATTAATTAATCTCAAATGGCAATTTAGGTGGGAATAAATAGAAAGACAAGATTTTTTGGACGTTGAAAGAATACTCAGGAGTCTGTCACATCACTCACCTACACATAATTCTGACTTTATTTGAAATTTCAGCAACTCCACTTGTATTTTGCATTTCATTGTTTCTTGCATTATCATGAACATGAATTCTGAAATAATTCCTTCTTTCACCAGAAACATAAATTTCTTCTCAACTGGATCATTCCCCTAAATATACATGTTCTAATAATTCACATTAATTTTTTAAAACTCCCTTGATTTCACATACCCATTTATTGGCTCATTTCTCTGCTCCTCTTCACAGGAAACACATGCACATTTTCCCCCCATCTCCACAAATACCAATCACTCAAGCCAACATGATCATTTGTCAAGAATTCTGCAATGACTTCATAATTTATATGTATGCGTTTATTCTTATCATTCCATCTTCCACTCACCATTCATTGTGAACCTTTAAAAATGTAAACCAAATCATGTCATTTTCTTATTTAATACCCTTCAAGGGTTTCTTTCGCTCTTAGAATAAGACCTAAGTAATTTACCCAGACCTAAATCTGTACATGACTTTGATCTTTTCAATTTCCCCCTGAACTCCTCCCACTATAATCAAAGCTGTGATGTCCCACACAGATCCCTTTCTCCAGCTGCTGCCCTTATCCCCCAGCTCAGGTAAGTGTTGACTGCTATGGGTTTACAGATCCACCTTCCTTTATGTAATTGCCCTCAGGTAACGTGAGCCATCTGAGCAGGAAAGTTAGGACCTCCCCATGGATGGTTCCCTCAAGCAATGACTAATGAAACTTGACATAATTGATCAGCTCCATTGCTTCAAGGGGATGTGAAACTTCACCCTATTGTTCATGGTTCAGAGTCCACATCCTTGCTCAGTGTTCCCCCTTCTCTACCCTACATCACCCTGCCCCTTACAGGTTACTATTAACTTGTAGTGTGCATCCTCCAAAAAAATCATGCAGAAATTCTTCCAGGAACCCAAACTAAGACATTCACTCTCACTGTGTTTGATCACATGCCTTCTTTCCTCTGGATCCACATCATCCTATATAAAGACCTCTGCCCCAGATGTTCTTCCAGTGGGATCTGCTTTTTACGCCCCACATTCCATGACATTGTAGTGTTGTGTTTAAATCACAGTTTAGTTTGTTTATACTCTGGGTTGTTTTTTGAAAAAGTGTTTTTGTTTCAATTTATTGACTGTGTTCCTGCCTGAAACACGAGCTGCATAAGAACAGGGATTTTCTTGTCTTTTTTTCTCAGCAATTTATCTACAAAACTCAAAGGAATACCTGTCTGACACACACGACATGTTCAGTCAATATCTTGTGTGAAAGGATGCCTATAAAACAAGAGGGAATCCACAGATACAGTGCACACGACTGGTTGCCCCAATGTGTGAAACCTTCTCTATTGGTCTGGTGATGCCACACTCTCCTGTTTTTTCCCCAAACTCTTTAGCTACTGCTTTCAGACTCATTTAAGTAGCCAAATAAACCTACGGTCACAGTGAAGAATTTGTGTATCCATTTTGCAGTCTGCCCAGCAGTGTTCCTCATAAGTCACTTCTCTACTTTTCCATCCTGTTTCAGTTTGAAAATCTTTTGAGAGAGAGGTAATACGGGCCATACATGATAGCTATGATGGATGAGGCCTGTAGATTGCTTTTTACTCTTGAACATTTTTAAGAGAGGTGAACATTTGCCAACACCTCATCTTGAGAGAAGGGAATCTTTATAGATTTTGCCATTGCACATTGTATTAGTCAGGGTTCTTAGAGAAACAGAAGCAACAGTTATCCATCTGTCAGTATCTATCTATCTATCTATCTATCTATCATCTGTTTATTTGTCATCTATCTATAAATAATTGTCTATCATCATCTTCCTATGGTCTATCTGTCCCTATCTATCTATCTATCTATCTATCTATCTATCTATCTATCTATCTATCTATCGAGAGAGAGTTATTATAAGGAATTGGTTCCTGAGATTATGCAGGTTGAGAATTCCCATCATATGCAGTTGACAAGTTGCAGACTAGGAGAGATGATGGTGTAGTTCCAGCCTGAAAGCCAGCAGGCTTGACAACCAAGAACAAAAGATTCAATTCAAATCCAAAGACAGGAAGGAGCTGGTGTCCTAGCTCACAGAATCAGGCAGAAGGAATTCCCTTACTCATAGGCCTTTTTATTCGATTCAGACTTTCAGCTGAGAAGATGTGGGCCACCACAACTCAGTAAAGCAGATTGTTTTCTCAGCAGAACACTCTGCTTTGCTTAGGCTACTGATTCAAATGTTAATCTCATCCAAAGCATCCTGAGACGCATGCCCCAGATAAGATTAACCACTCACAAATTTTCAGAAATTCTAGCATTTTCAGATTTAAAGTCAGTCATGGACTTTTATAAATATAATGTTAGCAAATTTATATAGATATATACATTTAACTATTTACACACACACACACCCTACCTCCTGTACCCTATCTTTTGAATAGAGAAAGAAGAACAAGAAACATTTAATAGATCTTTAGCACAAAGCCGAATAGCCAAAATTTGACTACAAAGCGCCTCCTTATGTTAGAGATGTAAGTATATTAAGATTCAAATTGTTGTTTATAGTATGTTAATTTCCTCACCATTATTGAATTTTTATTCTCTTTGTTGATTACTTTTGAAGAGCTCTAAAATTTGAGCAATGTGTGCTTTATTCTGTCTACATAGCAAGATGGGAGCCTGAAATCTGATGAGAATTTGGAAAACTAAGTATCCTGTTTACTCCTGAATTTTAAAACTAAATGAGGCTTTCTTTTAACTTTCTTTAGGACATATATGCCTTGTTCAGAGATATTAGGCAGATTATTTATGGCATATTATAAATTTTTATACATTTAAGATATTCTTAACATCATTTTATTGAATTATTTTCCATAGAAAAGGCATTCACGCTACAATTTACTTCTTACCAGAAGAAAGATGTTTTGATTTCAGTATAATGTTATACAATTTAGCAACACAACTTCAATATTCAAAACATATTTACATTCTATCATGAAACATAATTTCACATGGGAAAGTCACACTGCTGTTCTGCCCACACTTGTGAAACATTACAATACAACATGCTGTTTTAATATATCCAAAATTAATGTGCTATGAAGCATTTACATAAAATGCAAAGAACAGAGTATGATGTCCCCCCAAATTATGCATATATACGATTATTTTATCACCTGACAATCATACTGCTTTACTTTTTTTCCCTTAATAATCTAGGAAGCTCAAGGGACTTTCTCTTAAGCAGCAATGATTTTCTGTCAAATCCTTACCTTACATAAGCTAATATACTCTTACGTTTTCTACCTAATCATCACCAAAACCATAAATCTTCCAATGTTACAGAGCTAAGAACGGGATGGAAATAGGCTTGCTGAAATAATGCCTCACACCAACGGGACAAATTCTCCTTTGTATGAAATACAGAAACTTTTTTCCTCAAAAGCAGATGTATTTTAAATTACAACTATCTATGTTGACGAATATCCCATGAAGTTCTGGATGATTATATCCATTTAATGTCTCATGTATTAATGGATTAATACCAATATATTAAATGGCATGACTGAGATAATTTGACTCTTAAGTAGCCCTGCTCATAGAGCATTTTCTTGATAAGAGATCATCTGTTTTATCTCAATTGTCTGACAAGTATGAACGATTTCCAGGCCGGAGTGACTAAAATGACTTTCATCCATTTTAAAATTAATGAATTCTATTCTATTCTATTGGTACAAGAGATTTACCCTCAGTGTAGAGCTGATGTAAGATGAGACTTTATTAACATAGATCTGAGTAGTGGGAAAATCAAAAGAAAGAAGGAAAGATAAGGTCTCCTGTGAGAAGATGCCACCTTGGTCAGAGCTCAAAGAACTTTAGTTGTGGAATAAATTATGTGGAAATAGCTGAGAATCCATTTTGGGGTGCCTAGATAAGCCAAGTGTTTGCTTCCATTTGTCCCCATTTCCCCACGATGCCTTAAGTTGGAGACACAGTGAAATCTTAGAAGTTCCACTTTCAGTAAACCCAAGAGGAGCGTTACCTAGGAAACCAGGTATCTGCATTCTGTCTCTAACCAGCTCTGGGCCTCTTGCCAGTCATGTAACCTCTCTGGGCCACATCAGTTCACATGGTCTTTCATTTTTAAATTAGGCCAAAAGGAATGAGATAACAAATTATGGTTACAGTGTGAAGATTCCAAGAATTGCTGGTAAATAATGCGACGCATACTTGGGATCCTTAAAGTCTGGGAAGTGCTGGTCATTTTCACTCTCTTCGTTCAGTAAGGCCCTGCTAGTGCTTATCAACCCTTCAGGTCAGGTAAATGCTGTAATTACCTTCTGCAGTGCCAAACAGTGAAGGTGAATACAAGCAGAGATGCTTTAAAAAGTGTCAGTTTACCAATAGCTAGAGTCACAAATCTTATTTATATAATTTTAAGCCACCATCATTTTACAGCGTAGAAAACTATGTTATGAAAGTTCCGCAAAATAACTCAGCTACACATCACAAAATATGTACATTAAATCTGAATCTGCCTTATTTAATCATTCTTTAAAGAGGAAAAATAAACAAAAATGTATATTCTAAAACATTTCTTAAGTAGCCAGTTATACTTTAACATAACATAAAGGAATGCTTCCAACTATCTTAAGAAAAGAGTGATTGTTAGTGGACAAATACGGAGGTTTTCCTTTAGAAAACACACTCTGTATAGCAAGGTTGCCAAGGCACTAGAACCAAGAGCAAGGAAGCAAGGCAAATGGTACAGCCACTTTAAAAGAGAATTTGGTGGTTTCTTAGACTATGAACACCATAGAATCGGGCAGTGATACTTTTTGGTATTTATGCAAAGGAGTTAAAACCTTATCCTCACCCAAAAACCTGCTCACAGTGTTTATATCAGCTTTACTTGTAACTGCCTAAACTTGGAAGCAACCAAGATGCCCTTCGATGGGTGAATGGATAAACTGTGGTATGTCCAGACAATGGAATATTATTTAGTTTTGAAAAGAAGTGAGCTACCGAGCCACGACATGGAGGAAATGTAAATGCTTATTATTAAGTGAAAGAAGCCAATCTTAATAACTACATACTGTATGATTCGAACTATACAACATTCTGGAAAAAGCAAAACTGCAGAGACAGTAGAAAAAACAGTGGTTTCTGGGAGTTGGGAGGGAGGGGATAAATAGCAAAGCACAGCATTTTTATGGCAATGAAATATTCTGTACATTTATGTACTATAAAATGACATAGACCTTATAAGGTTTAGATTTTTCTAAGTTTTAAGCTCATCTGCAGTTTACTTTAGTAAACTTTGAAGTGAATTAAAATTCTACTTTTTTTTTTTTTCAAAAATGCTTCAGTATCATTTATTGAGTAATTTTTCCTTCCATTAATTGGTAACCCAGAATCATGAGGGGCTTAAAAATATCGTCAATGATTTTCTGAAGGCAATTTTGTTTTTGTTCCGTATAACTCATTTGTGTTATTTCTGTTGTTAATAGTGATATATTGATGTGTTCAATCAAAGATCTGTATGTGGAAACGTTGCAATTGCATATGGTTCCATTGGGGATCTTTGTTTGACCTTTAATTACGAGACAGGAGGGAATGAGGCAGGGCAGAGCCATTAAAAGAATGACACAGCACTTAGCACCAAGATGGTGGAAGATTCAACTCTCAGTAGAACTCGAGCTTTAATATACACTCTTTGACGTACAATAGCTGCTAAATGGCCCTCCCACAGGTGCCAGGACAGTTTTAAGGCTGACCATAAAAGGTCAAGGGTAGATAGTGGCCCAATTCCTGGGAATCCCTGTCCCTTCCCCAGAGTAGTTGGACTAATCCTCCCACTTGTTAGCATATGAAGCTGTGGAGCCCAGAAAAACTAGCAACACTGTGCCTCATGCCCACTCTCCCTTCTGCGTGAGATGGACTGCACTCTGTCCATGGAGCATCTACGTTTATTTTGAACTAAGCACCCAACCCTCATACCTTGTGGCCTTTCTCTTGCCATTTGCAACAGCCTGCACTCTGTCTATGTAGTATGTATCTCTCTGAATAAATCTACCTTTAATCAGCTGTGGCTGGCTCTTAAATTCTTTCCTGCACAAAGCCAAGGACCCTTGGTGGGTCATGTCCCAGGGGGCTCAACCGAGACCTGGGGCATGGCCATCCCCTCACCCTACATTTTTCCTGTATTAGTTACATCTAATATTCACCTGCATTATTTTCATTCTGATAAAATCATATTCCTGACTGATACTCTTCCCAGATGGTCTTGTGCTCGTGCTTCCAGATTGGATGCACCACGTCACATAAAAACTCCTGAAACTGAAGTGGCATTGGCCCCCTCGAATGCTTTCATTACCAGCAAACACACAGTGCATGGACGGCACACGGCTTCTCTGCCAAAAATTTAGCATGCAATGTTTCTCCCATCCCAGTTCAGTTCAACGGTTTAACTCTATAATCCTCCATAACTGACGCTGCTGCTTGACACCATGGCGTTCATTTTAATATATTAAAAAAAAAAAACAACAGTAACAAATGCACATAGACACACACAACAGAAACAGAAACAGGTGAACAGACAAGAAAATTCTACACAATTGGGGTACAAATAAGGATCTAATAGGTACACATGTGAAGCAGTGTCTTAAAACGAATGCACCTCTTTCAGAAATTACTTATTAGGAAAAGATATGGGGGAATTTAAAGGATGTGGAATGTAACTTACAGACTTTGGCTGTGAAAGCTTGGGGACGTTTGTAAGATAGCCACATTTTAGTAACCCATATCTTTTGTGAGATTAAATCTGTCTGCTGGGACTATTTCTGCATGGATAGAATACAGAGTATTGCAAACTTTGGTGAAGATCAAGCTATCTTTATTAAAGTATTTATCATTTTTACAGCTGAAATTGGTATTAATATTTCAACAAACAATACCAGGGTGCCTTATCTTCTCTTTGTTGACTTTAGTTAAGCACTGTCAGCAGTAGGCTGTTTAGAACAGCTTGGCCTGTTCAAGCAGAATAATTCATCTTAGGATTTGAAGAAAAAAAAAAAAAGCTCACTTAAAATGTGCAGTTGGGAGTACTCCAAAACACAAACTTAGTCTGAAGAATGTAAAACTCAAGAAACTGGGTTGACAGTATTCTTTCCCAGCTTTATGAAAACATTAAAAACCGAGGAAGGACTGTTAACCCCATGGATGTATGTCAAACAAACATACAGACTGAACATTTAGGTTTTCTGTCATTCATCACATAGGATATTACAGATAATTCAGTCAGAATTCATATGTTAAGATCTTCTTGAACAAAATATAACAGGAAAGAGATCAAAGAAACAGAGAGATCAATCCTTCAAATTCAGTAAATGCGACAGGATCTCATAATGTTTAAGCTAAGTGTCACTTGAAGCCATGGACAAACCTAGAGACCAAACTCCATGGTTGAAAGTTAGAGTGACTCTGAGATGAAATGGGTTTAAATGGACTATCCACTTTGAATTTACACATGTTAAGGCCTATTATAGAGCGAGATAAATCATAATTAAAATTCTTTTTGCTACATGGCTGATTATAGTTTACAGAGTTGAATGGATCATTCAGGTCAAAAATCAGACTAAAGAAACAACGTTTAACATTAATAAATATCCAAAACTTATGCTCTTGGTTCACTACTGATAGTGGGGAAGGAAGAGAGAATATTTTTGCTTAATTAAACTCCGAAAGTTCTGATTGTATATTTATGTAAATCAAGAAGTGTTCTTATATGTCAAAAGAAAGACTCTACATTGTATTATCTAATTGAACATTAACATTGTGTAAAATTGTAGACTATTAAGATCTAGAGTTTGTGATAGTTTTTATAACATTCTTTATGCTGATTCAGTGATTTGAGGATCATTCTTTAGCAGCATGAACACCAGTTAATCCTAAGAGATGTGCAGAGAAGCAGCACCCAGGCAGCATCTGTTACGTGGGCTGGTCCCATTCACTCATGTGATCTCTGCTTGACCACAAGTCCTGAGCTGAAATTCAGGGTGAAGGCAGAAGGCAGAAGGCATTTCATTTTGTCTGAATATATGGCAGGATTGTTTGAATAATTTTCAGAACGTTATATACATTTTTAACTTGATGTATGACAGGTTTACAGAAAAATTTACAAATAGTAAATGTCCATCTCTAAGAGTTACCAAAATGTGAATACATCAATGAGAACCACCAAAGTCAAGAAACAGAACACTGCCAACCTCCCAGAAGCCCCTCACCTGTCCTTTTGTAATCACTCCTTATGCCCAATTGTAATCACTATCCTGCTTTCTAACAACATAGCTTTTTTTTTTAAACTTTATGTGAAAGGAAATATAGAGCATGTACTACTTTGTGACTGGCTGATTATATTTGTAAGCGCTATCCTTTATTTTATGAGCAGAAATTTTTCACTTGAATTATCATACAGATTTGAATTAATAGGCAATTGGATGGTTTTCCAGTGTTTGTAGCTAATATGATTTTTTTTTCTTCCAACACTTCAAGTATTCCACTCACTCTCTTGCTTACATAGTTTCTGATGAGAAGGACCAATGTAGTTTTTATCCTTAGGTCTCTATGAAAAAGCATTTTTCTTTTTCTGTGGCTGATTTCAAGATTTTCCTATTATCCTTGGAATTCTGCTGTTTGAATTTGATATACTTCCAGGCAGTTTTTTTGGTTGGATTTTTGTTTGTTTTTCTTGTGATTTTTTTCTGTTGTTGTTTTGTTTTGTTTTTGGGTATTTAACCTGCTTGGTGTTCTTTGAGCTTCCTGGATCTGAGGTTTAGTATCTGTCATTAATTTAGAAAATGTCTTGTTACTTCAGACATTTCTTGTGCTCTCTATCTCTTTTTCTTCTGAGATTACAACAATGCATGTTACACCTTATGAAATTGCCCCACAATTTTTGTATATTCTCTTCTGTTTTTAAACTCTTTATTTTTTTTGCATTTCAGTTTATGAAATTTCTATTGATAAATTTTCAAGCCCAGTGATGCTCTCCTTTGGCATGTCCAGTGTACTGAGGAATCCATCAAGGGCATTCTTCACTTCTGTTATGGAGTACTTGATTCATAGAATTTTATTTTAATTCTTTCTTAGAGTTTCTCTTTACTTGCATTGTCTATCTATTATTGAATTGTATGGTGTCTCATTTCCTAAATAGAACTCTTAATATATTATGCTTATTTTTTTGTATGTTTGTTTTGTTTTTGTTTTTGTTTTTTGTTTTAATTCCTGGTCTGATAATTTCAAAAGATCTGCCATATCTGAGTCTGGTTTTGATGACTGATTTGTCTCTTTAGGCTGTGTTTTTACTTATCTTTTAGTATGTCTTGTAATTTTTTTTTGAAAGCTGGATGTCACATGTCAACCAAAAGGAACTGAAGTAAAAATGCCCTTAGTGTGAGCTTTTATTTTCATCTGGCTGGAAATTGGTCTGTGTTTAGGGTTTGCTGTAGTTGAAGGTGTCAGAGGCTTCAGTTTCCTTTATTTTTTCCTCTCCTTTTGTGTGAACCTCTCTGAAAAATATCTTCTTAAAGAGAGGCTGAGCCTTAAAGATTTTCAGCTGTAATACACTGCCATTCTATTGGTGCTCTGCTGATGTGGGAAGTAGTCTATAATCCCATGATTTTTGTCTCCATCCTTCATCAGGGCTGTGTCTTTTAGCTCTGGCCTTTACAAGTGCTTCTCAGCCTTTTTCCCCAAATAGGTAAAGCAGGAACTCTAGAAGTGTATGAAGTTGAGTTACTTCCCTTTCTCTTGTAGAATAATGATGTGGTACTTGTGCTTGCTTAGGAAGACTTTGTAATGAGGAATATTCCAGATAGATTTCAAAATGATCGTGTCTTCCCAGCCCCTGATAGGAAGATGAGGGTTTTTCTGACTCTTCTCAATGAGAAACTTCTGAGGTTCCTGGAGTCAAAACCCAGAGAAGTGTGGGGGCTCCTAAAGACTGTGGCCACCAAGAGTTTCACATCTTCTACATTTCCCCTCCAGAAACTGACCAAACCTCCATCCTTTACATCACCAGCTTTTGGCTCCAGAAGCTTCTCCTGCAGGTAAGCACATTTCAGCTGTGTTTAGATTTTGGGATGGCAGCTTCCCCTGTGTCTTTAATTCTCAGAAAAGTACTAGAAATATGTATTGACTTTTAGTTCTTTATCTGAATTTTGACTAGTCCTTTGTCCTCATTTTCCCATATCAAGATCCATCAGTCTCCTACAGAAGCTGCACATTTATGAAGAATTTCTCTGGCACACATTTATGAAGTTTCCTGTGTTTGTGGACTCCCACGAATAGTTCCATAACTATGTGTATTTTAAAGTAAAAATATAAAATACCTATATTTATTCACTTCTTTTAGGTTTCAAGGGAGAAATTCATCCACATGATCTAAAGCCACTTTTGTGGCTATGTTATAAAGAGGAAGCAGTAGTTTTAATGTGTGCAAGAAAGCAGTACATTCACTTACTGCCATTGTTCTGGGATTCAACTTTTCTGTGCTTTTCGATTTTTTCTGTGTTTTGATACTCCTAATTCCTGAAAACTTGAGTTTGAATTTAAGAATCATGGAAATATTCGAAAACACCATTTACACTTATTTATCAAATTTAAAACAAAAGCAATATTTAAATGATAATACTCAATGCTTCCTAGTGTTCTATAAGTGGTCATCATGGTCAGCATCTACTTCTCTTCTTGTTTCAAAGATAAATAACCTAGTTACACTACATATAGTTGAACAGATTAGAATTCTTTTTTAAGTAGGATAGTAAGACTGATTCAGCTGGACAAAATTCTGCCAAATTTTCATCGGGTATAATGTTAGCTGTGGATTTGTCATACATGACCTTTATCATATTGATATATGTTCCTTCTATACTACTTTGTTTAGAGTGTTTTTTTATCATAAATGGATGTTGAATTTTATCAAACTTTACTGCATCTATTGAGATGATTATGTTTATGCTTTATTTTGTTAATATGATTTACCATGTTGATTGATTTGATGATGTTCAACCATTCTTGTATCCTTGGATAAAATCCCACTTGATTGTGGTGTGTGATTCTTTTAATGTATTGTAGGATTTTTTTTTTTCTATTTTGTTGAATTTATACACACCAAGAATATTGGCCTATAATTTTCTTGTATGTGTGTTTTTTTTTTTCTGGTTTTGGTATCTGGGTAATGTTGCCTTTGTCATATGTATTTGGAAGATTTTTCTCTCAATTTTTTGGAAGAGTTTGAGAGTCAGGTATTAAATCTTCCTTTAGAATTCATCAGTGCAGTCTGATCTTGGGCTTTTGTTGGCTGGGAGATTTTTTATTAATGTTTCAATCTCCTTATTAGTAATCGGTCTAGGCAGATTTTCTGTTTCTTCATGATTCAGTGTTGGAAAATGACATAGTTCTAGAAATTTATTCATTTCTTCCAGGTTGTCTAGTTTTTGGTGTAAAACTGTCCATAGTGGTCTCTTGTTATCTCTGTATTTCTGTGCGTTTGGACATAATTTCTCTTTCTTTATGACTTTATTCTCTGGATCCCTCTCTCTTTTATTCTGGATAGTCTCGCTAATGGCTTGTCAACTATGTTTACCTTTTCCAAAAATCACCTGTTTCCTTGATCTTTCTGTTTATTTGTCTCATTTATTTCCACCTTTATTTTTAGTATTTCCTCCCTTCTACAAATTTTGCACTTCACTTGCTTTTTTTAATCTGGTTCCTTTAGGTGAAAAATTAGATTGTTTATTTGGGACTTTTCTTATTTCTTGAGATAGGCCTGTATTGGGATGAAATTCCCTTTCAGAACTGCTTTTGCTGCAGTTTAGATATTTTGGTGTGTCATATTTCTGATGTCATTTATCTCTGGGTATTTTGATTTCTCCTTTGGTTTCTTCAGTGATCCATTGCTTATTTAGTAGATATTTGATCTCCACTTTTTTTTTTTATTTTTTGTAGTTTTTTTTCTCTTGTAATTAATTTTTAGTTTCATACCATTGTCATCAAAGAAGACAATTGATAGGAATTTAATCTTCTTTAAATTATTAAGAAGTTTGTTTTGTGAACTAACTTGCCATCTATCCTGGAGAATATTGCATGTACACTTAAGAAGAATGAAGATTCTTCTGGTTTGGGGTTGAATGCTCTGTCATATCTATTAAGTCAATCCATTTTAATATGTGGTTTAAGTCTAATGTTTCTTATTGATCTGTCTTTGTCTATTGATTTATATTGGCCTAAATGATCTATACATGATGTAATTGGGAATTAAAGTCCTCTATTATTATTGTATTGCTATCAGTTTCTCCCTTTAAGTCCATTAGTATTTGCTTATGTGATTTCTTTTTGGTTTTTGTGACTCTAGTATATGATTTTGATTTATGGTTACCCTGTTTTTCAAGTATGTTAACCCTTTACTATATCTGTTTACTTTAGACTGATAGTCATGTAGTCTTAAACATATCTTAAAAAGAACAAAGAAAAAAAATAAGAGAGAGAGAGAAAAAAAATCTATATTTTCTTGCTCCCTTCTTCTACCTTTTATGATTTTGATATTCTTTATTTTTATTTATTTTTCTACATCTTCATGTTTATTCTCTTGCAACTCACTGTAGTTATCTCATTTACAATTATGGTTTTTCTCATTTGTGTAGCTTCCTGTCTCTTTTCTATTTAGAGTAGACTTTTCAATATTTCTTTTAGTATAGGTTTAGTTTTGCTGAATTCTTTCAGCTTTTGCTTGTCTGTGAAATTATTTCTCTCTCCTTCTCCTCTAAAGGACAGTCTTGCTGGATAGATTATCCTAGGTTGCAGCTTTTTCTCATTCAGGACTTTGAATATATCTTGCCACTCCCTTCTGGCCAGCATTGTTTATGTAGACAAAATCAACTGAAAGCCTTATGGGGGTTCCCTTGTAGCTAATTTTGTTTTTCTCTTGCTGTCTTTAGTATCATTTATTTATCTTTAGCCATCTTAATTATATTATGTCTCGGCATAGGTCTGTTTGGGTTCTTCTTGTTTGGGACCCTCTATGTTTCCTGTACTTGGATATCCGTTTCCTTCTTTAGAAAGTTTTCAGTCATGATTTCTTGAAATACCTTTTCAATCCCCTTTTCTCTTTCGTCTCCTTCTGGGACCCCTATTATCCACAGGTTGGCATGCTTTTTATTATCCCGTAGGTCCCTTATATTGCTTTCATTGGTTTTTACTTGGTTTTCTGCTTGCTGTTCTGATTGGGTGACTTCTGTTATCTTGTCTTCTAAGTCATTTATTCATTCCTCTACACTACATAGTCTGCCTTTGAGTGCCTTTCGCTTGGCTCTTATCTCAGCCATTGAGTTTTCTGCTTTGCATTGTCTCCTCTGTATAGGTTCTATTTCCTTTTCATAGTATTCTCTGTTTCTATTCATAGTCTCTCCTACTTCCTTCGGTACTTTTATCACCCTCTTTTTGAAGTCATTATTTCGTAGAATGTTGAGGTCTATCTCATTGTTTATTTTTTCAGGGAACTTCTCTTTTTCTTTTAATCAGGAGTGGTTCCTCTGCTTCTTTATTTTACTTATATTTCTCTGGCTCTAGGATTTAGGATTCAGGTATCTACTGTGGTCTTGAAGGGCTTTTTTAAAAATTTAAAGTGGGAGCATTCTTGTGCAGACTGTGTGCATCTAGTAGTTTTGTTGTGAAGGCTTTTCTTACGATGGATGGTTGCCACATCTTTCTTCCATGTGTGTTGGCTGTTGTCGCTGTGATTGGGGGTTTGGTTGGTGTTGTGATGATCAGAGCCTGCCCTGGTTGTTGTTGAGTGGGGTCTCTTTTTTTGTTCTGTGGTTTTCACAGCTTTGACAGGGCCACTCCCCTTTTGCTGCAATAAGACTTCTAAATGCATTTCTGAGCTGTGGTGTGTGGTAGGCACACCACTTTAGCTTGGAAAAAGAGTCACTGTGTATATCTCAGGAGGAGATGTCTACTGGGAAGTGCCCTCTGTGGTGTTGTCTGTCACTTGTTTTGAGGGCTTACAAAGTACTCTTTGTTGACACTACCTTTATGTCCTCCTTAGCTGTGGGAATGTCAGCCACTCGTTCTAGTGCCCCCCAGGATCTGAGCCCCAGGAACCACCAGTGTAGATCCACCAGTGTCAGGCACTAGGAGCTGCCATAGCAAGTGTGCAGTCACACAGCTGAATCCTTGGTGCGACACAGGGTCAGTGCGGACCGCAGTCCTGTCTCCGTGTGCAGCGTGGTATGCCAGCCTGCTTACCTGCTGCCCTTACTCGCCCCCACCATGTGCCAGAACTCTGCCCACCACCTGTTCATCCCAGAGGTGTAGGTTCTCAAAGGTACCAGCAGAGCAAATCCACCCTCTCTGCCTGGGGCTGTAGAGAAGTCTCAGTCCTGCCTATGAAATTGCAGGGCCCCTGAGTATGGATTCAGCTTTCAGCCCCACTTACATGCAGCAGTGATGGCTATGACCAAGCCTCACCTCTCTTCTTGAGAAAACACACCAACAACGGAGCCAAGCAGAGACAGAGGCTACGGCACAGCTGTGCTGTGCCTCTTCCCACCACAAACACCAGCAGTGATGCTTTGGGGGGGGGTCCCAGGCTGTTACGTTCTGCACACACACCCAGCCAGAGCTCACACTGCCCTCCAGTTCCCTGAGGCTGCCTCTGTGCAGCGGGCTCCAGCCATTGTCCCAGGCTCATCACTGATCTCCAGCATCCAGTCCTGGCTCATCCCCGCTGGCTTACATCTAGGGCTGGGAAGTACAGGGACCCTCCATGCCAGTTTCTCTTAGTTCTATCTGCCAGTCTCTGCTTCTGTCCCTGCTGACCTCCCTGCTGCAGAGGGGGCATCCCAGTGTGAGGGTGCCTTCCTTCCTTTGCCTCTCCTTCCCTGCCGAATGGGTCTTGCACCAATTTTCTTTTCCTTTTCTTTTTTTCTTTTTTTTTTCTCTTACCAGATTTTGTGAGAATCCTCCTGTATTTCGAAGTGAGAAACACTCTGCCAGAGTTCAGTAGGTGTTCTGTGTGATTCAATGTGAATCTCTCTACTTTGATATCTTGGCACCTCCCTCCTACATCATTTTATATTATGTATCCTTTAACTTATTATTGGAATTTTAGTACATTTTTCTTTTAACTTCTATGTTTGCTTTATAAGTGATTGATTCACTGCCTTCATTACAAATTTATCTTTTCCAGTGAGATTTTTATTTTCATATGTTTTCTTACTAATTAGTGATTTTTTTAGTTTGAAGAAGTCCCTTAACATATTTTTGTAGATTAGTTTTGTGGCGATGAACTCTTTTAGCTTTTGCTTACCTTGGAAACTTTTAATTTCTCCTTCAATTCTGAATAATAGTCTTGCTGTTTAGATAATTTTTGGTTCAAAGTTTAGTTTTGCTTTGTTTTGTTTTGTTTTTCCAGACTTTAAATGTGTCTTTATACTTCCTTCTGGTCCCTGAGTTTTCTTCTGAGAAATCTGCTGATAGCTTTTTCCCTGAACATAACTTTTTTTTTCTTTTTCTCTTGCTTTTAGAATTTCTTTAGCCTTAGTTTTTGTCATTTTATTTATAATAAGTTTTGATGTGGGTCTCTTTAGGCTCATCTTATCTGAAATGCTCTGAACATCCTTGACCTGGATGTCTATTTCCTTCCTCAGATTAGGTAAAGTTTCAGACAATATTCCATCAAATAATTTTTCCACTTTCTCTCTTCTCCTTCTGGGACTCTTATAATGTGAATGCCATTCTGCCTGATGTTGTCCCAAAGGTCCTTAAGGTATTTCTACTTCTAAATTTTATTTTCATTTTGTTGCTCTGTATGGGTAAGTTCCATTGCTTTGTCTTCCAACTCACTGATTCATTCATCTACTTCATCTAGTCTGGTGTTGACACCCTCTAGTGCATTTTTTAGTTCAGTTTTAGCTTCTGTTCTGTATTTTTTTATCTCTTTATTTAAGTTGTTATTGTGTTCATGCATTTAGTGAGCAACTCTATAACCAACACTTTGAACTCTTTATTTTGCAGATTCCTTATCTCCATTGTTTAGTTCTTTTTCTGAGGATTTCTGCAATTTTTTTTTTCAGTTAGAACTATCCTCTGTCTCCTCATTTTGCCTTAATTTTTGTTTGTTTCTATGTGTTCAGTAAATCAGAATCTTCTCCCAGTCTTGAAGGAGAGTCCTTATAGAAGAAATTTCCTGGGCAGCTTAGAAGCACAATCCCACTTACCCACCAGAGCCAGGTCCCCAAGGGATGTACTCTCCTATTGTAGCAGGACTGAGACTGCTGCTATGGTACACCAGTGGATGATGCCGGCTCCTTGGAAGAGCTGCACTGTTGGATGGGGTTATTGCTTGGCCGGCTGTGGAACTTGGCCAAGGCACAGGATGAACAGGGCTCTCAGCAGGGTACATCTGCTGGAGCTAACAGGTTAAATGGAGATGTCCAAAATAGCACCCATCAGTGCTGATATTAGCAAGGGAGGGTGACATTACAAAAATGACTCCTGCCAGTGTCTCAGTCCCTGGGGAGTGCCCCAGTTGGTTCTTGCAGATACTTCAAGATGAGTAAGTGGGTTTTCTTTATCTATGGTTTGTGTTTTTCAATCTGATATTTGTGTACTGTTTTTTGGGTCAAGTGAGTCTGCATGCAAGTCCTTTATTAGCAGGTTTTCTGTTCTCTGTAGTTTTATATTTTTCCTGTATGCATTTCTCACTGATTTTCAAAATCAGGTGTTTTGGAGGCTTGTGGTTTCTGTGCCAGATCTAAGGGTTGGGTGCCTGACAATCTAGGGATTGGCGCTCACTCCTCAGGGAAATTAACCACACTTTTGTGATCTTTCCTGACTATGGATTACCACAGCTGGGGTTTGGTTTTATCCTTGACATAAGCCTATCTCTTCTTCTCCCACTCTCCTCAATGCTTCCCTTTTACCATTTTCGTGAAAACTCTCTTCATCCAATTTTGTGGTTCCTTTCAGGGATAATTATTCCATATATAGTTGTAGATTTGCTGTGTCCATGATAGGAGGTGAGTTCAGGATTTTCTGATGCTACCATTTTGAACCTTCTCTTTGAAGCAGGTTATTACAAGCTCTAAGTAACAGGATCCCCACAGGAATGTGAAGGTCAGGGTCACAGGAAGTGGGATCACTGGGGACGTGACAGAGCACCTTGCTGCAGGCAGGGCTGGTCTAAGGAAGGTGAAGCAGCTTCTGACCTCCTGACAGCAGCCTTTGCCCTCACTACCCCCAGGGCAGGTTTATTTCAATACAGTGGCTTTAACAGACACGTTTCACCATTGTTCAGGTTGTAATAAATTGGAAACATAAGCATGGTATTTGAATGAATGGTCTATTTGAAGAACTGATGAAAAGACAAACTAAAATGAGAATATCAAATGTGAAAATCCACATCTTGACATTATTAAAAACAAAGACAGCAGTAGATATTTTTAAATACTATGTGTGGACAGATATATATTCCCATTTAATCTCCAAATAAATTGTAGTTATTTTCATTTTATTTTTACTGATGTGAAAGCTAAAATTGAAAGAGATATTTGAATCTTATACCAATTCTCTTGCCTGCTGTCTGGTGTAACCATAGAGATTGCAACATGCAAATAAAGCTTTCAGATTAATTTTATATTGCCTGTGATTTTTTTTTAACATCTAATAGAGTTTTCTGAAAGCAAACTATGAAATAATCTGGAAATTAAATACTTACCAGAATAATAATTATCATAAATGCTGCCAATCAATATCATTTCCTTCACACATGTCCCTTTCTTTAATACCAATCTGTAAATTGAACTACAAACATGACTCATTTAAAATTTATTTAGTAAGCAAATTATAGAAGACTTTATTGATTTATAAATTATTCATTATACTGAAATTCAATGGCATAAGCCTGTGTAAGGCTATAGAATCTTGAACTCTAATGAAATGCAAATAATATAGTTCAACACCTTCATTTTACTAATGAAGAAAATCACTGTTAAAGAAGTTATTTTCCATAGATTAAAGTTCCAGTTTGCATATTTGAGTACACACAAACACACGTAACTTTTCCCCTAATCTCAGAAGATGGTGAAATAACTCAAAAAAAAGTGAAATTGTTTTTTAGGGAGAGCCAGGATAATCATGTGCAGTATCTCCAGGAATAGCAGACTGCTGATATTACATGGGGCTTTTGAAAAGTGTAAGGTTAGCAAACTTTCAAAGATGTGAATTTGTGCTTACTTGTGTAAGCCTATTGGTGATTGATTAACTCTCAGAAGTCTCAGTACTAGAGTGAGCACGTTCCTGATCGGCCGAGGTTCAGAAATGAAAAGCTGATACTGACTGTGTGGCTGGCAGAATATTTTTACCAAGACAAAATGTTCTTGATATGTTCTGTGAATTTAAAAGCAGTCTAGTGGTAGCTGTTACCATGGTTACAAAATAATCTGTTTCTTCCTTAAGAGTATGAGATTTATTATTTTTATTATTTTATTATTATTAGTTTCTTTTTCCCCCTCAGGAAATGCTGCAAGAAACATCACTAAGGATTGTGTAAATCTTCACCACTGTTCTTGATTCTCTTTTAAGATGAATGTTTTTTCACAAGCATTCAACTTTTTGTTTGTGTCCACTGGAATTATCCTTTTTTTTTTTTTCCTTCTTACTATCAGGATGTGCTCTGCAGAAGGCTTTGAAATTCTGGTTCACAGACACTGGACAACTGTGAGACCAATAAGTAGTCCTAAAAATATAATAAGAAAGGACTAGACAACACTTTGAAAGCTTGGAGAATATTTCCCAGGATTACATAACTGAAGAGATTCCAGTCTTCCCAAGCCAATCTAAATAGATGCAGTACTCAGTCTTGAACTTCAAAATACATTTCTATATCATAACTATAGTAATGAATCAAGTACATCAGAAAGTGTTAACAGTGATGAAAAAAAAATCCCCACTTTCCTAGTTTGCCAAAAGAAAATTTAAGCCCAGTCTATTATTCCTAACTACTTGGGCACAAGAAATTGGATGTGCTCCCAGGGCTGAGGCTATGTAATACGTATTATGTCAGATTTTTGATGCCAACCAAATTTCTTCAATTCATATTGGTGTGATTAGAATCCTTAGAAGTCAGATCTACTGGTTAGTATGTGTGTCCTTAGTAAGAATGTTTTGCACTCATATAATTTATAAACAAAAATTTTCTACTGTGTGTATTTTATATGCTTGGAATAGTCTAATATCACCACAGAACAATTAGCCCTGAGTACAAGAATCTGATTTCCTGCGTAGGAAACAAACCAAACCAGATCATAGAAGATGTGATCAACCAAACTTAGTGGCACTGTGTATTGTCTATGGGGGTTGTAATAACAAATGGATACTAATGCCAGTATATATGTGAATTATAGAATTAACTCATTTTAAATATTTAGTCTTTTTTATTTTTGATATTTGATTTGAATTATTACTAAAGAAACTGCATATACAAATGATACATGATAAGTATGGCTGCAGAATAAGCCAATGCATATGATAATGGCCTTTAATTGTTACATAAGTATAGTTGTATCAACTCTGTCCTAAATGTCTATTATGAGTACCATTCTGGTATCACATAAGGCTATTTATTTATTTACTCGCTAGGATATCCAAAATCAAAGTTCTCATTAGCAACATTAATTTCAGGTACAGCTATCATTTGCATTTACTCAGCTTATGACAAGTTATGACACATTCAGCAGACTTTCAGACTGATTATATCGATAGTAAATGGGAGAACTCAGTTATCAGGTAGGGAAATGATTGCCTCTAGGAAGTCTTGACCAGCACGTTATTATTGGTAAAAGAGCATGAAAGATTAAGTCAAATGCATGTAAGCTGAAACCAGTAAATATAGCAAGTCCAACAAAAGTATAATAAGCAAGAGTTATGTAAATTAGTTTGTAACATATAAAATAATTATATTCCAAGCTTCTTGAGTAGAAGCTGCCTACTTCATATGGTTATCTGCTTGTTTTAAGGATCCAGGTAAGCGGCAAATCTCCATGAACCATCCGAAGGATCTCTGTGGGGCCTAAGTTAAAGACCTTGTTTTCCACTTCTTTCAATTTCTTATTGGATAGGTGATTTCACTTTAATTGTGAAATATGGAACCAACTATTAATGGCTAATTTAAGTATATCGGTGGCAGTTAACAATACCTGAAAGGAACTTTCTACCAAAATTTAAAGCAGTCTTTACTGATGTCTTTTCCAATTACTGAATCATTAGATCATCCATTTTTAGGTCATGGTGTGAGCCAGTTAATTAAAATCTCTCTCCCTCTCTTTTTCCCTTTCTCTATTTGTAAAATAAACTTACGATAAATATGTATATATGTATAGTAAATATGTATATATTTACAACTGACCCTTGTTCAGCACAGGTTTGAACTGCATGGGTTTATTTATGTACTATTGTTTTCCATAAATATATTGAAAAAACTTTTGAAGACTTGCAACAATTTGAAAAAACTAACAGATGACCCATGCAGCCTTTAAATGGTGAAAAAAATTTAAGAAAAAGCTATATATGTCTTGAATGCATAATATGTATACAGATACTAGTCTATGTTATCATTTAAGAGCTTAAAATATACACAAATCTATAACGAAAAGTTAAAATTTATCACAACTCAGAAAGAGACTACATGGTGCCATTCATAATCAAGAGAAATATAAATAAACATAAAGAGGCAGTATTAAATCATAAGTGCATAAAATTAACTGAAGTACATGCTGTACTACTGTAATAATTTCATAGCCATCTCCTGTTGCTATTGTGGTGAGCCCAAGTGTTGCAAATATACACTAAAAATACCCTGTGATGCTAATTTTCTCCACGTAAGCAGTATATCTCTCCAGTAAACTGTGTATTGCAGTAAAAAGCGATCTCCCGCAGCTCTCCCATATTTTTTATTGTGTTTAGTGCGATACTGTAAACCTTGAATAACACCATGGGACCCATATGAAGTGCCACTAGTGATAATGGAAATGGTCCCAAGAAGCAGAGAAAAGTCTTGACATTACAAGAAAAAGTTGAATTGCTTGATATGTACCATAGATTGTGGTCTGCTGCTACAATTGCCCGCCATTTCAAGATAAATAAATCCAGGATAAGTACCAGTGTGAAAAAAGAAAAAGGCAATCTGTGAAGCCCTCACGGCAGCTATACCAGCAGGTGAGAAAACTTTGCACTTTTTGGGAAATACCTTTATATCTCATATTGAAAATGCAGCTTTTATGTGGATAGAGGATTGTTATAAAGAAGGCATACCTACAGAGTCTAATATGATTCGAGAGAAAGTGAAGTCATTGTATGACAACTTAAAGCAAAAGGAAAGTGAAGGATCTAAAGCTGGAGAATTTAATGCCAGCAAAGGATGGTTTAATAATTTTAGAAATAGGTTTGGCTAAAAAGAATGTCAAGAGAACATGAGAAGCAGCTTGTGTTGACCAAGAGGCAACAGACAAGTTCCCAGACACTACAAGAAAAATTATTGAGGAGAAAGGCTATCTGCCTGAACAAGTTTTTAACACAGACAAAAGTGCTCTATCCTGGTGGAAAAAAATGCCAAAAAGGATATTTATTACCAAGGAAGAGAACAAGCCCCAGAAGTTAAGGCAGAGAGAGATAGGCTAATTCTACTGTTTTGTGCAAATGCTGTTAGGTTTAGGACCAGGAATGCCTTTATCTGTAAAGCTGATGACCGCTGAGCCTTGAAGGGAAAAGATAAACACCAGCTGCCAGTCTTCAGGTTGTACAAGAAGAAGGCCTGGATGGGGAAAATCTTTTTTTCTGGTTTTTTTTTTTTTCATTGATGCCTTGTTCCTGAAGTCAGAAAGTACCTTGCCAGTAAGGGACTGCCTCTTAAAGTTCTTTTGAAATTGGGCAATACCCTTGGCCATCCAGAACTCCAGAACCCCCTAAGTTCAATGCCATAGGCATTAAAGTTGTCTGCTTCCTCCAAACATAATGTCTCTAATTCAGCCTCTAGATCAGGAGTCAAAGTACCTGTAAGTCTCATTACACACTGTACCTGATGGAAAGGATGGTCAGTCTTATAGAAAGGAACTCCAATAGAGAGAAAATCATGAAAGTCTGGGAAGGTTATACCATTGAAGATGCCATTGTTGTTATTAGAAAAAGCTGTAAAAGCCATCAAGCCCAAAACAATAAACTCCTGCTGGAGAAAACCATATCCAGATGTTATGCATGACTTCACAGGATTTAGGACAGAAGCCAATTAAGGAAATTATGAAAGAGACTGTGGATATGGTAAAAAGGAAAAAAGAAGAAGAAGAAAGAAGAAAGAAAGAAAGAAAGAAAGAAGAAGAAGAAGAAGAAGAAGAAGAAGAAGAAGAAGAAGAAGAAGAAGAAGAAGAAGAAGAAGAAGAAGAAGAAGAAGAAGAAGAAGAAGAAGAAGAAGAAGAAGAAGAAGAAGAAAGGAGAAGGAGAAGAAGAAGAAAGGAGAAGGAGAAGAAGAAGAAAGGAGAAGGAGAAGAAGAAGGAGAAAATAAAGGTTGGGGGTGAAGAGTTTCAGAACATGGGCCCTGGAGAAATTCAAGAGCTAATAGACACCACACCAGGGGAGTTAGGAGAAGACTTGACAAAAATGAGTGTTTCCAAACCACTGCCAGACAACGAGGAAGAAGGCAAAGAAGAAGCAGTGCTAGAAAATAAATTGACATCAGACAATTTGGCAGAGGGGTTCAGATTATCTAAGACTGCTTTTAACTTTTTTTTTTTTTTTTTTTTTTTTTTTTTACAAAGGAGAGTCTTATATGATAAGGGCACTGAAACCAAAGCAAATGGGAAAGGAAGGATTGGTACCACAGAAAACTATTTTGTAGTGAAATTAAAAAGCAAAAGGGTCAGACAGAAATTATGATGTATTTTTGTAAAGTTACATGGAGTGTGCCTACCTCTCTGACCTCCCCTTCCACCTCCTTCTCTGCTTCTGCTTCTGCCACCCCTGAGACAGCAAAATCAACCCCTCCTCTTTCTCCTTCTCAGCCTTCTCAGTGTGAACAGAACGAGGATGAAGACCATTATGATGATCCACTTCCACGTAATGAAGAGAAAATAATCATCATAGTATACAATTAATACACTTATCTGCTGTACATGTGTGAGAGCCTTTGTGTGAAAATCTAATAACTGTATGGCAAGAACTGTATAGACATTTTTGTGTTGTCATGGCCTGAGTATTCATCGTGTAGAACACCATGTACAAGACTTGTATGGAAGTGGATACATACCCTTACACAGGCATGAAGTGAGTGATATTTAATATGAACTTGATAATGTGCTAGTTTTCTTACTGTTCTATGACTTGGCTTTCAAAGAATTACATTGCTGAATGGTACGCCTCTTTCTTATGTAACTGGAGACACTGAGTAATAGCTGATTCTCATAGGTAAGATGGTACAATTTTTCCAATACTGTATTATGAATATGACTGTAATAATGTATGTCATAAATTTTGTAATGATTCATTTATTAGTGTCAAGGCTAGGGTATCATAAAGCAATAGAACCAATTATCATAGGCTGCCATAAAGTAATCATACTGCTGCCTCTTTGTTATCAATGTATGAATAATTATACTGTAAGCAAATGCAATCTCTTTTTTACATCTTTTCATTTTTGGTGTCTAATGTTAGTAATATATGTAACTCCTACAGTGTTTTGTATGATATGAGACAATATTGATATAGGTACTGATAGACAATTCATCTTACAGAGAATATAAAGTTACAGTATTGATAAATACAATACAGCACTGTAAGTGTATGTTCTTTTCCTTATGATTTTCTTAATATTTTCTTCCCTCAAGCTTACTTTATTAGAGGAATACAGTACATAATATATGTAACATATTAAATATTTATTAATTGACTGTTATTGGTAAGGCTTTTGGTCTACAGTAGACTATTCATCATTAAGTTTTGGGAAAATCAAAACAAGTTATATGTGAATTTTTGATTGTGTGGTGTGTTTGCACCCTTTACCCCTGTATTTTTCAAAAATCAAATTTTTTTCTTTCTTTCTCTCTTTCTTTTTTATTTTCTTTTTTCTTTCTTTTCTTCCTTTATTTATATTTTGTTTATCCTTTTGGTTCTGTTTCTCTGAAGAACCCTAACTAAATGCAGGCCTTAGTACCAAGAGTGGTTCTAGAGGAACAGAATCATAAAAATTAGTTTTTTTTAAATTGGTTCTAGGGTTTCTGAAATTGGTTCTCTAGTTTGATTAGATTTAAAGACACTAACGACTATTTCTAGTAGTAGAGAACACTGATAATTTACCATGTTATGTAACAATGGGTATATGCAAATTACAACTGATAAATACTCTTATTCAAATACTCATGAGGCAAGGTTCTCCAGGAGGCTGTATATGTTCTGAATTAGAATCCAATACGTGGTGCTGTTTCTCCATCAGTAGGATTAACATGTCCAAGAATCAAAGGATGGAAATGGGCATAATACCACTCACGATTCATTAATCCCCCTAGTGATCCACTAGAACAAAATTTTTGTCTAGTCCTTATGAACTTCTATTCTGCTGATTGACATGTCTTAATTCCAAAGTGAAGAATATTTCCACCAAGACACATATGCATTTAATGAGAAGACTGATACCTAGTCATTCTGGGCTATTTATTCCCCTGAAAGAACAGAGAAAGAAGAGATACTGTGCTGGCAAGGGTGATTCATCCTGATTACTGAGAAGAAATTGGGCTGCTACTTCACAATGTAGATAAGGAAGAGGATACTGGAGATCCCTTGGGGCATCTCTTAGTACTATGATGCCCTGTGAAGAAAATCAAGGGAAAACTACAACAATTCAATTCAGGAAGGGACACTAAAGGCCCAGATTCTTCAGAAATAAAAATCTGAATTACTCCAAAAGGTAAAGAACCAGGACCAGCTGAGATGTTTGCACGGGGAAAAGGAAATATGGAATAGGCAGTGGGAGAAGATAGTTATGAATACCAGCTGTGGCTACTTTGAAAGTACAGAAAGGAGTACTGCTCTTGGTATGAGTATCTATTTTTATTTTACTATGAATAAAATAAAATGTACACACATATTTTACTATGTGTATATCAAAAATCTTTGTTTTTTCTCTTATTCCTTTATCATATAACATATAATGAATTGAAGTCACATCCGAGTATGTAAAAATATTTGTTGACTTTACGTCATAGTATTTCAGTTACAAGTAGAAGCGTGAACATCATCCAAAGACTTTGCATCCTCTTCTAGGAAAATGGTTACCACATTTTCAGTTGAGTATAGAATAATTTAAACCATGTTAGACAGAATGATTACTTTGCTATTGTCTTTATTGGAAGTATGGTTTAAGAAAATGTGTATGGGGGACAAATGTGACAAAGGGTGGATCTGTAGAGGATAATTTTAAGTATCAACTTGGCTAGGCTATGGTGCCCAAATATCTTTATCAAACACTAGTCAGAGTGTTGCTGTGGAAGTATTTTGTTAGATGTAATTGGCATTTAAATTAGTAGCCTTTGAGTATACAGATTACCCTCCATGAGGAAGGTGGGCTTCACCCAATCTATCAAATGCCTTAAGAGAAAAATATTCCCCTTGAAAAAAAAGAACGCTGTTCCCAAATAACCTTTAGACCACAATATCCACTCTTCCCTGAGTCTCTAGTTTACCTGCCTCCTCCCCAAATTTCACACTAGCCAGCCCTCATAATCACATAGTCAGGTGAGTTGATTTTTAAAAATCTCTCTCTCTCTCTCTACATACATTCGTGGATACACATATCATATTGGTTCTCTCCAAATAGCTATGAAATAAAATATTTAGCTTCTTCTGTTTTCTCACAAATAGATTAGAAGTGAGTGACATTAAACACATGTATAATTTATTGTTAACTAGTAATCTATCATACACAATCTACAGATAAATAACATGTTGAAACTGAAGTAAAATAAAATAAACTGAAAGAGATTTGCCTATGCAATTCATATTTACTTTAAATTATATAATTTACTTGATTTTCTGATTTTTTCCTCAAAAATTTAAATTATAGAACAAAAATGATAGTGAATTAAAAAAAGGAATAATGAATGATGAGGAAATAAATGCTACCAAAAAGAAAAAAAGATAATGAGAAACTAAGGATAAGACAATAAGGAAGTGGGAAAGATAAAATAAAAGAGCACAGTAGTAAAAGGGACCAGTAAAAGTAGAAAGGAAAAAGGAAACACACTTCAAAACATTTTCCTGGTCTCAGTTTCTAAATTTCTTCACACCTTACCTTTGGATTTGTACTATCCTGATTCAGTGGCTCAGAACTTTTTTCCCCCAACTTTCTATAACCAGTGTTCATTCTCACAACACCTGATTTTGGGGGAGATTGGAAATAGGTAGTAGGCAGTAAGCCGCCATACAATTTTTTTTTTCCCAGTGGTAAAGAAGTCACAGATACAGAAACTGGCAATATTTAAAAACAGTACTGCCTGGATTATTTTCCCATTCCAATAAACCTACCCACAGACAGGACAGACATCCAGACACACACACATACACACACATGCATTACTTCTTTTATGTAAATGTTAGCCCTTTTAAATTCAAAAGCTGAGAATGCCCTCAGCCTTTTAAGATCAGAGCATACAGTTACCTGAGAGGATTGTGCCCTCTGCCATGTGCATCACTACACATAAAAATGTTTCTACTGAGTTGTGATGAATGAGAGGCAGCAACCCCACTGTCTGTTCTATCTTCCTTCTATTCCCATATGCATCCCTCCCAAACTCAAAGTATCAAAGGTGTCACAGAAATAGAGTGCTGAAAAGGTGAGTAAGGACACTGATGCTCAATCACACACACATAAAGGGTGGATGCTGATCTTTGTATTATGATTTTCAGTGTAACATTTTTTTTCTTTTTCTTTTTTTTGCTGATAATAACTGATGGCTTAGAAAGGGATGAAGGGGGAAGAATACGAGATTATAAAATGTAATGTTTCTTGAGTGCTTCCTATAACTTAGGATGCCAAGAGCTTTGCATATGTAGTTTCATTTAATACTTGCATAAAGTCAAAACTATTATTATCTGTAATTTACAATGATGAAACTAAAAATTAGAGTAATATCTTATTTAATATTACATAAAAGCTGTGCTGTAAATTCACTACTTTTATTTAATCCAGACTTTCACTGTTCAAATATTTATGTAGATGTGGGACTGTCAGAAACCTGCCTTATAATCTACTTGTGCCCCTTGTTTCCATTCCTTTGAAGAGATTAATCAAAGATCCTCTGTCTGTGATATGAGGTACATTTTGTTCAAATAATGTGTTTAAGTGTGTAATAAGCATGAAGTAAACAACTATATGGCAATAAATGGACAACTTAGAGGAAACGGACACATTGCTAGAAACATACAGTCCACCAAAACTGAATCAAGAAGAAATAGATCATTTGAACAGACCACTCACCAGAAGTGAAATAGAATCAGCAATAAAACCTCCCTGCAAACAAAAGTCCAGGACCAGATGGCTTCACTGGTGAATTCTATCAAACATACAAAGAAGAGATAACATCTGTCATTCTCAAAGTCTTACAAAAGATTGAAGAGGAGGGAATACTCTCAAACTCATTGTATGAAGCTACCATCACCCTGATATCAAAGCCAGACAAAGACACTATCAAAAAGGAAAGCTATAGGCCAATATTGTTGATGAACATAGATGCAAAAATCCTCAACAGAATATTAACAAACAGAACTCAACAAAACATAAAAAAGATCATACACCACATCCAGTTGGGTTCATCCCAGGGACACAAGCATGGTTAAACATACATAAATTAATCAGCATGATACACCACATTAACAAGAGATAGGACAAAAATCACATGGTCATCTCAATGGATGCAGGAAAGGCATTTGATAAATTCAACATCCATTAATGATAAAAATTCTTACCAAAGTGGGTATAGAGGGAACATATCTCAACATAATAAAAGCTATTTATGACAAACCTACAGCCAGCACAACACTCAATGGTGAAAAGCTGAAAGCCTTTCTGCTAAACTCTGGAAAAAGACAGGATACCACTCTCACTACTTCAATATAGTATTGGAAGTCCTAGCCATAGCAATTAGGCAAGAAAAATAAATAAAAGGGATCCAAATTGGAAGAGAAGAGGTAAAATTGTCATTATATGCAGATGACATACTATATATAGGAAACCATAAAGGCTCCACACAAAAGCTACTGGAGCTAATAACATAATTCAGCAAGGTAGAAGGAAATAAGATTAACATACATAAATCAGTGGCATTACATTACACTAACAATGAAATATCAGAAAAGGAAAGTAAAGAAACAATCCCTTTTGAAATTGCATCCAAACAGATAAAATATTTAGGAATAAATCTGATCAAGGTAATGTGGAGATTTATATGTGGAGAACCACAAAACACTGACTAAGGAAATTAAATATGACTTAAAGAAATGAAAAGATATCCCATGTTCTTGGATTGGAAGAATTAATACTGTTTACATGGCCATACTACCCAAAGACATCTGTAGATTTAATGTGATTCCTATCAAATTACCCAGGATATTTTTCACAGAATTAGAACAACTAAAATTTATATGGAAGAGCAAAAGACCAAGAATTGCCACAGAATTACTGAAGAAAAAGAATGAAGCAGAAGGAAAAACTATCCCAGACTTTAGACAATACTACAGATACAGTGATTAAAACAGCTTGGTATTGGTATAAAAACAGACATGTGGATCAATGGAACAGAATAGAAAGCCCAGAAACAAATCCACAAACTTTTGGTAAATTAATCTTTGATAAAGGAAGCAAGAACATACAATGGAGTAAAGACAGTCTCTTCAGCAAATGGTGTTGAGAAAACTGAAAAATGGCATGTAAATCAATGAAGTTGGAATATTCCTTCACACCATACACAAAAATAAACTCAAAATGGCTTGAAGACTTAAAAATAAGACAAGATACTATAAACCTCTTAAGGAACCATAGACAAAACATTATCTGACATAATCTCAGCAATGTTCTCCTAGTGCAGTCTACCTAAGCAGCAGAAATAAAAGCAAAAATTAACAAACAGGACCTAATTAGACACATAAGCTTTTGCACAGCAAAACAAAAAGACACCCTAAGGAATAGGAGAAAATATTTGCAAAAGATGAGACTGACAAGGGCTTAATCTCCAGAATATATAAATAGCTCATACAACTTAACAACAAAAAGCAAACAACCCAATCAAAAAATGGGCAGAAGACCTAAACAAGCACTTTTCCAATGAGGACATACAAATGGCCAATAGACACATGTCAGAAAGGCCATTCTTCAAAAGTCCACAAATGATAAATGCTAGAGAAGATGTGGAGAAAAGGAAACCCTCTTAAACTGTTGGCAGGAATGTGATTTGGTACAACCATTATGGAAAACAGTATGTAGATTCCTCAAAAAACTAAAAGTAGACTTACCATATGATCCAACAATCCCACTCTTGGGCATATATCCAGAGGGAACCTTAATTCAAAAAGATACATACACCCCAATGTTCATAGCAGCACTCTTTACAGTAGTCAAAACATGGAGACATCTTAAATGTCCATTGACAGATAACTGGATAAAGAAGTTTTGGTGTATTTATAATTGGAATACTACTCAGCCATAAAAAATAATAAAATAATGTTATTTGCAGCAACATGGATGGACCTGGAGAATGTCATTCTAAGTGAAGTAAGCCAGAAAGAGAAAGAAAAATACCATATGAGATCACTTACACGTGGAATCAAAAAAACAAACAAACAAACAAAAAAGAACATTTATAAAATGGAAACAGTCTCACAGATGTAGAAAACAAACATCTGGTTACCAGGCAGTGAAGGAGGTGGGCAGAGATAAACTGGGAGTTCTAGCTTTGAAGATACTAACTAATATACATAAAATAGATAAAAAACAAGTTTCTACTGTATAGCACAGGGAGCTATATTCAATATCTTGTAATGACTTATGGTGAAGCAGAATATGAAAATGAATATATGTATGTTCCTATATGACTGAAGTATTGTGCTGTACACCAGATATTGACACAATAATGTAAACTGACTATACTTCAATAAAAATGTATTAAAAAATAAATTAAAAAACATGAACTAAACTGAGCTGAGAGGATATGGTTTCATACTTGGTTAAATAATCATTGATACTGAGCAGACTTCACAAAAATCCTTGACAAAATAGAGATTCTTTAGCGTGGACACTACGTGAAGCCATGAGGAGCCCAGCTGATTGCAGTAGTAGATCTTGGTAGTTGCAGGTGTGTTCTCCTTGTCACTGGAAAAAAAGTCTCAACGAAACCCAAACTCATACTCTATCTGTTCCACAACTGCAGGATAAAGACACTGTCTTTCTGAGAAGCCCAACAGTAAATAACGGGAGAGTTCAAACTGTGTCATTATAAACATGGTGCCTCATCAGATTGTGAAGGATCAGGCCAAGAAACACTAATCAGTTCACTTTATCTTTTGGGGTAAAGTAATGGGCCCAGGGATGGGCACATCACCCAAACTGAGTCACGAGTGTCTTGCATAAAACTTTACTGAAAAAAAAAAAAAAAACACTAGATGAAATGAATAACAAACTTTGTGAAACAAATGAACACATAAGTGACCTGAAAGACAGAATAATGGAAATCACATCATCAGAAAAAGAAAATGAACAATTTAAAAAATTGAGAACAGTTTAAGGGAGCCCTAGAAAGCATCAAGAGTATAACAGGTTTTCCAGAAGGAGAAGAGAGAAAGGGGTGGGGAAAATATTTGAAGAAACTGTGGCTGAGAAATTCAGAAAATTGAAGAAAGAAACATAGATTTGTACAGAAAATGCACAGGCTCTTAAATGTGAACTCAAATAGAGTCAGCACAAGTCATATCACAATTATGAAGTTTAGGATAACACAGTTTCAACTTTCCCCTTATTGAGCAAACAAATTCTCAACTAAAAAAAGCAGTTCTATTATGAGATTAATGGACATGGACAGTCATGGATAAACAAAAATCAACAGAAATTTTAAAAAAATGAAATATGCAGTTACTGACAGCTAAATATAAAATAGATAAACACGTTTCTTCTGTATAGTACAGGGAACTATACTCAGTATCTTGTAGTAACCTATAGTGAAAAAAATATGAAAAGGAATATATGTATGTATATGTATGACTGGAACATGATGCTGTACACCAGAAACAGACACAGCACTGAAAACTGACTATACTTAAAAACCAAAACAAAACAAACAAACAAGTAAAAACACAGAAATCCATGAAACTAGATTTGCAAAGGCTGGTTCTTCTCTAAGTTCTATGGGAGGCAGCTTACTCACTAGCATAGGTTTTTGTGCTTTAAGGTTCATTTTACCCTAAGTTTAGTCCTTTACTCCATCATCATTCTCCTCATCTGATTTGTGCCCTCTGGTCACATCTGTGATACGTAGAGCCAGAAGTTAATGATGTCTCTCATTGGCACAAAAGTAAATTCTGGCTCATGAGTGGTGGGCAGAGGGTGAGGGTGGTGGTGGCAGGAAACTAATTTACCAGCTGTATACTGCACTACATCTTATAAAGCAAGACTAGTCACCAAATCTAACCAGAATGCATGTTAGACACATAGATTCAAATTTATCTGAAAACCAGAGATACCGTGGTGAGTTAGTTTGTTTTTAATTAAAATCAAACTTTTTAAATATAGTGCTTCACTTAGATACTAAATGTCATAGGATGCCAGTTCCCATTACCTACTCCATTTTTCCTTCTTCCTTCTTCTAAACAGGATATGTAGAAAGGTTAAAGATATCAGATGATCAACATTACCCAGGGCCAATTTAATTCCTCTCTCAATCAAATGAAGTTAGAAGGAGATGGTATTTAACTCCTATCTGCATTTATAATTCTTCAACCATTTAAAAGACAGATTTACATCCAGTAAACAGTTTTAGCTACAGCTTTTAAAATGCATTATTTGTTAATAATATTTATATTGTCATAAAAATCAAATGAAAATAAAGACATCTGTCTATATATTAGAACTCATCTTTTAATGCATACAAAAAATACAGATTAATTTATTTGCTTATTCCAGAATGCTAATTTTTAAATTATTAAATAACTTTAAAAATAACTATTTCACTCCTGGGTTCAATCCCCAGTACCTCCATTAAAAAAATGAATCACTAATTATCTCCCCCCAAAAAAGATGAAAAGAAAATAAATAAAAATAAATAATTAAAAAATATGTATTTCTCTAATTTTCCTTACGTCTTCAGAAAGAAATCTTTTACAGTTATTTCAACCCAAAATCTTTTACTCTATAAATCAAATAATTCTAGAATATTTTAAAGTCCCTTTTCCCAAGAGTACCAATTATTTTTTAATTTAAGCATAAGAGAAGTAATAATAGATTTTCTTAAACATATATTGTACTAGCAGATATATTCCGTAAAGGACTGGAAGTAGACTTCTTGTTCCTGCAGGACTGACCAGATCAAATTAGTGTCCTCACATCACTTGGCAAAGAACAGAAGGATTCAGGAAGACTGCTGTCCTTCACATGTGTTTTCTCCTGTTCCAGGAAAGACTGACACTGTGTTGTAGTTCCAGGGTACAGTTTTAGAGAGAATTCTACCCAGGGTAGTTCAGGATTTTTCCCAAATGGGAAGTTTAGGACAAGACAGAAAGCTCCAATTAACCTAAGACCCCAAAGGCTACTAGTTCAAGGAAAACAATTTGTTTCCTAACTAGGGCATAAATCTAGCCACAGAATAGGACATGATGAGTGTCCTGAGGCATTCACAGGCATTAATCGTCCTTGTGCTTTCCCTAAAAGATACAGATTGAAGTTCACTTTAAAAAGATAGAAGTAAAGTCCTACTTTAATGAAAAGTCAAAATTTGAAAAGAAATCATTTTAGGTAGCAGGAAATCAAATTCATGTATCACCTGCTAGTACCCTTTAACTTAGATTTTAAACATTGATACAATGTTTGATTTTTTTTGATAATTGTAAATTATTTGGATTAATTATCAATAAATAATTTATACTTTTAGGTAATCACCAGCTTTTCTGGACTAGTGTTATCCAAAAACATCTTAGTAACTCTGAATGGAAATACATCACAGAAGTTCTGCCTTTATTAGAAAAATGTTTAAAAATAAATGTTGTCACTTACTGTGCATACGTATTTTATATTAAAATCTAGAACTTCATCTTATAGTAATGAGGCTGGTCTATTAAGTATTGCTACCTCACTTCTCTCTACCCAAGTCCCTTCTTGATTGTACTCCTACAGTAGACAAGGGAGCTCTTGAAAGTAACAGAGGGGGAAAGGGTGCAGGGCACAATCACTGAAGGAACAACACAGGAATTGAGACAGGACAAACTTCTTAGAACCAAGACGGCAGAAGACTGGACTTCCAGTGGATGTTGAGCCTCAAGGCACACCCACAGCTGCTACCACAGTTCCTAGGCTGACCATAAAAGGTCTAAAAGTGGGTGGGGGCCCAATTCCTGGAAATTGCAGCCCCTTTCCCCAAAGTATTTGGAATAATCTTCTTACTCATTAGCATATGAAATTACCGAGCCCATAAAAATGAACAACCACACAGGGTTGCTCTCTCTTGCCTTCTGAGATGGACTGCCTTCAGTCTTTGGAGTGTGTGTCTCTCTAAAACAGCTAGCTTTCACTTTACTATGACTTGCTCTTAAAATCTTTCCTACACAAGACCAGAACTTATTTGGCAAAAAAAATAAATAAATAAATAAAAGACCATCTTCCAACTTACTCACTTTCCGTTTTCATCACTATTATTCTGCCCAAATGCTTTCCCTTTCTGCTCATGTTGTCCAAACTTAATAGCCCTGTCAATCTTCAATATCTGCCTGAAGCTTCCAGAACTACTCTGTAATGATCTTAAACCTTTCTGATGGTCAAAAGGTGGACGGGAATGGAAGTTCCTCTGTAGAAAGTGATTTAGATCTTTCTTGACAGAATCATAACATTAAAATTGAAACAGACTTATAATTTGGGCTGTAATGGTTTGGAGTAATTTAATTTGAGTTATAAACTGTATATCTTATATTTATATTACAGGTATACTCCAATGTTTGTAAACAGGTACAGGGTTTAGGATGATATCTATTCAGGAGACCCAGAAATACTCCATTTCTGGAATAGCAGAGCCAACTGTAACTCAATCCCAGCTCTATCTCCAAAGGATAGACAGATAGATTAGTTGGATGACTAGATGATAGACAGAAAGATAGATACATACATACATACATAGAAAATGATTTTTCTCTCTTTTTCTTTTTTATTGAAGTCTGGTTGATTTACAATGTTGTGCTAGTTTCTGATGTACAGCATAGTGATTCAATTATGCATATATATTAGTTTTCATTCTAGTTTATAACAAGAACAATTGAACAATTTTTTAAAGGAATAGATGTTCAACTAATCAAGCTTCTCTGTGAACCCAAATTTCAGAACCTCAGTATCATACACTGATTATCTGGGCTACATGGACTACATGACCATGTATTTAATTAGGTGAGAGACAGTCTAACTCCCCAAACTGAACCAAGCAAGTATCTGCTATTTTTTTCTAAACCCACTCCCAAATCTGACAGCTTACATCCTCAACTATATGAAAAGTCAAGGCACAGGCCCCAAGGAAGTAGAAACACATAGATCATGTGCAAGGAGCAATGTTCTGTCCAATTTTTATGATTGAGGTGGGCCTAGTCTCTCTTACAGCCTCGGTTTCAGTTAGGATGTCTTCTTCTCTGATACCTTACAAGCAGTGTCATACTCTAGAAAGTCATATTATTTCTTACAAAATGTCTTGAAAAATTTGGTTCCAGAATTGGGTCAGTGGCTTAATAATATCACCAAAGACCTAAGTTCTTCCCTAGTTCTTCAATGTCTTGGGCATATGTATCCTAGTGGTACCTTCAGGGTGAAGCATCACATCCTCACAGAAGAGTTTCCCCAAGCAGCAGGAAAGGTGATGTGTGCCAAAAGAACATTTTCTTTTTATTAGTGAGGGAACACTTCTCCATCTTTGCCTCCCCCAGCAGACTTCCTTTTACATTTCATTGGTTGGATCTGGGTCGTAGCCTGTCACATACTGGCATAAAGGAACAAGACTTCCCCAGGTGGATTGGACCATTTATGGCTCATCTTCTGGGACTGGGCATCTTTATTTATGTCTCTTCCCTGCCCCATTAACTTTGAAAACAGATTTGCTACTGAAAGGACTGTTAGACACATAATCCATCAACAGATTGTTGTCATGAAATAGTGGGTGAAAAGGGGGACCTGGGGAGCTAGAGACTGATAAACTTGTGGCCTTCTGACTCAAATGCAGGTAAATTAAATGTACAAGGATGGAGATAATTAAAATTTAAAATAGTGGAAAGAATGAGCTATACAATTTTTTTTAACTTTGATAATAACCCTCTTCCCAGGAAAAGGTTTTATTTGCTCTACATTGATTGATTCTTAGCTCTACACCACGAAGAAGGAAGAAAAAAATATCAGAATCCTCTTAGAATTTGACAAATGGCACAATACAAAGGTGCGGCAAAAATATATTTTAAACCACCTGTACTTTAGTTTATAATGGGACACAAAGAAACCAGGTAGCAAAAGATATTTTTTAGAAATGAAAAATAGTTTGCCTTCCAAAAGCTTAAATCTTTCTCAGTGCTGCAGTGTAGAAAAATAAATAGATTTGCAGGCATTAATAAGCAGCTGTCACACATATATCCATAGAATTAGCAAATCATTTAGCTTCATTAAGCAATTGGTTATAAAAAGAGATTTAAAAAATTGAACTAAAATGATGTTCTTTCAAAATGCACTGTTTTCCCAAAACTAAGAGTGATGTTTACTCTAGCTATAATTATTCTGTGAAAGAAAAGGAACAACTGTTGCTTGGAGCTGGGAAAAAGTAAAATGGTCAAGCAGGCTCTGAAGGCATTTGAATAGGAGATACACACTTACACACACACACTCCAATAGAAAACAAACATGAAACATTTAAAAATATTCCATTAACCTCTAACAAGACAGGAAATGAAGAAACACAGGGAACCCATGGGAAACAAATAGCATGTCAATCTTTATGCCAAATTAAAATGGACTACACATTTTAATTAAAAGGCAAAGACTGTCAGATGGATACAATCGCAAGATCTAATTCAAAGCATTTTATAAAAAATAGATTTTAAATACAAAGACATAGACAAGCTAAAATAAACAGACAGAACAACTAATAGGCCTGGCAAAACCCAAACATAAGAAAGCTGGTATGGCCATATTAGTGTCATAGTAAACTTAAAAAAAATTATTACCAGGATAAAGAGGAGCATTTCTTGATGACAAAAATGTTGATTGATTCAACATGAATTAAACGTGTGTATTTCAGAACAGTGACTCAAAATACAGGAAGCAAATACTGATACAATGAACAAGAGAAATAGGCAAATCTACAATCATATTTGGAAATTTTAGCACCCCTGTCTTTGTGACTGAAACACCAGTTAAATGTTATTAAGGCTGTAACATAAATGAACAATAGTATCAAACATCTTGATCTAATTTTTATGGGGCACTGTAGCCAATAACTGCAAAATACACATGCGCTCCCAGGGCATATGAGCATCCACGACATCAGACTATATGCTACATCATAAAGAAAACTGAGTAAACTCCAAAATATCAAATCCTGCAAAGCATTTTATCTGACCTCAGTATTAAATTGAAGATTTAAAAATACCTGGGAAGACCCCCAAACATTTGAAAATTAAGCGGTCCACTTCTAAATAACCTGTGAAGAAAGAAGGTACCACAAGGGAGATTAGACAATATTTCAAACCGAATAATAATAAAAGCACCACATATTAAAATTTGTGGAATGCTGCCAAAGTAGTCTTGGAGGGAAATTTATGGCTTGAAATGGTTATACGAGAAAATAAGAGATTGTAAAATAAATGACTTGGACTTACATCTTAAGAAACCAGTATCATAGTGAATTCAACTGACAAAGACACTTTTCTTGACCAAACTTTAGTCCAGCTCCTCTAAGGCCACTTCTCAATCAGGTTTCAACGCTGGGCTTCAATATGTTTATCCTTGGTGGGTCTGCATTCCCAGTTTAACAAGAATCTTGTTAAATCATTTTAAAGAAAATTGTCCATGCTCATTATCTCACCTTGATGTCAAATTGACCTTCCCCTACGATCCTAGGGGTGATGTCTGATCACTCTGGCCTGCCTTCAGGAAGACTTCTAAGCATATTTGTTACCCCAAAAGGGGAAGGGAAAAGACCTCAATTCTTGTCTTACCCAAAAGATAAGAATTCAGACGGGAGGTGGAGGGTTGTGTAGTGAAAGATTTTATAGGATTTATTAAGCAAAGGGAAAGTACACCTCCAAGAACGGGAAGCAGGTTGATCCAAGGGAGGAAAAACGATGGTCTTTGTTTGTCCCTTCTCTTAAACCCTCGCTTAGAGGTGGTCTCTTGATTGATAACTCTTGCCTCTAGTGGGCTCAGTCATGTCATCTCCTTTTGGGCATGTCCTTATCCATAATGCACACAGAAAAACCCATGGAGCAGGCTAAAGCACAATGCTAATTATAATACAATGAGCACTGAGTCATGTCAGGTTAGACCCTTTTCACTACTGCGCAGTTGTGGCCATCAAGTTCTAACCGTTTCTTGCTGGCACACATTTAGACGAAGTAAAGCCATTTTATATTGAAAGCAGGCATACTGCCATCTTCCAGACCATCCTAACCTCTCCTCCACCTGTCTGGTGCCCCCACTTATCTGACTACCTAAAAAATTCAGCCAGAATCTCCTTATTCCAGATATGACCTCTTAGGACTTCTCCATCCGCTGGCCTCATCATGCTCCTTGACTGTAACTCCCCACATCCATATGCTGTATGTGAGGTTGAGATTGAGTCCAATTCTAGTCTTCTTCCTCTATTGTAATAGTTCTTAAATAAGATCTGTTTTTACCACTTTAACTACTGTCTAGCTCTGTTTTTTTGTTTAATTTAACACAATCCAAAATCATAGAAGAAAAGAAATAATAAAGATAAGTAAGGAAATCAATACCATAGAATGCAAACAATAGGAAAAAAGTCAATAAAGTCATAGTTCAAATTTTTTGATGAAATCTTTGAACAATCAAGAGACAACATGAGAGTTAGGGCCATGGAAAGACTCCTGATACGCTAAACAATATGGATGGGACTTAAAAACATACTGAGCAAAAGAAATCATATACAAATGAGTACACAGTATGTGATTCTACTTGTATGAAATTCTAGAACAATCCAACATCTTCAGTCATAGAACCCAGAAGAGCAGCTGCCCCTCAGCGGAGGGTTTTGTGCAGAACAGACAGGAAGTAACTTACTGAAGTGCTGGAAATAGTCAATATATTAATTTGTGTGTAGATTTACATAGATGATGTTTTCTAAAAATTCATCAACCTGGGCCCTTATGATATGGGAATTTTATCTTATTAAATTATATCTCAATTAAAAATAAAATAGGTGCAACCAGTGAAATCTCTGAACTGATTCAGCTCAGGTCGCTTGTGGACATGGCTTCTAGAGTCTATTATCTCTGCCACCAGATATAAGTAGATCCTTTCCATGGATCTGAATTTCCCTATGGATCAATGCAGACTCCTGTAGAGCAGCAAGACCCTGCTTGTGAAAGTTTACCCTTTGATACTGACCCCTGCCCGAACCAAGCCCAAGTTTACTGCATATTTTTGGACACAGAGATTGAAATCCCCAGCTACCCATAGGAACCATGTATGGTCAGGTCACTTATGACAACATTCATAGTTATTGCTCCCATTTCATCCCCCTCCACACTTAAATCATTTAGACAATTTAAATTCCACTGTGGGGAGAAGGAAGTGTTAGAGCAGGCAGATAGTTAGATACGAGCAGAGAAAGGGGGACATGGGCCGAATGGCAGGAAATCATACATCTTGTGAAGAACAGAGGTCCTTGGACAGACAGGAAAAAAAAACAGGATCCTCTAGGTGGATTAAAAAACATAGCTTCTGGGTTGATATGTGTCCTGGAGGCAGAAGGGTGGGACAGGATAGGAATCCCCACCATCTGGATGTAACCTTTTAATCATTATGACCTCCATCCAAATGTAACCTTTTGCTTGTGATACCCCAATCTGAATGTAACTTTGGTTCATTATGACCTCATCCAACTTCCAGATCAAGACTAAATAAGGACACAAAATTCCTCCTCCCCACTTGGGAAGGACCTGGGATGAAGATCAGAAAAGATGACCCCCAAACCCTTCCTGCCAATGAATATTCTGCTCATTCATTTTTACACCCATGTAAAGAGCTTGCCAAGGAAACTCGGGGCAGCTGCCTACCTGGGTCTGCCCACTCTTTCCTTGAGAGCATACTATCTGTCCATAATAAATTCTTAATTTGCTTTCTTGGCCTCCGTGTCTTGTTTCTGAATTCTTTTTGTGACCAGGCAAGAACCTCTCACCCACAACAGAAGGCCTGGAAAATGAGCCCATGACAAATTGGAAGGCATATAAGCTACCTAAATGAACACTCACTACTCAGTTCAACTAATTCTGGCTATAGCAAAAGGTGAGTATTGTCAGATATTGTGATTATTCAAGACAGGTATAAAATTAAGATTTTAGGTGGTATTTAAATTGACTAAATATCTCTCATTTTTAAGTCTATTCATTTATTAAATAGCACTGTTGTGTGATTAAGATGTTTTCTAAAAGTTCAGTTCAGTTACAAGTCATAATGAAAAGGACCAGTAAAGTATTAGTCATATCAAAATTACCCCCAATCTCAGGGGACCCACAACCCATCGAAGTTGTGCATAACACTTGTTAAAAGAACATGCTAATCTACTTCCTACTGAGTCTGGTCAAGTGATAAATTGTACTTTCTTGTGATATTTTATATATTTTAAAGTGATAATGGCTTATTCAGAAGACAGTAAAATAAACAATTCTCCAAGCTAAAAAAAAAAAAAAAAGAATTGACAACATAGAAACAATACATTATTTGTTGATCAGTAATAGATCTTTGTCAGGATTCATAAGTCATTCTTATAAATAATACAAGTATTTCTCAATAACATTTTGAAACTTTTAGATCCCAGTCTACATTATCTCACATGGCCCTGATGGAAGACCTGAGATATGTCAGCTATCATTCCTATTGTTTTACTGAGTAAATGGAAATGAAACCAAACAGGATCCTGTGAAGCCCTCCCAAATACAAAAGCCTTTCCGTGCCCCCTGTTTCTCCTTTGTAGGAAAAAGGCTTCAGCCTCCTAGATCTTCCCTGAGTTCCAAAGGGCAGATCCAAACAGCTGCTAATTAGGTACAAGAGGCATTGCAGAAACAGGGGAGCCATGAAGAAACAATAGTGCTGCGATAAAACAGGATTCTGGCTCCTCCTCAGGGGATATACATAATAATATATCTCTCTGAGCTCTTCTGCAGGAACAAGGGCCCTTACCCAGGTGGAGAATGGTAATGTGAAGCTCAACACAAGCACAGGGACCCAGGCTGGTTGGAATACAAAGGGTGGTGATTGAGATTACAGGGACACCACCCTGTTACCTCCATCACCAGCCATCAGAAGAAAGCCACACACCCTGCAACCCTTCCCTCAAAATTGCCTTTAAATGCTTTTCCCTGAAAACTATCAGGGAGTTAGGATTTTTTGAGCGCAAGCCACCCATTTTCCTTGGCTGGCCCTTCAGTAAAGTTTTCCCTGCTCCCAACTCTGATATTTCAGTTTGTTTGGCCTCATTGTGTGTCAAGCAGCCAAACTTGGGTTTCACAACAGTAGCAAAAAGCCTTGAAGTTACTTCTTTACATTACAGAGCAAGACAGAGGCAACCAAGGGAGGTCCAGAGCCCTCAAATATCTAATCCAGTAAATGTGTTTTCCTTCAAATAAGAGAGCACACATCAGACAACTTTAGTCTGTCTCTGGCCTGCAGGCATTTTTCTGGCTCAGTTTTAGTACACACTTTTCAGTTATGTGACAAACTTACCAATTCAGAAATTTTATTTAAAAATCTCAATTTTATGCCTCTCTGATGGCTCAAGAATTGGGGCATCCTTCTGGTGAAATCTGAAACTGGCTTCCACATATGAAGGACAAGGAGAGGTGGAAGAAGAAGCAGATCCTTCCAGACTCACTGATGGCAGGTTTATAAACAAGAGACCCATCCTGGGTGGCCACAAGAAGAGTGTGAGGTTAAATGGCATCCTTCAAAGGCCAATGACCCCCATTCCTGGGCTCTTAGATGCACGTTAACAGATAAAGTACATACTTTACTGGGTGTGTTTACCCTCACAAACTAATAGCCCTGGCTAATGCCTAGTCTCACAATAGCTCAGGCTGGTTTGTTTCAGCCCACCTTATCAGAGTCATAAACTTCACCACCTGTTTTTTTCTGGTCAAGATGGCAGAGTAGTAAGGCCAAGAGCTCGCCTCTCCTCATGACTACAACAAAATGGCAACTGATTGCTAAACAGCCATGGATAAAAAGACTGGAACCTAGCTAAAAATATCTTTTTCACCTGGAAACATAAAGAGAGAACCACAGCAGGATGATAAGAAGGGCATGCTTATGATGTATTTGAACCCCATAACCTCCCCCTGGTAGGTGAACCACAAGCTGAAGGATAATTAAGTCACAGAGGCCCCCCTACAAAGTGAGAATTCTGAGCCCCATGTCAGTCACCCCAGCCCAGCGTTCTGGCATTGGGAGGAGAAGGAGACCCAAGGATATCTGAGTTTGGAGGCCAGTGAGGCTCAGCTCCAGGAGCCCCACAGGACTGGGAAAACAGACTTCATTCTCTAGGGAAACATACACAGAATCTTGCAAGCACCAGGTCCAAGGGCAGAGGCAGTGATTTCATAGGAACCTGGGCCAGACCTGCCTGCTGGTTTTGGAAGTTCTCCTCAGGATGTAGGACATGGCTGTGGCTCACCCAAGGGACATAAAAGCTAGTGGTGGACATTCAGGGAGTGATTATCTACATGAGCTTTCCTGGAGGCTGACACCTTGATTGGATCATTAGCATTTAGACCTAGCCCCTCCCAGCAGCCTGTAGGGAAGCCTCTGGACAAACAACATACTGGGTGGGAACACAGACCCACCCACCAACAAAATCTCTAACTCACAAACTCCTCAAGACATGGCCCTACCCACCAGAGGTCTAGGACCAAGCCTCACCCAGCAGTGGGTAGGCTCTAGCTCCTCCTGCCAGGAAACCTGCATAAAACTCCAGTCCAGCCTCATCCACCAGGGGGCAGATACCAGAAATAAGAAAACAACAACCCCAAAGCCTGGGGAAGGAATCCACAAACACAAGCCAGATGTTACACTGGGACTGGCTGGACCCTGGCCCTTGGGTTACAAGAGAGGAGTGTACTGCTGGGACGCATAGGACGTCTCCACAGAGGGCCACTTCTCCAAGGTTGAGAAACATAACTAACCTACCTAAAAATACAAATAGAAAGATAGACAATATGAAGTGGCAGAGGAATATCTCCCAGGAGAAGGCACAAGATAAAATCCCAGAATAAGAAATAAGTGACAAGGAGGTAAGGAAATCATCTGAGAAAGAGTTTAAAGTAATGATGGTGACGATATCCAGAGAACTCAAGAGGAGTATAGATGCACAGAGTGAAGTTTTTAGCAAAAAGTTGGAAAATGTAAAGAATACCCTGAGTTGAAGAATAAAATCACTGAAATGAATAACACATTAAGAGGAATCAAGAATAGACTAAATGAGGCAGAAAAATGGATTAATAAGCTAGAAGACAGATTAGTGGAAATCAATACTGCAGAACAGAAAAAAAGACAAATGAATGAAAAGAAATGAGGATAGTTTAAGAGAACTCTGTGACAACAAGAAGCACACTGATATTTGCATTATAGGGGTCCCAGAAAGAGAAGAGAGAGAGAAACTACCTGAGAAAATTTTTGGAGAGAGAATAATCAAAAACTTCCCTAACCTGGGAAAGGAAACTGTCACCCAAGTCCAGGAAGCGCAACGAGTACCACACAGGATCAACACAAAGAGGAACACTCCAAGGCACGTAGTAATCAAGCTGACAGAAATTAAGGATAAAGAGAAAATATTAAAATTAGCAGGAGAAAAGCAACAAATAGCATATAAGGGAACTCCCATAAGTTTATCGGCTGATTTTTCAGCAGAAACCCTACAGACCAGATGGGAATGACATGATATATTTAAAGTGATGAAAAGGAAAAACTTACAACCAAGAATATTCTATCCAGCAAGGCTCTCATTCAGATTTGAATGAGAAATGGAGAACTAAAAAGCTTCACAGATAAACAAAAGCTAAAAGAATTTAACTCTACCAAACCAGCTTTACAATAAATACTAAAAGAACTCCTCTAGTCATCAAACCATAAGAAAAAGAACAAAAAGAAGGAAGAGAGAGAAGAAAAAAAAAAAAAAAAGATTGCTTTGGCAGTTTGGGGTCTTTTATGATTCCACGTAAATTTTGGAATTATTTGTTCTAGTTCTGTGAAGAATGTCCTGAGTATTTTGACAGGGGTTCTGTTGGACCTGTAGATTGCTTTGGGAAGTGCTGCCATGTTGATAATGCTGATTCTTCCAATCCAAGAGCAAAAGATATCTTTCCCTTTCTTTGTATCATCTTCAATTTCCTTCATCAATGTTTTACAGTTTTCAGAGTATAGGTAACCTCCTTGGTTAAGTTTATTTCTAGGTATATTGTTGTTTTTGATGCAATGGAAATGTTTATGCCAGTTATAAAACTCTGGTTTTTGAAGTGAAAAGGAAAAAAAAAAGTGAATGAAGGGGCACAAATGGCAAAATACCCTTCTTTCTTATGGGTGAGTTGTATTCCATTACACATATATGCTGCATCTTCTTTATCCATTCATCTATTGATGTGCACTTATGATGTTTCCATATCTTGGCAATTATAAATAATGTTTCTGTTAATAGCAGGGTGTTTGTATCTTTTTTGAATTAATTCTTATTTTGTGGTTGGCTTTATTCCTTTGATAACTATGTAAGTTTAAAAAGCTAAAGCTCTAAATGTTCTTAGAAACAGTGAACAGTACATATATATGCATTTTAAAAAATATGTGCAGTATATTGTGTATATGTATTTACATGCAATATATTGTATATGTTCAGTCAAATTGTAACAATTCTAACTAATGTAATTGAAAAATTAAAAATTAAAAAAAATAAGTGAACTCCACCACCCTAAACTTCTTACCTCACTTACAACACATCAGAGACTTCTACACAAGCCAATTAGGGGCCTTGTGACCCTCATTTATAAAAGAAAGACCTCAACAACCAACCTTTGGGGCTCATACAGGCACCTCTCATCTGTGTGCTTCTGTTGCCTATGGCAGAGTATTTATTAACTTTATGTTTGTTCTTAAATTTCTCTTTGCTTTTCACAAATTCTTTTACCATTTGCACACAGGCCTGCCTTGTCCCCCAGCAGTGAATAGATCTCTGTGCTGGCCTGGTTCAGATGGGCTCTCTCAAGGTTGGAAATGGCTCGGGCTGTGGGAACCATGGGCAGAACATACATTCCAAAGGCAGGGAAGGGGATGAAAAGCCTTCCACTGCCGAGGTCAACAGATGTTCACATCTTCTCCATGGTCTCCTCCAGCACTCTCTTAATGATTAAATAGCTGAGAAAATTCAGCCTCTCAGAGAGCAAGAATCAGTTAGGCGGAGTTGTGATCATTCATTTAGGTAGCTTACATGCTTTACAATTTGCCATGTGACCCATTAAGCAGCCCATCATCCTTCCTTCAGATGCAGTTGGGTTTACCGGGATGTTGTGGGCATGTACAGTTTGGTTGGGATTCTGCATTAGACTATCTTGCCCCTCACAGACCTACCCTCATGCCTCAGCTTTGTCTCTTTCCTTGTCATACTTTGTCTTTAAATTCTCCTGACTTTAAGGAAATAGCCAGGGAGAATCACCATCCAAAGCGAGGGTTCACTTGGCTCTGCCTCTTCTGCACAGAATCACCTTTTCCATATTCCCTATATGACCATCGCAGTCTAAAATGGACACACCTCTTCTGAAATCCACTTCACAGTGTACTTTACTTATATCTTTTCCAATTGCCCCTTAAAATGTACTTATATAACTCAGGCTGCTTTAATATATAACTATCACTGCAATGAAAGCTTTTATGAAGGCAAAAGCTGAGTCATTGACTTTCCAACCCCAGTTCCTCAAGAAGCCCCAGCACACTGTGTCAGACACTCAGTAGAAAAGTATTGAAGGGAAAAAGATCTTTCTCCATAGCCAGGTCTTTGTCATTGTCCATTGGGCCCAGAAATTTTCTCCAGTGGTGTCATATTTCAGTGGATAATTCAGTCCCCAAAATTTAGTTCTTTTGTGACTTTTAACATGTCATATAATACAGAGTCCTCCTTATTTTAAAATGGGAATAATGTTACTTATCGCATGAGATTTAGTTAGGAGCCACTGACAAGCTAAAAATCACTTTTTGGGTAAAGCACTGTGGAAACACGTGCTATAGTAATTTGTATTGTGTATCCCCACGGAGCTCTCTCTAGTATTTAAGCAGAGTTTGATTGATAGGTAGAAAATGCACTTTGCAGGCTTATTATATTTCATGAACTATTTAAAAAAATAACTCAAATGAAAATAATTCAAACTAGATATTTACATCCACCATAACATTTTATTTGGAGATTGTACTTTGTATAACACAAAATAAAATCCCTGAGCCTCCAGAAATCTGGTTGGACAGAAGTGCATGTACCCTGTTTCTTCTTTCCTTTGGCCATCACTGATGTTCATGAGAGATACCTAACCAGTTGGACCAGTAGTAAGACAAGAAGATTCTCTTCCGTTATTAAAAAAAAAAAAAAAAGTTATACACCGTCTCTCCTGAATCACAAACTGGTGGGGCATCTGCTAGGAATTATTACTGAGAAAATCCCCATACCACAATCAGAATATGGCTTCGGGCAGCAAATTAAACTTTATTTAAGGCAGGGAATTAATCAGCCAATTGGGAGCAGACCCACTTTCCTTGTACTGTCTGATAGAGAGACCCATGTATTTAGAATTTTGAATAGAAATGGCAAAGAGATTGTAAATGAGATGCTCCTCCAAGGCAAAACACAGTGACTTATCTTTATTCACGCTGGTCCTTTCTCCCCTGCTCTCTCCTGCCTCTTCTATCTCCCATGCTCTATCCTTCGTTAATCTTGATACAGCAAATTTTCTAGCTAAGTATTTTTTTGTTTCTATCAAGTTCCATATCTCTGGTGAGTTAGTAAGTAGGTCACTTCCTTCAGTTCCGTTTCTGATTCAATTGAAAGCCCCAAGGCTCACTTGCAGCATCAGAAGACGATAAATCCCAGCTCTCTAAGAGAGCAGACTGCGGTACCTGTGAAATTTGAAAGACCAACTATACCACCCTTTGCCTGCAGCATCTTCATCCCTCAGAGCTCTCACATACCTGCTTTTGCCTCCTTGGGACACCTGTACCTTGGTCCATCTTTTTTTCCCCAGTTTATCAGCCCCCTTATTCTGAGTTCTCTCCCTTCCTGTTCAGGATGGATCCTAAGGTCTAGAATCTTTCTTCCAGTTCCACAAGCAGTGTGAGCTTATCATCCTTTGAACACACTAACCTTCAAACTCCCATTTCTGCCTCAATCAGCTGTAAATCTTCTCACCATCTGGGCTGCTGAACAAATGGGGAAGGAAAAACCAAAGCCGTGTAACATTTTGGATTGATATTAACACAAATTTATGGTTTCCAGCCTATGATGGTTTCCATTCTTTGTCATTCTGTACACCATTCCTTTGCTTGCTTGTTTGTTTGTTTGTTTCCATCATCTCCCTCCAGTTCCCTAAAGCACCTATTGTAAAACTTTATCATCCTCCTCAAGCTTATTCTCTAAACTCTACCCTGTTTGCTTCCCTGAACAAGAATCTATCATCTCTTAGTTCCCAGAGCAAAACAGAGGGCGTGTCTAATTCCTTCAACTCCAACACTTCTTAAGAACACAACTTAATCCACCTTTTTGCTTTCAGCTTTCATTTACTTTAAAAGTGTTTGTCTGTGTGTGTGTGTGTGTGTCTGTGTGAGATATCTACTTCTCAGGGTTTATCAGAATATTAGAGAATATATGAAAAGGATCAATTGCTCATTGTAAGCTGTGCTTATAATTTTCAGAACTCCAGAGTTATTTGTATTTGGACCCAAGTCAATACAAACAACAAACACAAAAATTTTGTGTACAATTTGATTCTGTGAACTATTTATGCCTCCTCATTCTCTTTCAGAGCAAATACTAATTTACTGTGGCCCTTGGAAATCTAGTCCCATTTGTTTATTACTATAGTTTCCACTATACCTTATTACTCAGACATGGGCTAAAAGATATTTAGGTGATATGTTGAAGGAATTCATAGTATCTGTAAAGTCCCAATATCTGAATGTGCTATTTTGGGATATGTGACTTTTTAAGAATAAATTTATGCTTGAATTTTATGTATATATTAATATGATATTTGACAAAACAAGAAACACACCTGTGTAATTACTACCGCAAACCATATATAGAACATTTTCATCACTCCAGAAAGTTTCCTTCACTCCCTTGTAGTCATCTCAATCTGTCATTATAGCTTAATTTTGCCTTTTGCATGTAAATACAATCGTATACCACATATTCTTTTATATCTAGTTTATTTTACTCAGCATAATGTTTTTGGGATTCAATTATACTGTTGTATCAATAATTCTTTCCTGTTTATTACTAAGTAGAGTTCTCATGTATGGATATATGTAATTGTGACTTTTTGTAGAGATTGTGTTTTTGGGTTTTTCATCAGCATGAGTTCATGGTTTTCATTAGAAAGAATGTTATTCAGAGGCGGTATAAAAATCACGGCTCTAGAGGAAGCTCACAGATCCTCTCTTTTGTCCCATCCCTAGGGGAAGACCTGCTATTGATCAGCAACAAAGTAACGCCAGCTGTGAAGTGCACTGTCCTAGGTACTGAAATTTTTATCTGCAAAACAACTGGACAGGACAGCATTTTTTTGTCTTATTTTCATTATTTCTCTTGTATGTTTCTGTCTTCTGTATCTCCCTTGGAACACAGATTCCTATTTGGGGGAGAATTCCCTCTTTCCAAACTGAGAAGGTCAAATAGAATCAAGTTAAAGACAGGGACCAGGTTCACCGAGGGAGCAAGCTTCTTAGGCCTGTTTTATTGAGCTCTTGGGATAAATGTTGATAATCATTCCTAGAAACTCTTGTTGTTGTCCAGTGCAGCACATTAGCAAAGGATATATAAAATATATTTGAGGTCCACTGCCTAATTTTCAATTAAGTACATCTGAGACTGGAATATTCTCTGCCATAAACACATTCCCTGCAAGAGATAAAGTGATGAGAGTGCTGCTGCCTATAGAATAGCAGGGATTGTCAACTGAAGATCACTTACTGATCATGAATGAGACCAGATATTGTCAGAACTAACAGTACAAAGACTGGAAATATTCTGAGGTCATCCAATCTAATGCCTTTCTCCTGACCCATAAAAGCTGGCATACTCTTATGAACATAAAATACCTATATATATATAAAACTAATGATCAGTTGAATTAGTCTTTCAGGAATTTCCAAGCCACTAAAATATATCTTAACATTTTTCCTCCTTTCCCTCTCCCAAACTTGGAAATTAAGCCTAAGGTTAATTGTCTAGCACTCTAAAAACTGCCTGGCAGCCCAGGAATTTTTTATTTACACTTTGAAAGCGATGAACGGATCCGTCAAAACTTAGCAAGTTTATCTATAGCTGCAAAAACATTAAGTGAGATAAAATAAAAACTAGCTGTGGACTGTTTTATAATTACTTGTTATTCTTAATATTGAGAATGTTTCTTTTGGGAAATACTTATGTCTCTGTTGATATCTGCCTAGGTAACCTCAATTGCTCTTTTGCTTTGTATGTGATAAAGTTTTTGAGGAACACATGCATCTAATATTTTTAAATAAAGAATTTAAATGGGGTTTTGAATTTTCTTCATGATTATATTTATCTTTCCTTCTAAATCTGCAGTATTATTATTAGTTGGCATTTATTCTGCACTAGTTCAGTTATCTCTTATTTCTTCTTATTTCATTTCTACTATTGACATATTTGTGGAGTAAACATTCTAAATTCTAGTGTAACTTAGATAATCTAGATTTAAAGGTGAAACAGAGCTCTCATCACCCACTGTCAGTAGCTACCAAAGATACAGCTTTACAAAACATAAAACATGAAGTATTTAGATCTTCCCTGAATAGTTTTTGCAGGATGATGAAGTGATGTTGTGCAAATTGTAAAATACCAAGCTGTGCGTGTTATTAGATATCAGAAATATAGGCTCTTTTACAGTTCCACTGGTTGTTAAATGCCAACGTTCTGTCTTTGAAAGAGCACATTATTTTCCTGCCTACAAAGGACATTCTAATTAGAATCATAGTTTCACAGCGTTTTAAGGCCATTATATTTCTTAAACACCACTAAGAAGGGCAATGTTATTAGCACCAAATATTTGAACAATGTGCCTAGCCACTTCTTTTAATAACACTACTTGGTGAGGAACTACATTCATATTAAATATTAAGCACAGATATTCAAAGCAAACTATCCATTGAAATTTAGAAGTCTTTTTCCTGACTTTTTAAAATTTTAGTTCATAAAGCATTTTTCTTTTGATAAATAAATTAAAATTAAATATGTCCCTGAATATTCAGGTGATCAGTTAATAATTAAATCAGTTAATTTTAACCTGCAAACAAGAAGTCTTCCATTCGATTCACTTCTATGCCACTTTCTTAAAAAATCTCCCTTGCCTGTATAGTATGCTTTTTTAATAACTCATACTTTTTTATTCTCATCATTTCCTGATTTAAATGTTTCAGGAAAGATCCTTAGATATATAATAGGATGTTAACTGATCTTCTCCTAGTGTCTTAATTTGGATGAGAATTCAAACTTAGGAAGAAAGGTGGCTAATTTTCCCCAAATGTCAGAGGTCTTGTTAAAAGGATGAGAATTTAATTTATTCCCACCCCAGGTGATACATAGGGAAAAGCAGGAGACCAATTTCAGGAGAAGATTGTTAGAGAATATTATTTAAAGGGAGTTGTCTGTGTCCTGGGCTTCCTACATCCATCTTGCCCAGAACCATTTCAAGTCAACCGACTTCAAGAGACCTGCTCAGGCCTTATGTGAGTTTCTTGGTTTTTCACCAGCATGGAGACTGGTGTCTGGTGCTCTTCAGTGAAAATATAAAGGTGAGAAAAGAGTTGCATCTGTCTGTGATGTTAGAAGCATAATCAACCTGCCCTTCCCACTGGCTGGTCTATGTTTGCATATGATAAGGAGCTGGGTTGGAGACTCATCTTGATGGGAACATAGCTCAGAGCTCCGCAAACCTGAGTGAAATGACTTCAGCAACAACCATCTTTGCAGGATGTCCCACTGGACGCAGGATTCAAAGAGAGAGTCCTACACCACAACCACTGCCCATCTGTGGGATGGTGCAATGCTGGAGGTCACTCATCCATAAAGTACCAACCAAACTACCTTGTGTGTTTTGAGGCAGTATGTGAAACTTTGTCAGAAAGAGTTTCCAGAAGTTAGAGTAAGATCTCACCAGCCCTGCTTTTTCTTTACTTCTCATCCCACTCCCCATACTCTGCTAAATGTGAGTCAGCTCTGAGACAGCATGGGGAGGAAAAAAAAGTATTAAACTGAATGAGAGATGCAATAGTTGAAACTATATAAAATTGAAATTGTCTCTTAATAACTAAAAGTGGAGGGAAAAAGCTCTGAAATTTGCATGAGCTAATGCCCAAGCAGAGGCTACAGATGGAGTACCACTGAAAGCCACTGGTAAAAAGAAATAAAACCATTTTCTACATTCCAACCTGTTGAATCCAGTCCATTTACTAATTTCATCAGGAATAGAAGACAAGCAGAAAAGTTCTGATGAAGCTGCTTTAAATAATAAGCAGCTCGATCGCAGTGGTGCCCCACCCACTGTAGAATATGCTGTAATTGGAATGACTCAAGCTATATAATTTCTGAGAGAAGAATTTTAAACAGAGCAGGGTAAGTGTGTACACGTATCCAGACATGGGTACAAGCAGAGAGTGGACATTAGATAGGCGTCATGGAGGACAGGCATGAGAATATAAATTTGTGAATACTGTGGAGTCAATTTTTAAAACTGGCTAGGAGCACTTCTGAAGGAAGTGCAGGAATTTTTGCTCATCCCACTGCCTTTCACACCTCCATCTATTTATACAAAGCCCTGAGCAGAGTGGTTTTAAGAAGCGTTCACATCACTTTTCAGGGTGGGACTAGAGAACCACATGAAAAAGAGAGAGTAAAACCCCCCTCGTCTAATAAGCACACAGGCTTTGTGCTGGTCTTAGTTCTAAAAACTGAGGACCAGGATCGCAGTAGCTGGGAGTGGGCCAATTGATTTTCAAAGATCAGATTCCATATCTGATTCTTATCTCTTCTTTCAGGGTTAGAATCATTTGTCACTGTACTTTTGGTTATTTCTATTATTCAAATATTAACTTAAAAAAAAAGTCCATGTATTTCTTCTCTCTTTACTTTTCCATTTCAACAGAAAGTAAAAAGTCTCCCAGTGAGCCCTGTTTGAGCTCATGTCACTTCCCTCACCTGATCAGTTATAATAACTGCCGTCTCCGAATGACTGACCAGGCCCCGCTGTCCTTGGTAGAGGCTCCTGGCTCCTAGCACAATTCCATATCTTAGAACTGTTGTCCAAATTTTTGAGCAGTCCCTGATGGCTGATCTATGCTCCTTTCAAATCCCGTGTGTCATTGTCAGCCAAGATAGAGGTATCATTTTTCTTTGGCGTAGCTGTTGGATTTCTATGTGTCTATCATCCACTGTAAAAATTCCCCTCTGCTTTTTTTCAAGGACACCAGTTGAGCACATCTCCATGGTGTCTTGAGTAGCCCTCATATGAGTCATTTATTTATTATCTTGTCAGGAGAGATTAAAAGAAAAAAAACACACAACAATATGCTTATAAATTGTAAATAACACATTTGCACATACACACATGTGGAATAAGCATGTACGCTGAAATTCTTAAATGTATTAGTATGGATGAAATTTGTGAACACACTGGGATATAAGTGCTATTTTACATGGTGGTTTTCATTTTACTTAAGTTGGTGTAAGTATTCCTGAAGTCTTGAAGTTCTTAAGGAACAAGGAAGTGAGGATATTTGAATTGTGACTTTTCCTCTTCTGCTAACTGCTGGAATGCATTGTCCTGTTTTCCTAGAACTTCCAGCCCACTCATTTTCTATTTCTTTTTCAAGATCATGGTTATAAATGGGTGGAGTTCTTCCAGCTCCATCCTAGCCCCTGTCTTTCACTTTATATCCTCCCCATATATAATCTTGTTCACAAGCCGGCCTTCAAACACCAACCACGCTCGGATAACTACCATTTATATCCTTCGCACAGATGTCTCCTCTGAACTCCAAACCCATATGTCTAACCACTTGTCTCAAAAGAATTTCAAACTCAGTTTAATATATTCTGCTATAGCATGCAGTTCTTTAGTGAGAATTGACTCATACAAGATTGTCACATGGAGGTGATGTAAATTTAAAGCAAAAGTCACATTTGTTCATATGTGATGTTTCCCAGAAGGATATGCATTGAAGTAATCAGTAACAGGCTACTTTGCAATTAGAAAGAAAGCCTTAATAACACATAAAAACCTTCAGGGAAAGCTGAAAATTCTGCCAAAGTGCATTTAATGATTGGCTTGACAGTTTTAAGAATCACTAAATTTTCCACAGCATTAGGCTGACAGCGGAGCTGGGAGTTCAGGCAAAGAAGATTCAAAGGCATCTTCCCCTGTATTAGAAAAAAAAATGTAGGCTACACCTTGGATCAGATTTTTAATTAAAAAAAAAAAAGTCTTCAATAATCTCTTGAATTAAGAAACAGAAGTTCCCGTGAAAGCAGTGCTTTTTTTTTTTTTAAATTTTTTGGTTTGTCACCAGTTGTCTCCAGAGCACTTCATTCACTGTAGATGCTCAAATAATATTTGTTGAAATATGGTGAATGAATAAATACCATGGGGAAGAGAGTGAGGGGAGAAGATGGTATGATTTCATGGCTTTGACTCACTCAATTCTGGGTTAAAAATAGTAAGACCTGATAAAAGATATTATGACTTTAAAAGGCAAAGTATTTAGATGTCAATTAACCAAGAAATTCCAACATATTAATTTTCTCAATAATATTTGAATTGCACTTCTAGTCACTGGAAATTAGGTACAAAATTAAATAATTGTTAAATATTTATTAATATGTTGATAGCCACTCTGAGTTGTTTCCATATCTTGGTAGTTGTAAATAGTGCTGCTATGAACATTGGGGTGTATGTATTATTTTGAATTAGTGTTTTCATTTTTTCTATGTGTATACCCAGCAGTGGAATTGTTGGATCATATGGTAGTTCTGTTTTTAGTTGTTGAGGAACTGCCGTACTGTTTTCCACAGTGGCTGCATCTATTTAGATTCCCACAAACAATATACAAAGTTTCTCTTTTTCCACATCCTCTCCAACATCTGTTATTTGAGTCTTTTTGATGGCAGGCAGGATGTGATATCTTATTGTTTTGATTTGCATTTCTCTAATAATTAGCGATGTTGAACATCTGTACGTCTTCTTTGGAAAAATGTCTATTCAAGCCCTCTGCCCACTAGAAGATATAACATATACACTTAGATTGCTACTCAGCTGTATCAGCCATAAGAAAAGATTAAAATTCTGCCATTTGCAGCCACACGGATGGACCTAGAGAATATTATGCTTAGTGAAATAAATCAGAAAAAGAAAGGCAAACACTGTATAATATCACTTATATGTGGAATCTAAAAAAATAATAATAATACAAATGAATAAACAGAAACAGATTCACAGATATAGAAACTTGTGGTTACCAAGGGGAGAGTGAAGTGGGAGGGGCAAATTAGGGGTATGTGTTTAAGAGATACAAACTTCTATGTATAAAATAGATAAACAACAAGGATATATTGTCTAACCTAAGAGAGTTATAGCCACTATCTTATAATAGCTTTTAATGGAGCAGTCTGTAAAAGTACTAGGTCATTATGGGCTGTTTGCATGATATTGTAAATCAACTGTATTTCAATAAAATAATTATAAAATATTCAGCTATTAGAGACAAAACTAAAAACACATATAATAGAAAATTATTACATTTTAGAGGTTAAAGAGCTTTTAAAAATTGTGATTAAATGAAGAAAAATTATGACAATTAGAAGGCTCAGATTTTAGAACCAGCTTTACCACAAGCAAACCAGTCATCACCTTCAAGTTTAGTTTTATCTCTTGCAAGCTGAGTAGCTCAGATCCATGATTAAGCCTTTACAGCTTTAAAATCATTCAAGGTCAAGTGGCTCCTGAGAAATGGCAAAGGAAGTAAAACAGATTTTGCTAGACTCCTGTTCTAAGTACTTTTAAGTACTTTTAAACAAACTTGTGCTTTGGTTAGAAGAGGTGTTGAAATTTTAAAGATAAGTAATATTTAGTAAAGAGTAGACCTACAGAAAGAAAGAAAAGTAAGATAAAATGGAAAACACTGTGTGGTAGTTAATTAAAAAAATAAAATAGAGTTGCATAGATAAAATGACCCAATTTTAAAGATTTCTGAAGTTAGCCATAAACATTTGCACTTGATAATAGAAGAAACATAAAGACACTTAAACACTGAAATTTTAATCAAATTATAGTAGTCATCATATGATGCTTTTATATCATAGGCTTTCTTTGGAGTGGTAGGACCATGAGCTCGCCTCTCCTCGTGACTACAATGAAACCACAACTGACTACTAAAAAACCATTGAAAAATAACTGGAACCTAGCAAAAAAGATCATCTTCAACTGGAAACATAAAGAGGGAATCCCAGCAGGATGGTAGAAGGGGCATGCTCACGATATAATTGGGCCCCTTCCCACCGGGTGGGTGACCCACAACATGAAGAACAGTTAAGTTGCAGAGGCTTTCCCACAGAAGTGAGAGTTCTGAGACTCATATGAAGCTCCCCAGCCCAGGTCCTGGCATTGGGAGGAGGAGGAGACCCCACAGTATCTGATTTTGTAGGCCAGGAGTGATTACCTCCAGGAGCCCCATGGGACTAGGGGAACAGACTTCATTCTCTTGGGAAGCACACACAGAAACTCATGGGTGCCATGTCCAAGGGCAGAGGCAGTAAATTCATAGGAATCTGGGCCAGGCCTGCCTGCTGGTTTTGGAAGTTCCCCTGGGGAAGTAGGGGACACCTGTGGCTCACCCAGGAGACATAAAAGTTGGTGGCAGACATTCTAGGAGTGTTCATCTACATGAGCTTTCCTAGAGGCTGACATCTTGATTTAGCACCAAGACTTAAGCCCCACCCAACAGCCTGTAGGGAAGCCCCAGCCCAAACAACACACTGGGTGGGAACACAGACCCCCCCATCATTAGACCTCTTGAGCCACAAACTCCTCCAGACCTGGCCCTACCCACCAGAGGTCTAGGACCAAGCTGTCGCCAGCAGTGGGCAGGAAACTGCTTCTTCTGCCCAGGAAACCTGCATAAGCCTCTAGTCCAGCTTTATCCACCTGGGACAGATACCAGAAACAAGGAAACAACAATCCCAAAGCTGGGGAAGGAATCCACAAACATAAGCCAGACTCTACACTGGGACCAGCTTGACCCTGGCCCTTGGGAGACAAGAGAGGAGTGTGCTGCTGGGACTCATAGAAGTTCTCCCATAAAGGGTACCTCTCCAAGGTCAAGAAATGTAACTAACCTACCTAAAAATACAAATAGAAAGATAGACAATAAGAGGTGGCAGAGGAATATCTCCCAGGCCAAGGCACAAGATAAAATCTCAGAAGAAATAAGTGATGAGGAGGTAGGCAATTTATCTGAGAAAGAATTTAAAGTAATGATGGCAAAGATGTTCAGAGAACTCAAGAGAAGTATAGACGCACAGAGTGAAGTTTTTAGCGAAGAGTTAGAAAATATAAAGAACATCCAAACAGAGTTAAGAATAAAGTCACTGAAATGAATAGCACACTAGAAGGGGCCAAGAGTAGACTAAATGAGTCAGAAGAACAGATCAATGAGCTAGAAGACAGACTAGTGGAAATCACTACTGCAGAACAGAAAAAAAGAAAAAAAAGAATGAAAAGAAATGAGGATAGTTCAAGAGAACTCTGGGACAACATGAAGCACACTAATGTTCACATTATAATGGTCCCAGAAAGAGAAGAGAGAGAGAAAGAACACTAGAAAAATTTTGGAGAGATAATAACCAAAAACTTCCCCAACTTGGGAAAGAAAACAATCACCCAAGTCCAGGAAGCACAGAGTCCCACACAGAATCAGTCCAAAGAGAAACACACCAAGGCACATAGTGATCAACTTGACAAAACCTAAGGATAAAGAGAAAATATTAAAATTAGCAAGAGAAAAGCAACTAATAACATATAAGGGAACTCCCATAATGTTATCAGGTGATTTTTCAGCAGAAACTCTACAGTCCAGAAGGGAATGGCACGATATAGTTAAAGTGATGAAAAGAAAAAACTTAAAACAACCAATACTTTATTCAGCAAGGCTCTCATTCAGATTTGGAGAAATCAAAAGCTTCACAGATAAACAAAAGATAAAAGAATTCAACACCATCAAATCAGCTTTACAACGAATGTTAAAGGAACTTCTCTAGTCATCAAACTATAAGAAAAGAGAACAAAAAGAAGAAAGAGAAAAAAAAAAAGACTTAACAAAAGATTGCTTTAGCAGTTTAGGGTATTTTATGGTTTCATATAAATTTTGGAATTGTTTGTTCTAGTTCTGCGAAGAATGTCATATTTTCACAGGGGCTGCATTGGATCTGTGGATTGCTTTGGGTAGTACAGCCATGCTGATAATGCTGATTCTTCCAATCCAAGAGCAAAAGATATCTTTCCCATTCTTTGTATCATCTTCAATTTCCTTCATCAATGTTTTACAGTTTTCAGAGTATAGGTAACCTCCTTGGTTAAGTTTATTTCTGGCTATTTTGGTGGTTTTGATACAATGGAAATGTTTATGCCACTTATAAAATTCTGGCTTTTGAAGTGAAAAAAAAAAGTGAATGAAGGGGCGCAAATGTCAAAATATTTTTCTTTCTTATGGGTGAGTTGTATTCCATTACTTATATATGCTGCATCCACTTTATCCATTGATCTATTGATGTGCAATTAGGATGTTTCTGTATCTTTGCAATTAAAAATAATGTTGCTGTAAATAGCAGGGTGTTTGTATCTTTTTGAGTTGATTCTTATTTTGTTGAGTTGACTTTATTCCTTTGATAACTATGCATGTTTAAAAAGCTAAAGCTCTAAATATTCTTAGAAACAATGAACAGTACACACATGCAAATTAAAAAAATATGTGCAGTATATTGTGTATATGTATTTACATGAAATATATTGTATATGTGCAGTCAAATTGTAACAATTCTACCTAGTAAAACTAAAAACTGAAAAAAATATATAGTTATAACCAATATTACATAGTATCAACTTTGAAGATAAATGTGAATGAACTATATTTAGAAAACTTCAAAACATTGCTGAGAGTTCTAAAAGGAAAAGTCAAAAACCATACAAAGATATTATACAATTTAGGGAAAATCAATCCTAAAGATGAGGAAAGAAAGGCCAGAAGAAGTCAAGCTACATGTCCAAGTTTGATTGTGATCAAGTAAGAAAATAAGAGCCACAATCCCACACTGCCTATCTCTAACCTAACCACAGAATTGTTTTGTTCTTAGTGTTTCCCAACTGCCTGGTAAGATACAGTACTTGAGCTCATAAGTCCCTCACCTCCAAAGTTATGAGTGCTCTGGGAGAGATGAGCTTCACTGCATGAGTAGACCCTTCCTGTTGATGAGAAGCCGATACAGGGACAGGTAACCCACAAGACAACGAATACCAAGATACGAGAGGAAGACATGGCTCATCTCATTCACCTTCTCTTATGAGTAAGTAACTGAGAATGGGCATACAGTGTATTATGTGGTGGTCCAAGAGGAGTTGGTCACATAGCATCCAATGGTAACCTGTCCCAGATGAAGAGAGACCTTATGGTCCTTGAGGAATACCTCAAGGAAACAAGGGGTTGTCAATGAAGAATATTGCCAGCCATAGCAGTAAACAAAGAATACTGTGGCCATCAAGTCATAAGCCAGCACCGCCACCTCCCCGACAGTGAGCAGATGGAATTCAGGATGCAGACAAGCAGACAGCCTGCCTCTGCAGCCACCCACAATGGTACAGCCTGAGGGAATTCAAGATATGAAAGAACAGGATACTAGCCCTGGACAGCTAGGTACATATCAAAGGAATGGTTTCAATGAACCTGGACCTTTGCACCTTCCCATATGTAGAAAAGCACTAAATTCATTAACTTGAGGTGTCTGGTTTTCTTTAATTAGCAGTGATCTTTTGATGTTCTGACTACCTACACTTTGTTGCAAAAACTCATATCCTGATTTCTAACTTGCTGCTTTGGAGCAGTCCCTCAGAGTGATCTGAGAGGCTGGCATCCCCAGCTTAAGTCCTCACAAATGTCCACCGAATAAAACAAAACTCTCAGCTTTTAGGTTGTACGTTTTATTTCAGTGGACAGAGTCAAGTGCTGCTAAGAGCATAGTGCTGCCACCACTTCATTCTCTGCCCTTTGAATCAAAATACACGTTTCTTCTCTGACTCTCCCTCCCCCTCTCCTCCTTATTTGGTGGTAAATATACTTAGATAAACCAGCATGCATATGGGGGTCAGTGAAGAGTGGCATGAACTATTTAGCTAACTCATGACTAGTTGTCTAAATTATCCAGAAATGTAATATGTGAACATATAATGGACCTCAATTAACAAATATAATTTCAGCTACTAATTTTCAGGGCTCACATCTGTCAGACCCAAGCATATTTATCACTGGGTTATTGAGACCAGAAAACAGAGAAGTCTATGGTATTCCCTCTCTCTGTCTTCTCTAAATATGTTTGTTATATTCCTTTCTCTATTACTTAGCACATAATCCTTTTATGGGAAAATGCTAATATATTTGCAGTCCTTGGTTCTTAGAGAAAATTGTCACTTCGAGATCTTTCTGACTAAATGCTCAAACATTTCTATTGATTTCTTCCAGAAAGCCCCAGGCACGTGCTTCTTTTTATGCACTTTTCTAAGCCTTCTATTAAGACCCACAAGTAATTTGCCATACTGGATCACCCCCAGAATGTCTGAAATCTACCCAGGCAGCTGCATGAATTTTGAAATTCCAATTGTCTCTTTTACATTCAATTTTGCCTTTACCATATTGCATATCTGATGCCCAAATATGTCCTTAATTTAGCATTATTCATTTTATATTCACTGGTCTTTTTTTCTAGACAATCACATATATCTCCAACTGCATTCTTTTGTTCCATATTACTGTTTTTTTTAATTTATTTTTATTGAAGTACAGCCAGTTACAATGTATCAACTTCTGGTGTACAGCACAATGTTCCAGTCTTGCATATATATACATATATTAATTTTCTTATTTTTTCAATTAAAAGTTATTACAAGATATTGAGCATAGCTCCTTGTGCTATACAAAACAAAAATTTTAAAATCTATTTTTATATATAGTGGCTAACATTTGTAAATCTCAAACTCCCAAATTTATCCCCTCCCATCCCTTTTCCCCAGTAACCATAAGACTGTTTACTATATCTGAGAGTCTGTTTCTGTTTTGTATATGAGTTCACACTGTTGTTCTTTTTTTTTTTTTTAATTCCACATATGAGTGATATCATATGGTATTTTTCTTTCTCTTTCTGGCTTAACTTCACTTAGAATGATTGCCCATGTTGTTGCAAATGGCATTATTGTATTCATTTTTATGGTAGAGTAGTATTCCATTGTGTAAATATACCACAATTTCCTTATCCAGTCATCTGTCAATGGGCATTTAGCTTGTTTCCATGTCTTGGTTATTGTATATAGTGCTGCTATGAACATTGGGGTGCATGTATCTTTTTGAATTAAGGTTCCTTCAGGATATAAACCCAGGAGTGGGATTGCTGGATCATATAATATGTCTATTTTTAGTTTTTTTGAGGAATCTCCATACTGTTTTCCATAGTGGCTGCATTAAATTACATTCCCACCAGCAGTGTAGGAGGGTTCCCTTTTCTCCACACCCTCTCCAACATTTACCATTTGTGGGCTTTTCAATCATGGCCATTCTGACTGATGTCATCTTACTTTTAACTTTGCATTTGTTTCCTTGAAATCCATTCATAAAACACCAAACAATTTTTGTGTGTGTATGTTCTTTAGCTAATAGAATGGTGGTAGGTGATGGGAAATAAGTGAAGAACATAAAATGTAGCCTTACAGTTCTAAGCTTACCAGCTTCAGCCAGGTTCTTCTCGAGGATAAGAAGCAGGCCTGGCACCACTATAATAACCAGTATATTTCTTGGCTCAGAAAGTAGACATTTAATAAATAGATCTGGTTGCTGTAACTAATTTTCCTTCTTCATTTTTTATTTGATTCTTTTTATGGTTATTTTTGTCCTATCAAGTTATTCAAAAAAATTAATAAAAGGGCAAAACAATTTTAAAAAGAAAAAAGTGGGAAGGAGAAAATGTTTAACCAAAATAACTTAGAGCAAGGCAGATGGCAAATCCACCATTGACCCAGTTTTCCAACTTCTATTTTTGCCTCAATTGAATCTACCATCATCCTGCCTTCCAGAGAAAACTTAGTGTCTTAATTAGCTTGTTCTTCATTATCATCTTAAAAATCCCAACAGCTTTTCCTATCGGTCCTTCTAGCCATATTTTTATTCCTCATTGCTATTTAAGTTGTTCCTTATGGATTAAATTGACAAATATGATAGCCTACATTTCATGTAACTCTTAAATAGTATTTAAGTACTTCATAAACAAAATGCTAAATAGGTACTAAACAAATTAGTTCAGATTCTTGTTCTCCAGGGATATACATTTTTTGACCCAAATAAACCCAAATTCTATACTAAGTTATATTCTTAACCTTCTTGAAGGAGCACAGAATTGCTTCCAACTCTTGTGAATAATTCATTCACAGGAATCCTATCATTAACAGAGAAAGTTTAATACAATGAAAGTGGTACATCTGCATTATTCTTACTATTGCTCTTAAGAACAAGTCATTTTAGCAAATGTCCAGTATACAATACAGTACTATCATCTCCAGTCAGCACACTAGGTAGATTCCAAGAGCTCTCACAACACACATGAAGGTTACAGAGTGTGGAGATGCTATGTTAATTGTCTAGGTTGTAGAAAACATTCCACTCACTGTGTATACGGGTATCAAAACATCATGGTGTGCACCTTAACTATATGCCATTTTTAGTAAAAAATATTTTGTCTTGATGTTATAGAATCATAAAAACATATTAAGAAAAATATAATAGCAAGTATTGTAGGAAAAATTAAATGTTGAAATTGCTGATAATTTTTAAAAGGCCAAGTAGTTTTAACTTGCCATCTAGTTCATAATTTTTTTAGCAACATTTTTAAAATATATTCTAGAACCTGTAGGGGTGTTCTACACAACATTTATATTTTGCTTATTGTTTCAGAACATTAAGGTTTTTAATTTTTTATGTACATACATTTCATATTTTGATTACATTTAATTTGGCGTTTTTTTGTTTAATTAAGATCTTTCAAAATGAATTTGATATAATGGTAAAATGAAATGAAAAAAAAAAAAGGATCGAATGAGGAAGTATTGAAAAGGGGATGGTTATATGGAAATAGGATCTGAAAATCCTATTAGATCAATAGCTCAATATATACTCTGTAATGCTACTGAATATTGCCATGAAAATATAATGAATATTTTTAAAATGTGATTGCATTTATAGCACAAGCAGCTTGATTTATTATCGTCAATAACTAACCTTTTAAAATTCTTGTTTGTCTCAGCGTTATCTAACGCTGCAAAATAAAACACCCCAAAACTTAAAACAATAACAAAATATTTAGCTTTTAGTTCTGAGTGTTGGCAGTCCAACCAGAGCTTTGTTAGACAGTTCGTCTAGTTTCAGCTGCAATCACTCATGGCTCTGCCATCAGTTGCCAGGTTGTCTCAGGGATGATATTTGTCAACTAAAGTTTTTCATTTGGACCAACAAACACAGAAAATTATGAGTGACTATTTTAAGATTCTCCCCCAAAATGGTATGTATCTAATACTATTTTATACATGTAAAAAAAAGTAATTCATTATATGCACTGAATGCCTTAAATCATTTAGTACATAATTCTTTAAGGATAAAAAGGTGAAAAAACAAAAAAAAGGCTGTAGGAGGTCCTGAGCTGGGACAATTTATATCTAGTCCGTATGGTCTCTCAGTCTCTAGCAAGCTACTTGGTCATGTTGCTGGAAGGGCCTCAGTTAGAGAAGGAGGAGGGAACAGGTACATTTTTAAGCCTCTGTTTGTGTCACATTGACTACTGTGCCACTTGTCAAAGGAAGTCACATAACCAAGCCCTGGAGAGTGTGGGAGAGATCTGTCCAAGAACACAGATTCAGGGAAAGATGTCAGGTTGGCTATTAAAAAAACAAAACAAAACAAAACAAAAACCACGTTGTACATGTCAACTCTTGCAATGAGAATAATCAAGTAAAATTAGATTGTTACCTGATTTTTAAGACAATTTTTTTTCTAGTTCTTTATTTAAATTTACAGCAAGTTTCCCAGGGAAATTCAACTACTTAAAAAAAAAATCCACTAATTTTCCCATGAGGTGAGGCATTGAGGATGGTAAAAAGGTAGAGGTGCCTGGTTGAAAAAGAAGACCTGAAAAACTTCATTGATAATTATGTGCTTTATAACCATTACATGTAGTAGATGTCATATGAAATATATAGCTTGGAATATTCAGTTCTTTAAAACTCCCTTTCCTGAAATAAGTTCAAGATTCTGATAACTGCAGGGAGGATATCAGGCAACTAAATTTCTAGCAGTGAGGAGGGGGAGATTCTGGATGATGAAAGTTACATGGCCCATCAGTGACCTATGGGACACTTGTAGGGAGCTGCTTCTCATGGACACCCAGCCAGGAAGGCCAATGCAAGGTGAGGATGTTAGGCACTTAGAAATGAGCACCAGGCAAAGGGAGAGAACAATCTAGAAACTAACAGTACGTCTGCACTCAGGATAAGGGGCTTCAGAGAGTTTTCCTTTTTTTAATTGAATGCCATCAAAGAAGATGGTTAGACTTGAACACTGTGGCCGCGCAGTAGAGAGAAGGACTCAGCTTAACCCAATGCTCATCATAATGTAATTAGCATTGCGGTTTGGGCCCCCTCCTGTAGGTTTTTCATGTGCATCCTGTTACTTTTGAGCATGCGAAAAGGAGATGGGTATGTCTGAACACTTAAAGGACATGAGCCGTCAATCAATCATGAGAATGCCCCTAAGCCAGGATATAAGATAGGAGAAACAGAGAAGAGGCACCTTTTTTTTCCCTCTCTTGGACTGGTGCGCCTTCAATTCTTGAAGGTGTGCTATACTTATATAAACATGTCTTTAGGGTCATCCATGTTAAACACAAAACTTCTGTTGTACCTAGGCTTAATAAAAGTCAAATAAGACACTAAAACATTAATTACTAAGCATTGGCTTCCTTTGCAGAGAAACTAGAGGTATTTTGGACTATTGATGAATATGTTTGGTGCCACTCTAAAATGTTTTCTACAAAAAAAAATAAATGCATGGGTTTTTAAATTGTTAGTATTTATATTTGCTGATCTATAAAATGCTAATGTAAATGGCAGCTCATCATTGCTTAGTTTTCACTAAAACTTATGGTTTCAAAGGTTAATACTACATAACCATTACAGATTTTTTTAAAAGGACAAAAGTTTTCTTAAAATGTTAATCTGCTTTTGGTAATACATTGTAAAGTTTTTGTCTGTTTGCTTGTTTTTGCCTTTAAAATGTTTTGTTATCACTTTGGTTAAGTTGTGCTGTTTTCAGTAAATTATAATTTTATTTGACCAAGACTTTTAAAACTTTTTGACAAACTTCCCAAATGTCAAATTATGGTAGAGTTCTTTTGACTCATCTTAACTTTGGAATGCTTCATAGGGTCCCTGAAACATGTCACAGAGAAATAATAAACTAATTAGGTTCATTTGATATAATACATTTCATAAAAAGTATTGTCAACTAAATAATAAATCTCCTTAGGTATATTGTATGCAAAATATTATTGATATAGATAATCTAAAAATTACATAAAATTTCTAGACGTTTCATATGTCTAAAATGTTACTAATTATAATTCTGGTTATTGTAACCAGATTTCTTTATCAATTACAATATAACCAAATGTTTAACTATGCTTCTTAAGTCTTCTGTCATTTGTAAATGGTTATGGTTTTATTCTGATGCCTTTAAAAATGCTTTATCTTTAAAAAGGTTTATAAAAAGGACGTTTGACAAATATAGATTTCTGATAACTTTTAAATCATACTACTAAACTGGAAAAAAAAATGGTGCCCCTTCTTTGTTTCTCGTCTCTCATATCCTGGCTTAAGGGTGTTCTCATGGTTAATAAAGAGCCCAGTCCCTTGAGTGCTCAGACATACCCATTTCCTTTGTGCATACTCTTACCCAGGATGCACACAAAAAAACCCTACAGGCAGGGGCCCAAACCGCAATGCTAATTACATTATAATGAGTGTTGGGTCGTGTTAAGTTGGGTCCTTTTCTCTACCGTGCAACCGCAGTGTTCAGTTCTAACCAGCTTCTTTGTTGGATTCATTTAGAAAAAGTAAAACTCTCTGAAGCCCCTTATCCTGAGGGCAGGCGTACTGCTATTTTCTGGATTGTTCCCTCTCCTAACCTCTCCCCTTGTCTGATGCTCACTTCTATCCAACTGCCTAACAACCTGCATTCTCGAAGTGGAGACAACAGCAAGAGCTGGACAGAGGCTGGAAAGGGGACAGGCAGGCACATATAGAGATGGTTGGTACCTTGGTTTACCAGCTATATTTATCCCTATGACACATAAAAGACATCACCACCATAGAAATGGAGCAGATACTTGGATAGGCTATGGCTCACTGAAGACGATGTGTGTATCAGAATAAATCAGGACTTTAAGTGCCTCAAAAAGCCTGCAAGATATTTATTCAGCTCTACACTGTTGGAATAGTCTATGTGGCTTTGAACAAGAACATACCCATATTACTGAATGTATTCTGGCTGCTTGCCACTCAAAAAAAATAAAAAAATCAATACTCTGGAGAGGTGATGCTGATAGAAAGGAAAGTTGTTTTTAGTAAGAATGCCAGTAATCTGGGGAGACAGTGGACTTAGTGTCCCTCTCAAAAAAACATCTCTGAATATTCTGCTGGGCCATGAAAGTTTTTAAAGGGAAGTGGGGACTAATCTCAGTTGATCATTGAGATGAAAGGGTCAGAGACTTTGCCAGCCCCCACTGCCTACAAGCTTGTCAATTCCTTGTGAATTTTCCTCAGATGCTCTCTTGTTCATACAGTTTGTTCCTGAGATTACTGAAGGCGAAGGTAGGGAAGAGACCTGCTCACTTGTTAATTACCTAGTCTCCGTTTCTACTTCTTTGATTTCTGGAAAAAGATCAACAAGTTAGGCCAGGTGTTGTGTGATCAAAAGATTTAAAAGGTGCGCTTAGGCTGGAGATGATTAGAGCATGGGTGTGCCTGGTTTAAGGTTAGTTACAACATAGTTCTGCTAAAATGACAAGAAAAGAGGTTTCCTGCTGGGGTGGTTTCCTGCAAAGAGCTGCTTACAACCATGTGATAAAATGGAAGGAAGGAGGAAAAGGAAGACAGTGAGGGAGGAAAGGAGAGAGAAAAAAACAACACAGAGCAGGAGTAAGCAGAGAGGACAAACATTAAAAAAAAAAAAGAGAGAGAGAGAGAGTAAGATGACAAGGAAATTAATCCTAATTAATTTTGTTTTTAATGCTATAAGGAATTAGCCCACAGCATAATTCATCTGAATCCTCTCACACAATAACCCTGGGAAAAAAATCTAAGTTTTTTCTTAGACAATCTGTGGACACTCATGATAAATTCTGGGGAGACGATGGATAGAAATTTCAGCTGGACAGAGATCAGGTATGAATTACAAGCAAACTGCTAGAAGGAGGTCAAGGAGAGCTGCACCCGGGCGGAGAAGCTGGGAGGCAGTGCTGTCATCTCCCTGGAGGGCAAGCCTTTGTGAGCCCCCTCCAGCCCCCTTCCTGGAGCATCTGGCAGCCCCGGACCTGCCCAGGGGGGTTACAGGCCGCCCCCTTCCTGCCAGGCTGGAGGGACTGGGGGATCCCAGCAGGGGGAGGGCAGTCCCTTCACCCCAGTTGCCAAACAGCCCCTCCGCTCCCTGGACCTCCCTCCTCCTCTTCCTCCTTCCTCCACCCCTGAGGGTTCTGGACTTCCCAAACTGCTTTCGATCTTCTCATTCCTCTTGGGTTGATGCAGACCAAGCTCCCCACAGGAACCCCAGTGTGGGGGGGGCTGTATTTTTTTAATGACACCCCAGTTCTCTACCTGTTCCTCCCCTTTCCCATGCTGACAACTTCTAACTGCAGTAGTGACTCTGCTTGTCTGTTTAGTTCTGTGTATAAATGGGATGTTGTGGAGATGACCCCTCCCCGCGCCGCCTGATTCCCTTGTCACAGACACTCATGGAAGCAGGACCAGTAAGGGACCTTCAAATGAGAAAAAACAAAAAACAAAAAACACACATACACACACACACAAGCAATTTTAGCTGAATTATTTGAAGACCTAAGTGAGGTTACGTAAGGCTCCCTGGAGGAAATTCCTTTTACTGAGAACCAACCCACAGCCTCTCTCTGCTTCCCTGGAGGTGAGGAAACACAAATTTCTCCAAGGCATTTACTAGCTTCTCTTCTCTGATCCCTTAGACTTGCACATAAATGCAAATGTTTTCTGTACCCTTTTCTATGAAGTAAGCTAATTTTCCACTTCCAAGGTATGGAACATGGCGATTTAGATCCTAAAAGATAAGAAAACCTTAAAATATCACAAATAAACACTTCTGGTTTCCTATTGCTAGTACTTAGTATAACACATTATCAGTTGAATGTTATTTTTCTTTTTCCCTCTTTCTTGAAGATAATACTACAAAAGAAAACTCACAGGTAAATTTACTTAGATTCTTAGCAGAGAATGCATTCCAATCTCAATTTCTTTGAACACCAGGAGGTATGCAGCCTCCAAAAGTAGCATTTACATTCAGTTAAAACACCTGAACTTATTACTAAATGGTTTTAACACAGGGAGCATTTTGTAAAAGCACCTTCCTGATTACTCTGGTAACTTGAAGGGCTGATAGACGTGCATTGTCCAAAGTCTTAAAACCTTTATTGCTTGTCTGTTCACACTGTTTGGAGCTTATTCCTTGTGCAACATGGAAGGCAGTAACAAAATGTTAAACCTAAGAATGAAATTCAAGGTGAAATCAACTTGGAAATTTACAGTCAACTGTCAGTGGTACCATTTTTTTTTAATTAGCAAAAATTTAAGAAAATATAATTTAGATGCTAATAAAATTGTCTAGCATAATTCAGGACATCATGATCCTCTGTCCTATAGCATCCTATTTCTGTTACTGTCTGTCATTTTTTTGTAAGTCTTCAACTTAAGTTTAGATACATGTGGTTACCTATATTATTATTCATATTTTGTGGCTTCCAAATCATTTTCTTCTATATTTCTTTCCTACTTTATGGCTGGGCCACTAATAGATTAGATCACAGCCTTACTATTTGGTAAATAAGAGATAAGGTATATTCATGACAGAAAGCTAAAAGCACACTGAACTAACCTTACACGCCCAGAGGCTTTTTGAATGTTCTTACTCCTGACTGTAGTGCTTGTAAGAAACAGTCCTACAAAACCCAAGGACTCAAAACTAATCAGAGCCCCTTTTAAAGTTGTTAATAAAAAGTAATGGGGAATGCGGGATTTCTATAAAGAAAGCTGAGCTGAAAACCGTGTTATGACTGTGCAAAACCTATTAGTCATCAGTAAAGCCAGGTCTGCAAAGAGAAGATGGAGAACAGTTAAGAAGTTATTTGAATAGAAAGTAAGAGACACAAGGGCATAGAAAGGAAAAAAGGTTCCCTGGCCTCTTCCCATATCCAGTCGATATGTCATGAGCCCAGGTGATCTTAGAGCTGGTGAGTTCTCAGCATCCCTAAAGGAACTCAGTCTATTTAGGTAGATTGAATAGAGCTACAGAAATAAATAAGATACTTACCAAAGGTCTCCTGAACGCCTTCTCTCCACATTCTTTGGAACCCCAGAAACCGCTTTTGTAGCAACGGCAGGGAAACAACTGAGTGTTTGTTAAGAAGATATCAGTTCACTTGTGGATAAAGACTTTATGAAAATAATTTAGGAAACCTAATGGAAATAGTAAATACGCCATATTTTGCTGTTGCTGCCTTCCCGTTTCCATTATATTTTCACTCCACTCGCCAGTTTATGCTACATGAATTCAACTTCAGACATTATTTTGAATTGGGGACCATCATTTTAATGTTTCTAGGAGTGATAGCTGGGTTGTAATACGGCAAACTAGATCTCTGTGTCTATTCTCATTCCATCCCTTTGGACCTGGCTTACAGACATCTAGTTAGAAGACACATGCTCCCTCTAGCTAGAGATAGACTGGGGTCTAAGTTCCAACCAGGAGGATGTGATCTGAAGGCATGGATGCAAATTCTGGGCCATATGTTTTAACAACTTCACTCACTTCCATTGTGTGAGCATGCAGTGCCATGAGCCAGCTTCAAGCACATGGGGGAGGACAGCAGGTAGAGGACCATGGGCGTGGCAGGACTGAAGGACTCATCCCATCCAGGATGACCTCATGGCTGACCTGTGCTGACCTCCCAACCCTGAACTACTAGGTGAAAGAGAAATAAACTTCGTCTTCCTGGAGCCACTATATTCTGGGCGATGTTTATTAAAAATCAAGCAACTTATTTATGTGCTCCAATTACTTTCGCACTATATACTGAATTTCAGCTGGAATAATTCAGATCACCAAGTATTTCCTGCATTTAGACAGATCCAGTCTTCTACCTGGAAATACGCAGTGGATGCCACCCAGAGTTTAAGGATACATGAAAATTTATAATTCAATTAAATAGGTAAGTATACAGGATGGAAATGATTTCATAGTATAAAAAATCATAAATGGGCAATAACATAAATTAGCCAAGCTTTACAGTAATAATAGCAATAATTGAAAATACTGAAAATACATAATCCTCACAACAAACCCGTGGGAATTCACTAATACTAATCATGTTTTTACAGATGAAAGGACTGGACGCAAGTGGCAAAGCGGTGGAGCCAGGACTCCCATCCCCCTGCACGGTCCCAGGGACCATGTTCTTCGATAGGACCCTCTGCTGTCTCACTGGGTGAGGCTGCTTCTCACCAGGCCAGGCTCTATCCTTACCCTGCGAACTTGGCTCAGGAAATCAAGTAACTTGTCAAGCAGCATATCAATCACACTGTCGGGATTTCCAAATTGTTGCTGCGTTTCCTGCATTCTCGTCTTCCAGGGGATCTGGGTTGTGAAATGACAGATACAGACAGTAAGAGCAATTAGAATCAGAGAAGAAGAAAAATGCTTTCATTAAGTGATGGTGCAGGTTTGAGGACAAATGTAAATGTTGATAGAAATGCTTAGAGCAGCCATCTAAGACTCATATCTTTTTTTTTCTTTTTCAAACAGTAAATCTCCATGTATGATTAATTTTAGTGCTTGAATATGCGAAGACTCACAAAAATTGATGAGATATGGACAGAGTCAGACTTTGCTCTGAATTGATTTACTCTCTTATTCTTTCTGCTTTATGTTTCCATTTTTTAATCTTTAAACTAAGCATGATAATATTGCCTTCACATTGATGCCTCACTACAAAGTATGAAATATTCCAAATATAAAATATAATGTGAATACAAACACACACAAAAGAAGAATTGATCTCTCTTACACATATATATGTAATTTTATTATGTATTATATATTAATTTATTGTGTATATATATATATATATATATATATATATAAAACTCTTATTGGTCCATTTCTTTGTTTAACATAGGACTCTCATATTTTGTTAGTAAGGACTCTATCCCTTCCTCTCAAAAATGGCTAAGAAAAATGTTGTGTGTACATAAAAATATAAATATAATTAGGCTCAGCATGAATAATCCAAGCATAGCATATTTTTTATTCAAGTATAGTTAATTTACAATATTATTAGATTCAGGTACACAATATAGTAATTCAGTATTTTACCAATTATACTTCAGTAAAAGTTATTTAAGATAATGGCTATAATTCCCTGTGCTATGATATATCTTTTTTACTGATCTATTTTATGTATAGTAGTTTGTGCTTCTTAATCCCATACCCTTAACTTGTCCCTCCCCACTTCCCTCTCTCCACTGTCAGACACTTGTTTGTTCTCTGTATCTATAAATCTCTTTCTGTTTTATTATATACATTTATTTCTTAAATCCCACATATCAATGATAACAGATTGTATTTGTCTTTCTCTGACTTATTTCACTTAGCATAATATTCTCTAGATCCATCCACATTGCTTAAAATGGTGCAATTTTACTCTTTTTTATGGCTGAGTAATATTCCATTGTGTGTGTGTGTGTGTGTGTGTGTGTGTGTGTGTGTGTGTGTGTGTGTGTACATATATATAAAAGAATATTATATATATATCATCTCCAGTCCTCTTTTGGTGAGACTTGGGTTGCATCCATGTCTTGGCTATTATAAATAGTGCTGCTATGAACATTGGGCTGCATGTATCTTTTCAAATTAGTGTTTTCACTTTTTCTGAATATACACCTAGGAGTGGAATTGCAGGATCATATTGTACTTAAATTTTCAGTTTTTTCAAAAAATTCCATGATGGGGTTACCAATTTACATTACACCAACACTGTATAAGAGTTCCCTTTTCTCCACCTGCTCATGAATATTTGTTATTTGGGGCCTTTTTTGATAATAGCCACTTTGACAGGTGTGAGGTGATATCTCATTGTTGTTTTGATTTGCATTTCTCTGATGATTAACAATTTTGAGCATCTTTTCATGTGCTTGTGAGTCATCTGTATTTCTTCATTGGAAAAATGTCTCTTCAGGTCTTCTGATCCTTTTCTAATTGGGTTGTTTGCTTTTTTTTGCATTGAGTTGTATGAGCTGTTTATACATTTTGGATGTTAATGTCTTATCAATCATATAATTGGTAAATTTTTTCTCCCATTCAGTAGATTGTCTGTTTCCTTTGCTTCCTTTGCTGTCCAGAAGCTTTCAAGCTTAGTTAGGTCTCATTTGTTTATTTTTGTGCTCTTCCCCCTCCCAGAACCATCACCCTCACCCGAGAGGGGAGCTGTTCTGGAGAAAGAAGTGCTGCTGTGAGCACCTGGCACGGGTCAGGGCCAGGGCACAGCTTGTAGTGGTCCAGCTGGACACAATACCCAGAATGCTTTTGACATGCTGCCTGTGTGCATGCCAGTAACGTCTGTCCATGCCCTGCTTGGAGGCTGTTTCAGGTCTGAGCCTCTTCTGTATCACACAGCCAAGCCTGATCCCAGGATGGAGCTGTATCATGAAGCAAGGAGGGCTGGAGCATTTGCTCAAGTCAGTCTGGGTCTTGAGCTGGGGTGGTCATGGGAAACCAGGCCCTCTCTGGGGCAATTTTCAACCCACCCTCCTTCTTTGCTTTGGGAGCAAGCAAGTCTGTGTGCAGGAGCAGAGTCTTGGCTTCCCACAACCCTCCTGCTAGTCCCACTAGCCCTCCAGCTAGCCAAGGGGCACATCTTAACCCGTGTCAGACCTCAGGACTGGGGTTCCCAATATGTGGCTTGAACAGCTCACTCTACAAGATGGGTTTCCATCTGTGCATTCTCCCTCTTCCCTGATTGTCTCCCCAGGGGCACAGGTCCTGATTTTATCATTTCTTTTTCCTTTCTACGTTATTCTGCGTGTATCTTTTCTTACAGCGTTGATCATACAGGAATCTTTCTGCCATTCTCCAGTTCATTTTCAGTGAAAAATGTTCCAAATGCAGATGCATTTTTGATGTGTTTGTTGGGGAGGTGAATTCCATGTCCTTCTGCTCCGCCATCTTGATTCTGATCCCAAGCATAGCATATTATTATGGAGGTTCAGGGTTTTCACAGCAATGTTGCCAAAGGCAAGTTTGTATGCCTGATGCACCATGAGGCCAAACAAACTGAAACACTGGAGTTTGGAGCAGAGAAAGGTTTATTGCAGGGCCAAGAAAGAGGATGGGGTAACTCATGCCCAAGGAAACTCCAAACTCCCCGAAGAGTTTCAGTGAATGTTATTTAAAGGCCAGGTGACAGAGGGGTTCACAGGATATGTGATCAGCTCGTGCACAATTCTCTGACTGGTTGATGTTGGGGTAACAGGGCAGTCAATACTATTGACCCCTAGGTGACAGAAGGTCTGGGCCATGTGCTCTCGATCATCAAATAGTTAATTTTTCCCCTCTGGTGGTGGTTTTTAGCACCTGAAAAACTCAGGAAATATACGTGAGATCTGGGTACTTCAGAGAGGAGCCGCAGCAGAGGATATGGGGGGGGGTATCTGTCCTAGGCAGGCTCCATAGGGTCCTGCTCAGTTACAGAATTAACATAAAAAATTATAATTTATGAAACAAAATAATAGCAAATTATTTTGACCAACATATAATAAATATTCCATGGCTATCTGGGAAGGGAACGCAAAGATATTACGAGGACTTGTTTACATTCTGTGAAATCTTTACTGTCTCAGATTATTTGTTAACACAGGAGTTTAAATCAGGGAAATATCTTCATTCTCATTATTTAAAGAAAATAGCAATTGATTTTATTTTTCACAAACATGCTCACACGAAATTATGATTAAAATTCACCAAGGTATCCTTTTATCTATCATAGGCTTAACTTACACTACAATTGGAAAGTTACAAGACAATACACTATTGTACAAAAGAGGAATATCAGTAATTTACTTGAAAGGGCATCTACATATTTCTGTGTTTATCATTGACTTGTATGAATATTATTATTCCCAAAGAAATCAAATATTAAATAAATAGATTAAAATATTCAATATTGCCTTCAGAGTGATCTAGAAAATTCAAGTAATCATTTTAGCTTTAAATAAAACATTTGATTAATGAATGTAATAACTGATTGCATAAAGAAATAAAAATCCAATGATTAAAATATATTCCTATGAGACATGTCTGCTGAGTCTTATCTTTCAGAAGAAGGGCTGCAACCAATTTATAGCTACAGACACACAACTGAGTTATCAATTCTGCATTGGACTTGTGTGTATTTGAAGGGTTGTTTTAAATAATTAATATAATTTTAAGTTATATAATAATGCAGTAAAATTTTGACATTAACGTTTTTGCCTTTCAATAGAATACATATAAACGTTAAAAACTGAGTTAAGGCAACTAACCTGAATTTAGCAATAGGCAAGCATTTGCTGAAAAATAAAAATGCTATGGATCAAAGCTAGCACATCGTACGTAAGCAATCAGTGCAGGATAGTTTATAAACTCACATTTACGTGTGGCCATCAATGAAACACAATTATTTCATCCACTGAATGGATCTGCATTATATTATCTGAATAAACCTAGGCAGTGTTGCCATAAATTCATGTTTAGGATTCTTAAAATAATGTGAAACGAACTAGACATAAACAAACAAACACTGTTTACTCAGTTTGCTTTTTATTTTATTTCAACCTCAGAATACAAAACGGTACTATGTTATTCACACGCGTCATTTAAACTTCAAAGAGAAGCATTAGGAAAGCATATAATTACGTGGAATATAATTAGAAGAGAAAAAAATTATGTTCAGATTTTGATGAAGATTTTTCTAAGGACCTAGAAAGAATAATCATTTAACAGAAGATAATCAAACTAGAATAGTGAACTACAGTTATCACACCAGCTAAATGAAATGAAAATAACTCTTTAATTCCTTGCAATGTCATTTTTCTACAATTTTGTGTCCCAATTTAAAAACAAAAACTCCTTAATGAAGTGGACATGTCTGTAGTTCCCTTCGTGATGCCTCTTGAATAGGCATAAAATAGAAACACGCTAGACAGACAATTCCACCGTTGCAATTTTAGGAAGGCTAAACTTTTCAGAAGGCTCCAATTAAAAGAAAAGAAAAATATAGCATATCTGGAAAAGTGAAAGCGTCTTCTGCACAGATTTGATTTGAGATGTCAACTGGTTTTGCATTCAAAGAAACAGTAGTTTAAAAAGTACTTGAACATTCATATTAAAATCAACCTAAAAATGCTCCTCTCTTTCTTTTTTTTTTATCTGTGTATACACACACATACACACACATGCACATTTATATACATACAAATGCATACACATACAGGCAAACAGAGCAAGGCATAGATTGTCCTCTCTTCATATTATGTATGTTTCCTAACATGTGCTAGAAATTCTGTATGTTACCTCATTTAATCTTTAAATAATAATTCAATCTAAATAAAAGTACTATCCCTTTTTTTCAAATGAGAATAGTGGACCTCAAGTAAGATATGTAACTTACTTAAAGTCATACAATCTGTAATGTCAAAATCAGAATTTTAACCCCTGTTTGTAACCCCTTTATGTATATATATAAAGATTTCACAGTAAAGTCGTTGTTAGATAGTTAGATAAGTGGTCCAGAAGGTGGGGTTATGGCCAGCTCCAGCATAAAGGGACTTAACTTCTAAATGAGAGCCAGCAAGAAACCGGTTAGAACCCAACAGCCACGACTGCATGGTAGTGGAGAGGACTTAACCAGACACGACCTAGTGTTCAGGGTATTATAATTGACATTGTGGATTAGCACCACTGGGTAAGGGCATACGCAAAGGGGGCCAAACATGACTAAGCACTCCAGGGACAAGAGCTGCCAATCAATCAAAAGACCACCTGTAAGTGAGGGTGTAAGAGAAGGGGAGGCAAAAACTGCCACTTTTTCCTCCCTTGGGTCAGCCTGCCTCCTGCTCTTGGAGGTGTACTTTTCCTTTTGTAAATAAATCTTAAAATCTTTTGCTACACAACACACTGTCTCCCAACTGTAAACTCATCTTTCACGTATGACAAGAGCGGGGGTCTTTACCTTTTGGGCTAACACTCTCACTGGATCCAGGATAGTATAATGGAAAATGCATGGCTTTTGGAGGAGAGTAGCCCTAATTTTGTTTCCTGGCTTCAATTTTTCATAACAGTGTCTTCTTGGGTTAGTGAGTTAAAATCTTTGAGCCATATTTTTCTTTAAACTGCAAACTGGAAGTAAAAATATCTAACTTGAATAATTATTATGAAGATTAGAATTAGCACATAATAATTGCTTATCAGGTGATATTATCTCAATAAATATCTGATGTGATTATCATAAAATTATTACCCAAAACCAGTATGTGTGTTCTATCCATCAACTGAATTATATAAGGTAACACACACATACATAAACTTAATCATTTTAAATTATATACTGATTTGATCTATTTGAATATTAATTTTTATGCAAAACCTAATAAAGTCTTTCAAATTAATCTTTCAAATTTAAACACTTATTTCTGAAAGTTTTCATCTTTAATGGAAACTTGTATAATTTATTTAACCTTGGCCTTCATAATAAAATTATAATTAAAAACAATCACTTGAAAAACCAGTTGGCACAAGTAAATTAATTTAACCCCCTCCCTTTTTCTGTAAAATTGAACTCCTCTTCCACACTACTTTGTAATAAGGAATAGGAGCATGCAAATAAAAAAACATGTTTAAGTTTAGGTAGTTCATTTAATATTGATGCAATGTCAAAGTTTCCAAGAATATCAGTCTATATTCAATGTAATAAAATAAGTATGACCAGAACATTCATTATAGATGCCTGCATAAATAAATATACACCCGTTATATTATAGCTGCAAGATTCTTTTTTATATGAATTTGTGATATTCCTTGAGGTGTTAATTTCTAATGTGAAAGAGACAAGAGTTCTGATCAAAGAATTTAAAATAATTCTCCTGTGCCATCTGATACAGTTTTAAAGATATAGACGGCACAGCTTAATTCAGAAAACTTGTTATTACAGAAGCAGTTACCACTGGGCCATGTCCAGTTACCCTGTAGACTGTAGTTAGAAAGACGTATAATTATGTAAATTAAATGCAAATGAGAAGATTAAAGACTCAGAGTGCTCATTCAATTCAAAGACACAGAGACCAAAATTTAGTTGCCAATCTTTATTTTTTCAGGCACTTTTGAAATCTTTAATGGATTTCATTTTTGACATAAAAATAGTTTCTATTCATCTAGGAGTTTTATGTGTACTTTCTAAAATCAGACACAATATTCCTATTTTTTTTTCCAAAAAGATAATCTTGTAACAATTGTAGATTCAGTGTATTATGAATCAAATACTTTGGTTAACTAAGGTCATTGACAAACAGATTCAGAGGAATAAGGCACTAAAAGATTAGTCCTTATGGTTTCACGGTCCTTAGAATTCACGTTTTCAAGTAATGGGTCTACACACCAAATGGATGTTTTGCATGCAATTAGTGTAAGTCATGTAATTATTCGATGCAAATATTTACTCTAAAAAATCAAAACTTAAAAATAATTTTCATACATCTAATATAGCTGCCGTTTATAAAAGTCACTTTTGATTCTCTGACAGAAGAGTAGATGAAAAAAATGACCCTCCTGTGGACACTTTCTAGATTCTCCTGTGAGACATAGAATCTAATTATTCTACAGTTTGCCTCCTGACAGAGCTGGTCTGTGCACCATCATCATGATACTGTGTCTGTAAACCACCAGTTCAATAACGTGATTTCCCTCACTAATGTTTGTCTCTTTCTGTTAATTTTCGATAAGAGTGAGGGTGATGGTGTGTTTCAGGTTGAATTCATTATGACAATGTCTGGTAGTAATCTGTAATAATTTAAAACATGAGTTTGGATGAATCTTCATTTAACAAATGCACGACTTTTTAAACATCTGCTGTAACTATTTTATTTTGCACACACGTCTACATGTGCAAAATTGTCAGATGCTGACTGCTATGGACTCAATTATCTTTTATTTTTTAATTGTAATTTTCTCATTACTGTATTCCTTTGTTTATCCAAAAGATTGCCTAATGTCACTTGATTTCTAAAGTGCTTTTGTTTGTTTGTTTGGAATAATTACTTTTATTTATTTTTGATGGAGGTACTGGGGATTGAACCCAGGACCTCATGCATGCTAAGCATATACTTTACCACTGAGCTGTATCTTCCCTTCTGATTTCTAAATGTTTTAACTCTACGAAAGTGAAATCAAATAGAAAGACAAGGAAATTGGTAAAATAAGTATTTGAATTTCCTATTTCATGAGCAACACTACTTAAGTGGTGTGCAGAAAAAGAAGATGTGACAGTACCCGAGAGAGAACATAGATTTACTTTTTCAAACTAATTTATAGTTTCCGTCTATGTCGTAACCATATGTATTTTAAGCTGATATGTTTAAAGGGTTGAATCTCATTCTTTCTGAAAGAAAAATAAATAGTATGGCTTATGAATTTTAACCAAAGTGATTTTCAAAATAAAATTATTTGGTAACATTCCATGCGTGAAAATAACTTGCTAAGATGTTACACTAAGCAAAGCCCCCGTGAAGGCAGGCATTTTTCTCTGTTCTTAACACTGCTGACCCCTCCATGCTATTAGAGCCATGTTTGGGATATATTACTGTAGGTAATCAAGAGGTATGTCTGTAGCAAGCAAAGTGTAAAGTGAATCTATCAAGTTTCCATGAAAACAGCTGGTGCTCCAAGTCTGTTATGTAATATTTCTACTCTCCCCGGCACAAGTCAGACCTCCCCTTTTACACTGGACAGCATATTAAAGGGCTGGCTCAGACTTCGAGCATCTTGTGCAAGTGGTGATGAGCAGGATGGGGACTATTCAAATGAAGACTATCCGTTAAGAATATTTGAGGGAAGTGGGGAATTTAGATTCAAAATATGATGTTAAAAAGTGTAAACTCACTCTTTGAAGCTGTGTTGTAAGAAGTGGACAAACATAGGAAAGATACAAATAGATTCAAATATCATGAAAGAATATTCTGGGTCCTAAAGCTGTAATTAAACCTGGCATATTTCATCAGCTCCTCCTAGTCAGGATGGCAAAGTCTGTTACTGTCCTCCAACTTCCCTGTTCCTGCAAATGAACCAGTTTATAGCACAAGACTTACAATATGTCGGGCTGTAAAATGGATCGTAAGTCTGGGCTTATATTTTGCTAGTCATTAAAGGTTTTCATTCTTATTAGAGGAAGAAGAATTTTAAAATACAGAATAATGCCCCCCCTTTTGAATAACAAAAGTGAATATTTTTACTGATTACAGTAAGTACCAAGGGGGTAATTGTTGATTACCAAGATGGTCTCCAAGCTTGCTTCACAGGAAGATAAATGGTGCATTTTTAAAAGCAGTGAAATATAAATGCTACTACTTAAAAAAAAAAAAAAAACCTTTTTAGGGTCTATATACAATAGGATGGATTAATCTTCAAGATTTTACTTTTCTCAGTAAAAAAATGAAATCTCCATTGATTTTAAAAGGAGATCAATGTTCTATAAGCAGGAGTCCCAGAGCAGATATGATAGCTCGCATTTTATTCACAGTGGTATCAACTGTTCATGATATCCTTGGGGAAGTCTTAAAAAATGTCATCTTCACTGCTCATATTTGTAAGTTTGAATCATGTATTTTCCTACACAATAAAAACATCTTTTCAATGTAAAAAATGTTTTGCTTTAATAGATATGTAAGAATTTTAAGTCATCATTTCATTTTCTTTCTTTGATTTCCCCTTTTGAATGCATTAGACAATTTTCATTTAAAGTGTTCTTGGAATGTCACATGCATATTAAAATAGATATAGGTATATTTCCTCAAAGTTATATTTTATTCACTGGGGTTGCTAGACATTTCTGTGGTAGGAACAACATTCTTTCCTCTTCATGTGCTAGTTTTATTTTTGTCTTGTTTTAATATAGCCCTCCATGAGAGACAGCGTAGCCTAGAAGTTAAGGCTACAAACTCAGGAACCAGGCTATTGTGGGATCTCTCGACTTCACAAATGATGAGTAATGAGACCCTGGGCAAGTAATCTCCACCTTCTATAACTACATCAACTCTATTCTTTGCATCTTAATTTTATGAGTAAAACAGGAACAATAATGGAATAAAATAATAGTAATAAATAAGAAGATATACCTCAAGCACTAGAGCATATGCTCAGCATGCATGATGTCCTGGGTTCAGTGCCCAGGACTTCCTCTTAAAATAGATAAATAAATAAACCTAATTACCTCCCCCACAAAAATAAATAAAATTTAAAAAATTAAAAAAAAATAATATTATCATCTCACATGGTTATCTTAATTAAATGCTTAAATCTTTGGGAATCAGTTTCAAAAGTGCCTGGTCCACAGAGAATATTCGATTAGCGCTGGGTAACAGAATTAAAAGGAAAGCTCATTAGTCCATTCTGTTCCTCTTCCACTAAGTGCGCACCACTCTGTATATCATCACATCAAACGTATCTCTCAATTACAGTGCTGCTGCAAAGGGTACAAGTCTTAACTTTTCTCTTTTGACCTTTAACTCAGGCTCCAAAGAGTGCAGTTCCAGGTCATCTTTCTTGCTGTCTTCACTTGAACAACAAATACTGAAACAGAAAAAAATTCTGGTTGCTCTCAAGAGTAATTAGGATTCCAAGCGCATCACTGCAGAATCCACATCCCACGCGTCCAGGAAGGACAACAGAGACCAGAACATGCCTCTGAACTGCTTTAAAGGCTACAGTTTCATAGAAGGCATCATTATTCATTTTTTTTTTAACATGGAAAGCTTAAGAGTTGAATTTAAATTACGAAATGCCTTCAGATAGATATCAATATTTTCCCCTTTGTTTCCTGACACAGCTATCAAAACTTTCTGGTACACGGTGAGGAAGGGGCTGGCTCGATGCAGACAAATATCATAAGTGGAGGGTTTGCCAAGACCCTTCAGACTTCCTTCACAAAACCGAGCTTTAAATACATTCCCCTTTGGGGAATTTTTGTTATTATAAAAGTTTAGATATTTTAAGGTTGTGTATACTTTACATCTAGAACAGTTAAGCCGCCTAAAAATATCGTTTTCTAAGTGTCAAATTTTTCCAAGTATAAAGCTTCTAAATTTGAAATTAGCCCTTTGTCATATGGTTATTAGATGTTTCCATTTGTTGTTTTGTTTTTTAAGGAAATAATTATTCATTTATTTGTGAAAGCATCACGGGCGGTATATTGGCTTCCCAGGTTCAGGGCTCAACTGTTATACAGAACAGTGGAAGTACCCACCCTCCAGAACCCAATTGAGCCTCTCCAGATCTGTCTCTGTCTCTGTCTCTCTCTCTCACTATACATATATACATTTTTTCTTCCTTTTTTTACTACAGGTAGGTGAGGTCCATCTTATTTTTAGATTTTTTTTCTATGTCTTTGTAATTCTTTTGGCAGTTTAAACATGATATGCTGTAGTATAGTTTTTTTTTGGCATTTGTACCCTATGATGGCCCCTGATCTTCCAGGATCAGTATTTTGCTGCCTTAATAATTTCAGAATGTCCTCAGACATTACTTCAAATATTTCTTCTCCTCTGTCTCTCTTCCTGCTCTGTTCCAAGTCCATATACGTGTTCTGTGATCGCCCTACAGTTCTTGAATATTCTGGCCTTTCCCCCCCCCTTTTTTTTTTAACATCTTTGCATTTCAGCTTGAGACATTTCTGTTGATCTATAATCCAGGTCACTCATGCTAAATGAAACTGTGTCCAGTAGATGAATCCATCAGAGGGATTCCTAATTTCTCTTAGAGGTTTCGATTCCTAGCAATTCCTCTTGAATTCCCTCTCTCTGCTTACATTATCCATCTGTTCTGACATGTTGACCACCTTTTCCATTAGAACCCTTAAGATATGAATCATGGTTATTTCAAATTCCCTATCTTGTATTTCCAGTGTCTCTGCTGCATCTGAGTCTGGTTCTAATCTTTGCTTGTCTTCCTCAGACTGTGTTTTTTCTTGTCTCAGTATGCCTTGTAATTTTCTGTTGCAAGTGGGACATTTTATATTGAAAAGTAGTAACTAAAGTAAGGGGGCCTTTCATGTGAGGATTTGTGATAATTTACTAGGGACTGGTCTCTGTCTGTTGTTTATTGTAGTTGTAGGTAAAGGGATTCAGAACATGCCACCCCAAAATATGCCACTTGGGAATATTATTTTGGGCTGAAGGCACTGGAGAAACAGCATGTGCAGGAAGAGTTCTCTGTCCTCCTTTCTGCCTAAAAGCAGTTCAAAAAATTTCCTGAGAACAATACAAAGAACAGAAGAACATTCTTGTCTTCAGAGACTGGGAATTGATGCTGAAATAGATCTGCATAAACAAACCTACTAAAATAATCCTACTTTTGTTGGTTTCCCTTGTATATTTCCTAGTCACTGTCTCACAATGTACTGCTCCTGCCCCGAGGCCCATCTTGTCACATTCCCCCAATTTATGCTTACAAATTATATTTTACAAATTCTTTATACAAAGAACAAAGAGGTATGTAATCTTTGGGGCCTAACAGCTTCTTTGGGCATCCATACTCCTTATGAAGACTCCCGTGTACACATAAAAATATTAAATAATTTTTTTTGCTTTACTCCTGTTAATCTGTTTTATGTTAGTTTAATTCTTAGACTAGACATGCACCCTACTAGAGAAGAAGCAAGAATTTCTTCCCCTACGTAGGTGTCCAAATTCCCTTCATGTCTTCCCTCATTGAGTTTGGGATTTCTTACTCCTCCTCAGAGATTCTGCATTTCTCTGCTCTTTCTGCTGTAATCACTGTTATTATAGTGAAGCTGTGTTTGTTTGGTAGTGAAATCTGAGGGAGGAAGCATTCTATAATTGTATTATTAAATCTTCAGCTTTGGTGGGCCCATGTCTGTGGATCTTCTAATGTGTTTCTCTGATGGCACAGCCTTTGCCCCCTTAGATGAAGACAGAGGCTAGTGGAAGCTGCAGGTGGAATAATGATCCAATAAAGTCATTTCCCCTGGAAAGTACGGCTTTTGAATGGAAGGTTTTCCCAGTGATTATTCTTGCCCTCTCCCTGCCAGAGATAGGAATTTGTCTCTAAAATCTTTATGTTGAGAACCCAGTGGTGATTGTGGACGTTAAAATTACAAAAATGTTGAGCTCTCCCAAGACAGCAACCCTGTAGTTTCTCACTCCGGTGTGAGTCTTCTCTCATCTTACAGCAATTTGCCAGCATTTCCAGTTATGTCTTCCTACCAGTTTATGCATTCAGCAGCTTTGCTCGAAGGAAGCAGATCTCCATTCAGTCTCTGAATTCACCTGTCTCTTCAGATCAGGGATAGGAGTTTGCTCAGCAACCTCAATTATCTGAAAGTCATTAGTGTGTTCATTTTTTTGTTTGTTTGTTTGTTTCTTCTAACATCAAGAGTGATGACTTCTAAGCTCTTTATATGTCAGAGCTGAAATTGACAGTTAATTTTTTTTTTTACATGTTTGATAGAAACAGAAAAAATCACTATGCTCAAATCCACTAAGGAACATTTTATGCAATTGAAAATGTTGAAGAATTAACCCCTACTCTTAAATTACAAAATTTTGGGGTATACAGTATGTTCAAAATGCTATGCTACAAATTATAGAGTTAAAGAACGCAAATTCTTTGACCTGTATTTTCTGGAATTTTATTATATATTTGGTAAAATATAACTTATTGACTAATAACTACAATGGAATAAATTATATTGCATTTCCTCCATTCTCCTCAAAGTTTGCTAATAAATAAATATCACTAAAATTCTCTAAAATGGTTATTCCTTCCTGCAGTGGTACAATCTAGCATTTAAATGAAAACAAATTAGTAGCACTAAAGGAACAATCATAATTATCTTCATTTATTCTATTGAAACTTGAGTAGTTTAAGCTATAATTATTTAAGCTAATTAGAAAATAAATAAAAAGAAGCATAGTGGTCAAATAAGCAGCGTAAAAGTTACCTTGAGTTGATTGATGTCATGGTAGTTGAAAAATGACCTATGCTATTAAAGACTTATGCATTCATTCATCCCCTGATTCTGTTATGTTTTGTAAAATGACACACATTATATACTCTGCTCTTTTTTTTTTTTTAATACGTCTTCAGATCGAACCTTGGTAAAATTTTCCACTCAATATTTTTAAAGTTTTCATTAGTACCTTGTATCAGCATGAATGACCTCCTGTTGCTTCTCACAGTTTACCAAATCATACAATAATCCGAGGCCTCTTAAGTGGAAGTTCTTCCAAGATTTATAAGCTCATGACCTGCTGTTGTTCTTTTCAAGCCACTGTGACCTTCTTGGCTCATCTTTCATTTAATAAAATAAATTCACTTTTATGGTGGTGCTAAGTCTCTGTGCTTAGAAAACCAGTGACCTTTTCTTTCATGATAAGAGGCTTTTTTTTTTTTAATAGGCCTAGCACTCTTAAAACTAAAACTGGTTACGAATTTTTTTGCACCTTTTTCTACCTGTAGAAAAGTGAGCAATATAAACAGCTAGTGCCAGGCCCAGCTTGAAATTCTGCCAGGATATATGTGCATTTGGTTTTGTGGGTTACACTAAGTAAACTGTCATTCACTGGCTTTCAGAGGGCACCATCCATAAATGTACAGTTTATGTCCCAGGAGCATTTATAGTGAGTCTCCTAAAGACTGTTGATACTTTCCAGGTATGTCCTGCAGACAGAGTTGCTACATGGATGATTGTTCTGCAGCATTCTTTCTGAATGCATGTCTGTTTATCATGTTCTTCCTGTCTGATAATGATGTTCTTAGTGCTTTTATACGGGTTTTATCTTCCAGGTCAAAACTTTTATCAGCATTATGTGTGCCTTAGGTAGGAATAGTGACAGTGGTCTCCAATGTTCTTTTCATTCCTCTCAAGAAATACTTCTTCCAATTTTTAGTTCCATAAAAAGGAAATTATGTCAAAAAATGTCCCTGTCAGTGATAGATATTATGGTTTACAAGCCCCTTGCCCATTTTGATTGATGTTTATGATAGGGCTGCCTTGATGATTGCACATCAAACTGACAGCAGGCTATAAAATAAATTTACTATATTACACACTTGCATAATATGTTAGGGTTTGCATAATTACAACTATTAGTAATGTTAGCCAAATCTAAGACAGAAACAGTGTCAGGGACATTCTAAAAGGCATTAAGCAGGGGCTTCAAGATGGCAGAAGAGAAGGACGCGGAGCTCACCCTCTCCCATGCATACATCAAAAATACATCTACACATGCAACAGTTCTCACAGAATACCTACTAAACTTTGGCAGATCTTGTACAATTGAAACTACAAGAAAAATCTTCACAAAATTGAATAAACAACAAGGCCTTACTTAGGACACAGGATATTCAACACTTTGTGATAGCCCATAGTAGAGGGGAATAGGAAAAAGAATCTATATATACGTGTGCGTATGTGTGTGTGTAGCTGAGTCACTATGCTGTACACCAGAAATTAGCACAGCCTTGTAAACCAACTATACTTCAATTAAAAAATACATAAAAGGCTTTAAAATTGACTCAAAATGAATTATATAATTTTTTTATTAGTAAAGTTAATTTCCTAACTTTTTTTTTCAGATTTTCTAAGTCAGACATTTGTGGCAAAATGATTATGTCCAAGTCACAATTATTTCTCAGTGAGGGCTAAACTGGGGCTAATACTTTGTTTGGACAACATAAAAAAAAGAAAATGGACATATGGGTGAGTGGCTCCCACAGCGGGGCAGCCCTCCAACTCACCGGCCCCTGGCCAGAGACGACCGCTGTGGGCCTCTGATCCTAAAATAAACAAACAAACAAACAAACATTTGGAAAAGTAAGCAGTAACCATAAATTTGTCTTCTCAAAAAATGGAATATGCTTTGACAAGAACAATAGCAGTGATGGTATACGTTTATCAGGATCCTACATGGGTCAGGCTGTTCTGTGTAGAAAAACTCAAAACCAGTCTATGAAGTCGTATTATCATTCGTCCCATTTTATAGATGAAGAAAATGAGGCTCAGAGTTCTCAGGAACCTTTCCATAGCCTCGATGTGGTAGGTACAGAACCAGGTTTTAAACTCGCCCGTTCTCTTTTGAGAACCTGGAAGTCATCCTTCCTGTCTAGTTACTCACGAGTGTTATGTGTGAAACGTTGTGCCAAGGATCTCATTTACATCACTTCACACGACTTTTTGTAATAAATCCAACTAGGGCAATAATTCCCTAATTTTAGAGACAAGAAAACCAAGTTCAGGAAGGTTAAATACACTGTGCCAGGTACTCCCCACTCATGAATAACACATTGTGAAGATTTGAATCTGGTTTTATTTTTCTCTATAGTCTGTGCTTTTAACCCCTTAGTGACCATCTTTACATAGTTGTCCTCTGTTTCCCAAATACAGTTCTGCATACGGTGTCCTTTTAGCCTTTCAAAGAGAACAGGACTTGCTTTCTGGTGGTAATGACCCAATTAAATCTTATTTTCATTTTGCAGCTCTCCTTTGAAGGCAAAATGTTTTAAAATTTATATCTAATTCAGTATTTCCTTTTGTGAGTCATTGTGCACTGTTTCCATTCTCAGTGAGATCATTGATGGTTGCCGTGATGCACGCATTAATGATACTGTTATTATTTGAATTAGCATTGCTTTTAGTAGTAGTTATAGTGTGACTCTGATAATTGTCAAATGATATAAAGTAGAAAAAAATCATGTGAATCAGCTTGAATAAGCCCAGATGTTGAAAAAAGTTGTTGAAACATTAATAAACTTTTGAAAGCTAAAGCATTCTTTTCTTGTCTTCCAAAACATGTTCTGGAATAAGTGTTAGAGATTAAAATAATGATTGAGTTCTTGGACTTAGGCATGAGGAGTGGTGCAAGCTAAGAATGGGCTTGTCATCTGAGAACGGAATGTTTTGGAATATTATTGATTATAGTTTCCAGAGCAGGAGCACTTTATACATCATTTATTATTACTGGCAACAATTTTTATTACATATGTGTCAAATAAATGGAAAGCGTCATCTAACTGAGAAGCTGTTGACATGCGTGTACACTACAATAGCTCTAGACTGTATCAGAATTTACAGCAGAGGTAGCCTCCGGATGTGAGAATGAGGGTAAGTCTTAGAGCAAAAGGATGTGCTGACAATAACACTACAAGTTGGAATTTATATTCCATATCTAACTTCACGTATCTATTCGTTATTCGAAATGTATTCTTTCTAACACAGTCCTGAATCCACTTTGCCTTCTTCCTGTTGCTTTTAAACTAGCTCTATCTCAGAAGGCAAAATATCTTCCAGGAGAATCAATGAGAATAATCCGAACACTGAAACTTTTACAGCTATGCTGAGAACCCAGACAGCTTCCTGAGTCAAAGTTGGAGTGTTACAGAAATGTAGAATTGCAGTGCTGTACCCCACAAGCCCACTTCTCCTTCAAAATATCTGTTAAGAGTTGTGTCAGTTTTTAGGAAAGTGTGATTCATCGTCAGATTCTATTTGGTGTTGATATTAAAAATTAAAAAAAAAATCTAGGTCCAAACTCCTATGTATAGGACCAGAAAACTGGGTTTGAGATCTCAGAATATACACCTTCACCGGTACCTTAGATGACACAGGTTAACTTGTGTTTGACAGCGAAAGCCATTGTGACTTTTGAATCAGACAAACATGGATTAGAGCAGAGATTCTGCCACGTTTAGCTGGGAGTCCTTGAGCAAGTTAAGTGACCCGTCTAAGCCGTGGTCTCAACTATAAAATTGTGGAAATAATGACACTTGTTCCAAAGTACTCTTTTAAAGGTCAAATGAGATAATAGATAAGAAGCATCTATATACCAGGGTATAACATGCAAATAATCAATCACATTAGGTATACTATTATTATTATTAATTACTATTTAGATTTGTGGGAAAGCTGCAAGAATATAGGTTCTTGATCCAAATGAGAGTCTTAGATTATGTTCACGGAGTAGGGTTGGTTTCAGAAACACCCACAAAAACCTCCAGCATACACATTTCTTAGTAAATAATTGCACATGTTTTTTGACTTACTTTCCTTACCCTTCACATTCTGTCAATTCCATCTCTAAAACAGATCTCCATCCAGTCTATCCACGTCTAGCCATTGGACCTCCACCTTGTCCAAGCCAGCTCACTCTTACTGTGAATGAAGCAGTAGCTTTCCAAAGAAAAAGGCCAACAATCATTAAAATCCAAAAGTGAGTGAGGCAGTCTTCTACGAAAGGCTGTTAAAAACAATGCAAACAACTCCATAACTGATTTAAAAACTCAATAATGTGTTAAAAAAAAAAAAAAAAAGAAAAGTCTTGCAATCTCAGTCCTTGTCTATCCCTCCAGCTTCATCTTAGAAGATGAGCCCCTTCAGATGGGTTTCTGGTCATCATGCTTCTTTCTTCAAATAGTCTCAATTAATTCTTCCCTCAGCTATGGGTGCACACTGCCCCTTTGTAGGTTCATTCTCATAATTCCCTCACTTTTCCTGGCTATCTCCAACTGCATCTGTATACCTTCACTCAAATTTCACGCCCTCAAAGAAATACAACTTAAATTAAATTCTCCTGCAATGCTCCCATTTCTCTGTCCTTGGAATCTAAATGTTGCCATTGTTTCTTCCTAACCTATGAGAGTTTAAAATATATATTCCTCTTTATATTTTTGCTAGTCGGTTTAATGCTGATATCTCCTGTAACACTCCAGTCTCCACGGTGACATGCTCCATCTGTTTTGCTCTTCACCAGAGTCCTCAAGGCAAGGGTAACCATGAAAACATTAGGTTCTGTTTACATGGTTCACATCTGAATACATGACTGGACTGTTCAGATACCTTTTTTAAAATTTTCAACCGAAGTATATAGTCAGTTTACAATGTGTCAATTTCTGGAGTACAGCATAATGTTTCAGTCATACATATACACATGTATGTTTATTTTTATATTTTTTCACCATAGATTACTATTAGATATTGAATACAGTTCTCTGTGCTATACAGTATGAACTTGCTATTTATTATTTTATATACAGTAGTTAGTGTTTGCAAATCTAGAACTCTCAATTTATCCCTTCCCACCTGGTCACCATAAATTTGTTTTCTATATCTGTGAGTCTGTTTCTGTTCTATAAATAAGTCCATTGATGTCTTTATTTTTAGATTGCACATGTGAGTAATATTATATGGTATTTTTCTTTCTCTGTCTGGCTTACTTCACTTAAAATGACCATCTCCAGGTCCATGCATGCTGCAAATGACATTATTTTCTTTTTTATGGTTGAGTAGTATTCCATTGTATAAATACACCAAAACATCTTTATCCAGTCATCTGTCAAGGGATATTTAGGTTGCTTCCATGTCTTGGCTACTGTATGTAGTGCTGCTATGAACATTGGGGTACATGTATCTTTTTGGATTAGAGTTTTTCCTGGATATATGCCCAGGAGTGGGATTACTGGACCATATGGTAAGTCTATTTTTATTTTTTTAGGGATCTTCATACTGTCCTCCATAGTGGCAGCACCAATTTACAATTCCACCAGCAGTGTATGAGGGTTCCCTTTTTCTCCATACCCTCTCCAGCATTTGTTGTTTGTGGGCTTTTGGATGATGGCCACTCTGACTGGTGTGAGGCGATAACCTCATTGTAGTTTTGATTTGTATTTCTCTAACAATTAGTGATGTTGAGCATCTTTTCATGTGCTTATTGGTCATCTGGATGTCTTCTTTGGAGACATGTCTATTTAGGTCTTCTGCCCATGTTTTGATTGGGTTGCTTGTTTTTTGATATGAAGCTGCATAAGCTGTTTGTATATTTTGGAAATTAGTGCCTTTTCAGTCATGTCATTTGCAAATATTTTCTCCCATTCTGTAATCTGTCTTTTTGTTTTGTTTATAGTTTCCTTAGCTGTGCAAAAGCTTTTAAGTTTAATTAGATTCCATTTGTTTATTTTCGCTTTTCCATTACTCTAGAAGATTATTTGAAAAAAAATTATTGCTTTTAAAGAACATGTTCCCATCCTTGTTTACTTGGTAATCTTTTATTAATAATTGAGATTTAAAAATATTCTTGGGAAGAAAATGTAGCACACCGCCATTGCTATTATTCTAATAAAAAGCAAGAAAACTTTTTTCAGATTCTCAGCTTTTATGCTCTTCAGACATTGACAACATAAAATTAGTTCAGCTCACAAGTCTTCATTCTGTAGATTACTTCTATGGTTAAATCAACAGGCCTGAATAATTTTTTCATTTATAGTAAGTACATGGGACAAGTAACCAATTACTCCTGAAGCTTTTGCAACATTAAGTGAGGTGAGTCAAGAAATCACTAACAATATCCACTTTCAAGATCTCAAAGTATCTTATGTTTAAACTTTGAATGCTTTGCTTTTTATCTTTTTTTTTTCCTTTTATTTTTTGGTATTTAAGTATGCAGAGATATTTTCAAGACAAGGCAAATTATTAGTGTTTTTATGTGATCTTGTACATGAAGGTGTGACAAAATTCACCTCCTCTCTAATTTCTGCAGACAAAAAGTTGGCTTTGTATCCCTGTCACCTAGGACAGTCACATAGAGGAGATAGCAGATATTCTGCACATTTTATTTCTTTCAACCATAAAGTATCCTTAAATGTAAAATACTATTATCCACATTTTACAGATGAGAAAACTAGGATTCAAGGTTTAATTAGCGTGCTTAAAATACTGAGCAAGCATGTTCAATTCATTCATTTTTTTCCATTTATTAACTCACTCAAAAATGCTGAGGCCATGTAAGTAAATAAAACAGAGGCTTCAACCCATTCTACAGGGAAGACACTAGAAGCAAACACAATAAACAAATAGGTGTATTTAAATTATTAACAAGTATTAAGGGTTATAAAAAATAAAGAAGTATAGAAAGAACAGACAAATGGATGGGTGAGGTAGTCAGAGAAATTGAGTTTAGAAAAGTCACCTCTAAATTTTTCTCATTAAAATAAAGATTTCAAAGAGAAAAAAAGAGAGTAAACTTTGAAATTACCCAGGGCAGTAGCTGTCCTGGAAGAGGAATAGAGAATTAAGTCACTAAAGTAAGAGTAAGTTTGGAAATTAGAGCATTAGATGGCTTGTGTGTATAGTTATTGAGACATACAATGGTCTCATCTGGGGTCAGAGAGATACACCTCTAACATTTGCATCCTCGAAGGCCATTTAAATGTTTCTTTATATTCTTCTTTTTTATTTATTTTTATTAAAGTATAGTTGATTTATAATGTTATTCATTTTAGGTGTACAGCAAAGTGATTCAGTTGTACATATACATATTTTTTTCAGATTGTTTTCCATTATAAGTAATTAGAAGATATTGAATATAGTTCCCTGTGCTATACAGTAGGTCCTTGTTGTTTATCTCTTTTATATTATAGTCATGTGTATCTGTTAATCCCAAATTCCTAATTTATCCCTCTCCCCCACCCCTTTTCCCTTTGGTAACCATAGTTTGTTTGTTATGTCTATGAGTCTATTTCTGGTTTATAAATAAGTTCATTTGTATCAATTGTTTAGGTTCACATATATGTAATATCATATAATTGTCTTTCTTTGTCTGACTTACTTCACCTAATATGCTCATCTTTAGGTCCATCCATGTTGAAATAACACCACGTTTAATCACATTTATAGTGTTTGTGTAGTCCTTTGGAGTTTCCTAAAACTACTTTGCTAAGAAGAATTACATATTCCTTGTGCATTATATCCACCATCCTAAGCAACGTACAATTTCAATTTCCATTTAAGGTTTCTTTTTCACTTGATGGACCATTTTGTGTTAGCTGCAACATTCATTAGACATATTATTAATAGAGCTTTTTCAGTTTTTCAACAAAATATTCTTGGTGGCTTTATCATTCCCAGGTACAGGTGTTCCTCAATATCTGAGAGTAGAGTGTTCCTAGTTCCTACAAAAACTTTTGTAAGCTGAAATGACATAAAGCATAGAAGCAGTTACCTTAGGACACAACTTGTCAACGGACGCAGAAAATAAATCAGATACAGCACAGACGTCCGCAGACAGAGTTCAAAACTATGGTGACCTGCTGCTGAGATGCTCAGTGTGGCTCCTGGGGAAGGAAGCTGCTGGTGCTCTCTTAACGCCTAGGGTGCTCACTGCCTCTGTAATACCTTGTTGCAAAACAAATGCTGAATTGAATAATATTTTTGATGTGTGCCTTTTTTTGTAACAGCAAAAATCCCCTTCGGATTTCTTTCTGTTAGCGAAAATAAGTACTAAGGTAGGTCCTTTGTAAAAGCAAAGTGGCAGAAAGGCAACTTTCAGAAAGTGGGGGGCACCTGTACTTTAGCCATAAGCATCTTTGCTGTAGACATCTTTAGGGTGGGCATATTTGCCACAAACATTTTCGCCACATAACTAGTTGGTATTGAGGAAATTTTTCAGTAAAAAATAAAATATAACAACAAAAAAATAAAAGGAGGATATTAAAAAGGACATGATGAAACATAAAAAAATGAATGACAAAACACAAACTATTTGAATACCTTTTTAAAAGTGTGTACATTGACGGCAGTACTGCACAAGTAACTGATTTTGTAGGCAGTACTCAAGCACTGGCTTTGAAGTCTTTCATTTACAGTATTTTACAACTTTTTGCTTGTTGATTTGTCTCCTCATGAGGCATCACGTATTTTCATTTTCATTATAAGAGTCATTAGCTTCCAAATTCCAAGATGCATGTTTGTATCTGAGCTTGTATTGCATTGTGGTCTGGTCATGTGCTCACACGCCCCTTGAAAGACATTCCAAAGTTCTATGGGAAATGTGGGTTCAACTCTGTGTCTTAGAGGCTTTCAGCCTCTTTCTTTTCCAAAGTAATGTATTTCAAAATAATTAACCAACTCTTGGAGCATATCATTGTCATCTGTCAGTTCAATAAAGCCATCAGTACCATTTCTCCTGGAAGAAATGTTAATGCATTTCAATCAGTTGAAACCAAAACTGCCTTATGACCAATTAGTTATGTGGCAAAAATGTTTATGGAAAAGATGTTTAACAGAGAAAATATGGGACACCGGTTCCAGGCATGAATCAAGCCTGCCAGTGAATAAAACACCACACCACTAAACACAGCATTATAGCTGTATTAATTATTTCTGGTTTTCTATGATGAGAATTGAAACTGCATTTCTCATTGGGGGTCATTTTCAAAGTACAAAATTATTGTTTTAATAGGTGTTTGTTTATTTTCGTTTTATGAAGTCAGCAAATATCCAATGAGGATTTGGGAAGAAAAAACTTGAGATGAGAAGAAAGTGGAAATGCGCTATGTCCACTCTCCAACCCAGTGACATGCCGCTGTACACTTCCGTACAGTAGACATAAAGTTAACTCTGTCCTGCAGTAAAGTGACATATTAGTTAATATCCTGCCCTGGAGTTTCACTTGCAGATAGTAAAAACCATGAATATCACAAGCATAAATGCTATTTATGCAGTTTATTGCAGATGTAAAAGTTCAAAGGTCTACAGAACCGGGGGAAGATGTTTGGATTAATATGAAGGATTGGGGTACATGGTGAACTGGAGACACTACAGACCACCCAGATGGAGGAGTTACTGATTCTATACAGAAATACAGACTCAGTGTTAGCAGGTCTTCTGATACTTTAAGGAGAAACTGAATATTCAAGTTATTTCAGTGTGATACCTTCATCTTAAATATTAACAATCAATTAAAAAACACCAACGCATACTTCCCAATACTCCATTATACAAACAATATAGCTTTCCACCAGGTTTATACTATAGGTGAATTACGATCTACTGTTTTGTCTTTCAGAACAAAAAAAGAAATAGTTTTTACTTATTTTTTTTTACTTTTGCTTCAGTGGTATGGCAAACAAACTGCAGTGGATAAGAATGGGAAGGGTTGTCTAAGGTAAAATAGTGCCTCTTTGGGAGAAGGCTTAGAGACCTTTGAATAAAAAGCAAGGGGATAATTAAAAGGAGAAAGTACTTTATATTGCATACATAATTCCTCCTCCTATAATAGAGGCAATTCTATCTTTATCTACAGCATTGCTTCCTAAAGCCCTGAGGAAGACATCTCTGAGCTCATGTGGGTATTGAACCTTATCATTGGCATGCAAAAGCATTAGCCTTTGGCAAAAAGGGAGAAGTGAGAATTAAATCTTCAAAATAGCTTCAATTATAGCAGTAGGATTAGCATGTAGTATTTCTCTCTGAGTTCTCACATGGATTTAAGATCTATTGCTTTTTTTTTCCCCCACAAAGTTTTAAAGTGTGTCTCTCTTTCCTGAAGAGAACAGCATTATCCTTAATTAAAACTCCTGAGAGAGCTTTAAAGGTCTAGAGTTCAGATTGCAATGTTTGAGTCCTTTTCACTTAAGAATTTAAGCTCATTCTGCCAAGTTTCTGATTTTGTTTCAAGATTGATGATTGAAGGGGCAGAGGAATCAATTTACTTTCAAGTGCTTGGATAACTTTTAATATGGTTTATAATAATACCTCCTTAACCAGCTACATGGAGATTAAGATTTTGCTATGGTAGTAACAATAGCAAGACAGGCTCACTGAAAATTTATGGAACTTTTTTTTTTTTAAAGATATAGTCATTAAATAAACACTTCATAAAATTGCATTACTTGGTCTCTGGCAATGAGTGCCTTGAAAATTACCCAAATATGTATGATCTTTTATGGATGGGAGAAATATTTTAAGAAGGCAAATGTAAGTAGCCTTCACAGTCAGTGGCCATCCAGGATTCAGGAGACTGGGGTTCTAGTTCTGCATCATTCATCGACCCTAAAAAAGTGACTTCCTATCTCCCCAAATCAATTATCTCATTTGAAAAAAAAAAAAAAGTAAGTTTGATTTTGACCTCTCCTAAGTCCTCTTTTGTCCTATTTGGTCTTGGTTCGCACTTTCTGCAGTAAAATGTTGCAGTTGTAAAAGGCTTGGTCCAAAGGATGTAAGAGACGTGAGGACAAATCTCTGCCAACTCGCCGCTATCACCCTGATCTTGGAAAATTTATCTCTTGGCTCCAAACCTCATTTTCTTATCTGTAAACTTTAGAAGAAGGGAATGTCCTATCTCAGATACTATTAGGAGGATTAAGTGGGGAAAAAAAGAAAAAGGAAGTAAAGAATGTGAAAGAAGTTTAATACATCAAGTATGAAAAAAAATTGTAAATGAAACCATCATGGAGCCAGTCTTTGACCTTGGGGGGTGCAAATGCAAAGTGTAACTTGAGGGTCAAAATGTAATCTTAACATAATCGGAATTATTTATTGCTTTTTTTTTTTTTTTAGCTTTTGAAAGTAAAGTTTATTGGGTATTCGTGTAGTGCTGTGTATGTGTGTGTGTGTGCACGCGTGCACACGCGCTAGCTTACAAACTTACCTACCAAGCTTGCAGGTCAGAGCAGGAAGTCAGCAGCACCTTAGTGGTCCTGACACCTTGTGGTAAGTCTCAGTACCCTTCTTAACAAGAAGAAAGCCATTCCAGAAGAATCACTACCCTATAGAGCCATAAATCCAGGAACAGTCTTAAATGCACGGCTTCCTAAGCCGTGCTTAGTCATGTATCTGCCACTCAGTTATCTTTTATCATCTGGATGGCATGCTCTCACCCCAGCTCAAAATCGTTTTCTCACACCCATGCTGTAACACTCCCTGTGGTTCTTGTCCTATTTATTCCAAATCCTGTCCAAGAACCACACCCACAAATGCACCACTCACCAGATTATTTATCAGGAGCTGATTCACAGGAAGTGCTGGAACCTTGAACAAGTCCCTGTCACCAACCTTCCCTCCCATTTTGGACTCCCCTCCAATTTCTTTAATGTCTTTATTGTCTTTAAGGACACATTAAAGAAAATAAAAAATTCAGCGAGTAATACACAGGCCACTTTTTCCCCCTTCTCTATTGAATGTCTCATTAATTTAAAGGAAAGAATGGAGGTTGGTGATATCTTCCTTCTAAGAAATCCCTCTTGCATTTGCAGCAGGATGACTGAAGGAGGACCATGTTTCTGTTTGATAAAATGAGGAGGACAGTGGAGCTGTGTACCAGGTGCAGAGGCCAAACATCCATCTTTGTACAACTTGACATTTGTCCAGTGGGCTTTGCTGTTTGTCTGGTTCTTTACTCATTGTTTGCCCTTCTTTATTCTCTCTAATCTTTAGTAATGGTTTAAGTAGCTCTCATTCAAATATGTCGTAAAGAACTCTCCTTTTTCCCCTGTAGTCCCATATTTTCTCTGTGGCCACATGCATTTTAGCCAAAGTTTAAATATTATCGAGGTAACCCAACCTTAGTTAGACAGACCTGTCTAAATTGAATTCCACAGGAACAAGCAGATGGTATTTAACAAAGGTTTTAGGGAAGTATTAGTTTAAAGTATTAAATAAACAGCAGATCTTCAATAACTTTGCTCATGTAACCTCATATTCAAGTTTCATTAATTTTAACGCTATGGGTAAACTAAATGTGCTACTATTTATTTTACTCAGAAGGTAGGCTCGAAATAATGTAGTGTTTTGCTCTTTTGAAAGCATACTTCCTCTTCTCTCTCTCTCTCTTTTTTTTTTTTCTGGATTCTCCTTACGTCATACTTGATTTACTTGCTTATATGGTAGATTAAGCATTTTGTAAGAAATAAAGTGTTTTCTAGTTAACTGAAATTATTCCAAGTACATCTGTCTTCAAGGACATTTTGCTGACATCTTCTTTCCCACACAGGAATGAAGGAACAAAATATAACAGTAGTGGCCTCTGAAGAAGTAAAGGGAGTTAGAAGTTTGGCTAAAACACTCAAGAGAGATGAATGATGGAAGAAAATCCAAAGGTGTTCATCACAGATTAGAAATCTGATAGATTCTTTTTGAATAAACATTTTGAAATATAAAGTTTGAGATTTCATTCATGTAATCTTTTAAGTAGACTACTGAAAATCAATAGCATTTCTATTTTGCAATACTATGTATCATAAAAGAATTAATGTTACCAAAGAAAAATATCTTTCCTGGCATGACTGCTATTTCTGGGAAGAAAATATTAATGTGGCTTGATTTATAAATGTGATGGCTCAATCTTTCTAAAGTTCTGATTAGGATAAATAATAACCAAGTACTAAGAAAATCTTATGAAGTAAATAAGGTAAATTTGTCAAAAAGCAATCAATACAGTGACTTTAGCAAAACAGATGATATCAACCTAGTCAACCATGGACCTGTTTTGTTTATTAAATAGAAGTGTAGTCTTGTGTAGAGGAATATTTTTCTCTGTATGTCTATGATATGTCTGTGTGTTAGGCAGAAAAACGTGTGAGATAATTTATTATACTTTTCAGTTAGCTTTATTTTGAATTATGCATCTGTGTCACATAAAAATAATTTTGTATATGTAAGAAAATCAAACTTTAAAATTTTTCATGGACTTGATTTTTTGAAGCAATTTTAGGTTTGCAGCACTACTGAGTAGGAGGTACAGAGATTTCCCATTCAGCCCCTCCTCCCACTCATGTAAAACTTCCTCCATGATCAACGTCTCTCACCCGAGTGGTACGTTTGTTGCATTTGAAGAATCTGCATTGAAATATCATTATCACCCAAACATCATTATTTGTAGTTTACAGGAGAGTTACACTTGATGTAAATTCTATGGATCTGGACAAATGTATAATGATGTGTATCCGCCATTATAATATAATGCAGAGTGGTTTCACTGCCCTAGAAACCTTCTGTGCTCCATCTTTTCATCCCTGCTTTCCACCAACCTTTTGGCAATCACTCATCTTTTTACTATCTCCATAGTTTTGCTTTGTCCAGAATGCCATATGCTTGGAACCATACAGTGTTAATCTTATCTTTGAGTTTCATAGTTTCAAAATCCAATCCACAAAACTCTAAGTATTTCATAAACATTTTTCCCTTTGAAGTGTAATGTTCAATTTTTCTGATTCAGAATCACTTCGGACTCCTGTGAAAAATGTATGCTACTCCAAATACACAAATTTGATGGTCTTAAAAAATGCAGACCTAAAAATTCTGCATTCTAGACAAATACCCCAGGTGATTCATATACATATCTGATTCAGAGAGCCATGGCTGTAGCACTCACTTGCCTGGTGTCTCCTACTCCCCTCCTTGCCTATTGCCTTTTGAGTTAGTTTTAGTTGCCTATCAATTCTATCAGAGAAGGAGCATATTGCTTAACTTTTAGTTTCACTGATTTTTCTCTTATGACCACAAGGTTTTAAGGTTTTGCCTCACATTATATGAATATATGAAGCTTCGAAAAAATACTGTACCTGAACCAGGACTCAAAATTAGAATCAGAGTTTCTGTCTATATTTTTTTAAAGCTACCGGAAGATTGTAATTGTCAGGCAATGTTAAGAATTCTAGTGTTAAGCCATTTTCCAAACTGCAAGTAATGTGATCTTTCTAAACCATAAATCTCATAAAGCACAGTCAATTGCATAATATAAACTTAATTATAAAATCTAAGTTCTATAATAGAATGATTTCCTGCTCCAGCTCCTGCTTTATCTTTCTGAGATGACCTACACCTCCAGCATCTTTGAGGTTTTACAACTCCATGTGATTTCTAGAGCAAACCCGGTTGTTTCAAGCTCATGCCCTTTGCTCACTTGTACCTCTCTGCCTAGGGTGCCTTGCTGCGCATTACATAGCTGGCAAACTCCCACTGTTTATTCAAAACTGCACTAATATTGTATGTTCAGTGAAATCTTCTCAACTTTTCCTGTGTAGACCTTTCCATGACCCAATTCTACTAGCATTTATTGGTAATTATTGCTTTTTTAATTACTTTCAGACATATATCTCTGTATAATTTGACTGAGAGCACACTAAGGCACATTAGTGTATTCTGCAATACCTAAAGCGTAGAAGATACCCAATAAATATACACTGAATTAATGAGGATGTATTTTAAGTACTCACTTGTTACCAAGTTGACACAGCATTCCTAGAGGAGCTATTTTCAAACCATGACCTACATCCCCCAAAGTTCTTTGGTCCAGTGCTTTACAATGGAGATACTGTGGGGCAGAGAAGATGCTTAGCTGGCAGCAACCAAGCTTTTCACTCTCACTTCAAGCAAAGCAGACTCACGTTTATCTGCTTTATTAATAAGGGTTCTAGACTTTTGCTTTCAACCCTAATGGAGTATCTTCCTTACCCTCCTGTCTTAAATAATTAGAAAACTGGACTGAATATCCAAAAGAATGACATTTAAACATCGGGCAGTGGGTGATACAAGACTAAGAGAGACTGGGGAAAAGAAGTAAGTCCCACTCTAGCTTACTTCTTGGATGTAGTTTTAAGGCTGCAGTGCTCAAAGGTGGAACCCCAACAGAATCTGGGAGACTAGAAAGGCTAAGTCAGGTGTAATTTTCAGGGAAGAGTTAAAGAAAGAATGAGAAAAAGTAAAGAGGTAGCTCCAGATATCTGCAGATGGAATCCCTTAAATCTGCACAAGCATGAGAAGAAAATCCCTTTGCCTGAGGAATGAACTCTTGAAAACTGGTAGAGTAAATAATTCCAAGATTCTACACATGGCTTAAAAGAATTCATGTTCACACCAGCAAGGATATAAAGACCTCAGAGCATATGAGACATTGGGTAGAGTCCTAAGAAAAGTATCACTTAATAGAGTTAAATTGGCCTTTGACTAAAGCTGCTCCAGACCAACTACAAATAAAAAACAAACAAACAAACAAACCAAATGAAACAAAACAAAAAACAACTTAACAGCAAGTCACAAGGAGATAAAACCTATCCTAAATAACATAATTGAGTGCCAGGACAAACACACACACACACACATACACACAAAATCAGGCTGCAACAATGGAAAATTAAAATGTCTCACATCCAATCCAAAATAACCAGACATACAAAGAAGTTGGAAATTTGAAACTCTAATTAGGAAAAATATTATTTAATGAAAACAGACCCAAATATGACTGAAAGTGCTAAATTTGCTAGCAAAACTGGAAAACAGCTATTATAAATAGGCTTTACTGCTCATGTGGGTAGAGGGAAACATGAAAATAATGTGGAGAGGAATGAAGATATGAAATATTCACAAGTGAACTTTCTAGAAATTAAAAAAATCAATATGTAATGAAAAAGTCTCTGGATGGGATTCACCGATGATCAGTCAGCAGAGAAAAAAGATCAATGTACCTGAAAAATCGTGACAGAATCTATCCAAAATGAAACAGACCTAAAGACGAAAAACAAAACAAAAACTTGAGAAAAAGATTCACAGAGTAATAGTAAAGTTTAGGACAAATTATTTGGTCAAATATGTATAATAGGAATCCCAGAAAGGGTAGTTTGGCAGACAAAATATTTCAATAAATATTTGCTTAAAATTTTCCTTTTTGGATCTATATATAGATAGAAATATAGATACACCAAGACCTAAGAGGTTTAATTAACTTCTTGTAGAATAATAATAATAATGGCATATCAGACTCAATTCCCTAAAAACTAACAATAAAGACAAAAATGTTTTTAAAAAAGACAAGGTGAAAAAGACATAGTCCCCAAGGATCATAGCAGCACTATTTACAATAGCCATGACATGGAAACAACCTAAATGTCTATGGACAGATGACTGGATAAAGCTATCCAGTGGATACATACACAATGGAATACTACTCAGCCATAAAAAATAATAAAATGCCATTTGATGCAATATGGATGGACCTGGAAATTATCATTCTAAGTGAAGTAAGCCAGAAAGAGAAAGAAAAATACTATATAATATCACTTATATATGGGATCTTAAAAAAAAGAGAGAGAGACAAGATGAACTATTCACAAAACAGAAACAGACTTGCAGGCATAGAAAACAAACTTATGGTTACTGGGAGGAAAGCGAGTGGGAAGGGATAAATTGGGAGTTCGAGATTTACAGATATTAATTACTGTATAAAAGAATAGATAAACAAGTTTCATACTGTATAGCACAGGGAATTATATTCAATATCTTGTAGTAACCTATAATGAAAAAGAATATGAAAAGGAATATATGTATGTATAGGTATGACTGAAACATTACACTATATACCAGAAAGTGGCACAACATTGTAAACTGACTATACATTCATTAAAAAAAAAAGAAGAAGAAAAAGATGTAGAGGAACAAAGATAAGGATTACAATACACTATTCATCAGAAACTGTGAACTGTAAGACAATGGAACATCTTCACTAAAATTTTTAAAAATGCCAATCTAGAATTCTATAACCAGTATAAATAGATTTAAAAAATTAAGATGAAATAAAAATTTACAGAACCAAAGGAAGGGTAGGAAATTAATCATTAACAAATCCATACTACAAGAAATTCTGAAAGATGCTCTTCCGGTAGGGTGAAAGAATTCCCAAAATAAATGCGGGTGTGTGAAAGGAATTACTAATCATAGAAAGAGTAAATTATGTTTGTAAATGTAAAATACACATGCATATTGATTTTTTATTTTTAATTAGAATTTCCTTTGGAGATTGTTTTGGAAAAATAGTTCATAGGCTATCATTTCAAAACTGCCTTAGGATAACTTGAAAAATATAAACCATTCTTATAAACCATATTGTTTTATAAACCATATTGTATCTAACTTATTGCCTAGTACAGTAGTTGCTTCATTGATGTTAGTTTTAATTTACTTACCATTATTTTTAGGAACTGCAAAAAATAGAATAGTCTAACCATTTCGGTAGATAAGAAATAGTATAAATTACAAACATCAGAGAAAAATACAAATAAATTCTTAAAAAGAGCTTTTAAAATGTTGTCAAGATGCCAATGGATTACAAAGCACTATTGGTACCAATGCCATATTAAAATAGTCTTCCAAATAGAGAACATTCTAGGATAGCATCAGGCTAGAATATTAAACCAGAAGTAAGTAAGTAGTGGATACGAGGTAGCCCACAGAATCTCCACAGGTGCTAGAAAGCCACATTTAAACATTAGATCTTCATCATTCACAGATTCCGTATTTGCAAATTCACTTACTCACTAAAATGTATTTGTAACCTCAAAATCAGTACTCACAGTAGTTTCTTTAGTTATCACTTGTGGACGTGCAAAATCTTGAGTCACCTAAGGGCAAGCAACCGGTGGAACTCCAACAAAGCGCTGTAAACAAATGTCCTTTTGTCAATATTGTTAGCCCATGTTTTTGCAGGGTTTTTTTTAATTTTGCATTTTTGTAGGGTATTTGTATGTATTTGTGTGTGTGTATGTGTGTGTGTGTTTATGGTGGTTTTGATGTTGAAAATGCCCCCAAGCACAGTGCTGCAGTGTTGTCCAGTGTCCCTAAACATAAGAGAGCTGGGATGTGGGACGTGTCTTATGGAGAAGGTGTGTGTTAAATCAGCTTTGTTCCAACACGTTGCAGTGCTGTTGGCGATAGATTAAGACGTAGATTAAATAAGATGTCTTCAAACAGAAACACATAAAAAATTAGGCAATGTATTGATTTGTTGATGAACCAGAGGCTTGCAAGAAACGAACCCTATATTTCCTTGGAAATAATGTTCAATATCCACCAGTCCAGTGTTGGCAATGACTTTATAAATCATAAGAGCTGCAAATAATGAAAATCATTTGACATATGCATGTATATATGCAGGAAGAAACCCACAACCGTCCTGCAGACTTCTCCAGGGAAGCACCAGCCATCTGCATGCCAGGCATCAATAGCTCAGCTGACACCACTGATACCACGCGCTGGACACCAAAGCATCAATGCCAAATGCCACAATATAGACTCTTCAGGTCCCTGCTTCTTCCTGGGAGCCGCCTCTAGATGTAGGATTAGGTGGAGCCTAGATCACTTGATGAAGCCGTATCTCCAACAGAGCTGAGAAAGTGAGTTTCTGGTTTCTACCATTTTTTATGAAAGAAATTCCCCAAACATAGGAAGTATGTTCCAAAGGTGCTGGGTACCCAAATAAAACTAACAGACACAAGTTGTCAGAAGGTTTACCAGTCAATGCCATTTTAATGGTGAAGATGAATGTAATAGCTAATTACTACATTTTATTGAAAGCTTCTTATAGTGTGCCAGTTTTCTAAACTCTGTATTTTGGGGCTTATTTATATAATCATAATATAAATTCTACAGGTATTTATTATCATTATCTCTATTTTTCACATGAGGTGATTGAGCAAAAAAGTAGCTTAAGAAATGTTATCATATTCACACAGCTAGTAAAACTAAAGTTGAAATTTGAACTTAGAGAGTCAGCTTTGGAGGTTTGGGGGGAAAAATGTATTTGAGGAAATATTACAGCAAGAATAAACACACAAATGTAGGATGATGCAAAAGAATGAAAGAGTCACCAAGTTAGTTCATTATTTTTTAGTTTAAAAAAATCTTCCAAAAGAAAGGAAAAAAGAAACACTAATCTTTACAGTTACATTTACAAACCATAAAATTTTGTTGAGCAGTTCTCAAACTTTGCTGCGCATTTTACCACCTGGGGACCTTTGAAAAATTCCCAGACACAGGATGCACCACATATGAATTAAATCAGTCTCCGGGGATAAGACCCAGGCATCCAAATGTAAGAAAAACCAGATGATTCCAATGTTTCACACACTGGTTTACACAGTTTTTAACAAGTGCTGCTCTATACACGGAGGACTCAAAGGATGAAGGGTGATCCCGGAACCAGGATCACTGACATCAGCTGGGCGATTGTTCTTAGCAAAATCTCAAGCCTCAATGTGCTTATAAATCCTTAGGGAATCTTGTTAAAAGCAATGCTGTTTCAGTTTGTTCAAGCTGGGGTCTGGGTTTCTTCATATCTAACAAAACCCCGGGGTAATTCTGCTGCTGCTGGTCTGAGGATAATTTTTAGAGTAGCATGTACAGAAGATACAACTGGAACTTGGTAAATTTCACGGCTCTTCTCAGACCTTTTGAATCATATTGTGCATCTTAACAAGATCCCAAATTAAGTCACAAGTGTGTTAAATTTTAAGAAACGTTATTGTTCCTGAAACCAACAAGCCTGGCAATGAAAGGAAGTGATAAGTGACAGAGAAGGAAGAAGAAACTTACGTGTTGGTTTAGTTTCAGGCGGAAGATGCAGACTTTGATAAGTTTAAAAAAAATGATAATTTGTTTAAAATGTGTAGCTTTTAATAAGTAAAGAGTAATTGCCAGAAGAATAAAACTGGAAATTTAATACACTTGTTTTACCCAATAGATGGTTATTAATATGTATATAATATATATATATAAATTATATATATAATATATATAAACAGGAATAAAATACAGGAAAAAAACTTCCCACAAACTTGGTGTAACAAATAAATTGTAATATTACAAACATTGAAGTCAATAGGAATATGTGAAATTAACTATTCCCTGAAGAAAAACTTGAGAGAGAGAGAACGAATTTGATATGTAAACAAAATAAAATTAAGATCTTATGAAAGATGGTTTGGGCTCCAGGAATCCTGCTGGTTTTTGTTTTCCACCTCAGCTTTCATGATTTCTGCTCTTCCACTTTAGGACAGAAAGGCATACCTCTAAGCTGTCCTGAGTCCTACTATGGTTGATTGCTCAAGTGTAAAAATAAAAATTCAAAGCTGACAGATAGACAAAGAATTCTCAAATGCTGGAACTTAAAAAACGTAAAGTTAATGCCAGAAGCCACTTTTTATTAAGGCTTAAGAAATTTGCAGTAGGACACCATGCCTTCCCTTGTTCTATATATGGTCCTACTAAGGGAAAGTTTGGGCATTAGAAGTAACATATTTAAACACATGGGATGATTTATAAATTTAGGTAGTGGGGGTGAGGGGGTTGGCAGAAATGTCTCTGTAGTCGTGATGGGTCTGGAAAATTCTCTGAGAGAATCTAATACCAGCTGGGTAATGACACTATTTCTCACAAGTAAATGTAAGAAGGAAAACTTCCCGCTCTCAGAATCTGGAGTCATATTATGGAGAAATGAAATTCTGCTCCCAATAGGATGAGTCTTCATGCCAGTGGCTTACACAGTTTACTCTAGCTTCCTCTCATAAAGAATTCAAGAGAAAGTCAGTCTCCTGCAGCTTCTGTTGATCGGCTCAGCCGTCCTCAGTATTGGACTTTCCTACCTGAGGTCACCTCCCTGTCACAAGATGTTTGCTGAAGTCCCAGACATGATTTCTGGTGTCAAGGAATCAGGATGCAGAAGGAAGATAAGGAAAATAAGGGATGCGGCTGCTGAATGGGGATCCTTTGGAAAATGGTCTCATGACATTTCGTTCACGACTAGAAGCAAGGAAAGCTATGAACTATGAGGATTTTTTTTATTGTTGTTTTTGTTTTTTTTTTTTTAAGCAGAAACATAGCAACATGAAGTAAAATCCGTGCTGTGTTACTAAGGAAGAGGAAGAGAATGGGCATCGAGTACTTGGTCATCTTTCTCTGCCATTGGATTAGACTGAGTTTGCCAACAGTCTTCTTGGTTCCCTTTTCCATCTAAATAAGAGGAACCTATTGCAATATTTGTAAGTTAATTTTGAAGAAAGCATTTTAGCAGTTTTTTTTATTACACTCTTTACCCCTAACTATAGATGTCATTAATATTTAACTGCCTTTAAAACCTGACAGGTATATATAGAATAGATAAACAAGATTATACTGTATAGCACAGGGAAATGTATATAAGATCTTGTGGTAGCTCATGGTGAAAAATAATGTGACAATGAATATAAGTATGTTCATGTATAACTGAAAAATTGTTCTCTACACTGGAAATTGACACAACATTGTGAACTGAGTATAACCCAATAAAATAAAATAAAATAAAACAGGTAATACAAAATATAACAGAAGCATTTGCTCTTTAAATGATACTCATCTGATATTTAAAATCAGATGCTCATCTGAATATTTTCAAAAAAGAGATATTGCCATTCAGACCTCACATAAGTAGAAATATGCTGTTTGTTTGTATCGCAACATGTTTGAGCTTTCTACTGCTTTTTGTTTAGGAGATTAGTTCAGCAACCACATAAAGTTTAACACCCATGGCAGATCAAGATGAATGTGGCCATTCTCATTAAATAGGGCACTGTTGGTTCTATGGGAAGAAGATATATTACCAAGATGGAATGATATATATATATATATTTATATTTATATTTCCTTATAAATGTATGTATTTCTGCAACATCTTGTAACCACAGTCCATTAGAAATGATTACCAGCACAAGGCTGCATGGTCTGAATTAGGTTCATATTTCTTTAAAGCACAAGGGCAAGAAAGAGGCCAGCTGCCGGGACAGCATGACCCAGTCCCTGCTCTGCCTGCCCCCTGTCAGGAGTAATCTCAATCAAAGCTCTAATGGCCGCGTGTTAGCCAGGGCACTGCTAACACTGGTGACTTGTTGTCACAACACTGGGTCTAAAAATAATATCCGTCCATCAGTGTCAGAGCATGAAAAATTGAATTTCATCAGCGTTTAAAAGAACTGTAGACTAGACAAATGCCACACAGTCTTGTGACTGTGATTTGTTCTTCCTACTGTAGCAAGTTGGCCGCCTTCTGACTGGTTCTCTTTCCAGAGGGGACGCGACAGAAGAATAGTTTTCAAAAATATTTACCCATTTCATCACAAACGGTTGAGGAGGCATTCAACAGTATTTTAAGAATAAAATGGTGTGAAGTAATTCACCACCTGACAATTGCTTTCTTGGCCTTTCAGATTCAACTAACAAGAAGTATGTTCTTAAATATGTCCCTCTTTCATGAAGAAGCTGTTCAATAAATACCTAAATCTAAAGTCTAGGTTGAAAGCATATTGAAGTCATTGATTTACGTAGGAATGAATACTTTTTACTATGAAACTTAACTTTAATTAGGATAACATAGATTTCACAAATGAGTCCTTGGAACGATCCAACTTGATTCATAGCATTATGAGGAGAGATGCTTTGACATTGGGAGTCGTATGGTGAAAGTTGAAAGGTTTACATGGAAATTTCTTTGAAATAACTTGAGAATCTATTAAGCTGCGATTTCATTAGCTATTCAGAATAAATCTCTTTTAATAGATTTAGAAACCAATCAACACCAATAATAGGGATGATTAACACAAATTATAAAGCCAAATTTAAAAAAAAATTAAAAATACTTAAGTGAAATTTTCTCTTCATAGAAATTAAGGATGAATTTTATTTAAAGACATTACTATAGTATAAGAGTTGAATCTTGGGAACAAAAGGGGCCTTGAAACAAAGCAATATCTTTTTGTTCCTGGTAATATCTTTTTAAAAGTACTTCATTTGGAGACAGACAGATAGAGAGAGAATTATACAAGTAGAAGCTGTTAGTTTTTCATGAAAGATTATTTTACATATATTTATCAGTTTTGCAAATTTGTGTGTGTCTATAGAGAGATGGTGTAAAATATATTTGAATCTGTTGAATGCATTAAAAAATGTTTGAAAATCCCTACCTTGGAGAACTGGTATAAACATCTTAGCTGTGTCCTTAAGATAAAGCAGTCCAATGGGAAAGATGACTTGAGAAAGACATGCAAGGAGTAAAATAAAAACTGCATACAAGCTAGCTTACCACAATGATAGTGATTTTTAGGAAACTAAAAGACGCTCTACAAAATAAATACAATAAAACTAAGAGCTCAGTTCTACCAAATAAAATAGATAAAATAAGATATTTACTATTCTTCTTTTAGGTATAAAGGCATATCTCACTCAGTTAGGCCATTTACACTTAGGTATATTAAAAAGATAGATAGAGAGGTAGATGATGAAAATAAAAGTGTAACAGGAGGTGGATGAATACAATCGTGGTTATGACACTCTACCTCTTATAATTAGAAACTTGGGTGGGGTGATTTCGCAAGAAGCTTGGTAAGTAGTGAAGCATTGTAATTTTCTCATAGGAATAATATTACAATAGAGGGAAAAGGCCAATCCAATCAAAATTAGCGAAAAATATCAAAATGAGTTTAATATCTATGACTGAGACCTTCACTTCCCCATCCCAAGCTCTCTTACAGTTTTGCTATCTCCACACTTGCATAAGTGACATTGTAAGTAGTTGTACTGATATGCAGAATACTTGGTTATTAGATCTGTAAATAGTTCACTTATAGGTTATCTTGGTTCTTTCAGTTACTCCCTTTGTTTATAATACTTTGAGTTAGAAAATCCCATTCTGGCTTGCCATATTAAGAACACATGAGCTCAACCGTTCTGTCACAACTTAAATATCTAGGCTAAAATCTGATGAGGAGTGTGCAAGTTTGTTTTTTATTTTTGCTTTTGTTTTGTTTTCTTTCCTCACAAGCAAGTTGCATTAAAATAAATATTTGTGAATTATTTATAACTACACAGGAAAAAAGATAAATTCAGTGTCATATAGGATTAGAAATCTGAGAAACCTAGGACCAAATTCAGGCTCTGACACTTACTGGAGAAGCTGAGTAAACTTTCATTCATTTATTCAAGAAATATTCATTAAGAAACAACAATATCAGACACTATTCCAAGAGCTGGAATTACTTAAATTAATACAGCACATTAAGTGACTAGTATCACTCACCTGATAGAATAACATAAAAAAAAAAGGTGCAATTAAGTGCAATAGGAAAAAGAATATTCAGATTGAAAGAGCTAGATAGAATAGGTCATAGAAAAATGTTAGGAAGAAGGAGGTGGAAGAGGACCCACAGATATCTAGGAAAAGGCTCTTCCGAGTAACAGTCTGGGTAATGCTTTGTGGTAGGAGAGTGAATGGCAAGTTTGAGGAGCAGAGGGAAAGCATGTGAGCCTGGTATTAGACTGACCGCAGGAGAGTCATGGGAGACGGATGAGAAAGTTAGAGAAGCATTCTAGAATCATCGTTTGGAACTTGGGCCATAATAAGCCCTTTGTATTTTTTTTTTTTTTAAGTATAGTCAGTTACAATGTGTCACTTTCTGGTGTACAGCATAATGTCCCAGTCATGAATATACATACATATATTCATATTCTTTTTCATTAAAGGTTATTGTAAGATATTGATATTCTGTGCTATACAGAAGAAACCTGTTTTTTTATCTATTTTTATATACAGTGGTCAACATTTGCAAATCTCAAACTCCCAGGTTTATACCTTCCCACCCCCTTTCCCTGAGTAACTACAAGATTGTTTACTATGTTTGCAAGTCTGTTTTGTAGATGGGTTCATTAGTGTCCTCTTTTTTTCTTTTCTTTTTTTAGATTTCACATATGAGTGATATCATATGGTATTTTTCTTTCTCTTTATGGCTTATTTCACTTAGAATAATGATCTCCAAGTCCACCTATGTTGCTGAAAATGGCAGTATTTTATTCTTTTTTTATCATTGAGTAGTATGTCATTGTATACATATACCACAACTTCTATATCTAGTCTTCAGTCGATGGACATTTAGGTTGCTTCCATGTCTTGGCTATTGTATATAGGGCTGCTGTGAACACTGGGGTGCATGTATCTTTTCAAATTAGAGTTCCCTCTGGATATATGCTCAGGAGTGTGATTGTTGGATCATATGGTAGGTCTACCTTTAGTCTTTTGAAGAATCTCCAAACTGTTTTCCACAGTGGCTGCACCAAACTACGTCCCCACCAGCAGTGTAGGAGGGTTCCCTTTTCCCCACACCCTCTCCAGTACTTATCGTTTGTGGATATTTTAATGATGACCATTCTGACTGGTGTGAGATGATAACTCATTGTAGTTTTGATTTGAATTTCTCTGATAATTAACTACAATGAGCATGTTTTTTCATATGCCTATTGACCATTTGTATGTCTTCATTGGACAATTGCTTGTTTAGGTCTTCTGCCCATTTTTGGAATAGATCCAAATTGGAATGGGATCCAAATGGAAGAGGAAAGGTAAAATTGTCACTATATGCAGATGACATGATACTATATATAGGAAACCCTAAAAGCTCCATACAAAACTACTAGATCTGATAAAATTCAGCAAAATAGCTGGATACAAGATTAACATACAGAAATCAGTTGCATTTCTTTACACTAACAATGAAATATCAGAAAAAGAGAGTAAAGAAACAATCCCTTTTAAAATCATATCCAAAACAATAAAATGCTTAGGAATAAATCTGACCAAGGAGATGAAAGATTTATACATCAAGAACTATAAAACATTGATTAAGGAAATTAAAGATAACTTAAAGAAATGGAAAGATATCCCATGTTCTTGGATTGGAAGAATCAATATTGTTGACTTGGCCATACTTCCCAAGGCAATCTACAGATTTAACATGATCCCTATCATATATCCCATGACATTTTAAACAGAACTAGAATAAATAGTCCTAAAATTTATATGGAATCACAAAAGACCCAAAATTACCAAAGCAATACTGAAGAAAAAGAACGAAGTTGGAGGAATTTACCCTCCCAGACCTCAGACAATACTACAGAGCTACAGTAATCAAAACAGAGCGGTATTGTCACAAAAACAGACTTATGGATTAATGGAACAGAAAAGAGAGCCCAGAAATAAACCCACAGACCTATTGTCAATTAAACTTTGACAAAAGAAGCAAGACTATACAATGGAGAAAAGACAGTCTCTTCAGCAAGTGGTGTTGAGAAAACTGTAGAGCTGCATGTAAATCAATGAAGTTAGAACACTCCCTCACTTTGGATTTTGAACTCAGCTCCAATGTTTTACCTAATAGTTTAAAAAAGATCACTTAGTCAGTTACTGCTGCTGAAACAAAATGCCATAGACTAGGTGGCTAAACAGCAGACAACTATTTTTCATGGGTCTGGAGGGCCCTCTTGCTGGTCTGCAGATGGCCACCTTCTCACTCTATCCTCACACGAAAGAGAAAGAGAGAGGGGGAGAGAGACAGAGAGAAAGACAGACAGAGAGACAGAGAGAGGAGAAAGAGATCTTTGGTCTTTTCCTCTTAAGGAATCTTATCACAAGGGCCCCACACTCACAATCTCATCTAAGCCTAATTATCTCCAAAAGGCCCCACTTCCAAATGCCATCACCTAGGGGAGTAAAGCCTCAACATACGAATTTTGGAGGGACACACACTTTCAGTCCATGGCAGTCCATAGGGAGATTGGACTATGTGAGGGTAGAAGAAAGCAAATAAACTAATTAGGAACTATTCTAATTGTCTAGACTCTAGTCAATAAAAGATAGTGGTCCAGAGCACATTTGGAGTGGTATGAGTAGTGAGGAGTGGGTAGTTCCTAGACCTGTTCAGAAGGTCCAGCTGACAATCTTTCCTAACTGATTGGATGTAGGGTGTGAGGAAAAATTGACCTCAAGAAAGCTTAGCTTTTCTAAGCTTTAATTTCCGTCAGTTACACAATGGAGAGCTAATTAATTATAGCATAGGATTGTTGAGAAAATTAAATGTCCATGTAAGAATGCAATGAAGACAATTATTATATATTGTGGTAACAATATATATGATGTAAAGTAATTGTTATATCATTATAGCATAGATAACAAGTGCCAGCTTAATATGAGCCCTGGCACAAAGCTTCAACTCCTCCAGCAACAGGCGAGCTCAAGTTTCAGAACTTGGTCTCTCTACATCCACATGGAAATTTTCTATCCCAAATACTTTGCTTATGTGCCTTGACAGGCAGTTCTCTTATTAATAGTTTTTTTTAATTTGAGTCCTGCTCACTTATTTTAAAAGTGGCCTAGTTTCTGTTTTTTCTCTTCCCATAACTTTGGGTGTTTACAAGCCACTAACTTAAAGACCATGCTAGTGTTCATCTTACAGAATAGTTTATTCTCATGGGGGGAGGGCTCTTCAGGGGCAGAATTTCAAACAAAACAGGTTGGTGGCATGAAGGACCCAAGAGTCAAGTGTCAGGATCCTGCTATAGGCAGGCGGTCAACTGACTCTGCAAAGCAGAGGATGGGGGTAGCTCTCACAACGTTGCTCCTCGTCTGCATTTATTCAGAGGTGACCCACTCAGGGGGTAATCTCATCATTTGCCATACTGATTGATGCACTGTCATTTTTCTAAATTATGTAATTATAAGGAAAGCAAATAGCAGGGAAAATGTAAAATATTGAATTTGTGTAATATTCAATAAAATATTTCACATTTCTAAAGAGATCATTGAACTTGCTTTATGAATATATCTATACTGATATATGTATCCATGTATTTCTTTATATTTAATATCATTTTATGCTTGGAATGCCTATGTACAATTCCTAATTATGTTATATTTTCCAGGGAAGTTTCTTATTCTTGGTACAAATCATCAAGGAAAAAACTTTAAAAGTGAGAGAATAGTTTGCTTACTCTGAAAATAGTCTCTTTGGCAACCTCTTGCAGATAAGACTGTTTATCACAATTATATACGTGGTTTTACATGAACATTTATACTTACGTTTATAACAGGAATGATGACATTTCAAAATGTGAGAAAAATAAATAAAAGTAATGAGTTTTATGTATGCAATTTTCCTCCCTAGAAAGAGGGTTAATAGTTGTTCAAACGTTGTGCTTTTTTAAAATTAAATTTTTATTTATTCCTTTGAACAAACACCACCTTAAAAATATCTTTAAAATTTATTCTTATTAAAGTAAAGGCTATTTACATAAAATGGGATCCGTTTTCATCAACAACTGAAAAATAGCAGCCCAAGAGGATCACTTATATTTAATTTTAATAAAAAGCGACATATAATTATGCAATAGCATTTTGTGCTTGAAAAGCACCTTTCATCTTTAGAATTCCAAAAGCCGCAAAGTGTAATATAGTGATATAGTACATCCACTGGCACTAAATCTTTAAAGAAACCAATGTTCTTCTGATTAAATATTTTACAAGAACTCTACAAAAGCATATTTTCTTTCTGTGGTTCCAAAACCTCGAAACTTGATAATTTTAATGTATTATTGCTTACACAAAGGAAACTAGTGAATCACAATTTTTCTTATAAATATTTCTCACACTGATGTTTTTATACATCTGTAAACCAGCTATAATAGATAGATAGATAGATAGATAGATAGATAGATAGATAGATAGATAGATAGATAGATAGATAGATAGATAGAATAAGCCAATCTTAGGTATCTATTATAGGGTAAAATCATTCTTTAATTATACTAAGGATTTAGTGATACATTATAATTTATGGGTGACCTAAAAGGTAACTCCATGTATGTATATGTGTGATAATACTTTGATTATCAGATTTCTGACAGCCTAAAATGACAAAGAAAACAAAAAAAAAAAGTCTAATGGAAATCTTTAAATATATTGATAAAGCTTGCAAGATTATCACATTTATAAATTTTTACCAATCAATGAAAAATTATTTTCTTCCCATTCTAAGTAATCATTTTAGGTTAATATAAAAATTTTTAAATAATGATGCTATTAAACAACTATTGTGGTATTAAATAGTCAGCAAATCAATTAAATATATAAATAACCTCCACTATTTCATGAAGTCTTTCTTGGAGACTCCAACAAGTAGATTAGGTACTTGTAGCCTCCAGGGGTCAAAAATAGAGAATTTTACATGCAAATTTTAAAAATAAGTAAATAAGTAAGAGATCAAGGTATCCCAGGATGAAACAAAAACGTGATAGAACAATCTAATTGTGTTACGAATACATGAAACAACTTCACTAAAGTAGGAGAGAGAATAAGGTGCTGACCTACGTAACTTAGTAAATAAATAAGTGGAATCTGTAAAACTAGAGGCAAAAGGAACTCTACATAAGCACTTGAGTTGATAAAGTTCTTTCCAGAGGGTATGGATGGACAATTCTGATGCTGGTACACATTCATAGGAATTGAACAATTGAATAAATGAATAGTGAACAGAGAAGCCAGGTTTCTTACTGATGGAATAGGAGTTCACAAACAAGCAAGAGCAAGAGGCTAGAATAATCCACGTGGTAATAGATAAGAGTTGGATATATTAGTATAAACTCATCTAGATTAATATAGAGACAAATGCTTTCATACAAGAATATTTGTATATACATACATAAGTGTATATACAGGGTGGGTATACACATATGTATGGCCTTGCTTGCTCTTTTAAAAGCAACAATACCACAGCAGGAAAGAGAACAAAAGATATCCACATCTTATTTGTTTAATATCAATCTTAAATAAAAGGAACCAAGGCTTCTCTAAAAATGGCTGATTCTAGAACTGGAGAAGAAAATACACAACATAAGTATCTTGTCATTCCAGAAAGTAAAGAAACTCAAAAAACAGTTTTTAAAACATGTAATAATGGAGGTGTATCAAAGGGGCCCAGAAGTCAACAGAAAGAACACCTAATGTCCAAAGCTGAAAAAATTTTGAGCAAAAAATAAATAACGTAGTGTTGAATTATAACCCAAGGTGTATATAAATATCCATGAGTTCCTGTTGATATAAGTTATTGAATAAATAAAGAGACAGATATCTTCTGCAGAAGACTTTTAAATAATTTATGTAGATGCTCTGTCCTCAAGGAGGGGGAGAATAACTCTCCACTTCTTAAGGGTATGCTTCACATGGTGTCTTCCTTTTAGAGAGCACAGTACATAAATCTGGTCAAAAAGAGTAACTTTACAGTGAAGAAACTAACAAATACTATCTCATCCAGGTGTTCAAGGTCTCTGCCAACAGTGATAAGCCAGGCTTGAGAAGACACCTTGACAGTACATACGCTTGATAGGATGTGATGAGAACGACACTTGACCTCTGTGTTCTTCCATAACGTTCAGCATGTAGTATGATACGTAGCTTTTGGAGACAAGGATAATCAGCAGTGAATGGTACTGAAATCATAAGAGTGGATGAAGGATCTTCCTGGGAAAGAAAAAAGGAGAAAAAGAGAAGAAACTATCAGGTAAACTATTAGAAAACACCAACAACAATAAACAATTCCTTCTCAAAGGAAACTTACTGGTTATGACCAGAGGATGGTCTCTGAGATTTTTTTCTGCTTCAGTGTCTCCCACTTTCTCTGTTCCCAGTGAATTGATGTGCCCTCTGATAGTTGGTGTTTGCTTGAGTTCCTTTAGGAAACTTATAACATTGCTGTGTTTCTTTATACCTCTCTTTGATGTATTATCTTTGAGTAGTTAATTTTTTAGGTATTCAGTCATAGATCAGGGAAACCTCGGCCATGGCACAGTTTTGTCTCTCCAACATATACACACTTCAGTTATAGACTCTTTGCAGAGATCCGAGGATTATAAGTCACTGACTATGAAAAGTGTTTTCACGACTTAGACTTTTGTAGGAATTCTAAATAAGAAAATAGCTTCTGAGCAGGGAGGGCGTAGCTCAGTGGTAGAGTGCATGCTTAGCACATGGGTTCAATCCCTAGTGCCTCCATTAAAATGAATAAATAAGTAAGTAAGTAAGTAAGTAAGTAAGTAAGTAAGTAAGTAAGTAAATAAATAAATAAATAAATAAATAAATAAATAAATAAAATTACCCACCCACAAAAACAGCTTAAAAAAAGAAATTAAGGTTCAATTTAAAAATAAAATTAAAAAAAAATTTTTAAACACTAAAAGAAAAAAAGAAATGGATTCTATTGTTTGAAAAATCCTGAAAAACACTAATATTAAATAACGTTATACCCAATAGAATATGGAGAAGACATGTCATAAATGTATACGGGAGAAAAGTACCTGTGTTAGTATAATGCATACTCTCAAGATAATAATATAATATGACTGAACTTAATAAGTTATTGAACTAATTTCTTATCTAGAACACAAACTTACATATATCATATATGTACATGCTATATATATATGCATATGTATATATGTAAGTTGAATGATGCAAAACATATTGTTGTTTATGGGCCTCCCTTTTTGTTTTTTAATTCTGCTTTTTCATTAGGTCTGGAAACTACGGCTAGAAAGACATACTGTTCCTATGACAGAGCCCTACAGCCATATAAGGAGCTCCTCTGCCTTGAGATAATTTATTCTACAGGACGGCTGCTATGGCTTCTAGCTACTCAATCCACCAATGTATTTAAAGCAAATAGCATCCCTACGTATGCAAGCCCTTCAGCATTTAGGTATAAAATGTATATAACTTCTGGGTAACTGAGATTTATATAAAGATAATAGTGCAAGCCCCAGGAAAAATGTCCGTTTTAAATGAGTCAACTCGACCACAGTAGCAGTAAGATGTGAGTTCAGGATTTTAGTCCATGGTCACTGTTCATTTTCCTTGCTAACTCTGATGATGCAAACTCCTTGATATAAATTTACATAGGAAAATAAATAATACAAAATTCAATGTACCATAACATCAATCATAAAAGAGAGTATTCCTTTTTTATTTTTTATTGAAATATAGTCAGTTACAATGTGTCAATTTCTGGTGTACAGCATTATGTCCCAGTCATACATATACAATCACATACTCATTTTCATATTCTTTTTCATTAAAGGTTATTAAAAGATATTGAGCACAGCTCCCTATGCTATACAGAAGAAATTTGTTTTTGTATCTATTTTTATACAGTAATTAATATTTGCAAATCCCAAACTCCCAAATTTATCCCTTCCCACCATCTTCCCCTCCAGTAACCGTAAGATTATTTACTATGCCTGGGAGTCTGTTTCTGTTTTGTAGATGAGTTCATCAGTGTCTTCTTTTTTGTTTTTTTTTTAGATTCTACATCTGAGTGATATCATATGCTATTTTTCTTTCTCTAAAAGAGAGTATTCTATATATTTCTTTGCTCAAAACAAATTCTGCTAGTTAAGTAACAGCTATAGGCAAAACCAAGTCTGCAGGACAGAAATCAGCCCTTACTTTTTCTTCAAAGTTTCCTTGAAAGACCCTAATCCAATTATTTCAAATTATTCATTATTTAATTGACTTTTCCCAATATGCTGAGTGTAAATTATTATTGATTGTATAAATATAAATTTAGAAGCATACTTTTATATTAATTCTCCAAGTCATAATTTCCACTTTCATTAAAATTCATGTTTTGTTGCCCTTCAGGCAACTAGTTCTTTTTTTTCATTTCTTGTTTATTACTGATGTTTTACTAGATTTGATATGGTTAGAATTCTATATTATACTGCAGGTCTCTAAATATTTTTTCATTAAGGATCTATTTCGGTCACTAGAGGATAATCTTTCTTAGCATTCTCTCTAGAGATTAGATGTAGACAGACATGGGTATGGATAAGGATAAAGACAGAGAGAGAGAAGGATACAGATAGATGCATAGAGAGACAGATAGACACCCTCTCTCTGTCTCTCCCTCTCTTTCCAGTTGACCCTTCAACCACACAGGTTTGAATTACATGGTTCCATGGATACACAGCTTTCTTTCAATTGGTACATACTACAGTCCTACATGATCTGTGGTTGATCGAATTAACAGGTGCAGAACTGTGAATACGGAGGGATGACTGCAGAGTTACACAGGGATATTTAACTGAGTCAGGGGGTTGGTTGGCACCCCTAATCCCTTATTGTTCAATACAGAGAGAGAGAGAGATAAATAAATAGAGCTCTAAATACACGCATACATGTAATATAAGTGAATTCTATGATATGTTTCTATTTATATATTGAAATCAAAGACATGAAGAGGTATCTATGCATGCTGAGAAAACCTTGACAAAGAGTTAGGAATGCTGCTCTTAAGGAAAAGAAAGCTAAGAGGTAAGTGTGGGGAAGGATGACTGAATTATCTAAGATCGCCTAGAAATTAATGCCATAATCTTAGAGAGGATTTGACTTAAGTGGGAGCCAGCATCCAGCATTATACCCAAGACTGAGCAAGAAGATGAGTCACAAGATCACTGTTTAGCAGAGCAAGGGAGGTGAAATGAAATAATTGGAGATTTTATACCGAAAAGAGATGGTGTTTTTATAAAATCTGTTTTACAAAGTGCCTCACACCTGAAAACAAGAAGATGACTGCTCCTTGCAAAAGCCCAGACTGACCTGAAAAAAATTTTGCCCAGGAGCCATGGATTGTGATTTTTGTGTAAACTAAATATTTTCAGGAAATTACAAAAGAAAAATTTTGGGTTTATTTTAAAGGAAACCACATCTCCTTATCTTTAAAGTTAAAAATTTCTAAACTATTCTGTTATTGAAAGCCTTTTTCATGTTTTCCCCATTGATATTTACTCTCTTTAATCTTTTCCAAATTTTATGTGTTTTTAATATTTGATTGGCACACAAATATTCCTTACAGCTTTTTATCTTAATCTGCTGACTGGAAAGACAAATGTTAACCTAAAACAACAAAAAAACTAGCATAAGCCAGTGTCACTAGGTACATAAATGTAGCTCAGATACAATATTCAGTCTCTTTTGTTTTTAACCAATCACATGTTTAAAATAGCAGAGATGGTGCTTCCTAATTTACGTAAAAAGCTTTAAAACTCTTTTCATTCTCCTCATCTTTATCATCATGTGCTATATTCAAACTTGAAGATGTATCTAACAACTGTGTTTGGAACTAAAAAGAGTTTTTTGAGGGGTGGGTATGAATTGTTTTTCTAGGAAAAATAAATAATATTCTTTGTGTATTGGCCCACATTATTCAGTCTGGTCTCCTCCATGGACGTAAGGGGACCTCCCTCCAGTACCATGGAACAAATTAAAGCAATTGACAACTCTAGAATTTACTTCCAGCTTATAGGCTCGTTAGCGCTGTGCTCTAAGCAAACGAAGGAGATGGCAGCTCCTTACATATGTGCCTGTTTTATAATTGGCACCAAATTAGATGTTTGAAAGTCTTTAGCGAATTTCATCCAACGCACTCAAAAAAATATATCAGAGGGAAATTAGTGGAATGACTGTGACATCTAACGAATTCTTATTGGAGCCCATGCAGTATAGAGGAAGGAACACAGGCCTTGGAAAATCTATGTTTTGCTGCTTACTCCATTAGAGATGCATGTGACTGAGACAGCCACTAAGTATTCATTAAAAAAAGTTTAATGTATTAGGTAGTTAGTACTGACAGGTGCCATGCTTAGTGCCAGAAGTACAAACATGAGAAAGAGACTTTTGTCCCTACCCCTCGATCCGCACATCATCCCCAGGGAGAGGCACAACTTAATGACATATCACAACCCAGGTTACAAAGTGTGGAATATGAATACAAAGGCCTTGTAACTCAGGATCCTACCTATTTCATTAACCATTTCATCTCCAACACCATGGCTGGCATTTATAAGGCATTCCAGAAGTAATATTGGATAAACAAATGAGAAAATAAATCTCACATTTAAATCTCATCAGAATGAGTGAATGAGTGATTAATTCTGCTGGAAGGAAAACGTAATGATGGATCAGCATAAAGATGAGTAACATACTCCCAAGAGAAGGCTTCCTAGGAAAAGAAACAATACGGGCAAATTCGTGGACGCCTGAGGCATGATCATGTGTTGGGTACTAGGGAAAGAAAAAATTATGCTACAAAACCATATAATCCTTAGTAAGGAATGGTGGAATGAAACTGGAAAATGAAAGCTGGAACTAGATAATGAAGAATATTGAATTTCAAGGTAAGTATATCTTATTTCATTAGAACTTAAAATGCATGTTCTTTTACTTTTTTACTCCTGTTTTCAGCTCGAAAGGAGAATAATTTGAAGTGCTTTGCCTATTTTACAGATTAGATTATGGGTATAAAGGGAAAATTTATTTAAACACATTTAAGAATTGCTAATTAAATATAAAGATACTATTATCTTTGAATATTGGAGAATAAAATAATAACTTAAACAAAAGAGGGGAAACAGCATAAGGATGTAGCTTGAGAGATTTATTGCACTATTCTATTATTATTTAATAAAATATTTTCTATTCATTGTTATTAGACTATGTTGTCCTATCTTTCTTATTTTGATTTTTGCTGTAAAGAATTATGTGTTTGTATGATTGGAAGGAAGGATATGTATAATGTGTTTCCTCCAATGATGCACTTTATCAGATTTAACTTGTTAATTCACATTTCTGACTATTCTAAATTTCTAGTTAATTGTGTGCCAGCATTTTTGGGTGAATGACTTAAGTCCTTGGTGTCATGGGTTCTTAGCTATATCAAGTAAGGCGTTGGATAGAGAGACACTGTCTTTAGGTGAAGCAAAAGTTGAAATGTAAATATTTTGAAATGAAATTCAGAGTATAGAGAGTCAATCTAATTGATTTTGAATCAATCTCAGGACCAAGATTTAAATGATCCTCAGTTATGTAGATTAGGTTACATTTTCAAGAAAATTTTCCGTTGATACCATCTTGTTCCCTGTGGAGCAGATACCCTTGCCACTCAAGACCATGAAATTTTTTACATCATGACATCACAGTTTTAGGATATTGCCCATGATATGCATTATTTTTTATTATTGCAGACCTTATAGTGTAGTTCTTGAAATTATGTTTCAATCAAACACAACTCAATTTGACATCTAGCCATTTGTTTAGTATCTAAGTGAGTTGGGGCCAGGTTTTTTTGTTTGTTTTTTGTTTTGTTTTGTTTTGTTTTGTGTTGTGTTGTTTTACCATGTCTAAGTCTCACATTCCCTTTCTGCAATATTAAGATAATGTCTATTCAAAGAGTGTTATACATTAAATAACATATGTGCAAAAGTTTATGACCTAAGTAAGTGCTTAGTAAAACATGGCTATTAAAGCACCACAGTGTGAAAATGTTATAATCTCCTGAAAGAGTTTGATTTTTCAAAATGTATTTGATGGAACCATCTGTAAAGTATAATTTTTATTGAGGTCTCTTAGGACTTTAGGTAGTGTTGTATTTCCTGTATATATTTCAATGGCAGGTTGATTATATGTATATATTTTTCAATGTCCTTTAGAGAAGAGATAACAAATAGAGATGATTATGCATACCTCAAGTCACAAAATAGTCTGTGAGAGAAAGGTCCTATGGTCAATAATTGTATTAAGAAACATATAAAATCTTCTCCTCCAGTATATTAGTATTTTAAATGATCCCAGGATTCTTGCTATAAATAAACCACTTTTAAGCCAAATTTTCTCAAAATTAATTGTTCAGTAAACTTCCTTCTCTATTCTACTCTGTGTGTGTCTGATAATCATTATAGCTATTATACTATTATAGAAATTCTAAAAATACATCTAATTATCCAACTTTCCTACTCAAAACCCACAAGGCTTTCTCATTACATCAAAATAAAATCCAGTCTCTCCCCATGCATTACAGAGACCCACATGATCAAACTCTTGGTCCTCTCTCTCTTTCTCTTACTTCTCCTGATTTTCCTTAAATTCATTCTACTTCTGCCACATAGAGTGTTTCTGCCTCACTGTTACCAATACCTGAAATGCATTTTCCTCAGATGATTCTAGTTTTATTCAACTGTTTGTCAAAATTCGCTTTCCCATCCTATTTATAATAGCACTCATGTGAAATTCTCTTGTCTTCAACCTCCTTTCTTTGTAATACTCAACATGTACTACCTGAAAATATATCCCGTGTTTATTTCATCATTTGCTGCCTCCCACCAAAATCAGAAACATAAGTTCCATGAGAGCAGTCACTCAGAGTTACCTTCCATATTGCTATATTCATGAGCATCTAAAATGTGACCAACATATGGTAGAACTGAAACATTTGTGAAATATTTAGCACTCAGCTCATCGTAATTTATAATTGCATGAAAAGTTACACCTCAAATAGCTAAAAACACAGCTTGAAGGAATTGAAGTAAAATCAGTTTTGAGTTACTTATATTTTAACTTCTCTGTGAATTCAGATGAGTTAGTGCTGATAATATTACATTTGAGGTAGTAAAAATCTATCTTTTTTGTAACTCTCATCTAATGAGAGAGATGAGTAAAGGGAGGGAAATTATGGCTTGACTTATTTCTAATATAATAAAATATTAGAAAAAATGATGCAAAGGGTACTAGAGACAATGAGCATCACACACGCATTTTTGTCTAAAGGGTTCAAAGAGGATTTTGGTATTTACTAGTGGAAATTTTTGGAAATTAAATGATTTGGATTTGTATTTATATCTCTTCTCTTATTTACAGTATTTATTTTGGTGATTTGTACAATTACCCAGCTCTAAATTACTCTTATTTCCATCCCAAATAACTCAGAATTATTAGGAAAAGCAGACTTACAGAACATAACATACTCTAAACTCTTGTTGAATAAATCAGATAATTAATGTTTTTTTTTCCCTTTCCCATATACTATAGTACAGTTGAAGTAACTGTTGATAAATGTAAGTTTCAAATGCTAACTGTACTCATCTGATGAACCTAGGGATTTAAAGTTATTATAACAAACTGACACGTTCATATAAAAACCAGAATTCACAATTTCTTACCCTCTATTTATTCAAAGGGTAAGTTTTACAACTGTGTTATTGCCACCAACTAAAGTTGATTTAAGAGACAGGATCTTTTTTTTTTTTTTTTTTTTTTTTTTTTTAGGCATGACTTCCATAATAATTGATGCAAGAGAGACCCCTAGCAGCGTCTACACATTCTGAACGCTTAAATCAAGGATGCTGGCTTCATTCCCAACTAAAGGTTGCATCTACATTGATTAATCTGTTTTTGCCACCAAGAAAAGGAAATATTACACAACGGGCACTCACCCTGACTTTTCCACATATTCATGAAATGATGTAATGTTTGTAAAAATACAGGAGGGGTGCCTCACTTTTTCACCCTGTGCTGCGCAGCCAGCCTACATACAAGGAGTCATAGGTGGCAATAAAGCATAACGTGGATGTTAAAATGAAATAATTCTTGGCTGGGAACCACAATGCTGAAAACCAAAATCCCTCACCATCTGCCTACTCCTGCCACAGATTTGCAAAAGTGACAGGCAGTAAAGGTGTACAAAACAAAAATCTCCCTATTTTTTAACTTTATCTGTAAAGGAAAGAGCTCAGCAGAGTTGACTGTCTGAGAAGTGTTACCCAGACCTTCCAAAGCTTTTTCTTTATTCTCATGGACCTAAAATGTACCTCCACTTAAAACAATGGCGTATACATTTTAGCCACAGTGCCTCTGAGATGGACAATAGAGAAGTCAATAATTGTGTTTTCTTCAAGAACATCCAAGTTACAGAATGGGATTTCCACCCGTCTTTATTTCTGCCAACTCATTTGCCTTTCCACACTCACTCTGTAAGAGTTGCATACACATGTGGCCCGTACGCGCATAGAGGTCACGTCCACCATGCAGCAGCGTGGTGCCAGCAACATGGAGGGCTTCAAATTTGTCCCCACCCCACACACTTTGACCGTGGGAACTGCTTACCTTTTCAGGTGAATCTATTGATTCTCCTGTGAAATTAATGTTGCACAATGTGTGTAAAAGCATCTTCCTCACTCAACTTTCTTCTTACTCTGCTCAGTGTAAACCCAGAGGAGTTTCACTCCGATGCCTTTTGGAGTCTGCTTCTCACAGTTAGCACCCTCCACCATCTTCCTCAGAGTGTATCCACCTCCCCTCCCCCATCACTGAGTCACCCGGCTCCAATTTTGTCACGTGATCCTCTTGGAGGCAAGAAGAGGCACAGGAATATAACACCACCAGATCTCCGTGAAAAAAAGAAATTAGAAAAAGGAAACAAAATTTCAGAATTATACGGAATAACAGCCGTGTATAATCCAAACACCAATTTCCTCTCAAAATAAAATTTTCTAGAAAATCAGTGTATCTAGAACTCAAAGCAATTCAGTGTAGAATCATACAAAAGAATTTACTCAGTATCAAGCTTTATTAATAATTTTAAGAATCAAGCCATCATGCCAGAAAGGGGGAGAATCCACAGGCATTAAGATCACTGCATAGATAATAACCAGTATCATGAATCTATTTACCCAGACATTCAATTATCATTTACACCCCACCTGCTTATTTTCCCCCTAGAGTGTTCCCTCATTCACCAATCATGGAGGAAACTGAGCACAGGTCAGCTGATACAACTTTTTCCTAGCTAGTCTGCCATCTGCCCTTAATCAATATCTCCTTATTATATTTCTAAAAGGTGCTCTACAACATTTTTAGCAATAATCTATCCTAAAGGATATGTCTACTAACTCACAGATGGACCATCAGAATCTGAATCATCCAGTAAGGATAGGCATTCTCTTTATTAAGCATGGCATTTATAACCACATCATTCCATAGATCTTCTGATTTTTGTCAAGCTCATTTACTCTTTTCCACCACCATTCGCAATTACTTGAATCTATGTATATATGTTGATAGAGACACTTATTCCCTTTATGTATATATATACATATATATATACACATATATACATATATATGTATATTATTGAAGTATAGTCAATTTACAATGTTGTGTCAATTTCTGGTGTACAGCATAATGCTTCAGTCATACATGAACATACATATATTTGTTTTCATATTCTTTTTCACCATAAGTTTATACAAGGTATTGAATATAGTTCCCTGTGCTATACAGTATAAACTTGTTGTTTATGTATTTTATACATATTAGTTAGCATCTATAAATCTTGAACTCCTAATTTACCCCTTCCCACCCCCTTTCCCCTCGATAACCATAAGTTTGTTTTCTATGTCTGTCTGTTTCTATTCTATAAAAAAGTTTCCTTTTTTTTTTTTTTAAGATTCCACATATAAGTGACATCCTATGGTATTTTTCTTTTGCTTTCTGACTTACTTCACTTAGAATGACAATCTCCAGGTCCATCTATGTTGCTGCAAATGGCATTATTTTATTATTTTTTATGGCTGAGTAGTATTCCATACCACAATTTCTTTATCCAGTCATCTGTTGATAGACATTTAGGTTGTTTCCATGTCTTGGCTACTATAAATAGTGTTGCTATGAATATTGGAGTGCATGTTCTTTTTCAATTAAGTTTCCCTCTGGATATATGCCCAGGAGTGGGATTGCTGGGTCATATGCTAAGTCTATTTTTGGTCTTTTGAGGAATCTCCACACTGTTTTCCATAACGGCTGCACCAAACAATGTTCCCACCAAAGTGTAGGAGGGCTCCCTTTTCTCATCAGCCTCTCCATCATTTACCATTGGTGGACTTTTGAATGATGGCCATTCTGACTGGTGTGAGGTGATACCTCACTGTAGTTTTGATTTGCATTTCTCTGTTAATTAGCAATATTGAGCATTTTTTCAAGTGCCTATTGGCCATTTGTATGTCTTCATTGGAGAATTGCTTGTTTAGGTCTCTGCCCATTTTTGGATTGGGTTGTTTGTTTGTTTGTTTGTTTTTTCTTATTAAGTTGTGTGAGCTGTTTATATTTTCTGGAACTTAAGCCCTTGTCAGTCTCATCTTCTGCAAATGTTTTCTCCCATTCCTTATGGTGTCTTTTTGTTTTGCTTATGATTTCCTTTGTTGTGCAAAAGTTTATGAGTTTAATTAGGTTCCATTTGTTTCTTTTTGCTTTTATTTCTACTGCCTGTGTAGACTGTCTTAGGAAAACATTATTGAGATTTATGTCAGATGATGTTTTACCTATGTTTTCTTCTAAGAGGTTTACAGTGTCCTGTCTTATTGAAGTGTTTAAGCTATTTTTAATTTATTTTTATGTGTGGTGTGAGATATTATTCTAACTTCATTTATTTACATGCAGCTGTCCAGTTTTTCACACTATTTGCTAAAGAGACTGTCTTTATTCTACTGTATGTTCTTGCCTCATTTGTCAAAGATTAATTGATCAAAAGTTTGTGGGTTTATTTCTGGGCTGTTTATTCTGTTCCATTGATCCATATGTTTGTTTTTATACCAATACCGTACTGTTTTGATTACTGTAGCTCTGTGGTATTGTCTGAAATCTGAGAGGGTTATTCCCCCGGCTTCATTCTTTTTCTACACTATTGCTTTGGAAATTCTGGATCTTTCATGATTCCATATAAATTTTAGGATTATTTGTTCTAGTTCTGTGAAAAATGCCCTGGGGAATTTGATAGGAATTGTATTAAATCTGTAGATTTCTTTGGGTAGTATGTTTATTTTAATAATATTAATTCTTCCAATCTGAGAACATGGGATATCTTTCTATTTCTTTAAGTCATCTTTAATTTCCTTAGTCAATGTTTTGTAGTTCTCCGTGTATAAGCCTTTTATTTCCTTGGTCAGATTTATTCCTAAGTATTTTATTTTTTTGGATATGATTTTAAAAAGGATTGTTTCTTTACTTTTCTTTTCTGATATTTCACTGTTAGTGTAAAGAAATGCCACTGATTTCTGTATGTTAATCTTGTATCCTGCTGCCTTGCCAAATTCTTTTATCAGCTCTAGTAGTTTTTGTGGGAAGCCTTTAGGGTTTTCTATATATAGTATCTTGTCACCTGCATTAAATGACAATTTTACCTCTGCTCTTCCACTTTGGATCCCTTCTTTCTTTCTTTCTTTCTTTCTTTCTTTCTTTCTTTCTTTCTTTCTTTTTTAATCTAATTGTTGTGGCTAGGACTCCCAAGACAATGTTAAATAGAAGTAATAAGATTCAGCATCCTTGTCTTATTCCAGATTTTAGCGGGAAGGCTCTCAGCTTTTCACCATTGAGTATTATGCTGGCTGTGGGTTTGTCATAAATAGCTTTCATCATGTTGAGATATGTTTACTGTATACCCACTTTGGTTACAGTTTTTATCCCAAATGCGTGTTAAATTTTACCAGATGTTTTTTTGCATCTACTGAGATGTTCATGCTATTTTTGTCCTTTCTCTTGTGAATGTGGTGGATCATGCTGATTGCTCTTCATATGGTGAACCATCCTTGTGTCCCTGGGCTGAACACAACTTGATCATGGTGTATGATCTTTCTTATGTGTTTTTGGATTCTGTTTGCTAATATTTTGTTGAGTATTTTTGCATCCATGTTCATCAACAATATTAGCCTATAGCTTTCTTTTTTGTAGTGTCTCTGTCCAGCTTTGGTATCAGGGTGACGGTGATGTCATAGAATGAGTTTTAGAGTATTCTCTCCTCTTCATTGTTTTGGAAGTGTTTGAAAAGCATGGGTATGTTTGATAGAACTCCCCAGTGAGGCCATCTGGTCCTGGACTTTTGTTTGCAAGGAGGTTTTTTTTATTGCTGATTCTGTTTCACTTCTAGTGATTGGACTGGTCAAATGATGTGTTTCTTCTTGATTCAGTTTTGGTGGGCTGTATGTTTCTAGAAACTTGTCCATTTATTCTAGGTTGTCCAATTTATTGTAATAAAGCTGTTCATAGTATACTCATGATTTTTTATATTTTTGTGGTGTTGGTTGTAATTTCTCCGTTTGCAATTCTTATTTAATTTTTTCTCTTTTTTCTTCTTGGTGAGCCTGGCCAGAGGTTTGTCAATTCTGTTTACTCTTTCAAAAAACCAGTTCTTGGTTTGATTGATTTTTTTCTAATTTTTCAATCTCTATTTATTTCCTCCCTGATCTTTATTATATCTTTCCTTTCTGCTGAATTTAGGTTTTGTTTGTTCTTCTTTTTCTAATTCTTTTAGGTGGTAGGTTAGGTTGTTTATTGGAGGTTGTCCTTTTCTTTTGAGAAAGGCCTGTATCACTATGATTTTCCCTCTTAGGACTACTTTTACTGCATCCCATAGATTTTGTGTGGTTGTGTTTCATTATCATTTGTCTAAAGGTATTTTTTAATTTTGTTGACTTCATCATTAACCCATTGGTTTTTTAGTAGCATGTTGTGTAGTCTCCATGCTGTCATTCTTTTCTCATTTGTTTTTCTGTGGTTGATTTCTAGTTTCATGCCATTGTGTTCAAGAAAGATGCTTGAAATAATTTCTATCCTCTTAAATTTTTAGAGGCTTCTTTTGTGCCCTAGTATGTGGTCTATCTTAGACAATGTTCCATGAGCACTTAAAAATGTATATTCTGTTTTTTGGGGGATGTAATGTCCTAAAAATATCAACTAAGTCCAACTGTTTAATTGTGTCATTTAGTATCTCCATTGCTTAATCAATTTTCGGTCTGGAAGACCTGTCCAATGATGTTAGTGGGGTGTAAAATCTCCTACTATTTTTGTATCACAATCAATTTCTCCCTTTATATCAGTTAGTAGTTGTTTCATATACTGAGATGATCCAATATATATAAGATTGTCCAATCAGATGACCACACATCACAGATCTTACCCACTATCAAGCTTTGTTTAAGAACACAGGCAAAGCTCGCCAAGGTCTAAGACTCCACGTGTGGCATCCAAAGTTCTTTTATGTTACTTTGGACATGAGTTGTCTGGCCTGGACTAGCAGATGAGGTTTCTAATGTGCCTTATTAGTCATTTCGTACAAAAGGGACTATTTAATTTATAAAATATCACTCTCCATACTCTAAAGGTATACAGTTTGTGCAACATTCTCTAAAAGCAAGTTCATATATTCTAAGTTTGTTTACCATGTGGAATCCTGAAACAGAGACATGACATTAAGAGTATTCTGTGGGCAAGACTTATTCCCATCACAAATACCATTAGTCCACTTCCCAGAGATCCAGTTCCTATGTTTAGGAAGAGTTTAGACTCTGTTACCACCTTCTGTTCTGTTTCTGAAGGGAATTTCTCTGGCAGTTAGAGAATGAGAGGTCTTAGGCCCGCTGTTTTAACTTTCCCTCCTCCACTGTAATTAGCCATAAATAATTAATATAAACAAATGTTATTTATGAAAGATGACAGAAATTGTAGGAAGTAAAAGACAAGGTTACTTGTTTAAGGTTGGCTACCTGGTGGTGTCTATAGCTCAGCATGTTTAAATTCCTATTTATCTTAGACTTGGTTTCTGCTAATGTGCTAATAGCTTCTCAAAACCTGAGGATAAAGAAATCTACCATCTATGCAAACCAACTTCTTTCTATGAGATTGGAATATGAAGCAAAATTGTACATTAACAGAATTTTGGAATATATTGGAATAATTTACTGTCTGGTCTCATTATTTTTTCTTTCCTAGTTTCTACACACACATGTGTGTTTGTGTGTGTGTATATGTAAACTACTATATATATATATATATGTATATATATATATATATATGGAAGGGACATTAAGACATGTATATATAGTAGTACAGATACATACATCAGATACATGTATTTGTTAATTTCATTTTTCATTCTCTACCTTGGCCCTTGTGTTTGCAACCCCAGATTAAATTAAACATAATCTTTGTCTTGGAACTATTTTGAGTTTTTCAAGTTGCTCACATTTATAACAGTAAACTTTCCATGCAAACTTCACATCTTTGCATTTCCCCCACTTTCCATTACCTGCTATTTTTCAGTATTTCTCTATCCTGAGTGGTATTTCAAGCTATCTTTTTCATCCTTTGCTGAAATTTATTTTCCAGGATCTAGCATTCTTTAGGCCTTTAAATCCTACCTCTGTGGAGACTGGCCCTGTATCCCCACAACTGACTAAGCTTTGTAATCTGCCTCAAAAGATTTGAAAGTACTTGCTAGTCTTGCTGATGCTTCTAAACCTGTACTCTCAGGTTCTCAATACATCCCCAGTCAAATGATACTTGTTTGATTAATTTTTGTAAGAAAACATCACTAGAAAAAAAGAGAAAGCACTGGATTGTCTGCTCAAGCAAATGACTCCAATGCTGGGTGCACAACTGAGTGCCCTGAGGAACTGGTGGGTAGGGGATGAATGATGGAAAATTGGTTCAGAGTGATTCTTGCACAGGGCTAGACATCTTGATCCCTGAATTGAGAATACTTCCGAAATCAAGCAGTTTCTTAAGAGGAAGCAGATAAGTAGTGAATTCCTAAGACCTGCTCAAGTTTTCTCTGAGGACAAGGGAAGAGATTCCCCTTAAATAGACTTTTAAATGGGAAATGGGAGATCACATCATCCATCCTCTGTACACTGGTTTAAATGTTGCCTTAGTAATAACACAAATCTTTAGAATGCATTATAGGCATAGGTAATTAGAATATAATTTCCCACTTCCTGCCCATTGAGAACACATTACATATAATTGGATATCAGTTGACATATTTAGCAAGTATATTTTTTTAGTTTAGTGTTAATTAATCCATTTCATAGAAGAAGAAAGTGAAGCGTAATGTGAATAAACTGTTTATCTATAATACTTCAAGAGTAATAGGCATAAACCCGAGAAAACCAAATTTCAGGCCATAATCCTAATGAGGAGCTAAAGATGTAGCAGCATGGTCCAGGAGCCTCTGGGCCTCTGGCACACTGGCCGTATGCTGATTTCATTCTCAGAGCCATTTCCAGAAGCTAAAACGTAGCTGGTCTGGGAAATGCTTGTGCAGCATTCCCACCAGCCTGGTCTATCCATGCTTTCTAGACATCTGGAGAGGGATGAACCAGACCCAGAAGGAATTTCTGCAAATCCTAGTGAATAGTAAGCCCTGTTTTATAACGCAAAGATCATCAAAGGAGGTAGGTAATCTCTATGGCCCCTTTCTGCTTCATGCTATTCATTTTGCAAAAGCCCATGGAAGTGTTTGAGAATATAATATGTGTGATCCCAAAACACATTATTTTGGTACTAACAATTGATAGTTGTATAGTGTCTCAAACTATATGCTCTCCACAACCCACTTGTGTTTGATTATCCCAATAACAGTTTTCCGTAAGGCATAGTTTATTATTCACATTTTCCATAGAAGGAAATAGAGTTTTTTGACTTGAGAAAGTCAAAAAACTCTATTTTTGACTTTCTATCTATTTCTATCTATGAAAGATTCTTTCATTCATAACAGAAACACTATGGCACAATCCTTAAGTTAAAAAAAAAAAAAAAAGGAGATATAAGAGAAAAAGAAATAGACTTTCCTTGTCATCAGGTAACCATAATAAACATCCAAACACCTACTACAAAAGGCTGATATAAATGCCAATGGGAAAACCCACCAAGATGGAGTGGAACTCAAAGAATAATGAGAGGAATTAGGCAAGGGTCCTTGGGGAAGAATAGAGTTAGACTTCAGAAGAATGCACAGTTTTACAGAGGATCAGAGAATAAGGAAAGTAAAAACACTTCCAGCCAAGAAAGCAGTATTATCCACTCTCAAAAGCAAGTGTGAAGGTCATCTTAGGTACCTGGAAGGACAGATATTCTGATGTGGTGGGAGCCTTGGTCTCTTGGCTTGGCTTCTGTTCTTTCTTTCTACAACTTCCAGCTGTTTCTGGGCCTTAGGGAGCTTTCTGCAAACTGGGAGCTATCAAGAGTTGAAAATGAATTAAGCTCAGTCCCCTGGAGTTCAATTACGGTCCTCCAGGGTGCACGTGGAAGAGTCTTGGAAAAGTCTCAACATTGAGATTCAGTCTGGGAGGCACACCACTGGGCCAAGAGAATTGTACCCCAGAGTCATCTGTCAATCAGTTTTCATCTCTAGTAACTGACTTCAGAGGAAGAAAGTAATTGGATACCCAGAGGGGCCACCTTTTGAAACTTCATTGTAGATAAGCACTTAAATATTTGATGGTAACAAGGAGAAAAGACAATCAGACCACAGGGAAAACAGGAACTGAGAATCCCTGGGTAGCATGAAAAACTCTGCTATCCACATGTGTACTGTGTGAAAATAGTTGATACTTAACTTCCTTAATTTTAAGGCTTTTTTTTACTTAATAGCCTTCTCCCTTGCCTTACCTCGTTAGCCTCACCAACATGTATTTTACAGAATCATTGCTACATTTGTTTATTTTCTTCTCTAAGAAAATAAATTTAGAGACTTTTCTCTTTAGAATAAATATTTCCACTGGCATTTTTCCTATTTGTGAACATTATTTCCTACTGTTTTTAAAGCTTTAATTTTTTTATGATTTTCATGAGAGTCATGAAAACAGAACAAATGTAAAACTGTATGTGTATCTCCTTTTCAGAATTAATTTCAATGTAACAAATCTCACTTTGTCTCTGTTTTGTGCAAGAACTAGAATATTTTTAGCAAATAATGAGTTGAAGTGGGTCAGTCTCATTTTATTCCTGCAAATATTATAAAGTTCACTAACAGAACAAAAACTGGGCATTCCATGGGCTGGTTTTACCTTTTCCATCAAAAATGAATAAATTTTATTTTTGTGCAGTGAACTGGTGTTTTCTTTCTTTTTTGTCCTTCTTCACTTCCTCCATCACTTACATAAATAATATTAATTTTTACTACTTTTTATCACTTGGATGCTATGTGGGGATTAATTAAGATTTCCCCTGAAAATATATCCTTTATCTTAGAGTCATGAGATGTAAAATTAAAAAAAAATATATTAGAATCAATTCAAGTGAGTATATAATTACAATATTGATGAGAATGGAACATTTTAATTCACCACATAGTCTCTTTTTAAAGTCAATTTTCTCTTATTTTAATCTTGAAATCAAATGAGTCTTCAGCTATAAAAAAAAAAATGACTTTCTCCAACAAACAAACAGAATCTGTTGCCACACTTTCAACTCCCTTCTAATAGCCTAAGAATGAATATAAGTAAGATGAATCAAATTTACCTAGAATAAAACAATTTTCCATTGAGTTAATTTTATGTATTACATCAGGTAAACATTTCATTCAGTTTTAGGAGATACCCAGAAACAGTAGTTGAACTGTGTTAAAACAGTGGTTGATTATTTCTCATAAACAAAGAAATCCAAAAGACAGTCAGACTCTTTAAGTTATGCCCATTTGTGGTCTCATCCTCATTCTCATTATCTCAAAAAGGCTGCCAGATAGCTGGATATCATACCTTTGTTACAAGCTAGACGAAGGAGAAGACTAAAGGTTTAAAAAGGTGTATGTAAGATGAAGCATTCTCCTTTAAAAAGCCACTCCACATTTCCAGCCAACTAATTCTGCTTACATCTCATGGTTCAGAATTGACTCACTTAACTGTAGATAATCATAAGGAGGACTGAGAAATGTATTGTTTTTAGCAAGACGTATGCCATCCTGAATGCAATCATATTAGTAAGCAAGAAGAGGTGAATACATATTGGATACACAGCTAATCAGTGTTTCTTTTTTCTCCTACATATACTATGCTTGCCACAAATTGATAATTCAGGGTTGATTTATATAATGTAGGAAGAATGTTGGCTTGAATTGCCAAGCCAAAAGAACAGTCAGTAAGAATAAAACTAAGTACTTATGTAATATCTTAACTTATCTCAATTTCTTCCTCTGCAATACATGATAATAGTTTGGTTACCATATAAGGTTTCATAAATATTACATGATTTTATATATATATAAAATGGTAGATGTCAGCACAGTGCCTGACATAGAAAAAGCACTAAACAGAGCATCACTATTATATAACAATACGATTAAGAAACTTTCAAATTATAATTGAGTTATGTAAAAAGATAGGAATGGTACCCTCCTTGGAAAGATAAATTCCTGCTTTAATCAGTAATGTTCTCATATTACTCATATTACCCTCATATTACTTTTCTTCTATAATTCCACAAGTTTTCTGGATTGTATAAGATATCCTATTAAAATGGCAAAGTGTTATTTATTTAATAGTTGAAAATTATGTGTCTGATTTATTTTTTTTAACTTGAAATTTTAGCGCGCCTTTGAATATTAGTGATGATGATTAAAAATGAAGTGAAGGCTTGAGTGGTATCACACCTTCTGATCTACTTTAAAATGGAACAAAATAACAACCTATTTCACAATTTCCTTCTTGCAATAGAAGCAGGTTGGAACACGTATATATGATACAGATGATTTTTGTTTAACACCTGAATGGAGCATAAGTAATAAATGATGCCTACAGATACCCTTATACAGTATGCAAGGTGTAAAGAATGTGTCCAGGATATGCAAGGGACTGGGATGCTGCAGTCTATTCTGACCAAATTCCTTCTTGTTCCTGGAACACTCTCTGTCTGCACTTTTGAAAAGCCACGGGAAAGTTTCCATTTCAAAATTTTTCTGGATTAGAGTATCTAAGGAGATTCCATTCTACTGAGGGTAAAAAATTGAACTATAGAAACGAAGATTTTTTCCCCTTGTTTCATTTTCATACATTCAACTCAATATTACTGAAAATGAGACATTCAAGAATGTAACTTAGAGAGGTACACCTGTCACTGACCTTGGGTAAATAACAAAAAATCATCTGTATCCCAAGACCCCACGTGTAGAGGTAAGAGGGTGTCAAAATTCTGACTTAGAAAGTTGCTATGATCATAACAAGAAAATTAAGATTTTTTTTTTTTAATTTGGACATCTTATAGCTTTCATTGTCACTCTGAGTGTCATTAGTCTTTGAACGGCATTAGCAAGATCAGAAGTATAACTATAAAACAAAAGAAAAAAAATAGGGCACATGGGATGTGTTGGGGGCAGGAAGAAATCCTAGTCCTTTGCAAAGAAAGATACATAATTATTTCATGTGGCAAAAAAATAAGGAAATTAGAAGCGTTTACTCTTATAATAAGCATTTCAAGTTCTGATTTTCATATCATATTAATACATAGATTTGTTTCTTTTATTTTAAATACTTTTCCTGGTGAAGAAAATTCATCCAGAAGTTAAGAACTTGACATTTCCTTCGTGTAAATCAAAGTTGCATACAGTTATGCTATCACATAAAAGGTATTAAACTGAAGATCGTCATTCTAAATGACGTAAGCTGAAAGAGAAAGAAAAATACCATACAATATCACTCATAAGTGGAATCTATAAAAAAAAAAAGATAAAAGAAAAAAAAGGCACTAATTAGCTTATGTACAAAACAAGTGTACTCACAGACATAATAAACAAACATATGATTCCCAGGGGGCGGGGGTGGCGAGGATAAGGGGGAAGGGATAAATTGGCAGTTTGAGAAATGCTAGTATTAACTACTATAAAATAGATTAAAAATCAGATTTCCTCTGAATAGCACAGGGAACTATATTCAATATCTTGTAGTAAGCTATAATGAAAAAGAATATGAAAACAAATATATGTACATATATGTATGACTGAAACATGTTGTGTACCAGAAATTGACACATTGCAACCGGCTATACTTCAATTGAAAAAAATGTATTAAACTGGTAAGTGGATTTTGCTGGAGTTTATTTCCATCACTGAAGAACAAGACTAATATTTCAGGGCACTTATTTGAAAAAGTACAATTTTAGAGACTTTCTTTGCAATGTGATACATTTCGGATGCACATACTTTACTGTGGAAGCTCTGATATTTCTGTTTGTAAAACATTTTTATAAATGCTATGATTACTTCTACTCTAAATACTCTTTTTTATTATTTTACTGACAAAATAATTTCTATCCATCCCCAAGCAGAGATGTTCTTAAAGATACTTTAGAATCTGCTATGTCCTTGATTCCTTATAACCCACTGACGGATATGCTGTTTTTTAAAATTACATCTTTATAAATTTGTTGGCATTTCATTAAGCCAGTAATTGGCTTTCTCCCTCTGAAACAGTCTCAGTTCTCTCCCTTTTCAGGCTCTAGCCTTTCTGCTCTTCTGCGTATCCTATATTTTACCACAACTCTCACCTCAAAATTGCCACTTTCTTTTATTTTACATTATATTTTTAATATAAAAATCCTAATTTCATTTTTTTTTTTTTTTGTAATTCTAAATGGTCATGCCTGCTCATTGGAGACACCTGCTCTCTCTCCTTCTGTAAGATTGTTTGGTTCTAAATCACCATCAGCTGTCCAGCCCTCTTGTACAGCGTAGCTCCTCTCTAGTGGACACTGGAGGCAGTTGCTACCCTGATTGGGGATTGCTGTCTTTCCCGGGAGAGCTTGTCTCCAGATGTGTCTGTCCTAGGAGACTTCTAGCCCTTGTACTTAACTGCTCTGTAGAGTAGCAGCTGCTGATATACTTGGACTAGAGTATCACTTTATTTCTTGCTGTCTTTTTCTTCAGTAATCTCAAAAACAGCAATCTCCTCTGAATGGGGTTAATCTACCTGTTTTGAATGACTTGGATAGTTGATTCAAAAATAACTTCAAATCAACTGAAAGAAAAAATTTAATAACTTAAATTAACTGACAGTTAAAGTGCTAATTAGTATATCAGTATAGGTATATTTTATATGATGGGCAAAAGTCCTTGAGGACACAGACTACTTCTCATGGAAGAGATAAATATGGGTGAACTATGACATACTTACTGATTAATCTTAAGCAGTTAGGTGTTGATCATAATACGTAAATACTCATTCTAAAACTATAGTTGATATACTAGTGGCTATAGTTGATAACACGGTATTTTATAATTGAAATTTGCTAGAAGAGTAGAACCTAAATGTTCTCAACAATAACAGCAAAAAAGATAAGTGTATGAGATAAGGGATGTGTTAATTAACTAGATGGGAAGAATGCATTCACAAAACATATATATATCAAATCACCACAATGCACACTTTAAATATCCTACAATTTTATTTATCAACTATATCTCCAAAAAGCTGAAAAATATTCATTAGGCATCTAAAATCTCAATTAATTTGCATTTTAAAATGAAATTAATTCTACTTGCTTCAAATAACTTACTACTTTTCCCAGAGATCTTTTAATAGTGTGTTTTATTTCTCCACTGGTTGCATAGAAGTTAGAATAGGCTGGTGGCATGTTTATGCATATGCATTAAGTGAAAAAGAAAAAAAAAACAAAGATAAAAATATTGATGTATCAGGGAGAAAAATACATGTCAGAGCTCACCAAGGTCATCAAATATAAAACACAATAAATTCAAGAATTGTTTATTACCTGACAAAATAGTAAACCTCTGTAAGAAAAGCTTCAATGCAATTGTAAAGAATATTGAAAGATTCCAGGGAATCAGTAAAAAGATTGTCAGAGAGCCAAAGCCTAGCGTAGGACAATCACTACATCTAAACTGCAGTAATATTTAAAGATGAGATATAAATATTTCAGCCAAATCTTTTTTTCTTGTGATTGTGTACATGGTACAGGGCACTGAATGATAATTTGGTTTCAGTCATTTACATGCTTCCCCAAAATTATTCAAAAAAATATATACATGTCAGACAAAAAGAGATTTCTACTACTTTAGAATGACCTTAATGAAATACCATATTTATAGGAAAAGTATAAATGTTCACTTTAGAGAAAATCTTAAATTGTTTAAAACAGAGTCCCGGTGACAAGACACAGGACAGCTTTTATAACCTCACAGCTGGCTTTAAATGTTGTCTTGATATCAACTTCTTCCAAAAATTCAATCTTAGAGTAAATTTAAAGGACACGAATGATGCTCTTTGTTCATGGTGAGAGAACTCCCCTTGACCTCACACATTAATATGACCTAATTATAAGACAAGGGTCTGACACAGTAAGTTCAGTGAGGACAGACATACCTTGCCCAAAACTTTAGAGCATCCAGTTACTGCAGATGCTCTGCCCAAGGTAAATGTGTAAAGTCTGGGGGTACAGAAAGCATGAGTGACCAAGGGATTCTTTCTATGGCACATTGGCTCTATCCTTGCCTCCCATACAAGAGGCAGTGTTAGTGGGTAGTGATACCTCTAAGTTAGGAGGCCAACCCAACAAAGTGTGGTTCCTTGCCACCCACTGTGAAAGAATTCACAGCAGAGGCAGAGGGACAACATAAAATGTTGCTTTATTGCTCAGAAAAGGAAAAAAGAGGTAAGAAAGCTCTCAAACAGGGAGGAGGGAAGAAAGCACTCAAGTGGGGAGACATCAGCTAAGATGGTCGGTCAAGACAGTTCCAGCCCGATTGGGCCATGTGGACTTTTACCAGAAGCTTCTGCTTCATATAGCTTCTTCCAAGTGTGCTGGAGCCAATCGCCTAGTCTTCTGTCCTTGTATGGGATATTCTGGTTGTTGCCATGGCAATTGCCAACTGTCATGATGCCAGTGGGTGTGTCATTTACCATGCTACTACATTGCGATGAGCCTACAGTGAGGCTCAAGGTCCACTGTAAGTCAAATCCTCCACCATCTTGGGATCAGTTGGTTCTAACCAGTTCTTGTTCTTTTTATAGATGCCTCCTGAGACTCAGATAAGAGTACTTGGTTTCTATTCAAGAGAGGGTCAGGGGGGGTGTGATCCTGGGGGCAAAAGCCTTGGTAAAAGTTCTCCAGATTACTGAAGGGGAGGGTAGGGAAGAGATCTGGTCATCATGCAGTTATCTGTAAAACAATTCATGAATGTGCATCAGACAGTGTGTCTATAACTCCATTGTCACAATCACTAACTGCTTAAACCTGTTCTTTTAAGACTCAGGGAGGCCTCAGCTTTTCTATAAACAGGAGGCAGGGATGGGAGGGTGCCCCACAAGGCCCTGCTTGGTATCAGTACACATTATAACGCTTTGCCACTCAATATCTTGTCTACAAGCAGCAGCAGCATCACATTTGGGCTCATTAAAAATGCACAGTGTCAGCCTCCAGCCCTGACCTGGTCGGTTTGGATGTACATGTCAAAAGCATCTAGGGTGATGCATCTGGGGAGCACTGGGAGAGTGACTGAGAGCACACTCCGTGGAGCCAGACTCACTCAGGTCCAGTGGCCTTTCCACCTACGTGGTGGGTGCCCTGGCCTGTTACTTAACATTTCTGTGCTTTGTTCTCCTCCTCTAAAAAAATGGAGATATACAAGTACTGGCCCCTTAGGGTTAGTGCAAAGACTAAATGACTTAATTTATGGAATGCTCCTAGAATGGACCTGGGATGTAATAAAGTTATGAAAGTCTTTGCTATTACTCTTATTAGCCCCATTCAAATTGTGAGCACATGTTATTTTACTTTAGAGAAAGTAAAAGAAGAAGTGGAAAGGTTTGGAGGTTGACATGAGGTGGAAATGAATGAATGCAAAGGAGTCTGCTGATTTCCTGCTTCATGGCAGGAACTGATCCGATCTGAATCCCTGATGTGCAATTTCTTACAACACTGATTCAGATGAGCAGGTGAGTGTATACCAACCTCCTTCCCCAGCAACGAAACATTTCCATCATCCTTTACTCTTATCAGTTAAGATGATAGAAAACATATTAGATTACATTTTGAAGAAAAAAAAAAGGAAACATCCATAATTATAGCACAGTAACAATTACCTTATTTCTATTGTATTTAGAGCAGGAAGAAGTTTTAAAGTAATTCTCATAATGCAGTAAGTGTTGAGACTACTCATTTACCAATGGACAGCTATGCTCAACCACATTAGAATATACCATTTCCCACATTACAGGAGCTTCTTTTGGATGACCCAATGCTCACCGGATGCAAGGAATATATTTTTACAATTTTGAGTTCACAATGTTTTGTTGTGGATGAAATAGCAATTGATGCTAATGAAAAATTTTAAACTCCTGTTGAGCTATTAAAATTCTCATAGCTCTGCTTATGCTGTCTGGTGATTTTGGGTATTATTCTCTGATTGTGACATATCTAATCATTTGCTTAAAAAAATTTAAAAAATTTAAACATTTCCAGAAATATCATAAATGATTTTAGTTATGAGTATTTGGAACTAATTTTACAAAGGGAGTGTTAAAGAATATAGACATTTTGACTTGTCTACTTGAATTCTACATTTATTGACCTTAGCATTCTTGGGACATAATAATGAGATTCAATACACCGGAATAATGGAGTGACATATTTGAATATAGATCCAGTGTTATATATGTTCTCTTTTTCTGTTGTTTCTGATTTTGTTTTGTTTTGCCTTTTTTTTGGTACTAACAAAAATATTCTTTACTTTTAACGTATTTCATGTTTCCATTATATACACAATGATTTACATCTTCTTTCACTATCATTCATTTATAATTTGACCCCAAATTTTATTTTATAATGAAGAAAATGCTTTCATTTGTCATTAATTGTGAATAAAGAATGAGAAGAGTCACTCCCATATGGGTTCTCTTAACTACAACTTGTTCAGGAAATAAAGTAAATGTGATTACAGTAAACCAAAACTCTTCGAAAAATAGTGCAAGTTACTTGACAAATGAAAAAGATGGCTGGGTTCAACCATCCTTACAAAAAAGTTAGATTGAGTTGAATTCTGTAATAAAATCAATTCAAATATTGTTTGCACTCACGAATGCAAAAAATGCTGAGAATGCAGAGAAAGAAGAGAAATTGTCATAAGAGCATTCTTGAACAATTTGACCTACTCGGTTGTAATAGGTTATTTAGAATAGATGTGCATTAAAATTGTAAAGCAGTGAGTGCAAGAAGTGTGAAGATTAAAAGGCAAAAATTTAAAAATTGTTGAAATATGATTTCTCCCCTGGGAAAAACAAAGGAAACATTTACTGTAACTACTGAATCTGTCCAGAAATATAATTAGAAATATGAAGGCCCTGGCATACCATGTGATGGCGATCCAACCTTCAGAGAAAATCATGAACGTGTTTGACTTTGGGAGAATGCAGAGGGAAGTGCTTTGGATTATTTGTGGATTCACATGGAGAGCCTTTTTCATCCTCTTTTCAGTGAACACAGATATCAGTTAAAATGAAATCTAAGGATTCCTCAGAAATTTTTGTAGACAATGTCATTCTTAATATTCTTTATTGGTGGCAGTTTTTTATAAGATGACTGTCTCCATGTTACTAGGACCATTTTGAGAGCAAGCCATTGATTATGACATTTATTAAAACATACTTTCCATGCTCCTTAGATACAGGTATAACAGCTAAAGAAAGAACATCTTTAGGACAAAAAACTGAACTGTGAAGACAAAAAATTTGTTAAAACAGGAAATGAATATTTAGTGATGCTAATGATTACAGCATTTTTTATATAATACACTACCTTCTTCCTTCAAAATAAGGGAATTATACATGTAAACAAGCTACCCAAAAATGCATAATAAAAGCCTTAAGACAAAAATAGTTTGTATTAAAGTTGAATTGACTACAGTGCTCATTAATGACCGTATTGAACTGTAAAGTTTGGTTTTTAAATCTATTTTCAGGTAGCTGCCTTGCTAGATCAGTCGATAGAGCATAAAACTCTTTAAATCTATTTTCTATGAACTCAAAGCCTTAGGAAATTTAACATACTCGTAAATAAATTTCTCCAAAGGTAAAAATATGTTCAATAACTAAAATTTCTGCATGCATAATCATTTTGTAGACTTCAAATCATAAGTATTTATATAGTTAAAAAATAAGTGTTCTTATTTCTTTTAAAAGTATATAATTATGACTAATTAATGATATGATTCAATAATATAAATTTGAAAAAAATTTTCTGTATGTAATTACATGACCTCATCCTTAATTTCACTCATTTATGGATTCTATAAATGTATCCACATATCGATTAGAACACAAATGGATGCTTAAGGTTATTAATATTTTACTATTATTAATATTATTTATTTAATATTTAATACGATTAATATTTTATTGTTTTAATCATTTAAAAACCTGAATTCAGGTGGTTATGTGCAGATCTAGTGAGAAGATCTAGTTAGATTGTTAACATTGACTGTTATTAAAGTTAAATAAAAATATAAAAATATTAAGTATTCAATAAAAATATTACATGGCAGTAATATCCGGTAGTTAACATTTTAGCAAAGTTATGAAGGAGGTTAAAAATAGCATGCAAACAAGTATCTGGGAATAGAGCATCTCAGGTGAAGGAAACAGCATGAGTTGAAGGTCCTGTGGAAGGAGCTTGCCTCTCCCACTGCAGAACAGTCTGGCTGAATTGGGGGAGCTTATCAAGAAGGCTTGACCACCTATTTGACCTTAGAGCTGGACCCAGGCAATTGGAGGTCTCCCACTTCCTCCTTTGTCCTTAGAGTGAGCGTTCATGTTGCCTTCCCTGCTCCCAGAAGCTGCCCCAAGAATGAAGTCTTGAGACAATAATATGGAGCTGAGACCATCTGGACATACATGACTGACTTCCATTAAGGTCTCTACAGAAACGTCTATGATTCTGGCCAGCAGACTGGGAGATCTACCAGTTTTGAAGCCACCCAAGACAAGCCTCCTACGTAAGTTTTCCTTCCTTACTAAAACCTGCCACCTACCAATCTGCCTCTTTCTTGGCCTCTCCTTGCCCTCCATACGCTGGTGCCTGGTTTGGGTTTCACCCCGGGGAACTCCAACTGCAGAGGAGGTTTGTGAACCAACAGGCTGCAATGGACGGAGCAGAAGAGTGGATGGGAAGGAATGAGGCCAGACATGTGCCAAGGGACTCCATCGCTCTGAGGACTTTGGCTCCTACCCTGTGTGATGGGGAGGCCTCCTGTTATACTTAAGCTCTTGTTTCATTCCTAAGGGACAGGAGACAATAGGGGCATAAGAATGGAATTTGAGAGACCAGTTCAGAAGAGATGGAGATAATCCAAGATAGGAGGACTGCTGGTCCTGAGTGTCAGGGGCAGGAATGATAAGACAAGCTCAGGTCCTGGACACAGCTTAAAAGTAATGCCAAGAAAAGTTGCTGAAGGATTGGATGTGTTGAGTTTGTGATGTTTATGAAACAATGCTTTTAATACTGCAAATCTACTCATTTAAGGCTCTCATTCTTGACATGGGTTTTCATACAAACTACCTTTCTCAGCTCTTCTGCAAAAGTGGTATGATCATTATGATTCAGTAACTGAGAAAAACATCTTTGGTTTCATGTGACAGCTGTCTCCCAAGTAAGAATTGTGATTATCCCCAGCAGGGTCATAACAATAAACAGAGGAAATAAAGCAAAATAAATTGAAAACTGGTACATATAGAGTATAATTTTAAAATTCATTATTGTTATTAAGGTACCTAATTTTTCTATACTTCCTCTTTCTCTAGCCATTCAAGTTAATATTACTGTGAATTCTATTCCAGCCTTCCGCCAGGGTCTCTCCATATCCCTTCTGGGGAGAATATAAAGATATTTATTTCTTGAATTTACTTACTTAATGAGTTTTCTCTTTTTATGGAAAAAAAAAGAGACTTCTCTACCTATCAGAGAAGTCTATTTTAAACTCTCTCCTGGAATCTTGTCTCATAAAATGGTCCACAGAACAGCATTTATTCATTCAGTACTTGAAAATATCACTTGAGTATTGAGTTGCTTATTGTTCTATATTTGGGAAATTTTTATGCAACGTTATGTGTTAAAACATACTCAAAATCTCCTAATAATTCTAATTGAACTAGATATCTCTAAGGTCCCTTCCTCACGAATTCAATGGCTTCATGGCATCAAGTGCCTAAATCTTAATTTTCTATCACCACTTGATTAAGATCAAAGACAAGTCAGAATTGAACAGATACTGATACCTGTGGAAGAAATACATGTGGCCAGATTGCTGAATGCCATGCTTTGCTGATGTCCAATCATTCTGCCACAAAGAATATTTCTGAGGCTTCTGAAGGTAGATGTTGATCCACTCAGGGAAACTCAACACTGTCCTGTGTCCCAACTGTCTCAGTGGTACCCACAGCCCTTCATCATCTCCTTAGTCCATGTACCCATCAAATCCTTCAGCTGTGTGCTTATTTATCTGCCTTGTGTACTCCTCGCATACAATTCCTGAGTTCCCTTTGTCTTGTGTGGACCTTCCTTGGAGCAGTAGTTCAAGGAATGTTTGTTAAGTGGGTGGAGGGAGATTACTGCAGGAGGGAGGTGAGGCGGTAGGAGCCCGTGTTGCACACAGGAAGGATTCACTTGCATAGTGACAATTTTCCCATTGCACCTCTGTCCAGCTTTGGGCATCTCTCGCTTTCAGCTGCCTCTTGTGATTTTCCTCTCACTGATGCTTAATTCTAAACAATTGGGAGTATTTTGTGGGGCCACATGATCTGGTGTAGCCTCCTGGAAGATCCAGGAAAGAACATCATTAGGGTTCCCATGTGTACACAATGTGTATTCACTATTTTTTTTTTAATGTATAAGACAGGAATTTTACTATTTATCATCAAAAGCTTATTATAACACCTAAATAATCTGAAACTCTAAAGAGAACCGTTGGCACTTTGAAAGGCATAATTAACCAAGCAAATCCTAAATCACATACAGCAATTTTATACGAAGACGTAAGAGAGGCAGACAGTCTCCTTGGGGCTAGAATGTCTCCCGAAAACAAGCATCTGGTCAGTCTCTGCGGGTGGATTTATTTCTGAAACATGATTTTAAATAATTAAGATGAGTACAGAAAATTCATTCCAAGCAAAACCCTGTTCTTACAGTCGATAATGTCACAATAACCAGGGCAGCATTTCTAGGATACGTTTGCATTTATGTGAGAAATCACTGAAGAGCTTGTCAAAAAATTTTGAGAATTGCATTTCAAATTATAGCCTCTATTTGCATCCAAGTTGATGGGATAAGAGTGACAGGATTTACTTACTTGTCTTTAAATGCTCACATTCGTTTGAATCTCTTTAACTGGACATCCTCTCTGCTTTTGCACTTTTCAGTCAATACAGCACCAGTAGGAATAGAGCAACTGAATGATATGCTAGGATGTCTCATGCCCGAGAGAACCCTAACCTACTTCAAGGTGATGGTGTAACCAAACAGGACCCTACTGTCATCACTGGCGACCATCTGATACCGGTAATGGCGTTTGTAACTGCTTAACTGTATGATGGTTTAAAGGGTTTTTCTCATGCTCTCGCTTACCGGGGTTGGGCTGGGGTGAGGGAAGCTTGGGTGGTCCCCCCAGCCCCCTCATGGTGCAGGGATTGGCTCAATGTCCTGCTCTTGACTTCAGTTTCCTATTTTTGACTCCTGGTTGTTTCCTGGTCTCCTGTTGTGCGACTCAGAGGTCCCAGGCTTCAATCTGCTTAAAAGCTAAAAGCATTTATCAGCCTGAATTTAAACTGCACAGGTTTCTCTCTAGCGCTCTTCTCCATGGAGCCCCTTCCTATGCATCCTTTGTTCTAGGCACAAGAACATTAAAGAGAGTCTCAAAGCCGGAGGTGGACGTCACACCCAGCAGAGGGAAAGGGACCATTGGATCTGCAAAAACAAGAATAACTTTGCAACAATTTGTCACCCTATTTACATGACCTCGTGGAAACTAGCTCCGCCCCTTGAACTCTTGAACTTTTACTGTAAAACCCCCTGCCTTCTCTACCCAACAGGCTCACAGTCTTAGATGCACTAGCCCTCTGTGACCTCCTAGGCCAGGCAAAGAAATAAAGCTGCCTTTTCTATTTCATCCAAAACTCTATCCTTAAGTCTCAATTTGGTAAGCAGGGTAAAGAGGCAATGTTTCAGTAACAACGGGATATATTTATACTCCTCAGCAACAACGGACGTTTATGGGAAAGAGAGTAAGACAATCGAGAAAGGAAGTGAGAATAAGGCAGAAAACTGAAAAGAAAGGGAAGAAAATGAACTGATGGACTTGGAAGATGGGAGAATGACAGATTTAAGGCTAAACAATCAATGAATTAAAAGGAAATGTGCATGCTTTTATCTGAGTCCCTGGGTCATTTTTTCAACCTGCTGTATGGACTGTACAGAGTGGGTACATCATCAGGAGAAATTTAGGGAAGTGTCAAAAAATAACTAGTTCACGGTGTTACTGAACCTGGTCTTGGAATTCTGGGCAAGTCGTCAACATTCTGTCTACGCTGACATTGCTAATCTTGAAAACTGTGGTTCCAATTTGTGGTTTTTGGAATCACAACTAATCACTTCTTTTAAAGGGGTACTACATTTTTAAACCTCCTAGACCAACAAAAGACATTTAGAAATGTAAAATTCCTTGATGTTGAGTCTACGTAGCTTCTATGGGCTCTGGAATCAGCATTCTGTTATGACCAGAACCCTTCCTTTTATCTATTTATTTTTAAATTTTTTTAATGGAAGTACTGGGTATTGAACCCAGGCCCCCGAACCTGCTAAGCAGGCATGCTAGCGCTGAGATATACATTCCCCCCAGAACGCTCCCTTATAAAAGGGAACAAAAATGCATCATTATCTATGAATCTGCTCACTCTCGCCTCACTGTCTTATCTACGTCGTTGGCAAAGACAAAACATGCATTTACCACAATTCTACTACTCTGATTTGTTATTTTAGGGAAAAATATCCTAATAGCAGATGAAATGACCTTGTACAAAATTATTGTGGGGGAAAAAAAGTCTAGCTTTCTGTCCTTTCTGGACTTTGCTAAAAGCATTGGAAAACATGCAGGGCCTCAGTATTACTCTAGGAAGCTCAAACTGCTTTGATTTAAAATGTCATCATCAAGGAAGAAGTCAGAATTCATAATCTGTGGGACCAATGCACATCCAGGCTAATCGCATTCAGTCCTTTTGAGGTCAGGATTCATATCTGAGTCTGAATCAATATTAATATTCCTACTTGGCACTCAGTAGATGAAAAATGTTTTCTGCACAAGGAAGAGCTTCTATTACTTTTATTAAATTGTAGTTAGTTGGCCATACTTTTTTTGGATTTAAGAAAAGATAGTGTAGGCATGGCTGTGCTTATAGTTTCATAGTTTTCAAGAAGTGCTTCTGAGAAATGATATTTTAGCTTTATGGGATTCTGCGACTTAACAATGATAGCATTTTCACTCACTTCAATGAGACTTCTTCCTTAGAAATCTAACAGTGTTAAAGTGTACTCTCTCAATGGTCTTCATAACCATCCCATCAGGTCTGAATAGATTCCTATTTAATAAATCTTTGAAAAACCTGCTTCAGATAAAACAGCCTGATTTTTCTCCAAAGCTTAGATTAATTCAATCCTCAACCAATGTCTTTTATGAGAATGGGAGCACATGAATCACTTTCGGCTCAATGTAAGCTCAGAAAAAGGGCTTCTTTCTTGACTTCCATGTATTTTCCTTCCCTAGGAGTCATCAACACCAGGTCCTAAGCATCCTGCCAGTTTCACCAGACTTTTCCCCAATTCGCTCATCGGCTGTCTTAACCTCTTTAAAGAGTGCACTGTTTTGCCAGTTAAAGGAGAGGAAAAAAAAAAAAAAAAAAAACAGAGAAGGGGAGAAAAGTCAGAGAATTCGTTTTCTTCCACCTTCTGAAGCTAAAAGTAAATTTCAGGAGAGATAATTTGAGAAATATTAAAAACATTTCAGGGCATGAAAAAAAAATCCGAAAATTGGAATTAAAACAATCAGATTTCTTACTGTGCACCAGGTAATAAATGATGTAAGTTTCATTGTTTATGAAAAACCTCTCCTGTTGCATCTTTCTGGAGAGCATGCAGTTATTTACATATTATTTATGTCACCTGAATGTTCACAGCTGTCACCCTAGTCACCCTGTGGCATACAAAATAACTAGTCCTTGTAAGACACACTTGGCTAAGCCACTATTATCTCTAAAAATATGTAAAGGAGATAAGATTTCTTCCCAAGTAAGTGAAACCCAGGGAGTTGAGGAGTTGAGTGACACATTTATGCTTTTATAAACTAGCACAGTTCAAATGTCACATACAATAGACTTACTTTTTCAAGACAGAAAGTGAAATTTTACTCTTTCTAAAAAAAAAAAACCCTGAAGTATAAGAAAATAATAGTAGATTGTATAATTATTGTGAAATTGTAGCACCAAACAGTGGATTCTTCATTCAGATTTTTTTTAAGTTATATTTTAAATTCCAGGAAGATCATTGCCACCCTCGCCCCCAACCTCTAGTGTCGTTTTCTGTCTCTTGGTAAAAATTTGATTATTTTCATAAGCCAAATGGCCTTACCTGCCAAAGAATCTTGTATCTTCATTTGTTTTGCCTCTTACTTTATTTACCCCTCAGGAAAGGTTTATAGCAAGAAGAAAACAGTCAGGCAGCCTTTGAGAGTTATTCTAGCCTATTGCTTGTGGTTGAATTTTAGCCAAATTTAGTTTTTGTTCCTGTAGCTTAAAGTTCCACCTCCTGCCCTAGTTTTCCAATTTTCATTCAGCCCCATAATAGCAGATCCCTACTGTTCAAAGTAAGACAGTTTCTTTTAGATTGATTCATTAAAGCCACCCTTTTATTTTTCACATCAGCAATCTGCGTCTGGACCTCAGGACATGTCTTTTACCCCCAAGAAACTGTGCTCACAATCCTAAAGAAAATCATTTGGAGCAACATACCTGGGAATTATATCAGATATGCTGTTCAGCACATGTATTTTCTTTTGAGCTTACTTATGCAATGCAACGGCAGAAGCACATCAAGTAAGCCTACTTAATACAGTCTCTGAAAACTCTGTCTTGCTGTCATTGAAGACAAGAGCTGTCAGGAAGCAAACTCGGAAAAGATGCAGGCTGCTCTCTGCTCAGTGATGGATGTAAAACAATCTTGGACGGAGGGGCCAATATCTGCAAACAGCTAGCACAGAGGGGTGACGCAATTAACTTCTCAGATGCTAATTCAATGTCACAAAGAAGAAAGGAAGGAAAACAATGGTGCTAAGGCAACCTTGTAAACATTATGTTGACCATGCACTGATAAAGAGTAAAAAAAAAAGAAAAAAAATGGAAAGGAGAAATATACTTTCAGTTCACCTCATGCTAACTGGGATTAGAAAGAGCACAGCATTGGAAAATCGCTTTCGTTTTTATCTTTGTAATGGAAGGAAAAGTTGGTATTTCTACCCTTCCCTCCGAAATCAGTTGGTCACTTTCTTTCTCAACCAACATGTTGAGATAAAAATTGTATTCCAGGAACAGAGATTGTTTGAGATTTATATTCCTTACAAGATAAATCTGTAGCTAATTAAGGGCTTCAAATTTAACAAATAAGAAAGGAGGGAATTAAATAACAAAGTAAGTCCCCTGCAATGTGCCTCTGAGGGCAGCGACTTGGGAAGAGAGGATCATTGTTCAAGTAAGACCGCTTTCACAAGATGGGGCTGATTTGAAATTAGTCACACCTTTCTTCCCAAGGTCCGGTGACCATCCCATCCCCATTTTGGGGAGTTATCCAGGTAACTTCACATTTTGACATCTTTTTAAAGTCAGAAGCAACTTAAGTGCTCCATTTCAATATTCCAAAGTAGAAATTGTCTTGAGGGTACAGACGTTCAGTGTGAAAAGACTGAACTGACAAAAAGACTGAAAGAATCAAGTCCTTTGGAATCAAACCATCTGCTCAGCCTCTCAAAGTCCTGCCGTGTGTCAAGATTCAGCTGTGGCACCAACTCCCCTTGTCTCCAAGACCACTAAGAGAGAAATGAGAGTTAAGCTTGCAAGGATAATTAGGATTATTACCTCCAGAATTAATGAACCAGACTTTACTGTCTCATGTCAGCAAAACAAGAGGTTGGGGGCAGATGAAGGACCATTTGAAAGAGGGAAAAATATGCCATCCAAGCAAATATTCTAGTTCTTGGAAACAGAGAATAACCCTTCAGTTCACGGGAATTGAATTTGCACCCCTACATTGATCAAAGTTCTTTCTTCTCTCTTCCTCAAATTCTTACTAATGTTTCCTGTAAAAATAGGTTGTGGCACCCAAGATAGAAGCTGTTCCACACATAAATCTCATGCATGTAATAACAAATGAGGGAATAGCAGGGGCAGGATTTCTTATTCATTCTTTATGGCCATCATCAGCTTACAGGGATTATTTTATTAGTCTTTCTGAGATCTACATGCAATGACAACAATCATTTCAAAAAACTAGTTAAGTCAAACTGGAAGCCAATTAGATCGTTTAGAGAGCTTCAAAATATCCTGAGATTTTGAACTTAACTTACCCAATAATTTTTTGTAGTGATTTGGTACAGATGCTGTGAGCTTCCTACTGAAATACAGGAGGTGACTAATACATTCTATACAGCTACCACTATCAATGCCTCTTTGGTTAATGAAGTCAAGATGTTTATGGCTTATGGACTCCAGGTTGTGGGTGTGAGGAGAGAGTACACTATTAAATCATTCACTTCAAGTTGGGAAAACAATTTTCTGCATAATGTTTCTAAATATGCATAGTTTATTATTAGGTTGTCTCGAGAACATGCTCTGTATACAATGGCATTGTCAGGTTGGGATTAGATTCAAAGTTCTAAGGATGTTTTCTAAAGCAGGCAAATAAAAACCTATTAAGAATCTCTAACTGGAGTAAAAGACTTGATGAGAGCTAGTATTGATTGTCATATCGAAGGAAAATTTTGCATGCTGAAGTAAATCTATTTTCATATCCTGTATCTTAAACATACGTTCGTAAAGTAGAAAAAAAAACAACGCTTATTGTGATATGATGTATTAAAATTTAGGTGTTTTGGTTGGTTTACCAGGACAGATCACGTAGTGCTGACAGTTAATTTTAACAATATCTAGAAGAACATAACATTATTACCTGATGTTATTTCAGTGTCCTGTTATACCCACTTCAGGTGACTAAACACATCAGCCCTACCTTCATGCATCATCACACAGCAGAAGTGTTTATTAACCAACTGTTAAAATACCCATGTCATATTTATCTTTTTTTATCAAGAATTTATTTGCAATATACATGTGCTTATCTTTGACAAGTAGTCACTCTGACAAGATCCATTCATCAAGTTGATCATAAATGGTCCAAATGCTGACAGAAGAAATATAATGGGTAAAAGCATGTTTTAATACTATACCTGCTCTTGATCTATTTAATACTTCTAGCACCTCTAAGCTCATTATTTTGACTGAATGTCCCCACCATCAACTTGAACTTAAGAAACGTCTGAGACACTTAACCCTACCAATAGCTGACGTTTAATTTCTTTGTAAATAACTTATTGTTATAATTATAAAAGTTAGTAATTTTGCTTCTTATTCATGGATAACTTTATAATATAAAAATCTGTTCAATATAAATGGCTATTATTTGAATTAGAATGTTATCATAGATTAAACTAACATCATTAGAATATACTGAGAGTTTAAAATGGCATGATTTATGATTAGCACTTGTCTGTTGCTAAATATGTTGATCCAATACAATTTATAAAAGGATTACTTTAATTTCATTATATCTATGAGCGTTTTATCTTTCAAATGCCCAGATAATCACACCTACAAAAGCATTCTTCGCCACATGAACTTTCTTCCAGGTACTACTATTAAAACGTTTAGCCATTGAGTCTCCAGTTTAGGCAAGAGATTCTCCCGCCCCACCTACCAACCAGGATAGTGTTCTCTTTGCCCGTTGGGTGACAACTGAGCCAGTCCCAATTTCCCATCTTAATATCTGTTCTCTCAGTTCCACTTTTGTTGGTCAGGGGGGTTAGATGTGAAGGGTCTCTATTGGAAGGCATTCCCCTCTAGTGAGAGAAAACAGATATGAATTTAGAGGAGGCTATGATAGCCATTAGACCCTGATGCAAGTCTGATCGCTGTCAAAGGGAGAGGAAGGGAAGAAAGAGGACTCCTAGTCTGCAGTGCATTTCTAAAGAAGGTTTGGCAAAGCTGAGTCTTCAAGCCAAAGTCAGCCACCACAGGAGTTTCAAGTCTCATAGAAACTGACCTGCCTTAGTATGTTTTCTACACTCACTCACTAGCTGGGAGCCACTACTGAGAAGCACAGACTCAACACAAATATGGTGTGGTGATGGATTGCACACTGGAGCAGCCGGGGCCGTCCATCCGTGATGCAACCCCCACCAGGTCTGAGAGCTGGCGTCTCATGGCTGCCTCACATTTATACCACTTATACTGAGACCTTGTTTAATAATGACACAGAATTTTTTTTTCTTTTTATTTAATAAAGTTTTCTGCAGCTACATTTGTCTGCTGACACAACCAACCATGGTTAACCCTGTTGGGTTAATGAACATGACTAGAGTAAACAGCATTTATAGAAGCCAGCACTGATGATGAAATAATAAGGGATTCATGATGAAAGGAGGAAAAGTCAATGATAAAAATTTGATTCCTGAGCTTACAAAGAAGGAAGTGGAAGATTTCTATGTAAATGAAGTACTGAATGATATGAATGGACAATACATTTTACTGAGAAAGTCACTAGCATTTCTAAGTACAGTGGTTCTCCTTAGCAGGTCATTCTCTCCAAGATAAAAGTTTAAAAGCATAAAACCATTATACATACTTTAGTAACCAGTTACTTAGTCTCTAATTTGAGTTATCTCTAGCCATCTAAGTGACCGAAGTCATAGCTCACTAGAAAGTTTATATTTTCCAAAACTAGTCCTATTTAATCTGAGAAAATTTTTAGTATTTCAATACTGTCATCAAAGAGTTTCTATATCAATTCATGTTGTAAAAAACTAAAGTTTGCATTAAAACTATTTCATTTGTAATCAGGAGACAGAGTTTGTCCTGCATGAAATTCATTTTCAACTATATGTCCTACCAAACCCTGCCAAGACATTAACATCTTGCCCACATAGTATTTTTTTTTTTTTTTTATGAATGCTAGAGAGCCAATGAGCCCATCTGGCATGTTGGGAACAAAAATAAAAATAAATAGATGTCTCAGTACGAGGTACAAAATGAATAAGCACATATTTGGTTCAGAATTCAGGTAACTCTGAAAGTATGTCAACATTGACTTTCACAAATTAATGCCATCTTCATTTCAATCACCTGAAATTTAGTGAAAATTGCCATTTATATGACAATTATATACTCCAGTAGTGATATTAAGAGGATGTGGTTTTGTTCTACATCTGGTCATGATAGATCTGCTATTGTGTAAGGAGAATAATTTTGTCCCCTCATAAGCCATTTAAATAATGAATGAGGTATATATCATTCATGTGATTTGTTTGTTTATTTCCACAGCCTGCCACAGAAGGCTTATGACCACAGAGAACACAGGGATGGATTTAAATACAGGTCGTTAGTGTCACAGGGAAAATAAGATCGGGGTGTTATATATTAAATGTCTGTATGATATTTTGATGCCATGCATATAAACACTCAATGGTCATTAGAGCTCACTGTCTTATAGTTCAGGGTCACTACCAGGAAGGTCACTGTCCTCTACTGCAACTGATAAGCTATAAAATATATTTTATACATATATATACATATATTTTATATATATATGTATATATATGTATATATATGTTTTGTATTTACCACTGGAGAAGGAAATGAAATGGTTACATCATAGTAAAGTGAAGAGTCTGAAAATATAAAATTGAAAGCAAATGTTGAATTTTTCTAGTCCTCAGAAACCACTATAGTAATAGCAAGACTGTGTATTCGTAGTGGAGGGTGACTGGTTTCTGTGCCTTAAATTAGTCTACACCTGTAACAGGAAAATTATTCAAAGGTGAAGTAAAAGTTCAATCATAGGATTAAACAATATCAACATGAGATATTTTTGTGGATTAAATTAGAATTATAACTATATCAATCAATCAATGCACAAGTCGATCCAATATAAATGTGATTATAGATACAGGTTGATGAACTTTTGTCTTTGTATAAAAATTATATTTATACAGTAAAATTCCTCCTGAACTGAAACTTAACTGACAGGCATTCAGTCTGAATGAAAAATATATTTTTAAATTTTATATATATATATATATATAAATTCATTAAAAAAGAATTGAAAAACATTTTAAAGTGTTTGTAATTTTAGGCTGCTTTTCTTTCATTCATTTTGAGGGTGATTCAATATCTTAACATCTTGGCTCATAATTCAGAATATGGCTCCTCTGTAGGGAAATTTGAATGGAGTATAAAGACAGTTATTCAGGGAATGAAATTAAATAAACTTGTCTGAAATGAAAGTGGTTTTATTGGTTTAAATTATCCATATTGGATACACAAATTAATTGAATTAGTTAGAAAACTGGTCAGCACTTCACTTTGCATGTGTAGGTACAACCTGAATAATACTATAATAAGGCTATTTAAATGGAATACCACACAAATATGTGTGCTTCCCGACAGAGAAACTTTTGGGGGCGTAAAAATTGCACAATAGTATATAAATAAATAAATGAGTCAAGTGAAAAGAAAGTATATATGTCTGAAATTTTAATAAACCTTGTTAATTACAAATGAATTTACCAAAGGTTTAACTTCTCTTTTACCCAAACTATAAGAAAATGAATACACTCAAATAATAATCAAATGACTATGTTTTCAACACTACAGAAAATTGCAAGACTAGCCAGCTCCATCCACATAGTAGAATTTTATTCAAAATATAAATTTAGGGTTTACTTTTTTGTGACTCTAAAACCATGTTTTCATACCAGCATTTTCAAAGGAAGATTCAGTCATTTTTCCCCATTAATTCTATTTCTCCTTAGGTTGCAGACCCACTATTGCTTCTTAAACGATGGAGAAGAGACAGGGGTTGTTTTTGAGAACTTTCTCTGTTACTTACTCATATTTGAAATTAAAGAAAGACGCATTTACTTTATTTGTGACTATTAGAATAACTAAATTAGAGAAGTAGTTTTAAACTATATTGTTTTCTTTAAATAATATTATTATTAAGAGAACAATGGTAAACATTTTAAAGAAGACAGAACAAATATCAGTTGGAAACAGTAACTGCTCAAGAAATTTAGAGATACAAAGATGTATCTGATTTTCTATTTTCTATTAAAAAAAATCTTCATTGAAGACTATAGGAATTAAATTTATAGAAATAGAATTCTGAAAACATGCAGTGATGGATAAAACATATAGTCTTATAAGGTCAGTGAAGAATAAGACTAGTTTTTTGGTTTATTTTTCTTTATCTATAAATAAATGGAGACTTCTTTCATGTTGGAAGAAATCTAACAGAGTGGGGGAGGAAATCAGAGATGTAATTCCATGATCATGAGCAACAAAAGTTTAATTCATCAAATTATTATTGTGTGTGTACCAATGATACGATAGCGCAAGTGGAATTCTATAAGCTATTAGGAACCCTGAGGAAAAGTCCTTCCTACTTGAGTGGAAATAGAGTTTGCAGTCAGGACTCCAGGCCAAGTGTTATCAAACCCTTTGATCCTTTGTGTTGTGCCCCTTGTATCTTCCTCATTTTTATCCAGAAGTTTCCTCAGTCAGTGTACATTCAGTTTACATGACTCTGGCATCTTTGGATGTGAATAAGGCACATATTTATGAGATTTCTAAGTGAAGTGTCATAGTGGGCATCCCACTGAGATAAGATATATAATCTTGAGGCTATAAATAGAGTAAAAAGGAAAGAAGAAATAAGTGAAAGTAAAGAAGTTGTTCAGAAGTGATGTTATTGCCTGATGACCAATAGGGCCTTAACGTTCACCTCAGCTTTTTGAAACTTGAAAGTTTTCTTCCTGACTTTACACCCCAAACATGTATTTTAGAAAACTCACAATTTTAAGTTTTTCCTCTGACTCTTTGAGATATGTTATCTTCCACAACAGAAGAATGCCTTTCTCAAGGACCTGGGCACTACCCCTTTGACATGTCCTCAACAGAAAGATGACACCACTGTCTCCCAGTCTCTGTGAAATGCTAGGAGTCTAATTTAGATAAGCACCAGTGAACAAAAACAAATGTTCTGATCACACTGTTCAACCTTTCTCCAAGCATCTCCTAATACTTTCCCACTAGCTCACATAGCACTTAAAATCTCTCTAGCCTTCTGTTTCAGAGCAGTTCAATTCTTTTCCTCTATTGCAAATCTTGAATAAGGTATTCCTTGCTTGTTTAACCAGTCTTGTACAATTTTCTTTAACATTTGGGTAAAGATTTTTATCAAAACAACCGCCACTTCCTTCTCTGTCTCTTAGTCAATGAAAAAAAAAAAGTTCATCAGTTAATTACAACTGAGGACAAAGAGAAAAGTCAGGTAGCATTTCTGGATCTCATCAAGTGAGTTTTATATGCTTCGTAATTCAGTGGAACTCAGCAGTCTCTTGTAGGTAGAGGATTGTTGAGAAACAGAGTATTGAATCTAATGTTTCTTTTTCTTTGTATTTACATATATACTTAAATAACTAACAAAAACAGCATCCTAATGGGAGCATGGGAAGAATACAAGTTTGGGGGAATTCACTAAAGGTTTAAGAGATAGCATTCAGCACTTGAGGACTGAATTTTAAGTAGTTTTTAAATACTCGCTTGAACTGATGCACACAGATGTGCCCGGCATCTAATTATTTGGTATATAGACTACCACTGAGAAATTTTCCATTGTTAGTAACTTCAGTTCAAAACTGCAAAAAACATCCTGTTATCATTCCTGGAAATGATATATACTAAAGAAAAAAGAGATTAGTTTATAAGAAGACTTAAGAAAAAAAAGATAAAGTGAGGTGTGCAAATATAAAAATTGTTTTAAAAAGAGGTAACAGAGGAAATACCAAATGAGACCAGATAAAATGCCAGGTAGAAATTTTCATTGTTTTATATATTTTTCTGATTGCAAATAGATTTTCCTATGGTGTTTGTAAAAATTCTGAAATATATAGAACATTCTAAAAAAAGAAAAAGAAAAAAATATCATTGGCATATTCATTCAACACACGGTTATTAAACAATTATGATGTACCATGTCTTGTGTTAAACTCTGTGAATTCTTTGATAAATGGTTATAGATTTATGGCCCTTGTCATTGGTGGCGTGCATGTAGCAGAGGCAGTAACCAGATTAATATGTGCAAAGCAATATGATAATTGCAATGTTTTCTAGGTGGGCTTCTTTACAGGAATCTCAAATTCTTACAAAATAGGTAGCAATTAACCAGATAGAAAGGGAACAGAGTAAAAATGTTTCCGAAAACTTAGCATTCTGTTTTTCTATTTTTGTTGTGTTACGTAAATGTTACATAAACTGCGCATTAAAGTAATGCATGTTCACTTCAATATATGCCAGAAAAATGACAAACCCCATCATTACACAAAATTGGTAGTAAACAAAAATATCAAATATAGCCAAATTTAGTAGAGACAATTCATTAAACTATTCAGATGTACAAGAAATAAAACCTTCTTGACTTTCTGTAACTTCCTCTTTCTCTGATGTCTTTCTGCTTTTTGTTGGTAGGGATAATGAAAAAAGAAGGAAAGATAATAAGCTTGCTAATTCAATTAGCCTCTTCTCATTTTAAACATTATTTTAAGGGCAACTATTAACTCAATTTACAATTCAAATACCTAGGAAGAGAGTTTTATTTTCACTCACATGTGATTTTTCCCTTTCTCTGTCGCTCAGCTAAAGTCTGGATGTGGGGTGAAGATTATACAGTGTCACAGCGTTAAAAGTCCTGTAGTATGTATGTTGTGTTTGAGTTCTTGGTAACCTCCACTGACATAGTCTTAATTCAGTCAATCCAGTCAGTTGACTGAACCCAGTAAACCCAGAAATTTATCCCAGTCAATTAGGTCCCATGCCCATTTCTGCTGAGATGTAGTAGATCCCACCTGTCCTTTAAAGGCATCTCACTTGCATATAATTATGAAGTGTGTGATCCCTTCCACAGCCTCCTAATTTGATAAACTCTTTCAATCCCTTTTCATGGCTAAACATTTTCAGGTTCACCCATCCTTTTAGCACTTGTGTGTTCTCCACTGAGACATAAAGTGCCTATCTCAACCCCACCATATGCAAATAAACTGTAAAAATCCAAACTCCTTATCTCAGTTCCATATAATTGGAATTCTTCCCCTACTAATGCTGTTTGACTACCTCCACATGTGTTGGAAATGAGAAAAATGAATAACTCAGAAGGATAAAAGCAGGTAGGGTGGCAGGATTTGGTGCAGACTGATGGTCAAAAGGCAAAGAGAGAGGAACTCACTCCCAGCTTCCTGGCTTATGAAAGCAAATGCTTTGGGATGACACTCACTGAAAGTAAAAGAAAAGGAGAAGTTTAGGGAAAATCAGAGTGATTTTAATTTGTGGCTTTTTGACATGGCTTAGCTATGAGTTTATATTGAGTTTATATTGAGAAAAATTCCAACTCTCAGCAAAGAAGGAATGGAGAGAATAATCCTCAATTGCATATAAAAAAAAAAACTACCACAAAACAAAACAAACAAAACAAAACTACAGCAAACATCATGTATAATGATGAGAAATGGATGCTTCCCCTCAACACTGGGAACCAGATGAGTATGCTTTCTCTTACCATTGCTATTCAACACCATAGTGCAAGTTCTAGTAAATGCAATAAGACAAGAAAAGGAAATGAAGGTTATACATATTAGAAATAAATAAAAACTACCTCTTTTCACAGATAACATAATTGTGTGTGTCAAAATTCTTTACAGAGCATCAATAACAACAACAAATTCTGGAACAAAGAAGTATAACAAGGTTACAAGACTGTAGGTTATGTGCAAAAGTCTATTACTTTCCTACAACAGCAATGAACAACTAGAATTTGAATTTACAAAACAATACCATCTCCAAAAACCCTTCCAAAATGAAATGCTTAGCTATAAATCTAACAATCCACAACACTCTGATTTTTAAAAATCAAGCAAAAATCTAAAAAAACTAAGATACTCTGTGTTCATGGATTAAAAGTTTCAAGATTGTGAAGATGTCCATATGTCCCAATATAATCTACAGACTCAATTTAGTCACAAATTCCTAGCAAGCTATTTTGTAAATATTGACAAACTGATTATAAATTTTGTATGAAAAGTCAATGGCCCTAGAGTAGCCAAGAAAATAATCAAGAATAACAAAGCATAATAATTATCATTATATATAATAAAAAGCATTATAATAAACAAACATTATAAGACTACAATCTTTAAGACAGAATGGATTAATTAAAAAAAATAGATCTATTGAGCTAAATAGAAAGAGCAGAAACAGACCCAGAAAAATACAGTCAACTGATTTTGCAAAAGGAGCAAAGCCAATTCAATGGAGAAAAGACAGTCTCTTAAAACAATTGTACTGGAGCGACTGGGTTTCTATATGCAAAAATAAACAAATAACAACCTAGAAATAGATGTTAAATTTTACACAAAAATTAACTCAAAAGAGATTATGAAACTAAACATAAAATTCAAAACTGTAAAATCTGTTGAAGGCAACAGGAGGAAATCTACATGACTTGGATTTGACTATATTTTTTTAAATGCAATATTAATAGCACAATCCATGAAAGCAAGCAAGTGATAAATTAGATTTTATTAAGATTAAAATTTTCTGCTCTGAGAAAGACACTGTTAAAAGAACATAATGAGAAGCTACAGATTGGAAAAATTATTTGCAAATACACATCTAGTAAATGACAAGTATCCAAAATACTCAGAGCAATCTTAAAACTCACCAATAAGAAAGTAAACAACCTAGTTAAAAGTGGCAAAAGTTCTAAATAGAAACCACATTAAAAAAAGATGTACAAATAGCAAATAAACATGTGAAAAGATGTTCAACATTATTTTTCAAGTAAGACTGCAAATTACAATCACAATGAGCAATTGACACATACTAGTTAGATGGATAAGATAAAAAAGATAAAAAAGAGAGAAACTGAGGAGAGAAAAACATGACAATAATAGCAATTATTGGCAAGAAATGCAGAGTAACTTGAACTCTCATTTATTGTTCGAGAGAATGAAAATTAGTTCAGTCATTTTGGAAGATAGTTTGACAATTTCTTACAAAACTAAACACATCCTTTAGATATAATTCAGCAATCATGCTCTGAGGTATTTACTCAACCGATTAAAAACTTACAAACACACAAAAGTCTGCATGTGAATGTTTATAAAACTTTATTCATAATCACCAAAAAATGGAAGCAACAAGATGTCATTTAAGAGGTGAATGGGTAAGCAATCATTAATATATACATACAATTGAATACTATTCAGCAATTTTTAAAAAAATTAAAATTAAAAAAAAAGCTTTAAGTGTTTAAAGAATACCTTCAAAGAAATATATAATACTTAGAAGCATTAAAAAAAAACTGGGTATTATAGATTGAAACTTTCTGCTTCCCCCCGCCAATTCATATGTTTAAACATATCCTCCTATGATGTTACTTGGAGGTGAGCCCTTTGGAAGGTGACTAGGTGACTAGAGGGCAGAGAATAATCAGAATTATGAGTGATAACATTATACCAGGACACATTTGATTTCTAGGAATTTCACACAATTCCTAGAATACTGGTATTAGTAATATATATCTACACAAATATAATCCAAAGTTTAGCATCATTTATTTGATAATGCTGGTCATGTAATTAACATATGAAATAAGCCTAATTATAAGAGTTCTCTTTTTTTAAGGAGAGACAACAAATATTTTGAAATGTTGCAGGGCCCCTTGGAGAATTTCAAATTTAGCTTATAGTCAAAAGAATTCATTTAGAATTTGATTTGGGGAAGTTTTGTCAAAATATGTTTTTTTAAGTCTTACAACACTTAAAATACAGTAAGATCACAGATCACTATAAAATTTAATAATTATCTACTAGCAAAACTTAACACTTTTAATAGTAATAAGATTTTACTCACATAATTAAAGACCTGAGTAAGGCAACATAAAACACAAAAAATTCATTTTGATATAAACAGAATTTCTGCTTTCTAGCAGATTACTTAAAAAGTAAAGAAAAAACATTTTGATATCTTATTATGATGAGCAGATCAAGGAAAAACATCCTTTTAGCAAATGAAAGGAAATTAAGTTTGTTTTACATAAGTACACTGTTGATATTAAAGCTTAATTTTTAAAACCCTTATAATAACAATTCCATTTCAGCCAGCTTGATTACACAAGATAAAATTCTCTTTTTTTTTTCTTTGAGTCTTTCTTTCCGTATACATTTAGTTTGTTCTTCATTTTCTTCCTTCGTATTCTGAATAACCACAGGTTCTTGTTTAGGTAAAATCACTCTTATTTCCATTAGCAATAATGTACCTTCATTCCTCATACATTTTCTTAACCAAAACGCATCCTATTTTTCTTCAATTACATGTTAGAATTTTAACCCTTAGAAGCCTTCATTTCTAGTGAAAAATAAGCAATAATGAATGGTCCTTTCCATTAGCATTTGTAGATTGGCAAACTTGAAATTACTATTATTATAATTCCTAGAAACATGTACTTTTTCATAGAAAATTTCTCAGCATGGCACCAAATATGTCACCTAATAGACCCAAATATTTTTTTCCTCTATAATAAGAAATCAAGAGTAGAAAACCCTATTTCAGTTATTAATGTTTCACTATTTTATCTTACCCTATTTGGAAATGATCTAGATGCAAACTGCAGAATGTCACTCACCATTTGGCTCTACAGGGATTAGATCATAAGCCCCTGCAGTTGCTGACCTGCAACACATCCTGAAAAGTGTTCAGGGTGGAGATCAGATATGTGGCACTCTGGTCTCTAGGGGAAAAAAAAAAAAAAAAACCTGGCAGAACAGTCCTTCAGATAGCTAGATATTTTCAGAAGAAAATTTTCTAAACCCAGAAAATTCTTGCATCTTTTTCTACCTAGAACAGTACTAAAATCATAACAGAGACATCTGTTCCTTGCGACTAGCAGCAACCTTCTACCAAGATGTGTGTTTGATTTCAGGTACCCGCTTCACCAAAATTACAAAATTACATATACTGACCTCCTTTTCTCCCTGTTTGTAGCGGTTCCTCAGAGTTACCTAAGAGGCTGTCTCCTGGGCTATAGTCCTCAGTAAGTCCACCAAATAAAACAAGTGACAGATCTCACAGCAAACAGTTGTGCTTTTTTCTTTCAGTCAACAAGATATTTACTAAATTTCCATCATTAAATTTAATTTAGCACAAGTCTAAAATTTCAAGTTACCAAAAAGATTTTGGAAGGTATTTTTAAGTACATGTACCATAAAATATAATTGTTGCTAAAAAGTTTCTATCTGTAAAGTCTTATCCTGCTTACACCTATCCAAATTATTTTCTCCCAACAGTTATGTTTAGATCACCCACAAAATCTTTAAGAAACATTAGACAGAATCAGCCATTATTCTAATCTAACTTTGCTGACAAATTTCTAACAGAGATAACATGAAGTGATTAGAATAAAAGTTGTTTATTTGCATTATATTCAGTGTTGATATCTTTAAAGACATATCTGTTTTAATTAAACCAACAAATTTAAACTAACTTTTATTTACTGAAGATTACCCCAGATCATATGAATTTGAAAAGCATTTGGATTAGTTTCCACCAATGCCCTAACCTCACAAGTACTTGCCTTCAAATCAGCTCAATAGAATTCTTTTATAAAACATGACATATCTTACACACACACACACACACACACACACATACACATAACATATAGACTGATGTAAAGAGACTTCATAGTTACTAATTTTTTTGAAGAAGATTTATAAGATTTCTCTCATTACCCTAATTTTCAAATACCTCCCTCCTTTTTTTTTTTTTAATTTTTTTGATCTGATGAGAAACTTCTCCCTTAAGTTTACTCACCAAAGAATGGCTATTATGTCGTAGAGAAGAGGGGCCTAGAAAATATATACCATAAAGTCACAGAATAAGTTCAGAAAATTCTGTTTCCAAAGTCCTGATTTTTTGAGAAGAATAATTGAGGTTTGGGTGGTTGGCTAAAAAATAATTAGAAAGCAGAGGAATTTTGAACTTCTAGAGTCATATCTTTGGCCCTGCTTGATTTACAAGAAAAAAAAGACAATTGTTTCCAGTTCCCAAAGAATTGGGTAGTAGCTTTTGTTTTAAGTAACTTTGATCTATTTAATTTTTATTAGCCTTTCACAATACATTTTTCAATGAAGGTATTTTGGAATTTCAAAAACTTTTGGAGCATTCAGCATAGTAATTAAAATAGATATTTCATTCTGTTTGTTTGATTTGGGAGCCCTTGCTTCTAAGTGCATCTATTTGGAAGTTCCTTATAGTGGCCATTGTAATTTTAGGTTGTTTGTAGTAAATCTTGCCATCTAAGTTTACCTGCATCTTCTGGGACTACAGTTATGAAACGTAAAATAAGCAGGTGTGCAGGAAGATGGAACACGCAAGTCTTGGGATAGAAAGGATTCCATTTCTTTTATGTAGGCCTTTTGTTTTCTCAGAGCTAAAGTAACACCTAAGCTCTTTGGTTTTCAAGATTTTCTTTTAGCAGTAACCTTTGCTTCTCATGTGCACATTAACAGAAACCAACAGTAACCGAGGAGCCAGAACTGTGGACACCAGAAGTAATCAAAGAACCCGGGACTGGGGACAGGACTGAACCAGCAGGGGATGGCAGGCTGATTCCAAACAAATGGAGAACCACAGCTGCCACCAGCAGTTCCCAATCAGGACTCTGGGGACAAAACCAGGGCTGGGGTTTAGACTTTATTACAAACTGGCCAATAGGAGGCCCTGTGAGCACCATCAGCAATTGCCATCCTGGGCTAAATCAGCAGACTCCAGTAAGTGGAGACTGCAGACTGAGGCTGGGAAAAGGCTAAACCTGTGTTGCTGAACACAGGTGTGTGTGCCCTATGTGCAGTGAGGCCAAACAAACCAAAACTCTGGAATTTAGAGCAGAGAAAGATTTTTTTGCCGAGGGCCAAGCAAGGAGAATGGGTGGCTCATACTCAGAAGGCCCAAACTCTCTGGTGGTTTTGGGGAGAGCAGTTTTATAGGCAAAATTTGGGGTGAGGGCTGCAGGGTGTGTGACTTTCTTCTGATTGGTTGGTGGTGAGGTCACAGGGCAGTCCTCCAGGAAAATTGTGCTCAGCCTGAAGTTACCATCCTCTACCTGCGTGGGAGTCTTATTTTGTGCAGAACTCAGACATATATTATTATGTGTATCCCTTGAGGAGGAACCAGAAGCCTGCTTTATCACCGCATTATTGTTTCTTGATGGCTCCTCCTTTGTTTCTGCATTCTCTCCCTTCCCTAATTAGTAACTGTTTGATCTAGGTCTAGGAGGCTGAAGCCTTTTTCCTACAAAGAAATATGGGATGCAGAAATGCTTTGTACCCAGGAGGGCACTGCAGGATCCTGCTAGGTTTCACCAGCAACCCCCACTAACTGGGAGCTGTAAATTGGAACCAAGATCCCTCTGAAGCAGTGGGAAAGACAATGAATTTAAAATGGGCTTTGCTGGTCCATGTATGCATTTTGTCGTCACAGATGCCTTCAGAAGTTTGCTTTGGTCTGACCTGGGGAAAGCAATTCTTTATTAAAACAATTTGGATCTTTTACCACAGTCATAAAAACCTAATAACTGTTCATTTTTGGTTTTGCTCATTTTGTTTAGCTGATGCTGAGATGGTAGGGAAGAGGGTGGAACAAAACCATTAGAAGAATGACATAGCAATAGAGGATAGGGCATAAACTAGTTTGAACCAAGATGGCAGAAGATTTGACTTCCAGTAGAGCTTGAACCTTATTAAACCTTATTATAGGCTCATTGTAATACATTAGCTGCTAGATGACACACCCACTGGCACCATGGCAGTTCCCACACTGACCATAAAAGGCCACAAAGTGGGAGGGAGTCCGATTTCTGAAAATCCCTGCCCCTTCTCCGACATAGTTGGAATAATCATTCCCACTCTTTAGCATATGAAATTATCCAGCCCATAAAAACTAACCACCCCCACACCTTGTGGCCACTAAAACATCTGAGATGGCCTGCACTGTGTCTGTGGAGTGTGTATCTCCCTGAATCAATCTACTGTCACTTTGTTATATCTCACTCTTGAACTCTTTCCTGTGCAAGACAAGAACCTACTCTCTAGCAACAATGCTTCAAATTTTTATTTTTCATAAAGATTAAGTATCAGGAAAATCTTCTTGGAAAATCTTGGAAAAAGGGTAAGGGAAAGGCATACATTTGGTTACTATATATTTATACCTTTCTTAGACACATTTTTTAGTGATGGTAAATTAAACTGGCCTTTTACCATCAATCTAGACTCCATTAAATGAGAAAACAATCCTATTACTATACACACACACACACACACACACACACACACACACACACACATACACATACACATACACATACACAAATATATATAAATATATATATATATAAATATAATTTTGGATAGTGTTTCATGCATTAAGAAATCAAAGTAATTTCACTGCACTAGGATTTAATAAAAAAAAGTTCTTTGGATAGCATCCTTTATGGCTTTCTATATTAGAAACATTTTTTAGATAGACAATTTAGTACCTACTATGTTGTCTTGGTAATCAGATTTTTAGAAGACTGAACTGTGAGACTCAATGTGATATAGTTATTATTTTAATTTTTAGTGAAAAAAATATGTAGCTCTATGATTATATTTAAGGTAGACTGCCTCCTGATTAAAGCTACAGATACAAAGGAGAAAAAACTATCACCTGTGAACCTTGTTAATCCACAAGAAAAAGTAAAAATATTTCAGTTAGGGGACCCAAAATAGACCATTTGTCCATGAAATGTAGCACAATCTAGACTCTGGAATTCTTACCTGGAATGTCCCAAACATTATTTGATCTTTCTCCTACTTTGCAATTAGAGATAGGCAGACTTACAAAGCTGGAAAGGTGAGTTTGGCTCAGTTGACCATGTGAAAAATTAAATATTCCCAGATGCCACTCTGAATTATTCTGACATTTGAAGTGTTTGTTCAAACAAAAATTATTTTCAAACAGGTGCAGAAAAATTCATTTACCAGATAAATGAGATCTTCTTTTTTCTTTGTTTTTTATGATCCTTTAGCATGTTTTTTGGACACCACCAATTCTCCTAAGTGGTGAGTTGACAACAGAAGAAACTCAGTGAACCTGTGATTATATGACAGTGCTAAAGGCTACCTTCTTTGTTTTTCACAGATGGATTTTTTTTTTCCATCAGTACAATAGAGCAGATCTATTGATGAAAAGGATCAGTAATGAGGTTAGAGCAGTGTATCTGTATATACTAGTCTGCTCCCAAATCTTGGGAAAGCTGTCAATATCAGGTGTCTTCTGCTTCACTTCCTAGTTAACTTTAGTCTTAATTCTCCAGTCTATTCAGAAGCCCAGTTGGGCTTTGGAACCTTCTTTAAATGAGAAACATGAATCCCAGGATAAATACCTTTAGGCTTTTCAGCACAAGGACTAGTTAATAGTACCTGATATGGTCCTTCCCATCTAGGTAGTGAAGAATTGTTTGAAGATGTCATTTACAGAAGGATTCTTGTCTAACTTTTTTTTTTTAACTGAGATTCTGCAAGTGTGTCATGAGTAAAACTTTTAGTGAAAGGTCTTATGTCACAAAGAAATTGGCTTTGGCTTTGTTCAAAAATTTTTGTTTTTGTTTTTATAGAACCTCACCAATATGCTAAAGTCTGTGAGAACAGATATATTCTCTTTCTTTTACTCATTTTTTAAAATGTTATTGTTTACTCATGTATCCCCAGTGCTTTGCTATAAAATAGATGCTTTATAAATATATGGCTGAGTGAATATATGCCTTCTTTAGATTCACTTTTAAACCTTGAATACAGATTCAGAATTGGATTCAGACTTCACTATTTTTATTCAGACCCTTCCATGCATTCATGCAATTTTTAGGTACAGTCACACACATTTACTTTTTAGGTCTTCCAGCAATACTACGTGAGGGAGGAACGACTTTTCCTCTACCCTTCTAGGTCATTCTGGCTGGTCTAGAATTAAATTGATATGAGACAGATTAACAGGAGAAAATAAAATTAAAGTTTAATAGCATGTATATATTGGTGAGACCAGGAAAATGGAAGAACTCACCAAAATGGCCAAAGTTCTCACTTTAAACACAATCTTTAGCCAAAGACAAAAGAGGACGTTGAGCGTGAAGAAAGTCAGTCATGGGAGGTTCCCTGGAAGAACACAGTAAACAAGAATACAGTTGTTATGCAGATTTAAGTAATTGCTTTTTCCGTTGATAAGAAGGGTTTTGTCATCTCCTTCTTCTTGGTATAGAGGGTGATAACCTTACAAATGGAGATACCCCTTATAAATACAAATATTTCTTACAAAAGGATAACCCTGCTTTGTATTTAGAATTTTTTCCAAATCTGCTCTTTCTTAGAAAATAAACAGCTTAAAATAATTAAAATGCCAGAGCTATATTTGGGGGTGGAAATTCTACTCCCCTACAACTGCAAGGAAGGATATTTTCAGTGTAAGATTAAGAACATGAAGCACAACTATGCTCTGTGATGACCAAGTAGCCATAGACAGGATACAAACCTAGGTTTTTATAATCAGAGGTTCACGGTCAAACTATAATGTATTCTAAAAAGAGTATACAGAGTCAAGAAGAAGAGTGGATCATTATATTCTTTAACGCTATTGTTGAGAGAAGAAAAGTGCACAATGTAAAAGTTGAGAATTATGCTTTATTTAATGGACTTCCTGAGGACTTACACTCAGAAGGCAGATTTGCAGATAGCTCTGAGGGAATGCTCTGAAGAGGTAAGGGAGCAGCCAAGATATATAGACACTTTTGCAACACAAACCAGGTAGTCAGAGTGGTGCCAACTGGTGCCTGCCAAGGCCCTATGACCGGCAAACTTCCAGACCTTAGGCATCTGCATACTCCTTCTCAGAAGATAAGGTACATTTCTTTCTGAGTCACATCAATCCTAGCAAGATCAACTGCCCTGGGTAATGTCTAAATACACAATGAAAAGTTCCAGACCAATTGGTCTATCTCAGCCCTATGTCTCTGTTTTATCAGTCATAAATCCCACAGCTTCTTCATGAACCCTAACCTTCTTACCTCACCAGCAACTGTTACTCCAGAGGGGAAAGTTCCTGTCTTACCTTAAAGAGAAGAATTCAGATGGGAGACAAAAGTGTTGTGTAGAGAAAATTTAAAAATTTTATTAGCAAAGCAAAAGTGCACCTCCAAGAATGGGAGTCAGGCTGATCCAAGAGAAGATGGCAGCCTGGGTCTTCCTTGGTCCCCTGTCTTGCACCCTTGCTTAGGGGTGGTCTCTTGATTGATTGATGACTCTTGCCCCTGGAGTGCTTAGTCATGCCCATTCCCCTCTGCACTTGTCCTTACCCATAATGCACACAGAAAAGCCCAAAGTGGGGGGGTTGTTAAATAGCAATGCTAATTATATTACAATGAGCATTGGGTCATGTCTGGTTAGGTCCTTGTGGCTACCATGCTGTCATGACCATCCAATCCCAGCCAGCTTCTTGCTGGCACTCATTTAGAGGAAGTAAAGCCCCTCATGCTGAAGGTGGGTATATCACCATCTTCCAGACCAACCTCCCTCTAATCCTCCTTATCTGCCTAGTGCCCCAGCTTGTCTATCTGCCTAACACAAAACTTGTGCACGAACTGATCACACAGCTCCCAATCCATTGTGTTCACTGACTCCTCCCCCAATGAAAGAACTTGCACCTTGATCCCGGTGCTCACATGGGCAACTCTCATCTGTGTGGCTGCTGTTGTCTATGTCAATGCACTTAAACTCTTCTTCTATTTTCACTCTTTGTCTTTGGTAAATTCTCTTACCACCCATGACATCAGCCTGCCTTGTCCCATGACAGTCAGAACATCAAAAGATTACTATGAATTAAAGGAACCAGACGTCTCAAGTTAATGTATTTAGCCTTTCTCTGTGTATGGGAAGATTCAAGACTCTGGGCTCACTGAAGTCATTCCTTTGATATGCACTTTAACTATCTAGCGCCAGTATCTTGCTTTTTTTTTTTCCCCCATCCTGGATACCCTCAGGGTGCACAGTCAGGGTGAATGCAGTGGTTGATGGCTTGATGGCTGCAGCATCCTTTGCTTACTGATAAAGCACCTGTCATTCTTCCTCCACACTATCAAGGAAGCAATGAAGTAGTAAGATTAAGTTAACAAAAGGAGAAACCCCTGATGGGGTTAGGTTTTGAACTGGAGAGAGAGAAGGAAAGTTATGACTAACCCTGTGTGTTGGACTGCATGCCATGTGAGAATTCCTATAACCTAATACTCCGATAAATTTCGGGTTTCGAATTATGACTTTGCCATTGCCTAGGGGTTTAAATCAGACACTGGAGAATGTGACTGGCTCAAATAATCTTATACTTATAGCTACCTAAACTTTTAGACAAAATAAAATAAGTACCATGGGTATTTCCGACTCCAACAGGGCTCAGCTTTAGCTGCAATGTGGTTGCTTGGCTGGAATGCTATACCTCCAGTGGAGAAGAACGTCACAGCACTCCGTGAATTAACCAGGTACAGATGCATAATCTCCAATCTAATTTTGGAGACAAATGAAGTGAAGGGACTCAGTGATACCATAAAAAGTATAAGAGGTAGGACTGCATGTCAAGGAATTCTTTTATTGAGATCATTCAGAACATTATGTGAAACCTTACCACAACTCCTTCTCCATTTCATTCATGATCTGGGTCCACTTTAGAAGATTTTCTTTAAGTGTATTTCTATGAGTTGGCTGACAAATACCTTGTTGATGTTCTAGATTCAGGGTTTCCCACAGATAGATGAACCTCCATACGTTGTAACTAGTTGGGACAGTCCCATTTTACAACTCTTGTCTTGTCACATCAAGCTTAGAATTTGTTAGTTTTTTTTTTTTTATGTTTAACAAAGTACAAATGCAAGTATAAATGCAATTGTAATAACTGAGGTTTGTAAACTTAGCAATAATTAAATAATAAATAATAAACCTCCACTTTGGGCTTTCAACTTCTGCCATGGTCTTACTAATAATGTGAGACATTTGCATCCTGAATGAAGTTTTCAGTCTTATAACTGGTCAAAGCTAAAAGCTAAACAGGAATTATCTACTCTCCTTTCTCTAACCCTTTCCAGATGCAACATAACTAGCATCTCTCTTTCAAGAATGGCATAAAAAATTCTTGCTCATAAAGTAATTTTGGAACCAAACAAGACACTGCACCCCTTTTCCAAATACAAAGACCACGCTGTGTCTCCTGCCTTTCGTTTGTAGAAAAGCTGAAGTCTCCCAGGCTTCCGTGAGTCATTACAGAGCAAGGTTGAGCACTTAATGATTAAGGCAATAGACCCACAGACTTAGTGTCTGATGCAGATTTCTGAGTCATTTTACAGACACTATAACTGCCACCAGAGATAAAAAGTTAAAGAATAAAATACTGCCATTTGCTGCAACATGGGTGGACCTGGAGATGGTCACTCTGAGTGAAGTCAGCCAGAAAGAGAAAGAAAAATACCATATGACATTACTCATATGTGGAATCAAAAAAAAAAAAAAAAAAGACACAGGAGGGGAGGTTATAGCTCAGTGACAGAGCGCAATAGACTGCATGCTTAGCATGTATGAGGTCCTGGGTTCAGTCCCCAGTACCTTCATTCAAATAAAGAAAGAAATAAATAAACCTAATTCGCTCCCCTCCAAAAAACAAACAAAAAACACTTAGAATAAAAAAGACAAATGAATTGATTTACAAAACAGAAATAGACTCACAGACATAGAAAACAAACTTCTGGTTACTGAGGGGTAGAGGATAGGAAAGGATAAATCTGCAGATACCAACTACTATATATAAAATAGATAAACAACAGGTTTATACTGTAGAGCATAGGGAACTATATTCAATGTCTTATAGTAACCTACAATGAAAAAGAATATGAAAATAAATACCTGTGTGTTTATGTATGACTGAGACTCTATGCTGTACATCAGAAATTGACACAATATTGTAAACTGACTATACTTCAATAAAATTTGTTTTAAAAAAGTTAACTACATGATGACCAGACTGTAGCCATGACATAAGCAATTCCATCTTGAGCAAGACTCAGCCTGTGGCCAGCACAATTCCCAGAACTGACCTCAAGATAAAGGAATTAACACTACTGCTCATAATAAACTATATCTGTGTGAGTATTGGAATAATTGTAGTTTGCTCTGCCCGTATATGTAAGTAGGCAACTAAAATTGTCAGCAAAGAGATGATGCAGACCCATGTCAACATCTTCTACTCTGAGAATATGGACCCCTATGTGAACAAGAAGGATTTACACAAGACAGACCTTTGTGATCCCATAGAAATGGAATAATATCTGACAAATGGGGGTTTGTAAGCAGTGACGTTACCCCTTTCCTCTTTATTGCTACTCGCTTATACCTCCATCAGATGCTTCATCACTAAGTAACATTTAAGCTAACTCCTGACTTTTGCTCTACTGAATGTACACAGTGCTCTGCCTAATGTGTTGATTCCTTTCATGGATTAAAAGTAATAAAAAATGAAGAATTAAGTAGTTAAAGAATGACTGAGTCTCTATCCTCACCTTCCCCCTTAGTAAATGTGCAACTAGACCCCTCGGGCAAGGGAGCATCCAGTTGCAGGAAGACTGTGTGGGCAAGACAGGGAAGACAGAGGAAGATCAGAGGTCAGCAGGTATGTACACAATGGAAAAATGACAAAGAATCTGATCTCCTACCTTAATGATTAACTGAGATTGTTTCCTCTTTTTCCGCTTAAAAATTATGGCTAAGCAGAATCTTTGGAGTCGGTCTCTGGACACAAGTCCACCTTCTCCCCAGATTGCCAGCTTTTCTGAATAAACTACCTTTTCTTTCTACTGACACTTGTGTCTCAATTATTGGTTTTTGAGTGGTGAGCAGCCCAACGAGTTCAGTAAACAATTCTGCTCAGATATGAGCCAATTTGTCCACAGCTAAGTTCCTGTATTCTCAGGGGTAGTGGGAGAAGGATTTAGGATGAGACCAGTGCAGAAAAATTCTGCACCAACCAGCAAGTGCATGGCCCCTGATTTAGCATTTGAAATACATGAAAACACCAGGCCCAGAGTTGAGAGGGTGGGGAAAACATTAGGAATTATAAACTAGATGTGTATGGAATATATTTGGGAAATAGGGCTCCAGTAGTCTTGTTTAGGAATCTCTGAAAACCTAAATATTTAAAACCTGAATATTCTTGCCTTGGGGGTTTTGTCTTTTACTGAATGATATGAGATTACTCATTTATTTTTACTGGTAATAATTTTTTTTAAATGTTACAATAAATCCTTTAGGTAGTAATATATTAAATATGATTATACAATTTTAATGAAAAATAACATACTGAATTTGTTTCTTAAGAATGGTAAAGCTAAATGAGTAACTTTCTCCTAATGTATGCTAAAATTGATGATCCACCATGGGCACTAAAGTGACACCACTGATCACAAGAAAATTACAAGAACAAAAATGCTAAAGTGATAATATTAGCATCTAATTCCTATTAAACATTATTTTAAGATGATTGTACTCAAAGGATTTAACACATGCAGCTACAGAAGATGCATATAGGGAAATCATGACTTTTCATTGAGATCAAATCATTGTTCTTCTAAATCAATTCTACCTATTTTGATTAAAAGGTTTTTTTTTTGAATTTACAAAATGAAAAATGATTGCTACTAGGGTGTTAACTTCATGAGCAGAAGACTACTTTTGCAAGTAGTTAAATATGCTAGACTTGTACCCATACTATCACATAGTTAAATAGAAAATTAGTGATTTCTAATATTGGCTAGATTTCATACTTTGAAAGTCAATGCAGTTAATACAATATTCAGATATCATGATGATACTACAATTGCAAAATTATAAATTTTGACAATGAAGATAAAATTATCTTTATAATGATTATATGAATACATATTTTAGAGAAGTATATTATAACAGTGAAAGCAATGATACCACTGAATTAAGTACTCTCAGAGCAGAAACTCAAAATTGATTATGAATATATAATACATAATCATATCCAAATAAACTTTGATAGTCTACCTTAATATTTACTGGAATTCTACTTCATTTAAAATCAAAGTTTGAGGTTGTCAAAAGTTATAAAAGCTGCTATTTACATAAAGAAACAGAACACAATATTTTCTGTCAAGTATGATGCAGAATCCCCAAGTAGTCAGATAGTATACAATTTTTTGCTTCACAATTGTCTCTCAGATTATAGAAAAGTATGAGCACTTGAAAAAGTACTTTGCAAATTCACCTAAATATCAGAGTGGAATGATCTCCTTTGGGCCTATATGGGTTCTCTTTGGAACTTCATTATTTTAATCTACTGGGCACATTATATTAAAATGCTACATTTAACCATTGGTATTATGTCCAGAATTCCTTTACTTTTGAGTAATGAGATGTCAAAAGTAGTTGATTAAAGGGATACCAGTATTACTCTCATCCTATTGCCATTTCGTAGACTTTCAGCCAAGACTCTTGGGTCTTTGTAGGCTCCAATTAATGGCAAGAATTTAAGATTTTGCTATAAAAAATCAAAGAAAGAATTTATTCATCTCTCCTTTTCTCAGAAGTCTTCCATATATTCATATTTTAATTATTCTCCCTTACCCTCAGTGAAGTAATTTTTAAGCATAGATTATTCTTTTCAAATGCAACACTCCTCTCATGAAAAGAAAGCTCTATTCATAATCGTAGGAGGAGCTCCCTTATCTTGGCTGGTAAACTAGTTTTCCTCAGCTAACACCCCAGTGATGGAGTGGCTGCCAAGGTGATTTTGTGATATGACCTCCCCCATCACCAGGGTGCACCAGCTTACGTACACTGCCCTGAAGAGCCTCCGAACCAGCAGTTACACAGATGTGAGAGTGGCCCAGCTACAGCATCTGGTGCCCACTGAGCCATAACGTTCCTTGCATGTCATCTGGAACCACTCTGCTAGTCAGTAAAGGCTAGACTACAATCATTAATATATGAATTGCATTTTTTTTTAATCCTGGAAAACCTAAGATTAAAAAATTCACCCTGACTAACCAGAATCCCCAGTCATGCTCATCTGCTAGGATTCATGCTGAGCTGCACAGCCCCTGATGCACCAAGTTCTCTCATGTCTCAGAGAGAGTAACTGATGAGCATTAAAAAAAAACAAACTACAAAAGAAGTTTTCTCTTTCATTCATTTACTTACTTAGTCATCTGGCCAACAAGATTCTATAAAGTGCCCAAGAATGTCATCCATTGTGCTAGATAGAGCCAGGGGTGTTGCACTGAGTAAGACAGATATGGTTCCTACCCTTCCTATTTAGTGACTAGAAAAAAACTAGTAAACTTCTATCACAAAAAAAGCTTGAAGAGTGATGACAGAGAATACAAATACCTAGGCAGGGGTCCATTTCGGGGTCACCTATCCAACACGAAGCAATGGTAAGGGTTACATGGTGGGGAAGTGGGGAAGTGGGGAAGTGATGTGAAACTGTTTACATTTTAAAAAACATTCCATATCACTGCGTGGAGAATTAACTGAGGAAGAGCCCGGACAAAGGAACAAAATAGATACTTAATAGCCTGAGCCCATAGAGTGGCGTATCCCGTCCATCTAACAACACAAAAGGAATCTAATCTATTTAAAACTGAGAATTATTATTCTATTTGGAAACATGCATGATTAATTGCGTATTTTTATATCGGGTAATATATTAAAATTGAAAGTAATTCACTTTTTCGTATTTTTACTTATTTATATAAAGAGATCTTTGTCACAATATAAGCCTTGGAAATATGAGCTGTGTTATTTTTTTTTTCTCTTGCAAAAGCTTTGTAATTCAAACACATCTGATTTATATTGATTTTAAATTTAGCACTGAGAGAAAACACTTACATGCTCTATAACATTCTTAAGCATCTCAAATAAAATTAGAAGATGAATTGGTATTGTTTTTACAGTTGTAAATTAGATGACTCACCAGGTAGGAAAAATGACTCCATGATGATTGGCTAGTTTATAACTTGAATTGTAAGTTAGGCATCATGATGGTTTCCTGTCACAAAATTTGTGGTCTAGCATTAGATTATGTACTCTTATCTGGTGCTCAATTAGACAACAAAGTACTGAGTCATTTAGTGAGTAAAATTCAAGAAGCAGCAGCTGGCTTTTCCACAAATTATGGTGGTTGTGTACTGTGCTGTATTTCTCTTTACAGAACCTTCTGTTTCATAACCTGCTCATTACAAACCATGTAGCACTAAATTTCCCCATTTTTACATCCTCACACTGCTTTGAATTGCATTTTACAAGACCCATTATGTTCTAGAATAGAAGATTGCTGATAGACATGGGTATTTATGAAACCTTCTTTTGCTGAAAGAAATGGGGTCCAGGGCGGTGGTCAGAGAACTTCAATTAGAAGCACTTTATCTATTTTGAGTCCTAAATCTCTAAGTCAAGTTGTCATGAGAACATCTTACATTTATGTACTGTTGAGTTTTGAAGACGGTATTATTTTCTCAGGCAACTGCATGTATTTATGTTCAATGGTTTTATAGGCAAATGTCTTCCTTCATGGATAGTCACATATATTTATTACATTCTCACTGGACGCCAAGGACACTACATATGGTACTGACGGGAAATCTCCAAAATATTGGACTTGGCCCATGATGGCAAATATTTGTACTTTTGGTAGAAATAACTCTTCACACACATACAATAGCAATGTATTTTTGTGTGTATTGTATACTTGTTTATATTGTATTTGGAATAATGTACATTTTCTTATTGCTGTCTTCCTCACTAGATTATAAGTTCCATGAAAACAGTGGCCATGATTCTTTTTACAAACCCCCGAAACCCCAGGTCTATAAGCACTATTTGCACCCAGCATAAAACGGGCATCCTAAAATTGGGCTGGATGCTTATGGAAAGGAATTTGGAGAACTTAGAGTAAAGTAATACATTTAAAGAATACATTTTAACATATTATCGAAACCTGGAACCTACAAGAAACCAGTTAATGGGAGTTCAGTTATTTAAATCTGAGATTAGAACAAATGCAGAAGGAAATGTTCTGCTACAGATACACAAACCAATTTTTCAGTTCAAATCGTTGTGGGACAGGAACTGTAAGACACAAAAAAGAGAAGAATAAAGCACTGAGCAGTGCAGGAAGAAATGTTAAAAATAAAAAATAATACATTAACAGAACATTGAAAAGTCTCAGTAATGGTAGGATAAAATTTTATATAGATTTTCAGTCAAGAAAAAGGGGAAATTGCTACTAATATTCCGATGTAAGTTACATACACTTAGGTGAGAAAATTATGTGCTGTATATTCTAGCACTGAAATAAAACTTCTTTTTTTTTTCTTTTGTATGCAAATATCTCTATTTAAGAAATATCTCCAGTTACTGTTCAGATAGATATTTAAACCAAAGGGAAGTTTCCCACCAGTATTTTTGGACCTAGAGTAAACAATCGTAACTTCAGCAATATCGTACGACATAACCTACTATCCCAACGTCAGCAGCGTTCCAGACTTTAATGAAAAATGGCCTTCAATCACAGTTCACTCTTGATTGTGGTGGTGATGACATGGCTGTTGGAAAACTAGGTTCTGAGTCACCCAGGAGTGCACTGTGTACCCATGAGATGCTGGGTAATTTACACTTGGCAAAGAGCAGTGAGATGACAAGAAACAACTTGAATGAGCAATAAGAGGGGAAGTAATAATAATGCTGGGTCAGACTAGCCTTGAGTTGATACCCGGTGGTCAGATGCTTCCCTCACCAGCATGGTTATTTGGGGGAAAGAACATAGGAAGAATGTGGTAGACTAGACGGTGGTCCCCCCCTCCACCCCTACTCCATGTCCGAATGTCTCCTAATCTCTGGTACCTGTGAAACTGTAACTTCGCATGGCGAAAGGGACCTTGCAGATATGACTAAATTAAAAATTTTGAGATTGGAAGATTATTATGGATTATCTGGGTGGACCAAATGCAATCAGTAGGCCTCTAATAAGAGGCAGTTAGATGGTCATACTTAGAGTCAGAAGAGGAGATTTGAGGATAAAAGCACAAGTCAGAGACAGAGACAGTGATTGGAAGATGTTACACTGCAGGCTTTGAAGACGGAAGGAGGGACCAAAAGTTGAGGAATGTGGGTGCTACTACAAACTGGAAAAGGCAAGGAAACAGACTGTCCTTCAGAGCTTCCAGAAAGAATAACAGAGGTAGAGCACTAAGGCAATATATCCTGAACTGCTCACTGTCACAGGAGAGGGACGAATAAAAGAGAATTCAAATTGGTAGAGGTAAACAAAGAAACTCCTTTTATTAAAGCATCGCGAAGACTTAGCAGGAATTCTGAGTAAAATCTTCATGTCTTGGCTTCAATATGTAACATGCATTTGATATGAACAGAAATATTTAACCTCACTGAATGTTAGTTTTACCATTTATTAAATGGGATTGATAATAGTATCTACCTCACTAGGTTTATCTGAATAATAATAGATAATAATAATTGTAAAGTGGTTAGTGTTGTGGTAGGCACAAGCATTGTAATAAAATAATGAGGATCATTTCAGAGTATGAGATTAACAGATACGCACGACCATATATAAAATAGATAAACAAGGATTTACTGTACAGCACAGGGAACTATATTCAATATTTTGTAATAACTTATAATGGAAAATAATAAAAAAAATATATATATACATGAAGATAATGAAGATGATAATAGACTTGATAGAAAGTAAAATTATCTCTTTTTTTGGTCATTATCCCTATTTTTTTCTGTTTAAAGAGATAATCTTTTCACAAAAAGAATGTTTAAATTGTGTCATTAAGGCATAAAAATTCTAGTCATAATGCTAATTCACCTCCTTTTAAAACATTCAGACTTGGATCCTGCACTCATTCAACAAATATTTATCAGGAAAAAAAATCAAATATTTACCAAACATTTAATAAATGCCAGATACTATGTTAGACAGAGCCTGTCTTTAAGATGCTTATCCTCTGGAAAAGAAATTTATTCATGAATAATTGTTGCAGCAGTGGTCTAAAAAGTACAGATTAATGGCATTATGACTGTCATGAAGAAACTGAATAGAGAGACAAGAATTAGCAACAAAAGATGTGAGATGAGGGTGGTGACATGTCAGAGGTCTTGGAAACCACTTTCATGTTTTCCTTTTAACCTCAAAGACAGGACTTAAGAAGCGAAGTGACATATCAAGTTTGTAATAACTTTGGCTCTGGGGGGAGCTGGTATTGAAATTCTAGGTGAGGGAGTGAGATACTGATGCTTTGAACTGGGCGTGGTGGCCATGGGAACAGACAAAAGTTAGAGGAGCAGGGGGAGGAGGAGGGAGCGTCAGGGTTCTTTTTCCCCCAAGCAACTGAGAGGAGAAAACACGGAGGAAACAAAAGTTAAATGATTACATGTTTAAACTTTTCTGTTTAAGGGGCCTGAGCACTATCCAGGGGGATGTGTCAAGTTGAACACACATATCCAGAGCTCAGGAGGATACCCGAGTAGCAAATATAACTTATTTGATCTCAACAGAAAAATAAAATAAACATGAAGTTGAAGCCAGACTTCGGATTTGCTGTGTCAGGAAGGGAATGCAGAATTAAATGAAATCAAGGTTGAGATCTGTACTCTGAGACCCTTCAATAGTTAGCGTTTTCCTAAATGAAGTGTTAGAATGTGTGGAACCCAAAAAGGGCACTTGGAAGACCTGTAATTGGAATACGAGAAGATGCTGGAGAGCCTAAGTTCTTGGAAATTCAAATGAAGACAAATGTGTAAGTAAAGATGTGTGGCCCAAAGAGTTAAGTAAAAGATAAAGATGTTAATTGAACAGAAGTTAGAGTAAATGAGGAAAAAACGTACTGGAATTTTAGATGGAAAGAACAGCGGGCACAAAATCTTTATGACGTTTAGGTTACAACACACGGGGTGGTAAAACGGGACCAGAAGAAAGAACTGGAAAAGAGGCTGGAGGTGTAACCAAGAGACCACGTGCTGATGCAGTGGCTTTTCTAAATATCAAATATGATGAAACTGTTAACGTTGGGTGTGTCCCAATTGTATCTGCATTTTAGAAAGATTACCCTGATTATTATGACAATATTTTGGGAAATCATTTGCAGTGAGAAAGGGTGAGTTCTAAGCCAATTTCAGTAAATCAGGCAGTAGTTTAAAAGGCACAAAATAAGTCAAACTTGTAAGAGAGGATGAGGAGGGTCAGACTGGAGAGTTAACACTTCTCGACCTGGTGAAGGACTGACTGAGAGAAGGAGGCAAAGGAGGCAGGGCTGTCAACGTTGAGTCTTGCATTTTCACTTGGTACAAATGAGGGTGGACCATCACCAGTCACCAAGATATGAAGCAGAGAAGAATATTGTTCATCCATTTTTTGAGCTGCCGTGATGTTCAAGGCACCGGGGATACAACTAGTGAATACAACAGGCAAAATTACTAACTTTATGTTTACATAGGATGGACAAGAAGAGAGTACCATTTTGTTTGCCTCCTGTTGATAAAATAACATCTCTACTTTGGTTAAACAAACTGAATGGCTCTTTGGGAGAGAGGTTTGAAACGGAGAAGTTCTCTTACATAGTTCAAAATTTTAGATGCAGCTTTTGCAGAATAATTGCAAGGAAATCAACATTAAATAAGTTAATAACTGAAAAAACGGATGTTATTATATGGAATAATCCAAATATTCTGAAGCTACTGAGATAGGAAGTAAAGGGCAGGGCACAGCCATTCAAGGAATTACACAGCAATTAACACCAAGATGGCAGAAAATTCAACTCCCAGAAGACCTTGAAGCCCAAGATGGCAGGAGATTTGACTTCCAGTAGACCTTGAGCTTCATTATAGGCTCATTGTAATATATTAGTAGAGTGAATGACATGCCCACAGGCACCATGACAGTTCCGAGGCTGACCCCATAAAAGTTCAAAAAATGGGCAGTGGCCCAGTTTGTAGGAATCCCCACCCCTTCCCCAACGTAGTTGGAATAATCCTCCTACTTGTTAGCCTGTGAAGTTACTGAGCCCATAAACACTAACAGCCCCGCACGTCCTGGCCATTCTCCCTTCTGAGTGAGATGGATGGCACTCTGCCCATGCAGTGTGTATCTGCTTTTACTTTGAACTAAGCACACAACCCACACACCCTGTGGCCTTTCTCTTGCCTTCTGAGACAGCCTGCATTGTTTATGGAGTAGGTATCTCTCTGAATAAATTTATTTTTTCTCAACTGTGGCTCGCCCTTGAATTCTTTCCTGAGCAAAGCCAAGGAGCACACTTGGTGGGGCGTGTCCCAGGGACTCAACTGAGACCTGAAACACAGCCATTCTCTCCTGCCCTGTTTTCCTGTATCACTACCTCAGACATGACATCTGCCTTAAATATGCATCGTATTCCACCTGCCTCGCCCGTACACACAGGTGAATGGCCAATAATCGTAAACCAGATGTATTTCAGCTCCGTCATGATATTCATGAAGGACTTTCTCCCATTGCACTTCACTTTCCTCCTGGTTCTTTATACTCCAGTTTGGTCTCTCCTTCTACTTCTGATTTTTGTCCTTAGGGCTTTGTATTGGCATTGGCTTACTCTGTCTTTTATTCTCAATGTTTTGACACCTGCACAGTCTGAATCAGTTTCACCAGGCCAGCTCTTACGGCAGTCACTGTACCCTCACTGTGCCCTTTTTAAGGCCAAACCTCAAGAATTCCAAGTTGCACTGTCTTTAATACTTAGCTAAGGAGACTTCGGGCAAGTCGTGTCTGAGTAAATCACAAAGGACATTTTCTTCTTTACTCCAGCACTGGTCAAATATTTATTAGCATAGCGGGTTTCATTTGACATTCCTAACTAAATCATGATGGAGAGAATTTGGGTACAGACCAAAGAGAAGTAATAAAAATGATTAACAACCAAAGAAATGAGCAGTAGGAGAAAAGGCTAAAGAAACCAGATTGGTAAGGTCTAGAGACAAGAATGTTAACACTCGAGGGCAGGGACATAAGGCCATCAATAATGGTGGAAACCAGTGTTCTTTCCAGGAAGTAACAGTGCGGGTAGAATTCATAGCAAAGCATTTGGCCTGAGAAAGGATTTAATGGATTGTGAGGGTTACTTCTTTTCTCTGTAGCTTCTCAGTGATGCTGTGATCTTTTCCCTATTAAGGGCATACATCTTTACAGACAATTCTTCTGCAATGTGTAAAGAAAGGCAAAGAGGGATATATGGAGTATTTGGAACCTCTGATAGCACATTAAAAAGGACGTTCACAGCTGGCTATCTGCAAGTATCCATAATGTTTCACTACATAAATGTGATTTGGCAACCGATATAGGCGGAAAATATTCTCTCAATTAAAAAAAAAAAAGTTTGACCATTCTTATTTAAATATCTTGGGCTTCTAATCACCTCAAAGCTATCATTATGCTACAAAGGTCATAAACTTCTTGACTTTTAAAATGTCTCTCATGCATTCTTAACCTTAGGGAAAAATTCCATTGGTATCAGGTAGCAGAATGTTTGAAAAAAAGCAACAAAGGAAAACTCAAACCTCAAATGTATCTGTTTTTTCTTCTATAACATTATGAAAAAATATTCAGCCAAATTTTGTTTTTGTCCTGATCCTTTTATTGAAATGTAGGCATTTCGTTGTATATAGTATCTACATTTAAAGAAAACATATCAATATTTTTGCAATCCCAGGTACAATCTTAGTACCACACATTAAAATACTTAAGCAGCCATTTGTACACATAGAAGCAAAGAAGGATATTAAACAGTTTACTTACTGATTTTGGAAATTACAGTAATTCTATACTCAGCATATTCATGGTGCATTGATGCCATTTCTGAACACATAATTATGGCTATTTGTAAGTTTTTTCTAACAGACCGATTAATATTTTTATTTTCTTTACAAAGTACTTCTGTAAGGCTGTTACATGAATTTTGTACTGGGCTATGGAATCAGAGGTCACATGAATGTTGAGGGCGCCTGTAATTCATTCTGCACTCAAATTCACTTCACTGCAGTCAAGGTAACAGAACAATACTCACCGTACTTAAGAAAGCACTGTGCAAAATTAGCTAGTCAGAAATTCCGCATAATGTTATCAGCATCTTTTGAAGTGCTTCTCTCCATATTACCACCATGTAGCGAAGCTGGCATTAATCCACTAAGAATGCTGGTCTCATTGCACAAGAGTCTTAGCCCTGAGGAGTTAGAAACAGAAATCTGCCCCCTTTAAAGATTTAATAAAGATGTTTATAAACTGTAATTTCATAAAACCAATGCTTAACAATATCAGATTCAAGAAAAATTATCCTCCTTACAAAGGCCATTGTCTCTTGGATGAACTTAGATGGAAAACTTAGATGGACTATTGATACTGGAAAATGCATGCTTGGTGTCCATATGTATTTTCTCCCAGTGACAAGATCCCTGATTTATTAGTGAGCCTTTTTGGTATAAGTATTTGTCCCATCAGTGAGCTCTCTTATAAGCTCTCAGGTTCTCTGTGTCCTTTGTGAACCAACTTTGAGTAAGAGAATAACAAGAAGAAACATAAAGGGAAGCAAACCCATTGAAAAATTGTGTTTTAAGTGCTTAATATGCAAACATTGGATGAGTTAATGAGATAATACAATGCAAAAAGTAAAACTACAATAAAAAGTAAAAATATTACTAAGGACTACACTGAGGAGTGTACACAAGTTGGAAAAATAAAATATGCACAAATGAACCAATCAGTTACTTAACATTTACTGAACACCTACTGTTTGCAAGGCAGTGCGGTAGAGAAATCATCTCCATCTTCTCACTGAATTTTTGCAATAACATTTTGGAGTATTTTTTATTGTTGCCATTTTGAAGATTGAAAAGGCTCAGGCTAACTTTTTTAAGATCACAGAACCAATAATTAGTGGATTTGGTTTTTAAGCACATTTGTGTCCAGTGCCTGGGCTCTCTTAGGAATACTACGCAGGTCTCCCTTACTAATTAAGCAATGAACATTATTGGAAATTATATAAAAGGAAGAGACAGCCTTCTGCTAGTAGATGAGTTCAACTCATCTTCCTCCTAGGTTTTATTTCCCTATCTTCTTAATGACAGGATTGTTGCTAGGTGTCCGTGATGTTTCCTTTCTTTTCTAGAATTTAGGAATTCTACAGTTCTCCAGTCCACATATAGACGGAATTGACTGGCATAGTGTTTCTTACAGAAGCAAGAGCCAAGCTTACCCTTGAAGCGTGGGAGTACCAGGACTGGGTAAGAAAAAGCCAATGGAATATTTTTTTCTGGTTTCAAGTTCAGCAGCAAGAAGATGTAGGAAAGAGGTACATGTAACTTGAAGAGTGTGTGTTTGTTTGGGCAGAAGCTAATACAGGTGGCTAGGTAATGTGCAGTCACACTTCAGACAGGTTTGGAAGCCAGACTGAGTAGTCCTAATATGAAACAAAAAAAATGTGAGTAAGGAGTTCAGCATTTTAGAAGGAGCCTACAGTGAAATGGAGAGCATTTGAGACAGTTATTCCTAAATCAAGGAGAAGGAAGAAGAGAAATGAATATAAGGCCCTTAGATTTTATAAATAGAAATCAGTAGTGCCTCAAAGTTATTCCTCAGAACTCTGTTCTCTGCATTGTTATACAGCTGTGGATGTTTTTAGTGCAGTATAGTTAATTTACAATGTGATGTTAGTTTCTGGTGTACAGCATAGTGATTCAGTTATACATTTTACATATATATATTCACATTATTTTTCAAGATAGGATATTACAAGATATTGGATATAGTTCCCTGTGCTATGCAGTATGACTTGGTGTTTCTCTGTTTCATATATGGTAGTTAGTATCTGCAAATCCCAAACTCCCAATTTATCCCTCCCCACCCCCTTTCCCCCTTTTTGTAAATATATTTATTTGTGTCTTTTTTTTAGATTCCACATATAATTGACATCATATGGTATTTTTCTTTCTCTTTCTGGCTTACTTCACTTAGTAGACAATCTCCAGGTCCATCCGTATTGCTGCAAATGGCATTATTTCAATCTATTTTATGGCTGAGATCTTCTTTATCCAGACATCTGTTGATGGACATTTAGACTGTCTCCATGTCTTGCCTACTGAAATAGTCCTGCTGTGAACATTGGGGTGCATTATCTTTTTGAATTAGTTTCCTCCAGATATATGCTCAGGAATGAGATTGCTAGATCATACAGTAAGTCTACTTTTAGCTTTTTAAGCAATCTCCATACTGTTTTCTGTTGTCTGCACCAAATTACATTCCCACCAACAGCGTAGGAGGGTTATAGTTGTGTTTTTATGTCTTGCTCCATTTACTAGCCATACATATGGTGTAAAATATAACTAGCCTTCCTTCAAGATTCCTGTTCTGATTTTTTTTTTTTTTTTGTCTAACCCAGGTGCAACCTGTATTTATAGTCCATTCCCCCCTGTTGCTTCAAATCACTATTCAAGTTTTCAACAGTCACTTTCTCATGGATGCTGACTTCTCTCCAGCCTTCTTCAACATCTTCAGGTGATTTGTAAACTTTCCACATCCTAGTCCCTAATGAAAATTCTAACCACTGCCGTATTCACAACTCCCCTCTATTAATCATGTTTTGCTTTATATCCCCATGGACAGAGATCCTTTGAACAAACAGTTGTGATTGTAACTCTGCCTAATCATGTACCATCCTAATAGCTGTGTCATTTCAAACTGATAAATGCTGATAACATATGAGGCAATTAAACATTTTCCTATGCCAAGATCAATCAATGTCGTGTCTTAACCTTAGCATATGTACAATTATCCCACATACGATTATTTGAGAACCTCTTCCTGTTTTAAACTTGACAATTTGCAATTTGTATCTCACATGTATTTAAGAAAAAATAGTTATTGAATCAAAGTTTGTATTTTATATGCATTTAAGAAAAATAGTTTAGCAGCTATGAAACTATTTGACAAGATATCTTGTTCTGCACAAGTGAATTTCATTTAGACTATGTTTTTCATTATTTTCCTGGATTTTTCAAGTAGGCTCAGATAATGACAATAGCATGTCACTCTCAATAAACTACCCTTAAAGCAGATGACTTCTCTCTTCTCTTGAGATACTCATTGCATAATGCAGAAGGTGACAGAAATAATTAAAATGAATGACTCTCTATCCAATCAAATGAAATTGATCTTCTGGAATTTTGATATTTTTCCTATGCCGCTCATGATTTTTGTAAGAGCAAATCAAGTGTGCATTCTCTCGACAGGAGTGAAAAGAAACTTCTATATGGCAGTTTAGAGTAACTAGTTGATAAAATAATGCAGGGGTTTCAAATCATCAATGGCTGTGTTCCCGCTGTTACACAAACACAATTGAAATGTATGGCCCTAGATATTGGCAATTGGATAATCTTACTAAATTGAAAGAAGTTCTTCCACTTTTATGAGCACAAAACTAAATTCTTCTGAAAAATAATGTTGAGAAGCAAAAAAGAAAAATTTTGTAATTTAAATTATGTGCTAAAGCTGTCTGCTTGCTGAGGCAAACATGTATATCTGTAGCAACTTCAGTCGAGATGACCTAGGTACTTCCAGAGAATAAGTTATTTCATTGACTGGAATAAGATTTATTATCACTATTTTATTGATTGATAGGTTTCTTGGGAAAAAGTTCCCTGTAACTACAATTTCCCAAGTTTTAGTTTTAGCCGTGTCACTTACTTATTTATCTAATTGTCCAAAAAATGAGTTGATGTATATAACAACATTTCTTCAATGTGTGTGTGTTTAATATAGGATAACCATCTTAAGGTTACCAAGTTGGTGATTTATTTGCCCATTTTCAAGATGCATCACTAACTCATTTATGTACTGAGAGTTTGATAATAAAATTAGAAAAGCTTGCAGATTCATGGAAGTATTCTAGAGCTGTAGCATGACCCTATTTGATATTATTCCCACATTCTCTAAGACTTAAAAGATACACCCATAAGGGAAAACTCTAAATCTTGAGAAGGGAGTGATTTCCAGCCAAAAAGTGAAGGCAGCCAAACTGTTCTCTGGTTTTCTGAATTTCATGTCAAGTGATCTCAGGTGTCATGTATAAAAATTACTTCTCCAATTTCAAGGAAGGATGTTGAATTTTTATCAGCATAGAAAATTGCACCCTATCCAAGTGTCCACCGCATATAGTCAGAAGGTGACACAGAGCCCATGAGCTGATTCATTTTCCCCAGGTTGGTGGCACTTCTCTGATTAGACACATGTGCCCATCAAACACTGCCAGCCTATGTAAGGTGTGTATATAATTAGTAGAGCCTCATCAGAGGAAACATCTAGCCAAGGTCTTGACAAGATGGGAAATACACTCTCCCAGCTGTTTTCTGAAATCCCACCAAGTTTTCAGTTTCAGAAATGTTGCAAGAGTGTGGGTATGGGCCACCAATATAATACGGAGAATCTGAATGATGTCAACAGCGTGACTGATGGTGATGAGTAATTGAATTGCACTTTCTGAGTTTCAGTGTGAAATGATGTAAAATAGCCTCCTGTAGTATAAAATACCCTCTCATAAAAATATGTTGATTCCTCATTTTAACAATTAGCAATAGGTACATTGAAGAGTTTGGTATCAGACTTGAGCTCAGCGCCAGCTACTAACTAAGCTATGTGACCGTAGGAAACAAAATCATTCTCTTTTCTCATTTCCTTGGTTAAGTAGCAACTGCAAGGATTACATGACTCAGTGCTTGTAAAGTGATCCAGCACAGTGCCTGCCACCTCTGAACCACGTCGCAAATCTTAGCTCGTATCATCATTATATATATTAGTTCTTCTTCCTCAAAATACACTTTCAAAGGCTCCTTTATTCTCGTCTATAATTTTCCATTTCTGATTCACATGCCTTCAGATTTCTGTGACTTTTAGGGCAGCAGGATTTTGTTATTAAATTTGCCACAAGCGTGTTACAAGAAAGACAATCAAAGTCACTTCTTACACTATTCAGTGATATACAGCATATTGACAAAATAATTGGTCTCAAATAGTGGTCTACATATTTTTTCTGTAGAAGTCCTTATAGTAAATACATCCAGTCTGGTGGGGAGGGGTCATACCATCTCTGTCACAACTTCACAAGTGTGGTGTTGCAATTCAAGTGTAGCCAAGGACAATGTGTCATCAAATGGGCACAACTGTAGTAAGCTGACGGGAAGTCCTTGGAATGGAAGAAAAATTATTAAGATTGATTAATGAATCCAAATATATTATGTTTCCAACATCAGTTACGATAACAAAACCAGACAAAATAGACCAAATCATCAATTTTTTAAAAAATGACTTTATTGCCAATCATACATTTTTCAGGAAAATAAAATACATTCTAAGTAATTCAAACAGGAAGGGATTTAATACAGGAAAAAAGATACTTTAAAAAGGCTTTGAAAGGGAAATCAAGGTAAAATGCAGGAACCACAAAGTCATACGAAATAACTGTCAACCTCAGCTTCCTAGAGCATCTAACTAAGTAGCCTGATTCACAGAGGGGTCACCTGGGAGCTGGCACCCGCCTGGCCGTCTGACCAAATCCACATCCCTGCCTGGCGCTTCTCCAGCGGTTGCCTAATTCTTTTCTGCTGCCATCTTCCACATTTTAAGAAAATGCTTTTCATCAGGAGAATCTAAACCAGATATCTGCTGCTAAAACAATATGGGAAATGTAGTTTCTATGAGCCTCACTCCTGATATACAGAGATAATCTTAGAAGGATAACAAATGTTGCAGCACAGGAATAGGTAAGAGCTAGCCCCAGATTATACATGGGTAAAATGAAGACAATGGATTTTTAAGGTAATGTGTGCTTTGAAACCAGTAAGGTAGTGCCTTGAGAATTTAAAACGAATATAGAAACATGGAAAGTCATTTCAAGTTAGATAACAGCAAGATGAAATTGGAGCTGAGAATGATACATTTATTTCTACTGAAAAACAGGGAGTAGATTTGTCATCACCAGGTGAACCACAGCCCTTTGTTTTTACATTTGAAATGGCCGTGGTTATGAGGAAGAAGACACACATCTTTAAAGGAATTGCTTCATGTTATAGACAACAAGAATTTTCCAAAGGCAAAGAAAAAAAAAAGTGGATTAACAGATCAATAAATTAAAGTGTTCTGGGAGGAGAAGGACATAGAATTAGTAGTTTCTTTGGACATGATTCCAGGAAGCTAAAGCAAGAGAGCTGAAGAGAGTTGGAGGAGGACGAATATGCAACACAAGAGAGCATTTTAAATTTCCCTGTTGTGGGCAACGGGGCAACAGGGCAACAGGGTGGGACTGTGCAGAAATACCCTGAAATGGACAGGGTGCTTTGCAGAACTGTCTGTTTGAAAGACTAAATAATCCATCAGTCCTTACCTCCCACTGGTTGAGGGCACCCCCAAGAGCATTAACTCCAGATTCCCCAGGCTCGAGTGCATGGGCCACGTTGGAGAAGGGTGCCTCCAGAGCCTGAGGTGTCATGCTGGGAGTTCTAGACAAGCCTGACTTGTTCCGCTTGCCCAGGAATATCAATCATGGCCACTGCTGGGTCAGAGGTCAACCAAGGAGATTTGTCTCAGAGACATACAGGAGACTGCTACCATTTACCTCTCACACTGCTCAAACTCACTCATGGGGGAATGTTTACTGTGCACATGTTTAGGTCACACTGTAGGGTCCTCCTTCCCTTCGATCATCAATTTATGGGTCTGAAAACTGGTGCAGATCTGGAAATGGAGTACAGACATCACCATCTTACACTAGGAGATCAGATATTCATTAATGTTTGCCAGTATAATAGATGAGAATTAATATCTCTGTGTAGTTTAAATTTTATTTTTCTTATTAAGAGTATAATCTAGACTATTTTCATACTTTTAAAGGCTAATTTTATGTCTGTTTCTATCAGTATTTTGGTCATGGATTTTTTCCCATTTTTTAAAAAATGGACTTTTGGATTCCTTTGCCATCAAATTATAAAGTGTTTTTTGTTTGTTTATTTTTGTTTTTGTTTTTATGTTGGAGAGATTACTGCTTTGTCTGTGATCTACATAGCAAATATATTCTCCTAATTTGTCACCTTTCTTTTGACTGCTTATGGTGTTTGTTGCCACAATACAAACACCTAAAAAAATAATGGAATTTGTTAGAATCTTTTTTCATTACATTTGGATTTTGAGGCACAGTTTTACAAGCTTTCCCAATATATTTGATAGTATTTGTGCACCGGACCTGTCTTGAACTAAGAGTAGTTAAAATCCATTTTTAATAGATTCTGTCAATTTCTCATCATATTTTCCATGGCATCTGTTTATGGAGAGCATTCTTCTTTATTCGGCCCATAGATCTTCAAAATCATCATATATCCACTGTAAATATGGCCTTTCACATTATAAGGTAAATTTCTTTCTTTCATTTATTTCGGCCTCAGATTTATCCTGTCTGAGAATAGGATCACGGTCTATGCTTGTTTCTTGTCTCTATTTGCCCAGATGCCTTTACATACAGAGCAACATCTCTGGCCTGGATTCCCAACAGAGCAGCTGGAGCATCCATGTAAAAGGGAAGTCATAGCATACCATTCCTCTGCTCAAAGGATTGCAATGGCTCCCCATGTCACTTGGAGGAAAACTCAAATTTCTTTAAATGGCCTGCAATGTTCTAAGGGCTGTTGATCGCAGTGCCTCTCTGGCATCCCTTTGCTCTCCCTACTCCATCCACCCCAGCCACCTTAATGTTCTTTGGAATTCCCAGCCACGCTCTCACCTCAGAGTCTTTACAGCAGCTACTGCTCCCAGCTGAGACATCTCTCAAATATCTAAATGGCTAACTTCCTTGGTAACTTAAGCTCTTTGCACAAGAAATTGGAATCCTCAATTTTAAGTTGCAACGTAACCTCAAGCTCTCTCGCCCTGCTCTACCCTCACTCTCTTATTATGTTCGCTGTTACTGTGCCTTTCCTACTAGAATGCCTGCACCATGAGAGCAAGGATCTTGTGTGATTTGTTTATTGATGTATCCTAAGAATCTAGGATGATGCCAGCACACAGTAGGGCTGGATAAATATGTGTCGGATAAAGGTTTCTGTTCTTCTCTAATCTTGCATTATACAGATATATTCTCTTCAATAATGGCAGAGTGATCTTTAAAAGTGTAATTGAACTGCACTATATCTTTTGCTCAAAACCTTTTTAGTGACTTCCCATCACCTTCCAAATGAAACGTAAACTCCCCTCCCCTGAGGAGCAAGACCCTTTAATACGCTTTCTTCCCAGACTCGAATCTTTCACAATTCCACTCACACATCCTGAATTTCAGCCACGATAAATCGCTTGCATTTCCCCTAATACACTGTTTGCTTACAACTCTGTGTCCCTGCCCTTAGGTAGGGTGGCTATACAATTTATCGTCCAAACCAGAGCACTTCTGAGAGTTAAAGTGGGTCTTACTAATAAGTGTAAAATGAGGCTGTCCCAGGCAAACAAGAATGAATGGTCAGTCACTTTATCCTTAGGCTCTCTGCCTGAAATGTCCTTCCTAATTTCTTTGCCTGTTTTTTTTCAAAGCATCTTTCATGTTTCAGTCTCTAATGACATCCTCAACTAGGTCTGTCCACATCGCTGGTCCAGAGCAGACCTCTTTCCCTTGTACCCATCATGCCGTTATCCTCATCACCATACACCTCTCTGGGGGCCCCTGACTGGGAGGGTGCTGCCTGAAGGCAAGAACCATAGTATTTATGCCTTTATCTCTGGCGTTAGATACAGGGTATGCAGATAATAGATACCAATGGCATAGCATTGCAAGATGGTAAGCTTAGGGGTTGTATTTTGGGGCTGCAGAGTCAAACTAGTGGGTTTAAATCATGGCTTTATCAAATACCAGCTGTGTGATCTTGGGCAGTTAAAAGTCTGCTCATAGAGTGGTTGTGGGGATGAAATGAGTTCGTACTGACATGGGTAGCCAAAATAATGTAAGGGCTCTGTGCACCTTACATATTCCAGCAGTACTTCAATAAAAACTTCACTGAATGTATAACCAGTTTACCAAAATAAACATTAATCATACTAATGTTATAAGTAATGTCTTCACTGGACTCCGAGGTATAAAAATATTCTTCTACATAGTGTTTTACTTGATTCCCCCCCTCCAAGAAACTCATCATTGTATGTCTCAGTGTCTCAACTTAGAGTGAAGAAACTTGTTCAAAGGGCTGAATATCTTGCACAGGAATCGGGAGTTACTAAATGAATTAGATGGAACGCACCTATGTATATCCCCACCTGACCCAGCTGCCCTCTCGACTTAAAACCCTCCTCCCTTTCCTGCCAATCTGCACAATGCTTCAGGATGAGATGCCACTTCATCCAGACACTCTTTCCTTGCCTTCCCCTGCTCCTCTCCAGCCAGGTCAGGTGATCACTCTGGGTAACACCGGACTGGGCTTGATTACACAGTCCACCTGTTTACCTGTTGCCTCCTGTCAGGACTATGAGCCTCTCCAGGCCAGGAATTGTGTCTTAAAAGGACGAGCCTCTAGGAACTAAAGCAGGAGCTCACCATTATACCTGATATATAGCAGCTGCTCAAAATTATTCATCAGTACTAAACACACCCCTAAATCTGGTGACTTTCCAACGTTCTAAGCAGCTTTTGAAAATCAGCCGTAGAAATTTCAAAAAAAAAGCATGTGGAAACAAAGAGCAAGCTACATTTTAATGAACAAACCTTAATTTGACAGATCATTCTGGCATTTATGAAACACTTGTTTGGTACCAAGTACTGTGCTAAGGACATTGCATCATATTGTTTTCCATTTTTAATTTACAATAACCCTGTTGGCTAGGTATTGTTATAATTCCCATTTTACATAGGAATAAAATATAATTAGACCATTCTTCATATGTTGTGTGTGGTATACCTACAAAACTTTAGATCTGGATTATAGAAAATATCCAAAAAACAAGACTTATAAATACTCATTTATCTCAGAAAATTCACGAGCTGCTACATATGAAAGAGTATCAGAATGAAATTCAGAGCTGTGTTATCCTTAGGTTCTTATTTACAGAAAGAAAGGGTTTATTTTCTACATAGCCCATTACACAATAAATTCCTCCCCAAATTATTGTGTATCGATGGTTCATTCATACACTTTTGGTCTCCAAAATTATCTTGTATTGTACCTTCCCCTAATAGCTGGTATTGAATTCACAATTTTTCTTTTCAAAGGCATTGCTTTGGTCTTTCCATGATCCTTAGTCAGCTCTTAAAAAGACTTTTTATTCTACTAAGATTTTAAAAGTCAAATTAAGATTTCCTCTATTTTTACCATATGAAATATCTTAGTTACTGAAAATAAAAATGTTATTAATTATATATTTATTGAGGACTTTCCCAAACGTTTCAGAGTGGCCCACCTAATACTTTTGTCATGCACAGCTCCATGTCTGTTTGTAAGGTTTTATGAAATGTGTACATGCCTCAAAACACCATCTATATATATGCCCCTGGCTCAGGTGACATTTAAATCTGCTTATACAACGAATGCCATATGGGTTGTTGTCAACGGATACAGAAGGCTGCGGTAATAATCTTTGCTGAGTGCCATGACTATTATTACTAGAAGGAATCAGGGTTTCTTGCATTCTGGTGAGTTAAAAATGTGTCTAGAATTCAATTTGGACCTGACATCTGACTGTCCTTTCTTGTATGGATTCAAATTACTTGGACAGACTTCCTAGCACAGCAAGGCAGCCTCATTACTTCCTCCTTGGTTTGCCGTGGCACTCTCTGGCTATTCCCCCCGCCCCATCACTTTTCCCATCAATATTGTGAATAAGGTTAGGGCTTCCCGGAAAGGGGAACATCCAACTAGTATTTCCTATGGCCTCTGTCTCTGTATTGTTGGTCTTTTAGATCCTGGATTTCAACAGTTTGATCTTTAATGATATTTAGAAGGCATAATTTAATTTCCCAAATCCAAAGCATTGTGATGGTTTTAGAAATCCTGCTGAAATCCAGGACTCAAGCTGCCGTAGGAATTCCTGACCATTAGAAAATGAGAAAAACAAGAGGGGAACAAACCCTTTGCTCCAAAACATGAGAGGAGTGAAGACAGGAAATCCCTTTTGGGTGTTTCTTCATTTTTAATGACTTGTGGTTTAAACGCAAATTTATTAAGAAATTACAGAAGTTATTTAGAAATAACATCTTTTAAAACCTACAAGTACCAATTAATTTAACATGCTATACAAACTTTCACAAAAGTGTTAATAGAAATGAGATAAAAATTAAATAGATTAAAATAGATAAAAACATGTTTTTTCCCTCCAAGTACATGTGTATGCCCTTACACTAAGAACGACAACCCTGTGAAGACGTGTGTGTGTGTGTGTGTGTGTGTGTGTGTGTGTGTGTGTGTGTGATTAATTTTGATTTGTTATTCTGAAGGTCTGTGTCTGGTCATTGTTTAGTAATTAGAGAGTTATGTTGGTTGCTACTTCTTACTTGAGAGAGGAAATCTATTTAAAAGTCCATCTGTCACTTACCTTCTTACATTTCAGAGAAAAATACTTATAGGAGCATATTTAAATACACACAAAACACCAAATCCCTATAAAACAAGTTATTGTGTTTATATTTGACAGTAATAACCTTGGAGTCACACAAAAACTGACTTTCTGTGTCTGCACATGCTACCAGTTTAACTGCCTTATTTTCATTCATCTGTCAAAGCAAATAATTGTTCAATTCTATTAACTGGCTTTTAAAGTATCTTTATAATATTTGACCAGTGGGATTATCAAAAGGTTCAATGGCTGAGAAAACTTGGGAAAACAATTTTCATGGTATTATTATGCAGTGTGATATCATACTGCATAATAAATTCAGTAGATGAAACTGAGTTCAATGTCTGTTTCTGAAATAATTTTAAGGCACAAAATGAAGGAAGAATTTATCTACCCAGAAAATGGCAATCAGAGAGAAAAATATAATGGTTGTTTTTTATGGGGTGTAGCCTGCCTTAACGTGGAGGTCTCAAATATTTTATTCATTCTACAAATGCTAATTAATAATTATATTCATATTGCTATCATAGTAAAAATATTTATTAATGATCCATAGAATAATTTCTTTAATAACAGCAGTCTTAAGTGAAAGGCCAACTTGTCAGCCAGATAAAAGCTGGGATGCTGTGAGTGAAGAGGGACTGGGGGGTCCCACACTACAGGGTGCTTCCTTATTCCCAGACACAACCTCACAAACTCTGAGAAGTCAAAATTTTAAAATCACCACATGTGAGTCAATGTTATTGAGCACGGACAAGATTGCTGACATTTCAAATTCTCTTTACACTCACTCTGTTGAGAGTTCTTATCACGAATGGATGTTGAATTTTGTCCAACGCTTTTCCTGCCTCTGTTGTGATGACCATGTGGTTTTTAGCCTCCATTTTGTTAATGCGGTGCATCATGCTGATGGACTTGCTGATGCTCTACTGTCCTTGCGTCCCTGGGATAAATCCCACTTGATCATGCATATGATCCTTTTAATGTACTGCTGAATTCAATTTGCTAACATTTGGTTGAGGATTTCTGCATCTATTTTCATCAGAGACACTGGCCTGTAATTTCCTTTTTTTTTGTGGTGCTCTTGTTTGATTTTGGTGTCAAGTTAATACTGGCCTTAAAAAATGAATTTTGAAGTTTTCCCTCATCTTCAATATTTTGAAAGAGTTTGAGAAGGATAGCTGCTAAGTCTTCTTTAAATGTTGGTAAAATTCACCAGTGAATCTGTCTGGTCCTGGACTTTAGTTTCTTGAGAAGTTTTGGATACTGATTCAATATCCTTACCAATCGTTGCTCTATTCAGATTTTCTACCTTTTCATATTTCAGTCTTGGAAGATTATATGTTTCCAGGAATTTATCCCTTTCTTCTATGTTGTCCAATTTTTTGATATATGATTGTTTATAGTAGTCTCTTATGATCCTTTGTATTCCTGTTGTGTTAGTTGTAAACTTTCTTCTTTCATTTTTTATTTTATTTCTTTGAACCCTCTCTATTTTTTTCTTGGTGAGTCTAGCTAAAGTTTTTTCCAATTTTGTTTCTCTTTCCAATGTACTAACTCTTATATTTATTGACCTTTTCTATTGTTTCACAGTCTCTATCTCATTTATTTTAATTTTGATCCTTACGATTTCCTTCCTTCTACTAACCTTTGGCTTTATTTGTTCTTTTTCTAGTTCCTTTAGGTGTATTGTTAGATTGCTTGAGTTTTTTTCTTAGTTCTTAAGGTGGGCTTGTATCACCATGAACTTCCCTCTTGGACCTTCTTTTACTGCATCCCATAGATTTTGGAATGTTGTATTTCTATTTTCATTTGTCTCAAGGTAATTTTATTTCTCCTTGATTTCTTCATTGACTTATTGTCTGTTGAGCATGTTGTTTAATCCCCATATGTCTGTGATTTTTCCAGTTTTCTTCTTGTAATTGATTTCTAGTTTCATAACCATGTGGTTGAAAAACATGCTTGATATTATTTCCCTCTTCTTAAATTTATTAATACTTATCTTGTGGCATAACATGTGATCTCTCCTTGAGAATGTTTCATATGTATTTGAAAGGACTGTGCATGCTTCTACATTTAAATGGAATTATCTTTATATGTCTATCAATTTCACGTAATCTAATGTGTCATTTAAGCCTAGTATTTCCTTATTGGTTTTCTGACTGAATGACCTATCCATTGATGTAAATTAGGTATTAAAGTCTCCTACTGTTATTGTATTGCTTTCAATTTCTCTCTTTAGGTCTGTTAATATTTGCTTTATATATTTGGGTGCTCTTATGGTGTGTGCATATATATTTACAAATGTTATACCTTCTTATTAGATTCATCATTTTATAAATGTATAATGCTGTTCCTTACCTTTTATTAAAGTCTTTGTTTTAAAATCTGTTTTGTCTGGTGTAAGGATAGCTATATCAGATTTTTTTTTCATTTTCCTTTCCATGGAATATCTTTTTTCCATCGCCCTTTCAGTATCTGTGTGTGAGATCTGAAGTGAGTCTCTTGTAGGCAACACATAAATGATTCTATTTTTTAAAATCCATTCAGCCACCGTTGGTCTTTTGATTGAAGAAGTTAGTTCATTTATATTTAGAGTAATTATTGATAGGTATGTACTTATCGCCATTTTGTTACTCATTTCCGGCTGCTTTTGTGACCCCCTCTATTTCTTTCTTATTTTGCTCTCTTCCCTTGTGGTTTAGTGACTTTCTTCAGTGATATGTTTTGATTCCTTTCTCATTGCCTTTTGTGCATTTACTACAGGTTTTTGCTTTGTGGTTACCATGAGGTTTGCATATAACAGCTTATACATAAGCAGTCTATTTTAAGGTGATAGTAATTAACATCTAAATATATTCTAAAAATTCTTCATTTTACCCACTGCCATGTTTTATGCTTTTGATTCCATATTTTACAATTTTTTTTTAATTTTGTGTATCCCTTAACTAATTACTGTAATTCAAGGATTAATTGTCATATATGTAAAACATAGTGCTAAATGTATTAGCGAAAGGTAAATAAAAAATCATTTCACAATTTTACCACTGTGACTTTAATTTTTTTTTTCTTCTTTTGTTACAGTGGTGAAAGATTCAACCTTGTACTCTTCCAGTGGGTAAGTTGTACAGAACTTCGTTAGCATGAGCAAAGAGTTCACAAATATCCAAACACCCACAAAAAAACATTGTTAGATACAGCAATAAGAGGAAGAATGTGTCCATGTAGATGAGGCAAAGAGAAGGGTCAGTTTGGGTCAAATACAGTATTGGTGATCTGGCAAGACAGTGTTATTAAGAAGTTTCATAGTTTAAGAATATTTTTAAATATTTTTAAAAGCTCTAAACATGAATCACAAGATTTGTACACCTAGCTACTAGAAAACCAGGGAAAACACATATTAGTTTTGAATAGAGTACACAAAAAAACAAGAATTCACTTTTACTAAATCAGAAGAAAAAATTCTTAATGCATTATCAAAAAATTTTATAATATAAGAAGGCATATGGCTCATTAAGAAGGGGTTCTATAAGAAGAACACTTATAAAGTTAGCAACTATTAGAATGTACAATTCAAAGATTAATTAAATCTCTAATTTCCAGAGAGATAACAGGTTTAAGACAAGGAAAAACTTGAGAAAACACTGATAATACCAACCTTTCTTCATCATCGACTGGACTTGACAGGAATTAACCTTTTGAAATTTTACATGTGACACTTCTATTTAGGTTAATTATTAGGTATACTGTGTGGTGTAAATTATTCTCCACTTCATATTTTGTCAAAATACCGTCTTCATCTTTTGATCATATCAAGATCAATATTCCACGTGTTACCAGAGATTAAGTTCTTGTCTCATAGCAGAATGAATACTGAGATGAGACACAAAGGTCAAGAAAGCAAAGTGAGGATTTATTAAGGGATGGAGAGCACACTCTCAAGGGGAGAGCGGAAAGGCTCAGGTGAGCGGCTGCCCTGAGTTTCTCTGGCAGGTTGGTTACATAGAGTGTAAAAATGAATGGGTGGAACAAGCATTAGAGAAGTAGGTATTTGGAGTCATGTCCCCTGATTTCCATCCCAGGTCCACTTTCCTGAGGGAAGGAAGGATTTTTGTCCTTATTTAGTCTTGATTGGAAGTGACATGACATCAGTGCATCATGGGTACTTCTAATCTGCAAGGCTAATTTTATAGTAATAAAGATACAATGAGCAAAAGGTTTTATTCAAACACTGGAGATTCCTGCCTTTTCCTACCTTTTTTATGATCGACTGCAGGACACTTTTCACCCCAAAATGTGTGATTTCTTATCAGTCCAGAGGTTCCTGCTTTTCTCTGTCTACTGAAGGAATGGTTTCCTGACAGCCCAGCCTTTCTTTCTCTGCCCATTCCTGCCATTTAGCCCATGTCCCCGTTTGTTGGCTCACATCTAGCTCTCTGCCTGCTCCAACATATGCACTCTCCCTCAGTGTACCCATGGCTAGAACAGAATACTTCATTAGAGAAAAGTTGTAAGTAAGAGTGTGTTCAAAAATCTCAGCAAAATCTAATACACTATTTTTTTTTAAGTCTCACCATGAATTTTTTTTAAATGATCCAGAGATTTGAGTTGCTACATTCATTTCATTATGATGTATAGCAAAACGTTAGGTAATGATCATGGGTTGATATTAAATGCATTGAATGACAAGGTTTCACAGAGGTCGTGCTGTTCTTTGTATCTGAAATTAGTTGTAAAATATCTGCGTTTCCTTCCTTCATAATCAGCAATCTTCTCACAGACAAAAAGTCTGTAAGCAATTTAGCCTTTAGTGTTCTTAGCACAACAATGCAACTTTGTTCACAAGGTGTCTGTTCACAAGGTATTTTGGCAACTTCTAATCGGAGTAAGAATAGGGGCTTTTTAAAAATAAGGCTTTTAGAAATCTTGTCATTTTAGGGCTAAATTTTAATAGAATGTGGAAGTTTGAACTCTTGAACTTTAAAAACACAAAACCTAATTAATCACCAATTTGTTCAAAATGGTCTTATGGAAAAAAATAATACAGAACAAAAAATTTGGCATTGAGTGGAAGCCTCCACTATTTTCGAACAAAGGTGCAGGGCAGGAGAGAAGGGTCCAGACATTTATAAGAGCAAGAATGTTCTCTCTCCTCTTGATAGAAGGGGAGCACAGAACTGCTGGAAAAGCTTCATCAAATGCTGTCTTGAGTCCTCATCCTGTAAGAGCAGAGCACTCCAGGTATTCGTACAGCACCAATCGCCCTGGCCACGCGGCTAAACCCTGCGGGTCAGTAATGGGAGTCAGTTTTTTCTCCTTAGTTTCTCAATTGTGTCTTTATCAACCCTAAAATCAAGCCTCGGATGATGGGAGTGTTGGGACAACGGACTTGCCCTTCAGGGTACCACTTTGCCCAAACATCTGCAAATGAGGCTGAACTCAAAAGACAAAAGAAAATTGGGAATGCATCTCTTTGCAGGTAGGCTAGGGGGCGCAACCTGCCATAATCTTGTCCAGCTGTATCCGTAAACCCGGATGCACCAGTTTTCCATCTGCCGTTACTGTGCGAGAATCATTTCCAAAGAGGGCAGGGGTGTATCCTCCAGGAAACGCATCGGTTGCGTAACTGATCGGTAGGCAGGTTGTACCTGCAGCGCCAGGGGCCCACCTCCCCGCACTTCACTCAGCTTTGGCTGCAGTGGCTGCGGTAAGGCCCTGGTGCTGAGGTCAGAGGCCTCGGGCCAGGCAACCTGAGTCTCCCTCCGCCATCGGCAGACCAGAGCGCCGCAGCCACCCCCACTCAAATCTGTGTCTGATTATCCTTTAATGGGAAACAAATAAGTTGATTATTCAACTAAATGATAACACTAGCTGTAATCATGGGACTCGCCCACTCGCCCTGAACCTATCTTTCCTCTTACTTAAATGCATATATTTTGCTCTGTCATTTTTATTATTCTAAGATGAAAACCATATGGTTATGCAGCAGAAGAACATCTAAAGTTCATAGGTTGCTGCTCATGTAAACTCTCTATCTTTGTGGGATTTATGTATCTAATTATGACTTCCTAATATACATTTTCAGAATATTTTATTTGATTTTTAAGTCAAGGTTGCTTAGGAACTGTTTTTGTTTTTTTTTCTTTAAGAAGGACACATCTTGGTGAGGCTATATATTATTCTAAATAACGACATTAGACTAAGTAACACCACCCCACAAGTCATCCAAACACCGTATCATTTTTACTGAGAGTGGCGGGAAAACATTTGGAATGGTTTTTCCAAAAGTTCTAGGATTTTCAGCTCATTTCCATTACAGTATATTTAGCAAAGGCAAACCATGGCCCAAATACCAAATCCAGCCAGCTGTTAATTTTTGCAAATCAGGTTTTATTGGAACTTACTCATGTCCATCAGCTTGTGCGATGCCTATGGTTGCCAAAGATCACTGATCACAGATCACCATAACAAATATAATAGTAACAGAAAAGTCTGAATTATTGTGAGAATCACCCAAATATGACACGGAGAGCAGAAGTGAGTGAATGTTTTTGGTTAAATAGCACTTACAGGCTTGTTCATCATAGAGTTGCCACAAATCTTCAATTTGTGGAAAACTATCTGCAAAGGGCAATGAAGAACAGGGTGCAAGTTTTCACATTTATGTAACTGCTCACCCCAACCACCAATCAAGTGTATAATCAATGTTTTCATCATGCATATGCAATGATCTTTTTTTTTTTTTTTGCTACGTAGGACAAAAATAAAAGACTAAGTTCACTTGACTTTAAATATATTACAATATTTTACCTTTACTCTTAGAAAACAGCCATCTACTTTTTTAACTCCCCCTAATGCCTGAATTGAGTGATAGGGTTGTGATTAAATCCATTCTGAAAACTTTATACTGACATAATTATAAGCACTCAATAATAATCCTCTCAGTGGATCCAGCAATAATTTTATAACTAGTTAAAAGTGAAGACTCCACATTGAATACTTACATGACTGTCCCTAAGTGAACTCTGTGCTTTTGGCTGGATTAATTTAGCATATCTAAACAAAGAAACAAAGAAACTTCCAGTGAGATGTGGTGAGTAGAATAAGCCCTTAGGTTAGGTTTATGCAGGTAAAGAAAAACAAAAATAAGAAAAATTTATCCAAATAATTCAGCCAAAAAAAAAAAAAAAGAATTGGATTAAGTCTGAATAGTTAGGCAAATTACTTCCTACGAAGTCTAAGGAATTCCTGGTTTAATGTAAGGTTATTTCAATCCTTGCTTACATCTTGTTGTACTTTGAACTTGACCTTACACATAGCCTCAGACATCACACCAGAGTGAAGACTTCACTATGGACGAGATACAATACTGCATACTGAGTTTCAGAGACACTACAACAGTGGCAGAACACTCAGTGAATTTCTGATAATCCTAAAGTCACATGGTCCAAAGATTCTCATTCAGAGAAACAAGCTCACTGATGTTGAGAAAGGTATTATGAATTCCAGGACACAATTTATGTAATTAGAGGTAAAGAACACTTACTTATACAATAGGCAAAATTCAACTTCTGCTAAATTATCTTGCCTGATTCAAATAATAAAGTACATGGAATATTGAGACTCAAATGGGAAGGATTTTAAGGGTAATAGTTCAGCATTTCTGAATTGATCGTAGGGAAGTAAATCAAATTTTTACAGTTACTAAAAGCAAGTTCAAATTTTCAAATGTTGTAGAATACTGACCTCCCCTCCCCCCATCATCTAATTTCTGGGTAAATTATAAATATATCACAGCAATCAATCAATAGTATTCCAACTATTCACAGATAAGACATTTTAAAAATCAGTACCCTCTGTTAGGATGTTTCAGTGGTCATAGTTAAATTGTCAATTATGTACAAGAAGATAAGAAGAGATTAGAAAAAGAAATAGATGTAATGATAGATTTTTATGGAATACGAAATGTAAAGCATAATTAAATTCAAACACTTAAAATAATAATTGTTCATTTCCCCAAATTTTGAGTCATACTGATGCCCTAAAGTCAGGGAAAGCACAACAGTGGGGTTAAGTGAGATGGAAGAGTAAACTCTTCTGGAAGCAATAATTTGTGGTACCAGTGAGTTTTCATCCTGAGCTGAAGTCATTCTTTGTACTTTCCATTCTCTTCAGAGTTCCAGGAATTTCTGCTCATCTCAGGATGTGAAATGGCCCAGCATCACTTTGAACATGAAATAAAATCAGACCCAGGGTGAATTTCCAACCTCTGTAAGAGCCTCATGTTTCTCCTGGGAAGAGTATTTGGAAACAATCAAAATCTTATTTAAATATTTATGAGGTTAAATGTTCATTTCCATGGATTTCTTCAGGTATGGTGATTGAAAATGTCAGAGCTTTTTAAATTGAGAAGTTCCTGACCAAGAAGACTATATCCAGAATTTGTTTAAACAAGATTAAGACTTGAGATAACTCATAGATTTTGCAATCATTTTTATGAGCCCAAACTTTGAAAACTTGAACTAAAGCACAGAGTTAAAGAAACTGGAGAAGGGCCCAAACAAGGGGATTTACTGTTTTATAAGAACTAAGGAGAGAAAAAGAAGCTGACTGTTCCCTCCTCATCCAGAATCTCAAAGGGTATTGCTGTCGTCTGAGACAACAGAGATAATTCATGTTACACAAACTTTTAGAGCAATTTCAGCAAAAATGTGTGCTGGAGTTACTATCTGGGTTGCCGAGACAGGAAATAAACTGAAAGTTCAGAATATTAAGCTGAGTGGCATAAGGAGGTTATCACAAACACATGCTAAAAGCAGTGATGTCTCAACCTAGAAGCTTTATTAAGAAAAAATAAAAAATAACCGCAGAAAATGTCTTCAGATAACTCTTTCTCTATTTGTTAGTTTGGGTCTCTGTGGTGTTACCCTGCCAGCAAGTGTGTGTGTGTGCGCGTGTGTGTGTGTGTGTGTGTGTGTGTGTGCACATGCCTGTTCACAGTGCTAACTTATTACACTCATGTGCTAATGCAGTTTTGTATTGTAGAAAATGTCTTCCCAATCAAGATCGTCCATGCATTTTGATTTATATTTATTATTCTGATTTTTCTTTCCTTAAACATCTCAGGTTACCTACTTATCCTCCATGCACTGAGTTCTTTATATTTCTAAATATAGTTGTTTTCTGGTACTGAAATCTACTAAATTACCTTAAAATGACTAGTGATTAGTGAAGGAGATTTGAGTGGCCCATAAAATGAGAATCTTGGATAGATTTAGGTCAGATCCACTTTGGCTTTTGAGGTGTACGTTAGGACATGCCTGCTTATATGAATCTCATCTTCAGCCAGCAGCTGTGTGTTGCCTCACTTGATGGTGACCGTGAAGAGGGAGGGCAGCTCTGGTTATGCCGTGCAGGACTAATCAGACAGGGTGGCGTGGGTCCCAGGTAAGGGTTCCTGACTTACCAAAAGTCCTCTAGCCCACGGTTCTCTCTTTTACTCCTCAATTTGCTGCAATTATTCTATAACAATAAATCAGCCTATGAAATAAGCAGTACTTACAAACATCTGAAGTTGCATCAAGCCCTGAGTATACTAACATCATTTAAATCAACTAATTGTTTTTGGGGGGAAAAGAAAAAACAATTTAATCTAATAATGTGTAGATCTCATTGGCTAGATGCAAATAAAACTCTATTTGTGGTTTCATGAATTTGTGCATTTATGCCTACACATCACCAAAGCTGACGTAAAATTTTCTACAGTAAAAGGGCTGAGGACTATGTAAAAAAAATAATTAATTAACAAATAAGATCTATTTTTGAAGATAAAAAATAACAAACAGCAGGTTAATTTGTTTAATTTTTTTTTTCTGTTTTAGCAATCATTTCTCATACTGGTATGTCAAGTGTGTGAGTCTATTATATTATGTTTGGCTCTGTACCATACTTTAGATTTTAAATTAATGCACTTCATTGTTTAGAGAAGTTTTAGGTTTATGAAAATATTGAGCAGAGAGTACAGAAAGTTGCAGTCTACTCCCCAACCCTCACACACAGTTTCCCCTGTTACTAACATTTTGTATTAGTGTGCTATAGCTGTTGTAATTGGTGACCTGATATAAACACAGCATTATTAACTAAAGTCCATAGCGTACATTAGCATTCAATCTTTGTGTTGTACACTCTGCTGATTATAATCGAAGTGTAATGATACGTATTCATCATTACAGTATCATACAGAATCATTTCACGATCATAAAGATACTCTGCATGCTCTGCCAATTCATCCTTGCTTCCCTTTCCCCAAGCCCCAGGAGACTGCTGCTCCTTTTATCGGCTCTATAATTTTGCCTTCTCCAGCATTGCATAGAGTTGGAATCAGACAACATGTAACCTCTTCAGATTGGCTTTTTTTCATTTAACAACATACATTTAAATTTCCTTCATGACTTTTTGTGGCTTGATAGCACACTTCTTTTTATCTGAATAATATTCCATCATATGGCTGTACCTCAGTTTATCCATTCACTGATAAAGGATGTCTTAGTTGCTTCCAAACTTTGGCAATTGTGAATAAAGCTGCTATACACTTGTGTGTGGGTGTCTGTATAAATATATACTTTAAACTCATCAGGGTAAATTTCAGAAGCACAACTGCTGGATCATATAGGTTTAGTTTTGTAAGACTATGTAAAACTATGTTTAGTTTTTTAAGAAACTGTCAAAGTGTCTTCCAAAGTGACCACTACATTTGTGTTTTTACCAGCCACAACTGAGAGTTCCTGTTGTTCCACATCCTTGCCAACATTTGGTATTGTCTGTGTTTTGGATTTCAGCCATTGTAATGCTATCTCCTTGACTTAATTTGCAATTCCCTGGTGATGTATGGTGTTTACCATCTTTTCATATGTGTGTTGACCATGTGTATATGTTCTTTGGTGAGATATCTGTTGGGATTTTTGGACCCCTTTTTAATTCATGTGCTTGTTTTGAGTTTTAGGAGCTCTTTGTGTACTTGGATGCAGTCCGTTATCAGCTATGTATTTTGCAAACCTCGTCTCCCAGTCTGTGACTTGCCTTTACATTCTCCTAACAGTGTGTTTTGAGGAGCAAATTTTTTTAATTTTATATAAGATCAACTTAGTTTGTTTTTCTTTTTTTTTTTCTTTCATGGTTTGTACTTTTGGTGTTATATCTAAGAAGAGATCGCCAAAACCAAGGTCACCTAGATTTTCTCTACATACATTATCTTCTAGGAGTTTTACAGCTTTGTGTTTTACACTTAGGTCTATGACCCATCTGGAGTTAATTTCTGTGAAGGATAGAAAGTTTATACCCAGATTCATTTTTACGTTTATTTTTGATTTTTTATGGAGGTACTGGGTATTGAACCCAGGACTTCATGCATGTTAAATTAAGCACATGCTTTACCCCTACACCCCAGACTCATTTTTACATGTCAATGTCCACTTGTTCCAGCACCATTTGTTGAAAAGACTCTCCTTTCCTTATTAAGTTGCTTTGTTCCTTTGTCAAAGATCAATTAATTATATTTATGTGGGTCTCTTTTTGGGCTCTCCATTGACTGGTAGCATGTTTTAATCATCAGTAATTTTTTTTAAAACTTTCTGGTACATTGTATAACACCATAAAATAATCAAAATTTGTCTTTTAAAATTATTTTCAGAATATTATGTGCATTCTTATATAATTAATCAGAAGTCAAGTACTTACCTTTACTCTTTTTTAAAAAACAATAATGAGATTCTTGGGAAAATATTTGCTAAACACAAATTGGCTTTATACAAAATCTTGAGATATGTCTAATCCAAGGACATATTTATAGACTAAAATATTTATTTGCAGATGCATAAACTGTAGAATAAAATAATTCAGAAATGTTTTATTTAATAATAGTGATAATAATTAAAGTTATCAAAATATTATTAGGTATATAGCACTTTTCTAAGATATTCCTTTTTTTTTAAATCCATTAAGAATTCTTTCTAGTCAATGGGTTTTCAACATTTAGAGTCACAGACATTTGATAATAAGTAAAAATCTCTCTTCATATGAAAGCATTTAAATTCATTCCAATTTCTGTATATGATTTGAGGAGTTGGTGTTTCTTTTGAAATACATCCATGGAGCCTAGGATCAGAAACAGCCAGACCAGCACTCACAAAGTATATTCTCAGAATTCAACAAGATGTTAGTAAGCATTAAGTGATTTTTCCGGTTTCTGTAGTCAAATAAATTTTGAAAACGCCTGATTCAGCAAAGTTAAAGCTTTCTGAATTTTCTGAGGTAGTACCTCTCCGATCCTTAAATATATTAATGTACATTATGGTTATTGAAAAGGGGCATAAAGTACATAGCACTTAAAACTAATTTGAAAATGGAGGTTTTTTCTTTCTTTTCTCAGAGCGTCTTGCAGGAATAGTGCTGCCAGGATACTTCAGAAAGACCGAGCTAGTCTAATGTTCTGTGATGTCTCTGAGGAAGGGACTGTGTAAAGTTAGTAATTACCCTATTTGTCCTTTTCCTTCCTATAGTCCTTTAGCATTTCTAAAACTACTTTAAATTTGAAAGGATATTAGGGCAACATGGCATTTGAATTTGATATCCAGATTCCAGGTGGTACCCTGGAGTGGGTGATCTCAGGAATGACAACAGAAGATTCAAGACCCAACACAGTGCCACTGAAGTAGCCTAGAGTGTGCCCAGTACCTCACAACATTAGCTTTGTACACTTTCATGACACCTCAACTCTCTGGTCTTGTCTTATATACAAAAATCCTCTTGTAATTCTCCAAGCTGTACCTCTTCCAACAGCCCTTGACTAGTTGAAAGATAGTTCACTCTTCTTCTGTCCTCTATGGACTTTGTCATCTCTCTCAAGTTGTCCCTTATGGCATGTATGATTTTTCTTCTTCTGCCTAATATCACTATAGAAACAAAATTAATTTTTCATTCATTCAACTGTCCCTTGACCTTATGTCATTTAGTATCAGTGTTTTCTCATTGAGATTTTGAGCTTCTAGGCTGAAAGTGTCATATCAACTTAGCTTGATTCTTTGAGCAGTCAATATTTCAGCACACATATTGAAATAATTGATTATGTAAATGATCTCAAAAATCGATGATGTATATCATGCCCCCCCAATACTGCATGGGCTATTAAATTTATTGAGATATCTTTTAATCTTTATACATGAAAATTATGCTAAGATGGTATTTTTAAGTTCACAGGATAAGCACTGAGAAATCTCTTACTTTGAGACACTTTTTAAAATTTGGATTTATACAGGAAATTACTCAGGAAGCTAAGAAATGGGTCCAGATTCTTACCTGGCGGTAAAAGGAAGAGGTGGGAAGAAAAGTTTGTAAAAACAGGTTGAGGACATTAGGAGAAATAAAGACCCATTTCTCCTTCCTGCCCTGTATGCGTCATCAGAAATCCATCAGTTTAGCTTAACATGTTTTCTCTTTTAAAATACCTCACAGAGAGATTTGCTTTTCATGTATTTAATGTCTGTCACTCTTGGTCTACTTGCTTATCTCATCCAGTAACTGTACATTCCTTGATGCGGCTTTTGAATCTTTGAGCATAAGTAACACAAACATGTGTTGAATACATGTTTGAATGAAATAATGAATCCCAGTAAACTAGTTGAAAGGAAGGTTATTTGACAATATAAATGTTGAGAGATAGGCTAATTTTGACTTGGATGATCTGCAATGACGTGAAACATGAAGGCCCTGGAACATCTCTGCAGTCCCCCCCCCCCCCCCGCCAAAAAGCAAGCTCTTATCCATCACAGTTCGCCACTCAACAAAGCTCAGTATCTTTTTGACTATTTTGAGTCAGTCTGGAAATCTCAAGTTGCTTATATTATATTATCTATTAATAAAGATATTTATGGATAGAATAAAATGTAATAGATATCAGGGTTCAAAGGAAACAATGGAAAATTTGTGAGAAGAATTTTAAACAGGTAAATGTGTTTTGTTTTAAGACCTGATGGAGATTTCTGACAGTCTGTTAGTATGTGAGGGGAGCAGGGGTTTTCACTGTTTCTCTAACTCTTGTCTTTAGTCATCTGTCAGAATTTAACAGTGAATTACATCATTTTAACGTGTATGGTGAAAACTGCCATTTGAATAATGATTAAATAATTAGAAAGAAATTTATAACAGGGAAGATCTTGAAAGATATATTCTGAAATAGCTCTTAAAATTGCTTCAATGATACAAAAGAGTATATATAAATGATAAATGCTTTCAACAATGTCTTCAGTCAATAACCAAGTTTCTGGCGATTCCACTAAGGCATCTTGTCAGTATTCTCAATTTGAACATATTCCAAAACACATCTGAGAAATTAAATCCAGGAGATGCAAAATCAATATATGAACACAGCTATGAAGGAGCAAGGTGGTGTCTGTCCATGAAGTTCACCACACTAAAATGATTCTGTTGTTGAAATTACTCAAAACACTAGGCCATGGGTTATTAAGTGTGTTCTGTAGGGTACTATATAAAAGGCAATCTTGTGGTAGCAGTAATGTTACCCACAACATGCCAGTCTATAAATTCCAACCAAGTTTGCCAACTACTATGTGATGAGGGAAACATGAATTCATGCTGCCGGAATGACTTATCTCCTTTTTACTCTTGCCTCAGAAGCAGCAAGTGAAATATTTGACCATAAGTAAGCAAGCTTAGGATGATTTCATTGAATGAAATGTACCAGATTTTTTGAGGATCAGAAATACAAAGAACGGTGGTCGTGTAACAAGAAAATCAATTCCCTGGAGAGATGTGTTGCTTTGTTACACTTTTGGTTTAATAATTTAAGAAATGTTATTTCAATATTTTAGACTTCTGTTGAACCTAGAGCTTTCATTCTGTTAATAATGTTTAAAGCGTAGAAAATAACCTTATTATACCTATGTTCAAATGCACCTGGATATTTCATATTCACTGTTTTCTCCTTGTAATATTAATTATATATATTTTTTCTGGTTTGACTATTGGTGTTAAACTTAATTATATGGTGAAGACGTATAAAACGGACTCCCAGCATCAGCTAAGCGAACATGGAAAACACATCCTTGTCCCAGGTTTTAATTATTTCACAATTAGTCACTAGTATTTTAGCACCTTTTTCATTTGCACCATCTTAATAGATATTTTGTAAAGGATTTTTTTTAAATTTTCAACGAGCAACATTTTTGCTTTATTTTCTGATTTGGAAAAAAAAATGTGTTCTTGCAAAGCCGTAAAGCATGAGCTTCCAGAAAGAAAAGTCGATCAAAATCTTTGACTGTTAAGCATCACTAGTAAAAATGGCATAATTTTACATTAACCCATGCATTGCTTACTTTAAGCTAAAAAAATAAATAAATAAATAAATAAATAACCCCCCCTTTTTTTTCTTTTCCATTTATATTCTCTGGCACACCATCTGCTCTTTCCAATGTCCTAGTTTATGACAATGGACTTGTTAGGAAAGGCAAGTTTGCCTACCGCACCGTGAGGCCAAACAAATTGAAACATAGAAGTGTGGAGCAGAAAAAGGTTTATTGCCGGGCTGAGCAAGGAGGATGGGGTGGCTCATGCCCAAGAAAATCCTGAACTCCACGAAGGGTTTTTAAAGTGTATTTAAAGTCCAGGTAAGGGAGGGGGGTTGAAGGGTTAGTGATAAGCTCACACACAGCCCTCTGGTTGGTTGATGTGGAGGTAACAGGGCGGTCAGTGCTATCAACCCCTAGGAGCCAGAATGTCTGGGGGCCACGTGCTCTCAATCACCAAGTCGTTCATTTCTTCCATTTGGTGGTGGATTAAGCATCTGAAAAACTCAGGATATACATGAAATACTATTATCTGGGTCCTTCAGAGAGGAGCTGCAGCAGAGGATATGGGGGAAGGGTCTGACCCTAGAAGGCCCCACAGGATCCTGCTCGGTTACAGACTTGAGATTTTCTGTGTCATTCTGGATGGCAGTGCTGTTGCCACAGAGGTTAACTCTGAACTCTCCTTACTTCTTCCCGATGCTCACTGAAGATTCAAAGCCAATGGGCCAAGTATCTGAGCTTTCTAGCACCCACTGTGGAAGGCAGGACACAATACAGTCCTCCAGAAACATAACTTTAAATACAGGGACCAAAACCGATGGATATCCATTACACTTATCTATCATGATGTGTTAGACGAAACAGCGTGCGTTCTGAAGGCAGTCAGGAATTACCACCTGCGTGGTAGTTCACAGTGTCCTAACATCGTATGGCTATTATTTCTTCCACATGTAGACCTCCATGAAAATGACATGGCCCACCATGTGTAAATGATATTTGTGGTGAGAATTGAATGAGATAGTATCTCTAAAAGCGCTAGACTCCTAGAATTTACTTAATGCATATTGTTAAGCATCCCCAATCCACTTTCTTTTGCTTTTGCCATACAAAAGTACTTGATGTGGAGAATTCTACGTCTACGACTGGTACTGAAACTGTCTGTTTTACATCTTCGGTTGACATTAATAAGGCACTTCAAGCTGGTGTGGGTGGATATTCCTTCCTGTTGGAAAGAGAACAAAACCTTCAACTGGGAGCAGCTGGAGACAAACATTGGAGAGAGGGAAAGCAGAAAGTGTTGCAAGGCTTAATCATTTAAATCACAGATTAAGTCAACATAATAGCAGAGCAAATGCAGAGAATTTAAAATGTGTGACAATAGTGGCAAGCTCACAGAGTCTTTTCATTGGGATCAACAGAGGAAATGAACTAAATGAACACAATTTCATAACTCCTGAGGAAAAAAAAGAAAAAGATTCATAAGCAAATATTTTATTTCCCACTATAAATTTATTACAATTTTCTTTGTGTACAAAGCTCTTATGCAAAAGAATGCAAGCATTAACTGCATGAAAAAACAATAAATAATGAAAGCTATTAACTACTAAACTTCCTGGAGATTTCACCATATACACATCCAAATTAATCCAATGGAAAAACATCTTTTTTTCTGCCCATCATTGAAAAACTAAAACAGAAAACAAGCTAAAATCTTCAAGAAAGATTATATTTTCCTCAAAAAAAAAAAATATTGAGGAAGAAAGCAGGTACCATCATGCATCATATTAAACAACTGGAAAGTGGATTGAAGACCATCTTTTGAAACTGAGTTTTTCAAATGCCACTGATTCTGATAGATCAAAAATATTGTAAGTTAAATTCTTGGCTGGTACTATCATAGGCTAATATGACTTTAAAGTTTTCAAGTTAATGGTTCAAAGGATCATAAGCTCTCCATCTGTCAACACGAAGTCAAGCTGTATGTAATGGTAAATATCAGACTCCTTGCTGATATCAGAGTTTCATCTGCGCCTGTTTCTCCCTGGTTAATTACTGCAACAGGGAATGGAGAAGGCTCTGCAGAGAAAGCCTTGCTGTGCATTCCAGGGGGGGTCATCTCTACTTCATGTGAATCAGCCCCTTGGTATTTTTAAAATTTTATTTATGAATGTGTGAATTTATACATGTATTAATAATTACTTTTTCCTTATTCTAGGAATGACATAGGAGAACTGCCTTACAAGGCAGTGTGACTGAGGATTTTATGGAAGACAGTCCATTCTGCTACTGTGAAGATATTTTTAAGAGAAAGTCGTTGTCAGTTTCATACCTGTTATAAGCTGGCAGTCATGGGAGTTGCAAGTGACAGATAATTTTATTTTTCAAACTAGACAAGGATGGAAATTGTTTTTGTTTCTCTTTTTTTTTTCCCATTGAGAGAAAACTTTAAAATGTTCAAGTCTATAGAAGACCTGACTTGGTGGCATATTTGTAATATCAGGAGTCATCTTCCTGAGAGCAACATCATCCCCACTGTTTGGTTTGAATGAAAACATACAGTATCTCAAAGGAGAAGTTAGGGGTGGGGGATGGGTCTGGACTTCTTGGACTCCAAACTTCTGAGCAGAATGCACAACAAATGGTGCATAGTACAGGTCTGTAAGTTACTTCATCCTTCAACTAAAACCTCAGAACCAGAAACCTAATGACTCTCAATTTACTTTCCAGACTTTATTTTGTGGGGTCTGGGAGGCAATGCCATGGTGCTCCTGACTTTCTACCTCTTCCCTCTTGCATCTTCAAGCTGTCAAAATAGGATGAAAGAAGACAAACACATGCATTTTGGGCACAGTGCTATATTTATTTATTACTTAGTAAACACTTAACCGACTTGAGCAGATATTAACTGAAACTTTATCAACTAGAAACCTGACTATCTGGAGTAGATCATAGAGTGGTTTAACAAAGGTAACATTTAGTAACAATATTTTCAATCAACTGTCTATAAACTTTCTTCTATATTGAAGCAAAACTGCAAAAGAAACAATAATTTCGAATTTCACTTCATGAAACAAGTTTAACATTTATATCACACATTGTCATAGTTGCACACAAAAAATAATACAGACAAATCTCACTTGTGAAAATAACACATGAGCCAGATTTATTCCATGAAGGTACGTCAGTTAAATATTAAGATATCAATTTTTATAATGTACCATATTAATAGACCTAAGGAAACAAATCACATGATTATACCCATAAGTGCTTAAAAATGTTTTGAAAAAATTTGTCAAAATTATTAAAAAAGTAATAAGTATAATATATAATAAGTAATGGATATTAATATATAATATTAATAAATTCATGTGACGTAAAATTAGCACAAACATCAATAACTTCTATGTGTATAAATAATGACAAACTAGTCATATCATGCTTATAATTCACCCTTTAAATAGCCCAAAATACGTAAAAAAATCTCACACATTAAACTAAAAAGAAATGTAAATTTACTCCTAAAAACAGTAAAAATAGATTTGAACAAACAGACATACAGTTCTCATGAAACAATAATTCAATACCCCGAAGCTGCCAATGCTTTCAAAGCTAATTAGAAACTTAATACATTTCACTAAAAGTCAAAGTTTATCTTTTATTCAGTAGGTAGTAAAACAAAATATGTGTGAGAGGGAGGTGACAGTGGGTGGAGCTAGTGTGTCTGATATTAAAACATATTATTAAGGCTGTATAATTAAATGACTATGGTATAAACGCATAAATCTGTACAAAGACTAGTAAAACGGAATAGGAATTGCAGAAATAATCCCATGTATATATAATGAAATTCAGCATGTGAGAAAAATGACATTTCAAATCTGTAGAGGAAAGACAGACTTGCTAACAAATAAAATATCTGAAGAAAAAATATATAATTAGATTTGTACTTAGAGAATATATTCTATATATCTCAATAGAAAAACATCATTAATCTAAATAGTTAAGAAAAAAAGAATGAAAAAAATGTATAAAAGCATTAAGACACTAATATAAAACAGAGGCACATTAGTTTAAAACCTGAGAGTAGGAGTAACATTTCCCAAATAGTTTTTAGTTTTATGGGGTTGCTGGAATAACATATCACAAATTGAGTGGCTTTAAAAACAAATGTGTTCGCTTCCATTGCTGGAAGCTAGAGGTCCAAAATCAAGGTGTTGGCAAGATTGGTTCCCTCTGAGACTATGAAGGAACAATCAGTTTCAGGCTTCTCTCCTTTGCTTGTAGCCAGCCTTCTTCTCTCTCTCTCTCTCATCACTTCATCTTCCCTCTAGGTGTGTCTGTATCCATGTCAAAATTTCCCCTTTTATAAAGACACCAGCCATACTGGAGTAGGGTCCATCCTAATGACCTCATTTTAACTTGATTACTTCTGTAAAGCCCCTGTCTCCAAAGAAGGTCACGTTTTGAAGTTCTGTGCATTGGGATGCCAATGTATGTTTTTGGGGGGGTTCACCATTCAATCAATAACAATACCTAAGAATAATTCAAAAATTTAAAAACATAAAAGAAATACACTATAATAAATTAAAGCTATATAAAATACAATAATACTATGTTTAAATTGTTGTAAAGCCGAGAAGAAATACTGTAGGAATCAGCAAATGACAATCAGGAAAATATCACTAATAAAAGAAAATAGTTCTTAAAAAATAAAAAGAAAAAGGTGTAACAGTGGAAAAATAGGACTGGTGAGACAGATCACAGAAAGAAAAAAAAAAGGCTCTTAAGAATATGAAAAGTTAATAATTTTTGAAATACTCTCATTTCTCACTTATTGTATTTGTCAAAAGTTTGACAGCATTCTCCATTGATGAGGTTGTGAGGGAAAGGTCACTTTTTGTTGTGGCTATGCAAAATGAAAGAAGTCAAAGGGATAGGTCATAAGAGATAAAAACCTCAGTTATATATTTATCCATTGATCCAGCAATCCCACTTCTAGAAATCTAGCCCCAAAACACATGGCAAAAATATAAAAATCTTCATACACAAGGTTATTAATTGTATCATTATTTGTTAGCCAAAGAAGAGAAAGAACCCTAATATTCATCACAGAAATATCAAGACAAATTTAATTGGAAGGAAATTGTGAACCCTGCTGAGCAGTCTTACTGTTGATATTAGCAAGAAGCCTCTCTTCAGCTGCCAGCAGTCAGCCAAGTTTAAGTCCACATGTTAGGTCTTCTCTTAAGCAGAAACATTGCAAAAACAGCACCTCGTGTGAGTGAATGGAGAACAGAGGGCAGTGTTAAATCACCAGAAGCAATCTTCAACAGAGAGTATCAGGAACCATGAATAAATGCCTCAGCAACCCCATATTTCAAAAGATCATCTTCAGTGCATTCTGAACTTTTCAGACATCCTCCAGAATCCAGCTCCTTTGCCCACAGCAGCAGCGCTGATAATGACCCTCATTTTGGCTTTTCCTCCTTGCTTATCTCACTTTCCCTTCATCCTCATTCCTGTTCCTTTAGATTGCACTCCAAATAAACCACCAGAACCCAAGTCATTGTCTCAGATCTGAACTGGAGCTAACCTAAAGTAAGATAATGGGAAAATTTACAGTGGAGGAATCAGATTATGGCCACTTGAATGTACTTACCATGTTGACTGTCATTAATTTGAGATGATCAAACACCAAATGTGTGTGGTACAATATTCATTTCACAGCAATTTCAGTAAGGATTCCTGCTCAATCCACGCCTCTCAAACAAATTGTAATTAAGCCATAAGAACAATGCAAACAAGACCACAGTGCAGGAAGCCAACAACTTAATAAGGAGGGGCATTCTTTAAGACAACTGGTCCAATTTCTTTAATGTCATGAGAAAAAGTGAGGACTGCCCTAAATTGGAAGAAATTTTTGAAACATGATAATAAAATTCAGTGAGTGACTCCTATTTTGATTCTGATTCAAACAGCCTACAATAAAAGTACAGTTTTGCAATGAGTTGTCTTAGTCTGTTCCAAATGCTATTAACAGAATACCACAGAGTTACTAGTTTATAAACAATGGAAACTTGTTTCTCACAGTTCTAACAGTATAAACAATGGTCCTCTCTTCAAAGAACTTATATGTGACCAAAATAATAATAATTTCAAAGAATTATAAAGGCTAAGAATTCAATTAAATAAGAAATCTTATAAAGAGTAAATAAGGTGGACCAGGGAGCTATTAGTTTTTAATCTAAGCTGATCAAGCAAAGACACTTTGAGGACACCTTGAGGTATAATTTGAACTGAGATCTGAGAGGTGATTAAACAATTAAGTGAAAATCTAGTAAGAAAACATTCAAAAGAGAAGACAACTGGAAAGAAAAAGAAAAGTTTCTGAAATGGAAGTGAGTTTAGTCTGTTCTAGGAATATACTGTCCACTAGAAATAATAGAATATGCAAAATAATAGAAATAATGCAAGACACATAATTTAAAATTTTCTAGAAGCAGCATTAAAAAATAAAAATAAAGCAGTTATTACATTAACATTTAATTTTGCTTTAGTTTGCCTAATATATCCAAAATAATAGCATTGTAAATATTAACTGCAATGGCATTAATGAGATCTTTTATATTAATTGTTTATACTGTCTTTGAAATCTGGTATGTATTTTACATGTACAAAGGAAATGAATCTAGGTTAGAATATGGTAAATATGGTATCATATTTTAAGTGATCAATTGTCATTTGTGCCAAGTAGAGATCAAATTGAACAATGAGTTTTAGAGACGGTAGGGGCACCACTGTCTCTGAAAGTGTCGAAAAAAGAGAACAGATCAAAGTGAATTGAAGGAAGAGATGATTCATAGATCAATAGGGCCTTCTAGACAGTAGCAATAAATTTGAACCATATTCCAACTACAGTGAGAAGTCACTGGAGGGTTTTAAGCAAAAAGACTGAAATGATCTGATCACTGATTGTTTTAGCCCAGTTGGACTGTTATAGCAAAACTGTGTAGCTTCTAAACAATAGAAGTTTATTTCCCACAGTTTTGAGGCTTGGAAGTCCATGATTATGGTGCCAACATGGAGCGGTTCATCTCACCCAGAAGGGAGTGTTGCTTAGGAAATATGCAGTCCATAGGCAGAATGCAGGACATCTCAAAAGGCAAGAAGGAGAGAAGACAGGTGTGGGAGTGTTTACTTTAAAGTAAAAGTTGATATACGTCCATAGACAGAGTGTGGGACATCTCTGAAGGCACCTCTGAAGGCAAGAGAGAACCACAATGGGCAGTGTCCTTAGTTTTTAACGGGCTTGGTAATTTCATATGCTAACAATAAGGAGGATTATCCCAACTATGTTGGGAAAGGGGTGGGAATTTCCAGGAATTGGTCCCCCTGCCTACATTTTGACCTTTTATGGTCAACCTAGGAAGTGCCATGGTGCCTGTGGGTGTTGCCATGAGCCTCAAGGTCTACTGGAAGTCCAGTCTTCTGCTATCTTGATTCTAACCAGTTTGTCCTGTCCTCAACTGCTATGTCATTCCTTCAACGGTTGTGCCCTGCCCCCTTCCTTCCTGTCTCACTATCACCCTATTAAGTTTGAGAAATGCAGAATTCAAGTAAGCAATTTAGGAGATATTGTTATCACTTGTTTATTTTACAAAGATACACAGTAAAATGTTAATCTCTGAGACTTTGTCACATTGAATAAATTGACTTGATTCTCCATTTAGGCAAATAATCATTGATATATAAACTTTAAGTGCAAGATGGTGAATGACTGTATTTTTATTGGGGGGAATGTGCAAACATATAAATATCTATTATTAGTAAGTAATAAGGAACACAGGTTTGAAAATTAGACCACTTGGGTATAACAATTGTCTCTGACAATTGCTGATTAAATGATTTTTGGCGATATATGTGATCTTTCTGTGCCTCAGAATCTTCAGTTATAAAATGGGAAATAAGTGTTCTTTACAACAGAGGATCATTGTGAGGATTTGAAAAGTGTTTGGATCATAGAAAGTATTCAGTAAAGGCAGTCTCTCATTATTATTTCTTACCATAGAGGGCCATGCTGTGGAAAATAATAAAGGCATTAAAAATAAGCCTGTGTGTGAGAATTAAATGCAAGGTGAAACCTCGGATTTGACTTTGGAACCAAAAATGAATGTTAGTGAGAAAAACTCATACAATGTAAATAAAGACTGTGGTTTAGTTAATGACATTGATCAATGTTACTTCTTTAGTATTAGTAATTTAGCTGTGGCTACATAAGATGTCAACATCAGAGGAAGTATATATGGGAATTTTTGTACTATTTTTGCAACTTTTCAGTAAGTCAAATATTATTTTAAAATAAAAAGTTCTTAAAATAATGGAAAATATATATAATTATATGGAAATATGCTTGTGATACAGATTTTTAAGTGAATTGTACAGGTATAGAATGAATATAGAATGATGCTATATTTAAAAAATAAATCTGTGGGTTAAATAAACAGAAATAAACCAAGCAATAGGTTCACAATGTTTCTCTTGATGGTATGGGAGTGTGAAAGTTTTTTGAATTCCTATTTTTATCTATATTTTCTAAGTCTACCACAATAACTTTTTTCTTATAATAAGTAAAAAGTTGTGTCTAAAAAGTAATTATTTTAACTGATGAGATATTCCTTTCATAAATTTGGTATACTCATTTGGTTTCAATTCTGGTCCAGTCAGTTTAAGTTAGCTTATATGCATGATATTTTGATCTAGAACTAAAAATTACTCAATACAGCTTTATCATTTTATTTCAACTCATGCATTTTACTTGAAAAAATTGGGTTATTAACTTAAAAAGATGAAAAATGAAAAAAAAATGAATGTGTAAAACATGTACAAGACTCAATGTTCATTAAGATCTAAGAAATAGAAACAGATCAAGGTCCAAGTTATCATTTTAAAATAATGACTATGAAGTTATTTAGTTGATTTTGCTCTAAAGGTGAAAGTCTAAATAAGTCCCTTAATAAGAACAATATGCTTTGAAATACTGATAAACAATAACATTTTATGCTACATATTCTTCTATAAGAGATGATTTAAAAATGAATGAAATTGACTCCTACTTACAAAGAATTCTGATAAAATATATTTGCATGTAAATAAAGAATTACAAAAGAAGCAAGTAATTCATTTCCCAGTGTTGTAGGGGAATCAGAGAGAATTTCAAAAAGTATATGACAACTGAGTTGAATTCTGAAGTGTAAATGAAAGTTCTCAGGAAAGACAAATAGAATTACTTTCTAGGCAGAGATCATAACACCCACAGACTTGTAAACAAAATGGTGAGTTATTTAGGAATTCTTTTAGCTACAAATAACAGAAAGCCCAACTAATAGAAATTTAAACCATGAGGTCACTTACTATTTGTATAAAGAAATACAAGCAGTTGTACAGTTGGTTCAGCAGCCCCACAAATGTAGGGCGTTGGGTTAATACATTTACTATTAATGTCGTGTTCCTCTCATGGTTGTAAGATGACTGTTATAGTGCTAGACATCATGTCTCTCATCATATCTCATAGCTCTCCCTGTGAGCCCTACATCTCTTATTAGGAAACAAACATCTTCCACATAAGCCTCAGTAAAGTTCTAATTAAGTATGCTTAACATATCTAGATAATATTGTTATTTTTAGGTTCAAAGTAGTTTATAAAAGACAATAACTTTTTTTGGCATCTTTAACTAATAATAATCAAGTTTAGATCATTTCATAGAGTCTGTCAATAGTGCATTAAGGGAAATTAAATAAATCAGTGCTGCTGAGCAATAAGTTATGAAGAGAGTATCAGAGGTTAATACTGGATTTACGGGATGAATTTCAGTGTTTGAGAAAAGCCTGGACTTTGCTGGAGTGCTCAGAGATAGCCAAGAAGGAACTTAAAATTATATCATCATATATAAATTTTCAGAGGCATACTGAGGTATTAGTATGAAGAATGAAAAGTTGGAGAAATCAAAGAAATTCTAAATTAATGGAGAGATATCCCATGTTCACGGATAGGAAACTTACCAATCTCATTAAGATGTCAGTTCTTCCCAACTTGATCTATAGATACAGTGCAATCCCAATCAACATCTTAGCAAGTTACTTTGTTGATATTAACAAATTGACTCTAAAGTTTATAGGAAAGGCAAAAGATCCAAACTAGCCAACATGATACTGAAGAAGAAGAACAACGTAGGAGGGCTGACACTACCAACTTCAAGACTTACTATAAAACTAGAGTAATCCAGTCAGTGTAGTATTGGTGAAAGAATAGAAAATAGATCAGTGGAATAGAACAGAGAGCATAGAAATAGAGCCACACAAACATTGCCAATTGATTTTTGATAAGCAAAGTCAATCAAATGGAAAATGATTCATCTTTTCAACAACTGTTGCTGCAACAACTAGCCATCCACATGCAAAATATCTAGATATATGCCTTTCATGATAATTAACTCCAAATGGATCATAAAATTTGCTGTAAAATACAAAACTCTGAAACTTCTATAAGATAATTTGGCAACACTGGGTTTGGCAGTTTGTTTTTAAATACAAAATCAGTTGCAAGATCCATAAAAGAAACAAATGATATATGAAACTTAACTAAAATTAAAAACTCTGCTTTGCAAAAGACATTTTTAAGATAATGAAAAGACCAGCCACAAACTGTGAGTAAATATTCAGAACCAGAGATCTGACAAAGAGCTTGTATCCAAAATATATAAAGAACTCTTAAAACTCAACAATAAGAAAACAAAAAGTGGGTAAAAAGTCTTAACAAACACCTCACCAAAGAAGATATACAAATAGTCAGTGAACATGCGAAATAATCCTCAACATCATATCTTATTAGGGAATTGCAAATTAACCTATTAGAATGATTAATATCCAAAACATTGACATCATCAAATGCTGATGAGGATGTGGGATAACATTGCTGGTGGGAATGCAAAATGGAACAGCCTCTTTGGAGGACATCTTGGCATTTTCTTAAAAAAAGAGATCGATTTCCATAAGATATAACTGTCACACTCCTAGGTATTTATTCAAACTAGTTCAAAACTTATATTCTCATAAAATCTGCACTCAAACATTTATAGCAGCCTTATTTCTAATTGGCAAAACTGGAAAGCAATGAAAATGTCCTTCATTGGTGGATGGACAGTCTTACATCCATATAATGTAATATTATTCAGTGCTAAAAAGAAAGGAGCTATCAAGTCACACTCAAAAATGAAGGAACCTTAAAATAAATGAATACTGAAAGAAGCTAATCTGAAAAGGCTACATACTGTGTGACTTCAAATATATAATATTCTAGAAAAGGCAAGACTATAAAGATAATAAAAAGATCAGTGATTGTCAGGGGCTGGGAGGGGAGGGTGAGATAAAGGCCTACATAGAGCACAGAGGATTTTTAGGGCAGTGAAAATACTCATTTTGATATTTTAAAGGAGGAAACATGACATTATGCATTTTTCAAAACCTAAAAAACTATTTAATACAGAGAGTGAGCATTAATATAAACTATGGTTTTAGTTAATAATAATAAATCTCACTATTGGTTCATCAGTGGTATCAAATGTACCACACCAATGCAAGATGTTACTAACAGAGGAAACTGGGGTATGGAGAAAGCATATGGAAACGGCATTTTTTGCTCAATTTTTCTGTGAATCTAAGCACCAAAAAACTAAGTTATTAGTTGAAAAAAAAAAAAACAAAACAAAAAAGCGTGCAAGTATGAAGGATATGACGGCAGTTGAGTACTAACGCAAATAAAAAATAAAATATATGTGTATGTATATATATATCTGAAACATTATGATGTACACCAGAAATTGACATGACATTGTAAACTGGCTGTACTTCAATTAAAAAATGGGAAAAAAATTGAGGCAGATATAATAACTTCTTATTTTTTGAAAACAAAAAAATAAAAAACAAAGTTCAAACTAAGATGAAGTAATGAAATTAATAAAGAGGAATGGCTTGGGAGGTATTTAAATGTTGAGTCAATATCACTTAGAGTTTGGATCATAAGGATTGGGGACAATAATGGACAGAGAAGACTAACTTTCACAGTTTTGAGTTGGGTGCCTGAATGATGTCAATCATAGTAGGGAAGAGGAGATTATTGTGGGGAATAAATCATGATTTCATCTTTGAACTTCTGAGTTTACATGATAGTGGCCAACAGTTAAAGAGGCATATCATAAAAAATAATATGACTGAAAATTTAAAAATTAAAGATGCTCTCTTGTCAAAGATTTGGGGGCACTGTGTTTTTAGAATGGACTTTCTCTCTTTACTAACATTCTACACTCTGTAAGCCAGTTTTAGAAATAAGGTGAGAAAAGATTTTAAAACCTGCTTAGACCATGCTAATGAGAGCAAAAGTTAAAGCGGACTGAATAAAGAGCAAGAATTCAGAATTATTTCCAGATTATTCGGCAGTCTGATCTTGCATAACCCCTACAGTGGAGGGAAGCTGACTTAGCTATGAAAGCACTACAAATCCCTTAGCACGAGATGCTTCAATTGTGTCTCTGAAAATATTTTGATTTCTTTGTGTAAGTGCTACTGCATATTATTGCCTCTAACTACACACTTACAACACTCTGAAAATTGAGCTGGTAATTTAGATAGCATATCACAACAAGTGTAGCAAAGCAGGAGAATATTAAATGGATATGCAAATTGGCTCATGAATATGAATAGCAACTGAAGTTACAGATACTGTCATAACATAAAACTTAAAAATAGGATTTTATTATAAAGACTCGAGTTCTGTAGAATAAATTAAAGGAGGTTCACTTTCCACAAGATTCTTAGTTTCATGAAAGACAGATAGCATTCTCCTACTTTTCATTTTTTTAATGAGAAAATGAAGAGTATGCCAGACACTGATAGAGCTGTCCAAGGTAGAATCAAAAATACTTACTTGGTTTAGTAGTAATAATTTCTAATATTTTAGTAATGATCTAGGTTTTTTCACTAAGAATTTTCATAGAACTGTGTCATGGGCTATTTGAATTATGCAAGGTAAGTAGAACAGTTAATAATCATTTATTCACAGCTGAGTAGACTGTGGCTCAGAGAATTTAAGAAAGTTGATCCAGTCAAAACTTATATTGAGTTCCGAGTCTGGTGACCAAAACCAAGGATGTTTTACATCAGATGAATTTCATAGAGTCTGTCAGAAATGAAACGTGTGGTTATTATTTTGGTTTTCTTTATTTTGGTTTTACTCTACTCTTGGAAATCTCTCTAATCATCTGAAGAGGGCAAACCACTTTTGAGCCCCCAGAGTCCCTTTATTCTGAAGGGGGAGTGAAAGCATCCTTGAGGTTTGGAGGAGAGCAGCCCTCAGAAGTGAATAGGTCCTTCATGATCTGAAAACATAGGTTGCACTACTTTTTGTGGGCAGAACATATAAAAGGAGAAGCAGGTGCACTTCCCAGTACCTGCTGTGAGTGAACCCAGTGCCAGCCCTGGCTGAACACTTTAGAGGTAGTTATAAAGCAAGATTACACAAATAAGTAATTTTTCTTTGATTATGGAAATGTTTAGTGCCATCAACCTCAGACATCTCTGTACCTTCACAGAAACAGAATTTACAACCAGCAAATGAGCAAAGGATCATACAATTCTCTAACTCATATGAGTTATTTAAAATCATTCATAATTATTTTATAAATTTATTTTCATTATTAAGGAAATAATTCATCCATAATCACATGTAGTTGTAATTTAAATATATGTGAATAGCTATGCAAATGTCATCCAGTTAATCTCATCATTATCCCCTCATGCTTTAATTAAATAAACCTCCACTGGTTCTGTATTTTGCCTTTTCTCGTCTCATGTGTTTTCTATGAGTAGCTTTTCCCATTCCCCTTATTAGAATTAACACATACAGGCTGAGAATCGTAAATCATTTTCCTAAAGTTGAGACATAAAGCACTAGTGTCCACTGGGCTTATGCCCCACGTCACACCAGCACAAAATGGGGATTATCCAACTTTCTTTCATGTCATTCTCCTCCACCTCTATTTGGTCACTAATTTCCATGCATTCCTCATAACACTACCAGGGTAATACATTTCTTGAAGGAAATGTGTTGAGGCTTGGTCACTACTAAAAACTATTGTAGGTTTCTCAAGGCTGACAAAAAAACAAACAACAACAACAACAGTAACAACAACAAAACCCCTAAACACTTCAGAGCAGTCATGACTCTGGGATCATGTGGCTTTTCCCATCTTCTGGTTCCCAGCCACTATCCTGGACCCTTAGTCTCTCTGCTTCCCCCAATCCAAACTCTTTAACAGTTCCTGGAATAAATCAACTTTTGGGGGGTTTTTTGTTTTGTTTTTGGCTTCCTAGTGGGGTTTCTTTTTGCATTTTTTTGTGGTTTTTTTCCCTATTTACATTTTGCCTCTGATAGGAATGCCCTTTTATACCTGTTCACAAAGAAATGTTTTACTCAACTGTTGAGATTCAGCACAATCATCACCTTCTACAGAAAGTCTTTTACTCATGCCTTCTCTGTACTATAGCTGTTCTTTGTGTATAACTCTATTATAGCACCTTCCAAATGGCATTGCCTTCATTTGTTTATGAGCCTAAACATGCCTGGTTTCATCGAGATGGTCACACTGAAAACAGTAACTAAAATAGAACTTCATTCCTTAAGTTCAAAGGATCTTGATGTAGCTATTTTAATGAGAAAACACTTTAAATCAGTACAAATATAAATTATTTACTATTCTGCTTTTTGCATTTGCAAGTTATTTACAAAACAGGACTTTAATGCCACTTCTGCATCTTATCCCATCCTGGTGTCTAGATGGGAGATGGTAGAATGTTTGAAAATGGCTAAGTTAAACAGGTTATGTCAAAAATATCTTGCTAGGAAAGCAAAACTGCAAAGAAATTAAGAATATTTTCAGTAATGAAAATCAGAAGTATTAGAACCTATATAACTCTACCTAAATGACTGTAAAGATAACCAGAACACACCAAGTATGTGTGTCTATCTATCTAATCTAATTATATATATTATATATATACGTATATATATATACTTTTCAAAGATATCCCTTGAATGCTTTCTGATAAGCTTAAATATTTTCTACACAAACAGGGACAAACTAGAATCACCAGAATTGACCAGAATGCAATAAAAGGAACAAAAACGTCTGGGATAGCCAACTGAATTCAGTCATCTGTAGACTGGTGCTTCTCAAGTTTCTTTTCTTTTTATTATCACCCTCCTAAGGAAGCTTGTTAGATATTTTATTTTATTTTCATCCCTTCCACAAAATTTTAGTGCCACAGATATACTGTATATCTGTTTATGTACCTTCTGTCCATCTATGCTTTATACATAAAAAGAGTAAGATATTTTTGCCTTCTCCAAAGGGGTGGTGCTGCCTCCCCTGAGAATGTATACTTCAGGAAAAGGTCAGAGAGACTACTCAGTTTATAACGTTGGCCTAACCATGGACACACTGTGAACTTTTCTGCTTGTTTCCTTTAGCATAATGAGACAAACTGAAATTATGTGGAAGGTAAGATTGGTGCACGGCAGGGTAGCCATCAGTCTCCAGGGGCCTTCGTCTCTTACAAGCTTTAACAAGGGTTCCCTTGAGAATGTTTCCATACTCTTTCATACAAAATAAAACTTCTCTGGAGAAAAATGGAACAATGTGGATAATAAGGCTTTTGGCTAAACTTGGAAGGAAGTCTATCTAAAGGGTCTGCTTCCTTAATGTATATATTCCAGTGGAATTTGAATATTCATGATGTTCCTTCAAAATGATGTCTAAGCATTCATCTGTCTTCTGGAGGAAGTGGGGACAATGCAGGATGAATACCCATACCAGAAAGAGATAAAGCAAAGACATCCGCACCAAAGTTTTACATCATCTATGTAGACATGGGAGGATGGGCTCTTCTCTTAAACAAAAAAACCTCTTTTAGGTTTTTCTCAGATTTTCAGGCATTCTAATTCATTCTTCTTATGGGCAGACAAAATAAACAAAGACAAACAAATCCACCTCAAATATGTGATAATCCTTTGACTCATTCAGCAATAAATATACATTCACTATTGCTCCGGGAATTGAGAGATGACTATACTGCACAAGAAACATTCTTGTAAAGGTTGAAAATAATAAGATGAACAAGTTAAAAGTGCAGGGCAGGTTCAAAGGACATTTCTAGGCATCTAAGACTTGCCATTCCAATCACAAGCAGAATCTAATACCTCATCACCAGGCTCCCAATTAGTAATTTATTTTGTTGTATCCTTTGTAGACTATGGTAAATTATCATGGATATATTTGAATGCTAATGACGATTATTCAGTTGAATCACACAGAGCTCAAAGGCAATTTTAACTCCAGATTATGCTACATAGTTTGGACTGTGAGCAAGTCTCAAGAGTTGAAGAACTTTATTTTTTCTCATGTATGAGCAAGGAATCATCTTGCCCGTTGCATATTTACAATTTAACACCGTGTAGTTTAAACAGCTCTTCAGATATTTCCCCTTAGGTGGGGCACCTAAGCAACTTTAGCAACTTTGTGTCTGCCTATTGTAGTGGGACCTGAGAATAAAAATGACCTATCCCTATGTTAATGTTACTAAAACCTGCTAACTCTGAGAAGGACTGGAAGGGCAAAGACTAAAATGGACTATCCGGCCACCTGCAGTCGAGGTCTGGGATTACTTGCAACCATATGATTGATGTATCTTATGTGAAAAACTATTTTATTAACGTAAAGTTTTTCCCAAGAGCTATATTGAGAAGAGAGATACCTAAAACTGACTTACAAGCCTCTTAAAGATTCTACATTCATTACTTCAGGGAGAAGACGTACCGTGACTGGTCTGGCAAATGTGGTGGGAAAACCCTGCCTTCGTCAGTAGCCCTTCCCGGTCAAGGGGATGAGGTCACTTCATCACAAGGATGCATCTGGGAGAGGACATTATTCCCTGTATTTCTGATGGCACTGTCATCAAAGTGAGGAGTATTCCAGAATGCTACTCAGTCTTGGGTGGAAGTTAAGACATGTGGCTGAGGAGTTGCTGAAGTAGAAACTGTTAGACCAAACTTGAGAAAAGAACCTGAAAGTTACTTTATAAATTCTTAGACACTTACTGAAGCCTGAAGAGCATATGTATCGAAGGAGAGACTTCACCAGGGGCAGAGAGTCATTAGACTCTGAAAAGTGTGCTCAAATACCACAGGGTCAGGCTGGGCTTTTTTTTTTTTTTTTTTTTGAGGGGAATAGAAAAGGAGTTTATTAGGAGTACTCAGCCATAGACGTGCCTGTGTGAGTACTGAGGGCTGGTTGGTGGGATCTTTTATAAGATCGGGTTACAAGATGTTTGATTGGCTTGCACACAACTCTCTGGTTGGTTGTGGGTGGAGGAAGAGGTTTAGGGTCTATGAAGGGCAGTGGGTTTATGACTCTGATAATGTGGGCTGAAATAAGCCAGCCTGAGCTATTGTGAGATTACGCAATACCTAGGGCTATTAGGGCAAACACGCCCGGGAAAGAATGTACTTTAACTGCTGACGGATCACAGGCAGACATCTGAGAGCCCAGAAAGGGAGGTCATTGTTCTTTGAAGCACGTCAGTTGGACCAACATTCCCCAGGGACAGATTGGCGGTGACAAATCTTTGGAATGGGGTGAAGGTCTCTTCTTTTGTACCTACTTCCTTCCAGGCTGGGCTTTTTTAAGTAGAACACTCCATTTAAAATTTCATTCAGAGTATGATTTTCCCCCACCTTCTTTTAGTTATTAAGATTTTCAAGGGCATTTGGGAGGAAGGCAAGGGCAGTTTGAGAGAAGGAAGGAATTATAACCCAGATGGGGGTGATGCTTGCCATGGCTCTAGCAGCTAACATAAATGAATATAAATCAAAATTTATGACAGAATTAGCAACAACTTTACAGGTATTTGGAAAGCACAGTAGTAGTCTTCTTCTGTAAAGATTTAAGAATCTATTACTAACAAGATGGTACCTTGATACAACATAAAATGGGGCTCTAATTATATATGCTGTGATTTTGAAGGTCTAGGGTACGTGCAGATGGATTATAATAGGAAGGAATCCTTCAATTCTAAGTCTTAGCGAGCTGGGGAAATGACTAAAACTACGGTAAGTAGCAAAAGAGGCAATGCTTTACACTATCCTCCAGACACACGGGATAAGCTCATTCCAAACTGCCCTGTCCAGTTTCATTCTCCACGTGAAGGTGGGCACAAACATGAGTCCTAGAGAGCGCGTTGCTGGAGTGACAAGGGACCACAGTGATCCAGTATTTCAGAAAGCACATCAGAGCCACCTCTCATTACAGATCCTACATGCATCAGGCCTATGGGTTTTCGTTCCAAAATCTATTCATATCTGGGTTGTGTGGTTATTAAATTGGGATTTTCCTAAGGGCTTAGGGTGGCAAAGGATAGCAGAGAAATCCTTGAATTACGAGGATTGAATTTTACATGTCAGTGAAGACAGAATTTCTAACTTACAGGGAAAAAAATTCATGCTTTAAAATAAAACCAATCAAAGGGAGACAGTAACACCTGGCTGTCCTAACATTTCCTCTGTTCATTGGTTTCTTTGGGAAATCAGTGGCCGAAGACACGATTGGTCACTCTGCCTCCTATGTCAAGGGGAACCTATCGGACTCAAACTAAATGTTAAATCATTTGATTTAGGACTCCCTGGCCCCGGGCATATGGCAAGAAAGCCTACAAAGAAAACTGCACTTTGGAAATAATTGTGTTGTCTTTTTGAGGAAAAACATCCCAACAAGGATTCCTTCTTCAGGATTTTTGGGGTTTTATTTTGTTTGTTTGTTCATTCATAGCCTCTTTCTCCTCTATTCTTTAATCAGTAATCCTTAGCCTTGAAAATCCATATCCTTATGATGAGGGAGCATATCAGAAAGACTGATTAAGACCCTCATTTTCTCTCTGTTTAACACCTAGACATCCTACCCCAAGAAAGGTAATGCACCCTTGTGTGATACACACACACACACACACAAGTTTGCATGTCTTAGAAAACCATTGCATTAGTAAACTCTTGTAAATTATTGCTCTTGTAAAGTATGTGATTATATTTTTCAGGTTTACTAGAGTAGAGGAAGATGGTAACGGTATTCCCAAATAAAGCCCTATCCAGGTCTCCAGGTCTCCAGGTCTGGTCTTATTTGTTCTGCAGATCTGACCTAAATGAGATTACTCAGTCCTGAGGCCACAGCTACTATCTGTACACCAATCTCTGTCAAGCTTTCTCTCAGTCCTGTGCATAGATCTGGAACTCCAGGGTCATGTTTCAAACCATGCCACATACTTACATGTGTGTATACATACATGTACCAAAGATGCCCACAAACTGGCCTCTATTTCTTTGTTTCTATCTAGAAAAAAAAAAAAAAAGACTGCCATATAGCTGACACTAATCAATGTTTGCTGAATGGAACTGAACTGAAACTGACCAATTATACCTTCTAAACCTAAAGTAATTTAGCTTGTTAACTGAAGTGTAGTTAATATATCTCAGCTTATCCAGGAGTCCATAGTGTGTGTATCTGTTGGCAATAATACTGCTCAGACAGAAACAGGTATTGTTTTATTAAATATTTTTATTCCAGTTGTCCTGGCTGCTCCAATCTCTCAGTGCCTTTCTGCTCTCCTTCTTGGAATATCCCTTCTGTGTGGACCTTGGAACCCTCTGATGTCAATACTTCTTTCCCCTGGCCTCACTGACTATATAAATTATATTATCAAGTTTTTTGACTAATGCTTCGGTAGGATAATTTATTTGAAAAGACATCTGGGAGTGTCCTAGAAGAACAACTCAGCTGAGTATTTAGCTTCTCATGCAGTCTTATTATTATAGTCTCAGAAATGGTCAGGGATGATGCTCCTTCAGAAAAATAAACTTACCAGTAGATAAGCACGTTATAAAATCTAACATTACTAATATGCACATAAATGGTATCTTTTCCAGGTAGGAAAGAAAACTATACATCTTTACTAGCTATGATAAAATTTTAAGACTAGGTGTCTATTTCATTATCTATAGGAAAATTGTTTTTGAGAAGCTCAGGACACACATTAAAAGAATTAGAGATATAGAGTAAACATTTATTTCATTTAAAAAATACTCTCCTTATAAAATTTTTTTCTTTCCTAGTTACAGTGGAGAAACTTCAACACTATTAAGACATAAAACCAACTATTCTGTTTATGGGTAGTTAAGGGCATGAAACAAATCATAATGTTGTTTTTAATTTGCTGGCCTTGTAGAGCAAAATATAACAGAAGGAGTCATTTGAATGAATAATCACTACTACTTGAAAGTCCACAGTAGACCATATTTTGTAAACTAAAAGTAATTTCAGATTCTTGGTTGCAACTCTGGATGTAAAGTCAGTTGTTCAACAATTACTAAGATTACATTCAAGCACTAGTTCTGTGTAAATAAAGGAGTTCAAGTCCAGTGAAATTCAACCCATTGCCATAAGTTTCATACAATTAGCACAAAAAAAAGACAGCTGAAATTCCAGGCCAGGTGGCTTAAGTGATGGAACAAAAATTGTAAAATCTCCTCTATCCTTTGTTCCTTCTATTTTCTCCAAACTCACTAGGAATTTTATAACATTAGGCAGCTATTTTGTTGGGCAAATGTGATAAACCCCAAAAAAATAAAATTCAAAAAAGAATATTGAAGTTAAAGAAACTAGGAGAACATCTTTTACCCTCTTTGTACTGCTGTGGAATGTGCTATTCTGCACTAAACGGTAAAAAGAGGGGAAAGGGAAAAAATAATTATGCACCTTTCATTGGATACAAGAATGTCAAACATAAACAGTACAAATTAACCATTTTGTGCTTGGTTTGGGGGAAATGAAGGCAATTGTTGACAAAAATGGCTCAAACAGGCAGTGAATAGCTGTATTCTCTTGTTAGAAACATAGTGACAAGAAAGAAAATTCACATGTTCTACTTGTTTGTTTTGTGCTGCAAGTAAACTTAGATTTCCCTCTCAATTTTCAGCCTGTGAAGTGGGTAAGGTTTACTTCAAATGGTTCTTGAAATTGTTTTCAATTATCTCAATAAGCTGGTTTCTCTAGGCAGCTGAGAATTGGGCTTTCTGGAGGCTTCTATGTGAGATGAATTGACTCACTGATGACTAAGCCTGAAATATAACACATAAAACCGGAGTTTTTTTCAAGTTCAAGTGGGAAAAAATGACTGCTTCAGCAATGGTTGATCATCAGTCTGACAATAGGCAAACTCCTTTATTCAGTGGAACTAATTCAATAAACATTTACTGAATAAAAAAGGGCCAAGTCCAGACAAGGATTCCTGACATAGTGTCTGAACTCCAGTGAAAATATTGACATTCTCTTCAACAAGTACAAAATTCTTTAGTCCAAATCTTGTGGAGAGGATCCATTGATTTATACGGTTGAGTTGAGATACAACAAAACATAAAGAACATCTAAGCATTCCCTGTGGCTAAAAGATACTGTAATTATAACAAAAGCAATAAAATCTATTAACAACCACCCTAATCATGTCACTGAAATAGGCTTTGCCATTCATGTTATTAAAGGCACACATAGTCTCATTTTCTCAGATCTGCTTACAGCATTTAATGTGTTTACCACTTTATCTACCTTGAAATACTGTTTCATAGATGATAGATAGATAAATATAACAAAACAAATTTCCACTAAATAATATTTATCTTTATGATACGTGGTGCAACTTTACATTATTTATTCTAGTTTGTACTTCAAAGATGCCTGTGAAATGAACCAAGTGAATATCACCATCTACCACTGGGTTAGATTCTGAAAAACACCACACCAAGAAATGACGTAAATAGGATAACCTTTCTGGATCCGAAAGATCAAGCATACTTTGACAATAAACACTGGTACATTGTCTTTTATATAGTTAATCTGTTCCTCTCCCATTGTTCTCTTCCGTCGCCACTTCGCTTTCGCCGTTGCCATCCTAGTATTCCTCCGCCCTCTCCCGCCCGCACACACACCACACCACTACCTTGCATTCCCACGTGGAGTTTCATGAAAGACAATGTGTTAGGAAGCTCAGCTCACAGTAAGCACATCCATAACGTCACCTATGACTACAACAGGTAATTCTCCAGGAAATACCAGAAACACCCAGAGAGAGCACATAGCCTCGAATCAGCGTCTGCACAAGAATGACTCAGATTCACATCTTATTTTCAGGTTAAGAGAACATCATGTGAACGTTATATAAACCCCTTACATAACCCCTTGATAAGGTCAAGTTCAGTATGTAGATGATTATTTAACACAAAGTAATTAGCATTTGCTTATATTGGAAACTGGTTGCAAAATGGGTCCTTGGAAGCAGAATTAACTATGAGAACCTGGAATTTTGATCTCTTAAATTTCAGGGGTTTAAATTTATCAAGATCAATATTGCATGAAAAATGGTTTTGACTTTATGTATGGTAGAACTCCAAAATAAATAACCTGTTAACAGAGCAATAAATGTGCCTCACTAATCATGCACTCTTTGTCGCTAGGTCACTGAAGCCATTAAAATGTGTGGATCAAGTATTAAAGCTAAATCTTATCTTAGTCTTTTTCATGATCTCACTGGACTTTTATGTACCATTTACTTAAATTTTAGGAACATCCAACTGTGTTCTAAAAAAAGATAACTGTAAACACTTTCAGCCCAGATTTTCACTTATTCTCCACAAGTTCCCATTACCACAAGTCAATACAAACTTACATTTTCACAGCATTTTCATTTCATATACTTCATAGAAAACTTCTGCTATAACCTTTATACCCTATAACTGAAAACTTTCTGACAAAAGACAGCAGCATGTTAATGCTATCCTAAAAACACATCCCAATTATCTTCCCTATTATTCACAGAATCAGGGAAAGTTCAAACAACAGTTTTCTTCAGGCAGTGGACAGAAGGGAAATGAGCTCAAATTCCTATTCAGTGGTCAAGGGTCACTCACTTGGACTGACCTAGTCTAGCTGCTTCTCTTGTTTCAATGCTAAGATGAAATGATAAAGATTTGTCTTGGGTAAAGCTCCAAATATGTACAAGCTTTGTGTTACTATCCTTCTTAATTTGTTCATCTTATGCATGTGAAAAGGTGAAGGTTAATTTGCATTGATTTAAATAAATTACCTCTTGACTATAACTTATTTTCTAAAGGTCCTATTATCTATCTCATGGAAACATGTTTATATGTACTTTTTCTTGATATTCATTCCTTTATACACATGACCATCAGTATTAGCTATTCTATCTTGATATACTTATCCATGTTTACCTCATCCCACCGATATTTTGCATTCTAATTAAACTCATAGCATCTCTACACTAGAGAATTCAAGCAGAACTTATGGCTATTGTCATTAAATCTTAGCTAGCGATTGTAGAAAATAAACATCACCTATCCAAAGGGCGTCCTAGTCATATGTTTGATGTAAACACATATTTTATTGTACAGGATTCTTATTATCCTTATATGAAAGCCCAAATAAATTAAACATATAAAATCACTAATGCAATTTAGCTTGGTATTTCAATCACAATCCAGTTACTTTCTTATCCTGACCTTATAACCTGGGAATTCTCAAAAAGATGTTTGAAAAATAAAACTTTATTTTCCCTGAACTTAAGGATATACCACACATTCATTGCTAGAATAAGCATTATCTTTTATTCCTCTGATCTCACTTCAATAGAGCTTACGATTTCAACCATATCACTAGGCAGATTTGTCAATGCAAGCATATATTCCTGTTCAAATACTTTTTTTTTTTTTTGGCCCAGAAAAGAAACATGTTTTTGACATGGCCCCCTATTCCACCCCTAACCCCAAGTCCTCTTTTATTTTTTCATAATCTATAATAAAAAGCACCAGAAGACCCATGTGAGGCACTGTGTATAAGCCAAGTAATATACAATACTATTCTTGAAGTGAAGTGATTGCCTGCCCAACACCTTTCCATCATCAGTGACTTCCTCTCCTCAAGGATGACAATTTAACCATTTTTCCTGTTTGCTTACCTCTAAAACTTTAAATATTATGCATTTTTTTTTTCTGGGTGAATAAACTGTGGACACTATCAACTGAGTCTCTTTTGTAAAACATGATGAATTTGTTTACATAATACCCATCTCCATTTTTCAGTGTCTCTCTCAATTTTTGATGGTTGCATTATTTCTCTTCTTCATTAGCTTTGGAACTTGACACACGCATAATCTCTGTCAATATTTCTTTTTTAACACAGTACTTTCAAGTTAGCCCTAGGTGTAATAGAGCTCTTATTCTCCTTCCCTTCCTCTATGTCTCCTGAATCAAGTATTAAACTGAAATTTTTGACAGATACTACATCTACGTATAGAAGTGTGGGACTCACTAAATCTCAGAAGAGGGAAAAAGAACTGAGCGGACAACACTCATAGGCATTTGGGCATTCATAGAATATTCTTACACCACCAGTTAAGGCTGAGGTCAGTGATGGAAAGTAGAGCCAAGAGAAACAGAGAAGGAGAGAGAGAAAATGTCATGGCCAGGACAGCTGATCACAGTGTCTGAAAAGCTGACAGCCAGATTCTAAAAAAGTGTGATATCCCCACTGTTTTTTTAGAACTGGTGCTTGGTTGCTAAAACATAAGCATTTCTCTAAAATATATCTGGTTATTAATTTGAAAAGAGTGGTGAACTAAATCTAACCAAAGCAACAAAAAATGTCCTGTCCAGCAAATATATATAAAATTGACTCAGACACCCTTATTCAATGTTATAAGCCTGACAAAAGAAATTTCCTGGGTACAAGTTTCATTTACTATAGTTCATAAAATTATTTTATACATAATGGCTTGCATAAAATTGTGTAATACAAGAAATATAAAGAATCAAGAAAATGTTACCCATGGTCAAGAGAAGAAACATTTAAGAGAAGCAGAACCAGAAATGACCTAAATGTTGGTGTTACCAGCCTTATTTATGTTAAAATATCAGGTGGAATAGGCCAAAGATATGTGTGTACATTTGAGTATTTTCAACAGAGAAATACAAGATTTTTAAAGAGTTAAATAAAAATGCTATACCAGAGTAATATAATATCAGAGATAAAGTCTTATAATTGCCATAGCAGACATAAGAATTAGTAAATTTGAAGGATACAAAAGATAAATTAATCCAACATAATTTAAAAATGTAAAAACATAGTGATCTGTAGAACAATATCAAATGATCTAGCAGATGTACAATTGAAATCTCAGAATGGAAAGGAAAAAAAAAAGGTAATGTTTAATAATTTTCCAAAATGAAAGAAATACTTCAACCAGCAGAAACAAGAATTTCAATGAACCCCTAAAAAGATAAACAGAAAAAATAAGTATGTTCAGACATGTAATGAGTAAAGTGCTGAAAACCAAGGATGAAGAACAAATCTTAAGAAGCCCAACCCTAAGGGAAATAACTTTTCATCAGAACCAATGAAGGTGAGAGGACATTTGGAACAGATCTTTTAAGGAGTACAAAAATATTGGCAACGTGGAATTCTATCCCCAGCAAGGAATATTGCCCTACCAAAAGTAAGTCAAATTAAAGTCTTTCTCAGATGGACATAAGATGCAAACATTTTTATCTATCAGACTTAAACTTCAAGATATGTTTAAAAAAAAAGAGAGAGAATATTTTTGAGTAAAAAAAGCATATGAGTAAATGAAAACTTCAAGAAAGAATGAAGAAATCATAAAACATAAATATAAAAATCTTTTAAATTAGAATTACTAAAAACTTCGTAACAAACTATGGACTCTTTAAAGAAAAATATATGTACTGTGGAACTAATACGATATGCGGATAGGAATTACATGACATTAGAACAAAAATCAGGAAGAGAGTCAGGAAAGCATTTTGTAGGGTTCCTACATACCAATATGTTAGACTTTACCTGAAACATTTCAATAATTGCATTAAAAATGAAACTGCAGATTGTCAGACTGAATTAAAAAAGCAAAATCCAGCTGTTTGTGGTTTATAAGGGAAACATTTTATATGAATGATTTTTAAATGAGTAGAAAAATATAAACTATATTAAATATAAACATAAGAAAATGGTATGATTATATTCATATCAGACAAATTAGACATTAAGAAAAGAGTAATACAAAAACAAAAAGGACATTCCATAATTATGCAATAGTTTATGAAGAAGCTGCAGGTAAAGAAATTGTAAGATGGGATTATTTGGTATGTTATATTAGGAAAAGAAAACGGTGTAAAATCAACGACATTTTTCTACATGAACAGGTTTAGAAAACAAAAGCAAAACTAAATTCAACATAAGTAGAAGACAAGAAATATAAAAATAAAAAATGAAAATATCTGAAATAGTAAATGAAAAAGTAATAGAGAATATCAATAAAATTAAAAATTAGCCTTTAAAAATATTGATAAAATTGATAAACACATAAGAAATCTAATCAATAAAAGCAGAGAATCAAAAATTACCAATATAATGAATAACAAAGGAAACTTCATTGTGTAATCTATATGTATTAAATTAATAATAGCAGTACATGATTAATAACTTTATAGTAGACAATTTAATAACTTAGATGAAATAGAATATTTATGACACAACATTAAGAAAAGACAATAAAAATTTGAAACCTTGAACTTCTCTAAATCTGTTATAGTAAAACTAATTACAATTTTCTACCCTCCTGGCACATATACATGTCTCCTGCAACACACACACAAACACACACACTTTTACTCACTTCAGATCTGCATTACTTACTGGTAATCCTTTCACTCATTTATTGAAGAAATAATGTCAATGTTACACAGCTTCTTTCAGAAAAAGAGTAGTGAATGCTTCTAACTCATTTTACAAGGCTAGCATAACCATGATACTGAACCAGAGAAACACACCACTCCCACTCAAGAAAAAAAGTTAACATTCCTGCAAACATAAATGCAAAATATTTAAGTAATTCTAGCAAAGTGATTTCAGTAATACATTAAAGAAATAATACTTCGTGACCAAGTAATCAGACTTCTTCAAAATTAACAACTTATGCTAAAAAGGTTATTAAAATAATGAATAGAGAAGCCACAGTCTAAGAAAATAAATTTGCAATAACAGAGCTGACAAGGATACTTTACTTACCCAAATCTAGATATTTAAACTTTCTATCTATCCATTTACCCTTTTTTGCATTTCAATAATAGAAGACAAGCAACCATACAGAAATATGGGCAAAATATTTGTACAGACAATTTACAAAGAAAGACATTCAAGTGGCCAATAAGCACATGAAGAGATGAAGCAAACCAAAATTTGTGATTTTGGTGTCAACTAATAGAGTAAGGAAAAAAAGTATGTTTCCTTTATACTAGAATCATTCTTCTAGATAGGTCATATAATAATATCGCACCATATCATATGCCAAATCCTGTGATTGACTCATATTATCATGAAAGCGAAAATAAACCCCACAAGATACCACTATTTCTCTTACAAGCCGAAAAAGGCTTGAAAAAATCTGACATCATCAAGGGTTATCAAGGTCTTGAAGCAACCTCAACTATCATATACAGTTGGTGGAAGAATAAAATGGTGTAGACACATTAAAAAATTGTTTAGGGGCTTGTTTTAAATTCAGCATACACATACTATTAAGACTCACAGGAAGTTAATCCAGAGAAATATTTATCCAGAGAAATAAACATAAAAACCTATATCCATGAAAAAGTGAAGTAAACAAACAAACAGGACATATACCATGAAAAATCACAGAAGCTTTATGCATTGTATGCCAAAACTGAAAAAAAAAAAAAAAAACTAAACTAAAATTCCATCAATAGGTGAATGATCAAATAGATTGTAGTATATTCATTCTTTGGAACACTTTTCTACAATAAAAGAAAAGAACTAAGTAATAACACCAAAACACATAAGAATCTCAAAAATATTTTGTTGAGTAAAGTCACAAAGGAGGACACAAGGTGGAACATACTTTTGTGTAAAGGTCTACCTCAGACAATGGTAGAAAGCATAGTAGAAATCAAAGCAGTAAGTAATTGACTGGGGTTAAGGTACATCTCAGGAGTTCACTGGGAAAGGACCAGAGGGGTATCTTGGGCAATGAGAATGTTTTACAATGTAACAGGGAAGTGGGTCACCTGCCCATAAACATTTTTTTTGAAAACTCACATAATTTATATTTAAGTTCTGAACATACATTCCATGCAAATTATGTCTCAAAAATAAAAGTATATAGACATTATAATTTTTATGATTCTATCAACATTGTTTATTTGTATCTATCTGCATACTTAATTCTCCTGCACTCATATGACCTCCATGATGATTATGGTCTCCTCAGTTACCCTGCCTAGAACTACTATCGTTAGATGTCAATTCTTTTATGCATTTTTTTCTTTTTTTCTTTTCTTTTTAATTGAAGTATCGTCAGTTTACAACATTGTGTCAATTTCTGGTGTATAGCATAATGTTTCAGTCATACATATATACATTATTCTTTTTCATATTCTTTTCCATTATAGGTTACTACAAGATACTGAATATATTTCCATGTGCTATAGATGTCACTTCTTTTTTTTTTAATTGAGGTAGTCAGTTTACAATGTTGTATCAGTTTCTGGTTTACAGCACAATGCTCCAGCCAAACATGGATATACGTATATTCATTTTCATATTCTTTTTCACCATAAGCTACTAGAAGATATTGAATATTTTTCTCTGTGCTAAATGATATAAACTTATTTAACTATTTTATATATACCAGTCATTATCAGCAGATATCACTACTTTTGAATCAATCCTCTTTTTCTTAATTTTTTTTCATATTGTCCAGTCTTTGCCCTACATTATGAGACATATTTTCACTTGATTTTATCTTTGAGTTTTAAATTATTATTTTTACAATTATATTTTCAATTCATAACATTTTTTATGTCATTTTCCATTGAGTGATTTATTCCTGCCTCATGGTCAAAATATCTGCATAAATTTCTCTGTGAACACTCAAACTAAATCTTTTGGCTGCCTACTGGCCCATTGTTTTTTGTTTGTTTGTTTTGCATTGTTTTAACTTGATTGTTCTCTTTCATGCCAAGTTTTTCTTATTTGTCTGTAGATCTTGTGGCTCTTTTCATATTTAAGAAAGGACTACATTACTTTTCTTATTTCTTTGGTCTTCTGCTATTGCTCTGTTTGACTATTGGGTTCCTACCTGAAAAGAAATGGTGACCAGAAATCTGGTGGAATTGATATGTTTACCAGGCTTGCTGCACTACAAACTTTGCTTTCTCCTCACTATTCAGAGAACTCCCATCTGAGTAAAGGTCAACAAAATATGAGGCCAAGGGGAGCCACAGTCCCATTAATTAGCAGGGTTACAGAAGGAACTCCAAGTAATTTTGGTTTTGTTTTATTCTTGGGTGTAAGTATCAGACTGCTTAGCTCTCTTGGTGGAGGGATGAAGGCTAATTGGGAAAACTTTTCTGAAGATAACCTTTCAGTAACTTTATTCCTTTTCTCATGTTCCTCACCCAGCTTTTCAACTGTCCCCTTCCCTGATTTCCATCAGGATGACCAGCCCCGAATATACTGCAGCTCCCTCCTATTTACAATGCAAGCTACAAGTTTCTCTGTTCTCTGTGTCTGTAGATTTGTTTTCCATTACTTTGTCACTTCTAGAAAATTGCCAACATATATTTATCTCTTGTGATTCACCACCACTATCATCCCAATGAAGGATGTCAGGGAAGAGAGATGTGTTTTGTCCACAGTTTTTAAGGAAAAATAAAAAGCCTAGCCTACAGGATTTAACAAACAGTGTAATCTCACTTAGTATCATCAGAGTTCATGTTACTGCAATAGTCTCATAATGATAAACAGAAAACAATTTTTCTACAGTGAAACTGCATCAAAATTTATTGAAACAATGCTTTTGGATAAATTATTTCATTTCTCTAAGCCAATGTTCATATTTCCAAAAGTAGATAGAAATCATAGTACTGACTTCATAGAGGGCTGATAGGATTAGATTAAATGAGACATATGAAGGAATTTAGCATTCTACCCAGCACTTACTGATATTTGACAAATTTTAAGCATAAATGTTATTGTCCATTACCTCCTTCATCCCTTTGGAAATTCTGTGGGATGCAGCACATTTTGAAAAGAACACTTTGCCTGTTCCTTGATGTCTTCTTTGTCCCAAGGCATGCATGTGGACAATTTATCAATAATCATGCTGTTGCTTACCCCTCATTCATCTGTTCTAAACTAGAAGTCAGTCATCACTGTAAAGATCATCTCAATTCAGTAATAATATACTGTTTTGTACTGCTTAGCTACTTTGTAATGATTTATCTAATTTGTGATTTCTGGCTTCCTACTAAATTTCAAAGACTGAAGTGGAACATATTAGTGAATAACACTGAATTCTCCAAATACTTGCTATTTGTCCCATCCTAAATGCACCCCAAACTTCCTGCTACCTAAAAAAATTATACTTTTCCATGTCATATGTAGCATAAGAATAATTCTATCAATGGTGACTGATTCTCAATTGACAGTAATGCTTAAGCTATAATTGAAAACATTTCCCACATTACAACTTGGTTAATTTGTTTGTTCCTAAGTATAATTTTTGAGATAATTCCTTGCTCTGTTTTGCTCTTGAAGTCTAATCAAGAGGCAGATCTACTGCCAGTTACTGTAAAAAAATAACAGGAATAAGGTCAATGTGAAATGACAAGGACTCGGCTGGTTTTTGTGATCATATCTGAAGTACAAAGGTTGTGCCTTCAGGATTTCATAACCTGAACTCTGAGCTGCCCACAGTGGTGTCATCTGAGACCTTATCTAAGGCTTGAACTAGAAAATACCTTAGAGATTTTCTAATGGGATTTCATTTTTCTTTATGAATATATGCTTGTATCATAGTCCTCAGGTATCTTCTCTGCTTCCTGTAGGAGGATTTGTCCAGGCTCAATGCTGCATGAGTTTCAGGGTCTCCTGTAGGAGGAGTGTATACTGTCCCATTGTTGATACTCTGGATTAGTGATGTACTGGGTCAATGGTATCTGAGAACACATGGTGTATGCTACATATGAGCAAAGGCTTTCAGAAGCATCACACATTTCTACCAGTTCTCTTTTTTCCCTCCAACAAGAGAAGGACATGTCCCAAATAGGGCTGCTCCTCCCACCTAGGTTCTGGAAAAGGGGGTCCCAGAAGCAGATCTGAGCAATCTGTTGACATAAAATATGAACAGGAAATAGATATCTGTTGTCATGAAGCCCCTAAGGTTTTGGAGTGGTTAGTCATCACAGCAATGCAGTATTCACTTTAATCCTAAGCCTCTTATCATCAATGAAGGTGAGCATAGACATGTATCCTATCTGAACAAGGATCAGCAGGATATTACATCATTTCCTAAATCGAATCATATTCACATTCCAAGATTAAATGTTAATTTGACCTGATAAAATATTCTTGTAAGTCAATGTTGTTGACTATAGTTTGCTAGTACTGGGTGTTGTTTAGACTCTTCCCGCCTCCCTCAGTTCTGCATCTGGGTCTATTCCTTTCTTTTTATTTTATCATTATCTATCTTTAAAATCGACTGCCAGGTTTTCTGTATCTTTCTATTGTCCAAGGGAGTTTATACATCCTAATACTGTGTATTAGTTAAAATTTAAAAGCAGTCTCAGGAGGCAGGGCTTCAAGATGTTGGAATAGAAGGATCTGGAGCTCACCCTGTCGCACAAATACATCAAAAATACAACTACATGTGGAATAATTCTCACAGAATACCTACTGAACTCTGGTGGAAGATCTTGCACAAGTGGGACTACAAGGAAAACACCATTAAACTGGATAAACAACTGGATCCTACTGTATAGCAGAGGGAACCATGTTCAATACCTTGTAATGGCCTATAATGAAAAAGGAATATGAAAAGGAATATACATATATGCATATACATATATTTATATATATAGTACACTAGAAATTAACGCAACATTGTAAATCAACTATACTTCAGTGAAAAATAATAAATAGAAGCACATATATATATATATACACAAAAAATAAAATAAAATCAGTCTCCTTGAAAATTATCTTTGTCTTCACTATATTTATTTTTGCTTAAACTTTTAGCAATTCAAAAGTTTGTGCTAAGTAAACTCCTTATAAAAATATTCTTTCTAATTTTTGATGTAGCAGTCTCAAAAAGCTGTATACTTTGGCTCATCTTACAGTTCAACACTGTACTTCTCGTTGGCACCCTCCTTGGCATTTAACTTTCTCCATCAACTATTTCCTTCAGGTACTTCTCATGGTATAAAAATATGTTTATATGCCCTATCTGCAAGAGTCCCTTCTTCAATTCTCTTTAAATTTTTTGTGGAAGGTACATACTTCTTTCATTCTTTCCTAATCTTATTGCCAACTATACAGGTGGGATTAAAAAGTTAACACATGTATTTAAATTATCACATTTACTAAAATTACTTTTCTAAGTTTTTTTCTTCATTATTATTTTTTTTCAAGGTCCAGCTTCAATGACACATTTTCTGTACCAGGTCCCTTGAAATTCCAAATTAGAACAGTTAGTCCATCCTCTGTGCTCTTCTAGAACTTTCCACATCATGCTAATATAGTAATCATTATATTATATTTCAGCTATATTTGGACATATTTACCCTCTTTCTAAACTATGTTTTCCCTTGTAGCATTGTATTCATTATAGAAAACCATCTGGCATATCATAGGTTCTCACTCAATTTTTGCTGAATTTAATTGGAATTCAAGAAATTGGCATCCATCACATTCATACTTCCTAAATTATTAGGTATGAATTGGCTCCAATTGAAACTCAGATGAATAGAGGGATAGAAGAATTTTTGTCAAATTTCCAGAAGTTATTTTTTTTCCTTTCATTGAAGTGAAGATTGGAATTAATATTTAAAAACAATGCTTCCCTCTGCTTGGATTTCTGGTTGTATAAATGTTAAGCAGATGTCCTACACTAGAATACAAACTGTAAAAAAAGAAGAGGTAAATAGCTCTGTCTATCATCTTTAGAGTATTTATCTTGTGAAGGACTTAAATTTCTGAGAACACATGATTCCAATATGTGAAGGTAGAGAGAGGATTGGAGAATCCCAGTTAGGAGCTGGAGACAGCATCTGGACACTTCTCCTGGAAGGAAGGTAAGAGTGAGGTGCGTAAGTCATCCTTGGAAACAAGACTCCAGCCTTAATTAGTAAAGGTTACGGTAGTGCTCACTTTGGTAGCACATATACTAAAACTGGAAGGATACAGAGAAGATTAGCATGGCCCCTGCACAAGGATGACACACACCAATTCAGGAAGCATTCCATATTTTTGAAAGAAAATAAGTATACATACGTATGTATATACTATGCTGTACACCAGAAATTAACACAATGTTGTAAATCATCTATAATTCAATTAAAAAAAAAAAAAGAAAGGGTTGCTGTGAAGGACCTTATGCTATGTAACATTGCAGTAGTGCTACATATTATGATTTTCCCCTTTCTAGATTGTCATTCCCTACTGTTAACCCCATGTCTTCTATAAAGCTTGGTTAAATGTAACTTGGCTTTGAGAAATAAAGTGGGCAATAAGAGCCCAGGGGAGTAGGGCTGGAGGCAAAAGTCTGGAGAAGACAATTCTAAGATATCACTCATGCAGTCAATCAATCAAAAACATTTGTCAAGCACCTAATATGAGGCAGGCAATGGACACAGGGCAGTATACAAGACAGATAAGATTCCTATTTACAACCTACTACAACAAATAGAAATTAAACATATGGGATCAATATCTAATTTTGCTTTCAATTTCAAAGGTTTTCTTTCTCTGGTTGAACTCATGAGCCAGTAAGCCACCGCTATTGGGATGGCTGTAACTTCCGTAATGAAAGGCAAGGCAACAGAAATTGTCATAAAATCTAGAATTGAATTTTAAAATAAGAAACCCTTCCAAACTCCTGTAACCACAGATTTATGCACCACTTAAAATAAATACCTACCAATGAAACTAATCACTGTAATTCTTTTCGGGAGAAACATTTATACTAGAGGTATCCTCATGATACCTCTTGGCTTGATTTGGCAGAAATGCAAGATAGATAAGCTACTTGGGGAAGAGGGAACATGTCCCAATCCCTGCCCCCAGCTCTTTTCAAAATGTGTGCACCAGCCTGAGTTTTCGCATGTAATGCCTACGTCTAATTATTTAGCTTGGCTCCAAAGAATTGGTGAAGCATGCTGTTTATGGAAAAAACCTGCTGATTTTACACCCTGAACTAAAATCACCTACCCAAGCCTTGAAACTGCCTCAGTGACAGCCCTTCAGAAAGCGAGTTAGCCACTTACCAACACTCAGCACCAAGGCACTAAAAACGCGAGAAGTAGCATTTGAAATGGGCAAGAGAATAGAAATGAGAAGCTAAGCTTCAGAGAAGTAAGTGAGGAATTTCCCATGAGGTTTATTTTACAAAGAAGAAGAGACAGGCAGACAAGGAAAGAGAGGTCAGGAGAGTGAGGGAGAATAAGCAATATTAAATACAGCCACAAAAGTATGACTTGGAATCTAAGGAAACTATTGCAAATCAAAATAAAGAGAAAATAGAGTTTGTTGTTCTTTGTCTGTTTCACATTTCTCACGTATAAAACCTCCAAATGTGAAAGCAAACAATAGTTTACCAAAAATGTCCTAACATCATACTACTGATTGCTCTGCTATTCCATCGACAAGTAGACATGTAGTTGAATGGAATTACTCATTGCTATGTTTTTAATCTTAAACCCTAATCATATACTTCTCTCTTGAGCGCACTGTGTTTAAACTTCAGGTTCTTTCCAACTTAATTAAAATGAAAACAGTGAGGACATTTCGAAAACTCCATGAAATTTCTGGTTCAACACCTGGTATTTTGCCCTGTGTAACAGAGACTAAAAACAGAGATAACCCAGAGGGACAGAATGACTCAGGAGAGCACCTTTCACTTCCATGTTGGTAGTTAAAATCCAGCCCAAAGCTGCAGTGACTAATCTGCTTCCATCTGGTTGTTCCACAGAAGCAGGTAAGAAACTGAGGAAAGGTGCTCTTCAATATTTGATAATCCCGTTAACTGGTAAACCCCCGGGGCAGTCACTGAAAGGATGGTTGATACTGGAGATACAGGGAGGACACTGATGAGACACCAGGGGTTCTTTCTTCCAGATGCAGAGGAACCATTCCTATGTTTTTCTTAATACTTGATATAGGAATTGTCTCTAGTAGTATTTGACATGATGAAAAATTATTTTGTACTTTTCCAAAGACAAAGTATTTTAAAATCTCTCAGAGATAGTTCAAATGATGAGACTCAAGAAAAGTCCAATGGATGGTAACTGTGTTTACTCTGTCCACAGTCTATAAAACACAGATAACAAAGAAGTAAGATGTTTAGCTTCTTATATTTGGAAGTCAGCATGTGGATACATTCTGTACATCTGAAATATCTTTATAAATAAGACAGCCCTCATTATCTGAAGTTAAATGTTACTGAGTCCAAACTCATTCTGCTCACCACATGACAGGCCAATAAATGGGGAGATGAAGTGTTGGGGCAAGGAATAATGATTTTATTCAGAAAGCCAGCAGACTGAGAAGATAGCAGACTAATGTCCTGGAGAACCATCTTCCCAAAGTCAGAATTCAGGCTCCTTTTATACTAAAAAAGGGTAGGCAGTAGGCTTGGTTGTTGTAAACTTCTTGGTGTAGAAATTATTTGTTCTTAGAATCCTTTGTTCTTGCAGCTCATGATGTCCTTGTAAACCTCCAAAACAACAAATGTTATTTTCTATTCTGCAACTTGTTATCTTTATATGAATGGAAAAGTATTAATATCCTTAAAGGTCAGAGCTTTGAGAATGTGATATCCTGTACATTTCTGGCTCTAGGCAACCTTCTTTGACAAAAGGTGCCGAACCAGCAAGACTAAACTTAAGAAACAGCACAGGGTTGAAGTCAAAGGAACAGATCTAATATGGAGTCAAATTTATTTATTTTTTCTATTAAAAGTGTATAAATCAGACCTGTTATCTTCCATTTAGATTCCTAAGTAAAAGGTAATATGCTAAACCAATTTTTTTTTTATTTTTTATATATTTTTTAGTAAAGGGCATTGGCTAAGAAGAAAAAGATTTTTGCCTAGTTATGCTTCACTTGAATTTTATAACCTTATTTTTTCCATTAACTTATTTTCTAACAAAATCTTGTTATGGTTAATTTAAATGGGAGAACATGACACACTCCTGTGGTCACTGCTACTTCCACTGAGGTTATATTTATAAATATATACATATACATATAACATACACATATACATGAATGCATATATAAAATAGTGAACATAAATAAGTAAATGCGGTTTTCCAGGCCATATTTTCAAGTCAGTCCCTTAGTCAGTCAGCATTTCTGATTGTTGATGGTTCTTAGTAATCTGCCTTTTGCAAAAGCACTCAAGGAGAATCTGAGGGAAGGAAGTAATAAACAAAATCACCCTCATTTTCAAATGAGAAAATTAAGGGTCAGATGGCTTAAGTGAGGTACTCAAAGACAGATAGGTAGGTAAGAGATGATAGATGATAGACAGAGAGGCAGAGGGATTTCTTCTGACTCCAACCTATGTGTATTTTGCCACACAGGGTTGTATGATCGTGTTTGCTAAGGTTCTTCTGGTTGATGTTTGCTCTGGAAAGCATAAGCAAAATAAACTTATTTGAATTTTTTTTGGACAACTCAGGGTAAAAAGCAAAGTGGAACATACAGTTCTTGGTCAGGATAAGACCCAGGCAGCACTGAGACCTCAGGCACAAGTTTACAGGAATTATTCTAAGGTGTCAATTTATCTCTAAGATCTCTTTTAGATCCCAGGAGTCTCAGTCCCTCTATTTCTATTCGAGTTGTAAATTCTGCAAAAAAAAAATTTGATTTCCTTAAACTGGAGCAGATTATATTCCCTTAGTTGAAAACAATGGCCAGTGAAACAGGTCCCAGAGCACAGCTGTAGCTCCTGGAGCAACTTACTGAGGTGCGAAGTCCCATAAAAAAAGACCGGCAGGACCCCAAGCAGGGCCACTACTCTCTTGCCAACACTATCTGGTTCCCTGTCCTAGTGGCATTATCTCTTTGCCTCCGAAACGGCTTATTTCTAGGAAAGTGGAACTTACCCCTAAAATTCTATTGGTTCCCTGAGCTAACTCCTGATTGGTCCATTTGTAGTGCTTCATTTGCATGGATCTCACTCCTGATTGATCCATTTCTATCATTCCTGATTGGTACATTTCTACAAAGCGTGTTCCTAATAAGTCAACTTTTGTTATACCTTATTTGCATACGATGTTGCAAAGTGTAAACCGGCAACCTATAAAAGCCTGTGTAAACCTACAGATGGGGGCCAGAGCTTGGAGTATTAACTCCTCTGGGCCTGCTGGCATAATAAACCTGAGTTCTCCAACTCTGAGTGCTGCTTGGTCTCTCACCTGGATCCAAGTTGCTGTCACAACTGAGCTGGAACACTGAGCTATAACACACTTTGCTGCAACATTTCATGTACTGAAACACTTCCCAATAAAGGAAGAATCATTTTCAGTAGTGACACTCAATGCTAATGTTGCAGATAGGATTTTGGATCCTGAAGGACAATTCAGATATAATACCCCACCTTAGGTAGCCAGTATACAGGGATCCTATCATGAGATTAAGTCAGAAATATTCAGAGAACAGATATGACACAGTTAAACAGAAAGAACCAAATCTAAAAATCTCTGGAAAAGCACAAAAGATAGAGGTGAGGTCAAGCATGCCACAAATCCAAGGTTCAGGATCTGAACTAAAATGGAAGCCAGCGAGACATGACGTAGGAATAGATGGTGTCATGTGACTGCATAGGTGGAATGAAACCATCTCAGGTTTGATTTATGGGATGCAGTTGTCCTGTGCCTGGATGGATCCTGCTGGTTTAAATGTGTTTGCAGAACAAGACTTCTTAACAACTTGGATTGTGATAGTAAGAAAGTTGCTAGCCACAGTGATGACTAGACTTTTTACCCCAAGGAATATGGATGATGAATATCAGAAAAATTCTCTCAGTCTGACTTACTGCTAAAGCTTCAGGTCTTCATTTTTCTTAGCTATCTCACAATACTGTTGCCAGTGACTAGGTTCTTGTCTCATCACAGAAAGAATTCAGAGATGAAACAGGAGGTTATGAAAGCGGGAATTTGTTAGGGACAGATAGTACACTCTCAAGGGGAGAGTGGCCAGACTCAGGTGAGCAGCTGTGCTGAGTTTCTTTGGTGAGTTAGTTACATAGGGTATAAAAATGAATGGGCGGAATAGTCACTGAGGAGGGAAAGGTTTGGAGCCGTAGTCCTTGATTTTCATCCCAGCTCCACCTTTCCTAGGGGAGGAGGAATTTTTGTCCTTATCTGGTCTGGATCAGAAGTGTCGTGGCGTGGGTGCATGTATGGCGCTTCTGATCTGCGAGGCTAATTTTATTGTAAGGAGGGCATAATGAGCAAAAGGTTATATCTGGACACCAGAAATTCCTGTCTTTTCTGATCTTTCTTTGTCAGCCTCCAGGTCACAAAAATGTGGGATTTCTTATGAGCCCAGAGGTTCCTGCTTTTCTTTGTCTGTCCAGAGACCCCTGTTTTTTATATGATGTATGATTACCTGCATTTGGCCCATGGCCCTCTTTTTTGCCCAATTCCTGCCATTTGGTCTGTGTCTCCTTTTCTCTGCTCACAGCTAAATGTACCTTGCTTCCTGCTCTAACAATACCACTGATTCTGTTTAAACTGTCAACTAAAACTTGATCTTTTCTCCAAAATGTTCCCCCTTTCTTCTTACGTTTGTAGTTCATGGTGATAGCATCCCATTCTTTGTCATCTAGGGGTTTAAATCTAAATCTAAGGGTTGGATTGATTGAAATTGACTGAAATTGATTGGATCATTGATGTTTCTACTTGCAAGTTCATCTCACCAGCATCCTGCACAGGTAATTTGGGGAGTTTCTTTCCAGTTTATCACCATAATTCAGACAGACTTGCTCTTAGTATTTATCTTAGCTACTAAGCTTTGTAGAAGTAGTCAAGTTCTCACCACAGGTAATATTTCATCTGCTCTGTGGCTCAGCTCATGTCTCCTTTGACTGTTGTGTGTGCCTGGGAGCTCTCATTTTAAAGGCTCCACTCCAAGGAAGCTCCCTTGCATGTTACTGCCCGACAAGCCCACGTGCTCTCTCCCTGTATTTGATCGCACACAACCGTGTACTCTCAGAGAGTATTTGACAAATTAAATCTACTTAAAACATTTTTGCCTTAGGATAGATATTAATTCTTCCCCAAAGATTCAAGTCCCATTAAATGCAATTCTGGCAGGCAATAAGATTTTTTTAAACTTCTTTCTGGGTCTTTGGATGAAAAACATCAACAGACAGAATATTGAACTGGTATACTTTTATAGATTATTTACCTCCCAGTTTTGCAAATACGAAAGGGAGACCCAGAACAGTCATTTGATTTTCCCAAAGACACACAATTATCTGATAACAGAACTGGAATTTTTTTCCCCAGGCTTCCTGTGTGCTGTTGTTTTTGTTGCTTTTTTCACTACACTGCAACTCACACCAATCTGTGCAAAGTGAATTAAGTGTCCAATTAATTAATCATAGCTCATGTCACATACTTTGCACATACCATGGATGAATGAGGTCTTATAGCAACTGATCAATCTTTCCTCTAAAATGAAAGTAGATTGTGCAAATTCTTAGCCTGAAGATTATTTTCTTAGGTTTTAATTGGAAACAAAATTGGAAAGTCAAATAATTTTAACATCTTAAGGCATTTGGTACTAATTAACAGTTTTCTTTCTAATATAATATCAATGTACTCTTGCATAATAATTTTATTACAAAGATAGTCTTAAGACACCATGGTCAACACTGAGTATTTTTTTTTTAATCTTCACTAATTTCATGAAAGAATAATGAGATATTATTTTAGTAAAATAATATAAACCGCTATAATTTCTTAATAATATCATTAAATCCTCTAAGGTTATAATAAACAGTATGGTAGTCACTAGCCATGTGAACATATAAATTTAAATTAGCCAAAGTTAAGAATTCTGTTCTTCAGTAACACTAACGTAAAGTGCTCAGTAACCACGTAGCCTACTGGCTACTCCAGGGATGATACAGAATATTTCCATCATTACAGAAAGCGTTACTGAACAATGACATGCTAAGGTGTTATTAACCCTAATTTACAAAGAAACTGGGGCTTAACTACGTAGCTATCCTCATATATGTAGTAAGTAGAGAAGTCAGGTTTTGAATAAAGCATCTAATTCCATGTAATTCTTTTGCTTAACAGATTTACCCTTGAATGATTCTTTTTACTACTAATAAGGATAAACAGCACTTTTCAGCCATTTGTATTTTCTGCTTTAAATTGTGTATTCACATGGAATAAATGTTTACTGAGCAAATGCACACCCTTTAAAAATTTAGCATTAATTTTATATTCTGTGTATTTTGTTTTTGACTAATTCTACATTATCTCAAAGAAAACAGCATCAGAAGCAAACACAGTATAATGTAAAATTGGGTTAAAATAGATTAACATTGTTCCCACTGCTTTCTCTTCCACTATCCACTAAGGATTACCCATTCATTTCTTCTCATCTGTAAAGTTCTTCCCTGCCAAACCAGTTTTTGATCTTCTGGAATATAAGATAATGGAGAAGCAATATGAGAGATGATAATGAAAAGAAGACATCAGAGGTGTTTGTTTCAAGTTTACAACAAACATAGAAAACCAGCTTATGGTTACCCAGTGGGGAAGGAGTTGGGAAGAGATAAATTGGGAGTTTGAGATTTGCAGATACAAACTACTATACATAAAATAGATAAACAACAATTTTCTTCTGTATAGCCCAGGGAACTATATTCAGTATCTTGTAGTAGCCTGTAATGAAAGAGAATATATGTATATACATGTATAACTGAAACATTATACTATACATCAGAAATTGACATTTTGTAATTGACTATACTTCAATAAATATATATATATAAATAATATATATGTGTAAAAAAAGAAAAGAAAGATGTGTGTGTGTAAAGATGCTCTCCTTCTAAATAGTTAGTGTCATGTTATAATAGTGATAACAAATACAGATAGGTTTCTTAAGTAAGACTCTATTTTATTGGAAATAAAAATCCCATTTTAAAATACAAATTTCCAGTGACCATTTTCACAAGACAGATTATACCCTTTTGATTTGTTTCCCACATTTTAGTTGATTGTGCTTGGAGCTCTGTGATTGCCTTGGCCAGCAAATTATCCGAAGAGTAACTTCTAAAAGTCATTAACTGGATTAGAAAAGACACAAGTCACCTTGTTTTTAAACATCAAAAACTTCTTGGAGTTTTGTATCTTTTAATTACTATTCACCTGTTAACAAATGGACATAGAGTTTGTCTCTTTGATTATCCCATCTAGTTCCCTTCTCTTCCTGCATGCCTCTTTTCCAGCCCAGGTTTTATATTTAATTGCATTCGAACAGAATGTATAAGAATTTGTTAAGTTAGAAGCGCTCAAAGCAAAGTTGCAGGGAATGTTGTTGATAATTTCGTCTTCAAGCAAGGCCGGGTTGCATATTTGTATTTCTATGTCCTGTAAAAATCTATGGTTTCGTTGAACAGGAGAGTAGACACTCAAAAATTTGCTCTCCTACTTTTCAGTCTATTGAAAATCTTTTTTTGACTTGCATGGTGGATGCATACTCAGGGCAGGTACGCCTCCATGTCGAAACCCTCCAGAGATTAACACTCACAACCGCCTCGAGGTGTTCATGGTTCCGTTTCACCACTTTGCCATCTGGGCAGACATATGAGGATCAGTTCAGCAGATTTTGGAAGTGATTATCATGGAGGTTATTCTTTTTAGCAGATGATTTTTTTGTTGTTGTTATGACGCTCCCACACAAATGTAAAACAGAAAGTGTGTTCTCAGCAGAGACAAACAAGGAGCATGTATGCTTCAACTTTCCTCTCCAGCAGATAAAACCAGGACAAACTGAGCTTGAAAATCTCCAGTCATAGCATGAAGGGCAAATTTTCATCCAAGTGTGCACTAATGGGATGTATTATCTTCCCCCCACCCCAAAATAAATTACCTTCTTTCAAGGCAAATGTAAATATAAGAATAAACTGCAATGTTACTTGATAATTTAATTCTCCTTCAACGTGTCCTTGAAACTTGTAACAAAGCAGTACAATGTGTTAGAGGGAATTAATGCATAAAGTGTCGAAGGACTGCAAGATTCCAACAGACTTTGAAAATTAGACAGGCATTCATTTTAAAATATGTTCAAGTTCATGTTCTTTGTTAACATTTTCTCTGGGTATGAAAGTAATTCTGGTGTAATGTGCAGATGTCTCTAGCCTTTAAAAATCTGATACAGAGTGTGAACTTTGTTGTTACATAATTTACACGCTTCTTGGCAGATAATTAATAACTACATAATTATTGCAGGCTTCCCATGACTTTAAGTAAAAGCTTCAAAGAAGAAGAAGAAGAATATGATAATTGTTTTGATCTTATCCTTCGGTATAGATTTTATTAAATGAATCATCATATTTCTTAAGTTTGACTCTGGCCATGGAAGAAACAATATATTTAACCAACACAGCCAAATATAAAATTAAAATAATATTACATGTTTACAAAAGATCTGTGTATGCTTAATCAGAGTTTCTACAAGTTTCTTTTATTGGATTTTTTTTTTCCTAAGCAGTGGCTCTTCACTGGGGGCATTTTGCCCCCCATGGAATGTTTGGCGATGTCTGGGGAAATATTTAGTTTTCACAACTAGGAGGTTGGTTACAACTGGTGTGTGTGGGTAGAGGCCAGGATACTGCTAAACATCCCCAGAGCAAAGATTTCTGCAGTCTATAATATTGAGAACCCCTGCTCTGAAGCATCTGTAAAGAGTTACATAATACCAAAATTTGATAGATAAATGCAGTAAGTCACGCACAGATAAATATTTAAGAACTTCAGAATCTTAGGAAGATGGGCAATCTGCTGTGACTGATTTACACACACACACACACACACACACATTTTACATGCATACATTATATATATCTATGCATATGTATTTAGACATGTGTCTATGTATACAGTCAAACACACATATGTCAAATGATGCTCAAATTACATTTGTCTCTGAATAAAGCTTTAGAACAATTGCTCTTTTCCTCATTTCCTAAACTGCTATCCAGTCTTGATTCCAGTCACTATCAAGTGATCAAAGTCACAATTGTGAGTAGGCATAGACTTTCTCCTCCTGGCTGCCACTGTAACTGTATGGGAACAGGGCTTTTCTACTGTGGGGCTCACATGTAGGAAACCATTTCTTTTTGTGCCTATCAGATCTCTGGTTTGTTGATGTTCAGCCTCTATGACAAATGCATCTTCTAAATTAGACGCTTTTCATCTTCAAGATGGAATGTTCCCTTCAATCATTTACAAAACTAGAATTGTTGCTCTTGATGTAATTCAATATATGTTCAATCTGATTATCTAAACTGTGGCTAAGAAACTGAACTGCCCTAATTTGGAAGAGTGAAGAGAATGGTGGTCCCTACCTTTCTCTACACGCCATCTCCTGCCTCTACGTGGGAAAGAAGCAAATGCTATCGCTCAGCTTGTGCATCTGGAAGAATATACTGTGAACACTAGTCTGACAGTCAAACAAAATTTCCTAACTTATTTTCAGTGTCTATCTTGAAGATTCTTTGAAAATTCTCACTGGTAGGTAGCACCTACCAGACATTTGGAGGGAAATTTAAGGAGATTCTTCTCCCATGTATGTGTGTAATGCAAAGTACAATACTGCTACTTCCTAAAGCACTTTACTGCAGAACTCCTGCAATATAAAAAGAACAGAATAAGGGGGATTTATAGAGTACATCAGGTAGAGAAACTGATTTTTATTTGCAGAATATGTGTGTGTGATGTCAATCATGTCCAAATGGTAGACTGTATCTACTATGTAACGTATTACCAGTGAAACTATTTTAACTGTTAAGCCAGTCTCCACTCAGCATCACGTTATATTATTTGATTGTCACTTAGAGTAAACTCGTCTTCACATGTTTATTTTGTTCTAATTGCTTGTCATTAGTTTGAGACTACTTTACTATTTAACACTATTTTTCTATTAAACATGATGTTTAGGTGAAGGGCTCAGTCTCCCCCAAAACGCCCTCCTCTTTAGATGACAATCACAAGCCCAGATTGTTTCTGCTGATAGACTGGCCATAAATCAGAGGCTCCCAGCTCCGCTTCCTTAGGTTTGATTAATTTGTTAGAATGGCTCATAGAATTCAAGAAACCTGTTTCCTTACTATAGTACCAATTTATTCCAAAGGATATTAAAGGGTACAAATGAACAGCAAGATTAAGAGAGATCTCCAGGGTGGGGTTCTGAAAAAATGAGCTTCTGTCCTTGAGGGGCTTAGGGCCCAGTACAGTGTCACATGGAAACTTTCTGGTCCTTCAATCCCAATCCAGAAGCTTTCTAAATCCCCTCCTTTAGAGTTTTGATGGATACTTCATTAGGTAGGCTTGATTGCTTATATCACTGATCACTGGCGATTGATTCAATCTCTATACCCCTCCCTTCCCTGGAAACCGGGGGGTGGGCTGAAAGTTGGGAACTCTATTCCTGGTTGGTTCTGTTGGCAACCAGCACCCATCCTTAGGTGGTCTAAAAGTCATTTTCATTAATATACACCTAGGTGTGGTGGAAAGGGTTACATTATGGATAACAAGACACTCATTTCACCTTTATGACTCTGAGGTAGTTTCAGGAATTACAGACCAAATATTATGAAAAAAAGATGCTCCCATTGCCCTTATCACTCAGGAAATTCCAAGGGTTTTGCAAGCTGTGAGCCAGAAAATGTGATAAACACCAAATATATATGAGAAATAGATTTTGGTCATCAGAATGACCAAATATATATATTTCTTATACATCACAATATCAGAGTGGCATAAAAAAATCATCTTTGAGGAGGCATATGTTCAATTCTAAGAGATAAGTACAATAGCTATTGCCATTTTTAATGAGGAAGATTACATGAACTTGACAATTTTATTGGAAAATTTCAATACAACTCTGATAAAATGAAAAAAATCTAGAAAATATATGATAAATAATTCCAAACTAATACAATTATACAATCAAGACATCTAACACATATACATATGCACATGTGTAAAAATATCTCCTGAAAATTAAAAAATATATATTATTATTATTATTATTGTTAATATTATGTTTGTGTAACTATTATGAAAATTAAACCTAGACATTAAAGGTGAGCAGAATTTGCTGCCCCAAAATATGTCTCATTGGCATAAGGATTGTTTTGTGCTGGTTATTTCAAAGACTGTACAGACACAGGAGAAGCTTTGGAAACTAAGTAGAAGTTACCCTTTTGCAAGAAATACTCACATTTATGAGGAAAATCTCCATTTATAAGGATGTCTCCTTCTCTGCACCAGGGAGAGAAGGTTGGCCCTAAATCTCTAGAAATTCTTATCCATGGAGAAGGTAAGGGCTTAAATCTACAGAGCAGCCTTTGTTTACTGTGCCTTTCTTGATCACCTCCCATAACTGTCCTCCATTCCACCATACACACACACACCAAACAGCTTCTTTTATTTTTAGCCGAAAATATTATTTAAGGCAGTGGCTTGGGCCATTTCTGGAAGTTACTCAGCTTTCCTGAGACTTTCCCATGTATACAGGGTTTTTACATGCTACTAAACTTCTGTTTGTATTTCTCCTGTTAATCCTTTTCATTATAGAGTTGTCTCAACTGAGAACCTAGAAGGATATGATAAAAATTATTTTTCCTCCCTCACAATATTAACAACAACAAAATCCCAATAATTAAAAAATTTAGGAATGTTTGCAAACTACATGCTTATAAACATTAAAATTAAATTTATTCAATAAAACTAAAAATAAATAAGAGGTAAAAAGTTTTTTGACTACTAGGGAACTATGACATAAATTACTAAATATCTATACATCAAAGATAAAATCTAAATAAAATTTCCATCTACTTAGAATACAACAAAAAGAACATTCTAAATAAAAACCAATGGAACACAGATAAATATATTTTCAAATATATTAATTGCCTTCAATACTAAAAAATGTAACCTGAAAAGTAAAGGATGAATAATTCATTAAGAAATAAAATAATGAACAGAAAATCAGAAGACATATGAATAGTCAAACAATAAAAGCTGAAATTTTAGACAGTTTTAGTGCAGAAACAATTGATAAGGCTAAAATCTAGTTCTTTTAAAATATCAGTAGGTGAATTCTTTAGGATTAATGTGTTTTAAAATGGAGGATAGTAGCTATATAAAATAGGAACTAAAAAGGAAAACTCGATAAGAGAGATAAAAATGTAAATCAATCATACGAGTAAATTAAACAAAAATCCAAGGCAACAAATCTTAAAGAACCATTCAATATAAATATACAGCTAATATGAATTACAAAAACTGATCCAAAAAAGGAAAATGGAATAGAGAAGCTCTATAAAGATTGTCAAATGATGAACCCTTCAAATCCTTTTTGAAAATATACTTTGCAATTCAGCTTAAATTAATCCAGATGAAAGAATATGAATTGAGCATAACTTGTTTGTGATAATGAATAAAGATAGACAGTAAAGTCATAGAAACATTTTATTCATGAATGTGAAAATAAGTACTTTTTTAAGGTTTAGAAAATCAAATCCAGCTGAATAAAAAAAAAGGTTAAATACAGAATCTTCTAGAAATATGAAGGGGAAAATAATTTGTCAATCTAAAATATGCCTCTTGGTATAAGAATTATTTTAGGCTGATTACTTTAAAAAGCAACAGACATGAGAGAAGTTCTGATAACTGAGTAGAAGTTACCCTTTTGTAAGGAATATTTGCATTTATAAGAAAAAAAATCTCCATTTTTAAGCGTGTCTCCTTCTCTGTGCCAGGAAAGGAAGAACGACTAAATCTCTAGAAACTTTTATCAATGGAGAAGACAATGGCTTTGATCTGTATAACAACCACACCCTTGTTTTTTGTGCTTTTTCTAGTAACTTCCTATAATTGCTCTCCACCAAACATTCTATCATTTTGACTTCTCATCTCCTCAAATTTTTATTATGTTACATATGTTATGTTACAATTTATATCTTTCATATATAATGTGTCTAGTAACATATTATAGCTATAATTATTTTTAAAACGTTTGTCTTTTAACTTTTATACCAAGCAGAAAGTGATTTACACACCATCAGTACAGTATTAGAGTGTTCTGAATTTGACAACATTCTTACCTTTACAATGAATTCTATACTTTTATAAGTTTTCAAATTATTAATGTCTTTTTATATCAACTTGAAGAACTCTCTTTCACATTCCTTCTAAGGCATGTCTAGTGTTGACAAAATCCCAAAGCTTTTGTTTGCCTCAGAGAAGTTTTAATCTCTCCTTCATTTCTGAAGAATATTTCTGTGGGGCAAAATATTAGTGGTTGGCAGGAATTTTTGTCCCCCTAGTATTCTAAATATATCATCTCACTCTTTCCTGGCCTGCAAAGTTTTTGCTGAGAAATCTGCTTATAACCTTATGGTGCTTATAACCTATTTTTTCTTTTTCTTTTGCTACTTTTTAATTTATTTTTGTCTTTGATTTTATACAATTTTAATGTATCACGAAGAGGATCTTTTTATTTATTTATTTATTTTACTTATTATTATTATTTTTAAATGTATTTATCTATTTTTTTAATGGAGATACTGGAGATTGAATTCAGGACCTTGTTGTGCATGCTAATTACATACTCTGCTATTGAGCTAATAACCTCCCAGAAGAGGATCTTTTTAGAGTGAATATTTTGGGAGATATATGAGCTTCATGTACTTAAATTTCTAAATCTCTTCTTATATTTGGGAAATTCTTAGCCATTATATATTTAAATAAGCTTTCTGTTCCTTCTGGGATTCTAATAATGCATAGATTATTTCTCTTAATGTTATCTCATAATTCACACAGGCTTTCTTCATTGTTTTTCTTTTCTTTCTTCCTTCCTCTCTTTCTCTCTTTCTTTCTTCTTCTTCTTCTTTTTTTTTTTTTTTTTTGGATCCTTGTTTAATTTCAAATGACCTATGTATGAGTTCACTGATTCTGTACGTTCGAGTCTACTGTTGAATTTCTCTATTGATTTTTTTTTTTTCAGATCAATCATTGTATTCTTCAACTTTAGAATTTCTGGGTATTTTGTTTGTTTGTTTGTTTACGGTTTCTATCTCTATTTCTTCTTATTTTGTTCATAAATTGTTTTCCTAATCTCATTGTATTGTCTGTTTTCTTTTAGTTCACTGAATTTCTTTAAGAAAATTGTTCTAAATGTTTTATAAAAGAGTTTACAGCTCTAAATTTTGGGGGAACCAGTCATTGGAGTTATATTAGTTTTCTTTGGTAGTATCATGCTTTCTTGATTATTCATAATTCTTCTGGCCTTGCATTGCTGGTCTGAACATTTGAAGATGTAAGTGATGCAGGAAAAAGGATGTGGGGCATGAGGAGGGCTGAGTCCCAGGTCTCAGTTGAGCCCCTGGGATGTGCCCTGCCAAGTGTGGGTCCTTGGCTTCACACAGGAAAGAATTCAAGTGCGAGCCACCGTTGAGTTAAGGTAGATTTATTTAGAGAGATACATACTGCACACAGTATAAGGCAAGGAAAGTGGTGTGGGAATTGGGTGCTCAGGTTAAAGTAAAAGTAGGCACACACTCCATAGACAGAGTGCTGGCCGTCTCCAAAGGGGAGAGAGAGCGCAAAGGGCCACTAGGCATGGTGCTGTCACTTTTTATGGTCTTAGTAGCTTCACATGCCTACAGGTAGGATCAATCCTACTGCCCTGGGGCAGGGGCTGGCATTCCCAGGGATTGGGCCCCCACCCAGTCTTTGGCCTTTTGTGGTTAGCCCCAGTGCTGTCATGGCGCCTGCAGGCATGCTATTTGACTATGCTGTTACCATGAGCGTATAATGAAGCTCAAGGTCCACTAGAAGTCAAACCTCTTAATCCTCAAGGCCAACTAGGAGGTGAACCTTCCACTGTTTCGGTTACTGTCATTCCTTGAGTGGCTGTGCCCTGCCCTCTTCCCTCCTGTCTCATAAGAACCTCTTCCAATCTTTACACTCTAGCTTTGGCAGAGAAAGTATTTCAACTATCAGCCTGTCCAGAATACTGAATGGGCCATCTGGTGTTGGCCATGAGCAGATTTGATTCTAGAGTCTGGCTGAGCAGGTCTGCTGACTGGGTCAGCAGGTGGGCCTAGTTCTTGGGTCCTCAGGATCCAGCATAGTGCCTGGATCCATGAAGGCAAGACTGGAGCCTGGGTCCACTGGGGGAAGCCTGGTTTTCAGACTTGTGGCTAGGGCTGGCACTTGAGTCTAAGTGGTGGGCCTGCGACTTAATTTACAAGAGCAGGCCTGGATTCTGTGTTGTTGGGGGCTAGCCAACTGCCAGGCGCTCCTGGGGCAAACCTTATTACTGGGTCTTTAGAGACCACAATGACATGGGATTGGTCCAGCCCAGAGGCTGGAGTTTAGCCCAGTGCTGGGATGGGCCATGAGCTGGGATCCATGGAGCCAACCCAGACCCTGAGACCACAGAGGCTGGCCTGGCACTGGTGCAGCTCTGTGCCAGAGTCTGCAGTAAAGCTGGTTGCTCACTTTACTCTCTCCACACAGGGAAAGTGTGTATCTCTATACAGGGGGAGGGAGGACAGTGGGAAATATGAAACTGTCTTTTCTACCCTCCTCAATGTGTCTTTTCTTATTTCTGTGCTCCACCCTGCCATCCTTTACCTATAAGTCATAGCTCTTGTGATAGTATTTTTGTGCATGGATAGCTGTTCAAATTGATGTTTTTGCAAAGGAATGAGCACTAAAAACTCTCATTCTACCATCGTTCTGATGTTACTTGCCTCTCCTTCTTTCATTTTGAAAAAGTACACAAAATATAATATAAAAACAATAAATACATAGGTCATTATTATATTAAGCAACCAAAAAATTGTTTCAATTTTCACTCTGTTCATTAACCCTTTCAATCACAAGTAAGAGAAAATCCTACAATATTTTGTCTAATCAGATTTATTCTTCCTACATAAATGTTGGCATGTGGGATTCTTCTTTTACTGGGTTACAATAAGCATATTAGGAATGAATAAATTTATCTGGAAAGTGAAAAATTAGCTGAAGGATTCTGAACAATTTTTGGAAGATTACATTAAAAAATAATCTGGGCCAATTTATGGCCAACATTCCCTGATACTCCAACTTTGTAGAAACGTCTTTCTAGACAGCAAAAAAAGATACAAACTCAGAATTATCTAAGATAGCAATCTCAAATTATCCTCACATTGATGGAGTATTTATTAACTACAGTATACTTTGAACAACACAGGTTTGAATTGTGGGGGACCACTTATAAGTAGATATTTTCTCATCGTAAATACTACAGTACTACAATACCCCCTGTTGGTTGAGTCATGGATGTGGAATTGCTGATATAGAAGAATCATATATATGGCTGGCTGTCAGTTATATGAGGATTTTTGACTCTGGAGGGTCAGCACCCTAGCCTTCATATTGCTCAAAGGCCAAGTATACAATGATTTGCCCTGAGAAAAACAATGGTTGCTTACCTATCTATCTATCTATCTATACCAATTATTGATGTATTGCCTCTCAATATTCACCTTTCAGCATCTGGTCCGTAATAACGTACAGAACTCTTTAAGCCTTTCTCCTTCACGGTGAGCACAATGGTAAATTTTATCCACAGAGTGTATTGGAAGCATATAGTAGAAGGAAGAGTGTTTTTATTTCTCGTTATTGTGTGTTTCCTTTTTTAATGAATTAATTAACTTATTCTTCACTCCTGCAGCACAGAGGTGCAGGTATGTGGAGACAGCTAGTGGTGACCTGTCCCAGCTGCATGCCCAAAGCACACAGTCCCTCAACAACCACAGGCTGCCCAAATCTGGATTTAGTGACCACCTTTACATGGCTTTCCCAAAGCAGACATTGGCAACTACAGTCGTTGCATGTGCAACAGTGCCCCAGCTCAATCTAGGTAACTGTGCACCAGCCTTGGCTTGCTTGCACCCTAGAGGGTTACTTCCTACTTGACTATCCATAGTAGACCAGCTCCAGCTCATGCAACCCAGAAAATATCTCTGCCATCTAGTGGCTGCACCACACCTTCTCCAATGAGGTCCTAAGCCCAATTTTGACAAGAGAAGGCTTCCCTTTTTAAGTTTGTTCCCCCTCAGGTACACTTCCTCAGGCACAGTGTGGATTTTAGAGGGTTTTTTTTTTTTAATCTTAATAATTAATCTCTTCTCATAATCATCCTTTATATTCTTTTTAAATTCTTCTGTAGTCTGTATCCTGATTGGACTCAGACTTATACATCATGTATCTCTTCTTGAAAGAAGAGGTTTACCCATTTCAAAGAATATATATTTTTTTTTAACTAAATGGACTCAGGTTCCAAACCACATTCAAATTAGAAATTAGGCCATATTCCCCACCCTGCTGACACATTTTTGATGAAGGAAAGATTGCATGATAAGAGAAATAATCTTTCTTCACTCCACCACTGTTTTATATTTTTATTTAAATTTCCAGGAGAGTAGGGTAGAAAATGAGACCAAGTGTTAAAATGTCACTGTGTGCTGGGTAAATTGCAATCTATGGTATAAACTACTGTAAAATAATTCGATAACAAAGACAACATATAGTGCAAAAAGGACATTTGTCCTAAGGATATATAAGTCCAAATTGAGAAAAAAAAATTGGGGTTTAGAAATTACTTAAACTTTGATACACCTCTGGAGAACAGAATAGGAAAAGCATTTGTTTGGAAGAGGACATACAACCCATTTCTGATTCTTGACTTCACTATCTCAGTGAAAGAATAAGCTTGCTCACCCAAAAGATACAGGAATTTAGGATTAGATTTATGAGTTGTTGGAAAGAGATGTCCCAGACAATATATGGCACATGGATTTCTGTGGTAGAAGTGGTCATTAATTGCTACATTGTAGTGTGGATTGCTTCATAATTTGATCTGCTCATTTGGATACAGCCTTGATCTTCAGAGATACAAGGAAGCTTAGACCCTCTGCTCTATCTGTAAGACCCTACTCTTGGGATAGACATTTCTACCCGTCCACTTAGACATCTGGGCTCCCTGCTTTGATAAATTATTTTTCTTGGAATCATAGATTTTACTCTAAATATAAACTGTCTGAGCTCCAACTTACATTTAAAATATCTATGAAGTAATCTCTGCCATAATCTTAGCCTCTCTAGACTTGTAAAATTATACTTCATGTGTTTTCACTAACACTATAAAATTGGTAGGGTTTGTGTCAAGATTGCCACAAACCTTCAATTGATAAAAAATGCAATATCTGCAATGTGCAGTGAAGTGGAGGGCAATAAAATGAGGCAAGCCTGTGCATTCTTAAACTGGAAGTGACATCATTAGAAGTTCTAGGCAGAAAAGATAAGAAGCACAGAAGAGTGTACGGGTCTTCTAAACCTAGAGAATTTCTCCTTATCTCATTTCTATTGCATTTGAAAATTTTAATTTTAACATACTAAACGCTTTTCTGAGTATCTGTTAAACAGTGAAAGAAGAAAAAATGCCACTTATCCAACAGAGACAGCTCTAGATCAAGGGATGGCAAACTATAGTGTATGAACCAAATCTGGCCTATTGCCTGTTTTTGTAAACAAAGTTTTATTGGAACAGAGTCAGGTGCGTTTATGTGCATTTACACGTTGCCCATGTTTTAACACATTCTTGTCACTGAATTTTAGAGTTGGAGAGGACTGTAAAGGTCATTCAGGTTTATTCTACCATTTTACAGATGAAGAACCTGAGATTTAGGGGAGTTATGTGACCAGTACAGAATACTACCAGTAGCTAATTGTACACCAATAGCCAGAGAAAGCCCACAGCTTTTCCACTTTGCTGCTACATCTGTCCCCTTTATTTTCTAGCACACCTAGAGGTAGTCCAGGGCATTGTTAACCTGTGTCACTCCAGTGGAAGTAGAGAAAGCCTCCTGTTTCTATTTTCCCCTGTTATTGTGATGAGGGAGGCCATATGTTCTCCGTAATACACTAGAAGCCTCCAATATCCTGGGTCCCTTTATGTCTCCAAGTTGTGGAACTCCAACTAGCTGGTTTGGAGCAAGCAGCATGAATTTGAAATAAACTGTACTTTGAAGAGTGGTCCAAGAGGTGATGTGGGGCAGACCCTGTGCTTACTTCCTCCCACAGAAACGACAAATCTATACCTACATATAGAGCAATTCCTCTTGAAGAAGACCCAAGAGCTGGTTGCACAGGTGTTGTGCATGGAAGGATGACACAGAAAAAGGTAGAAAGGATGGAGGGACAGTGTCCACGGGAAACTCATCCCCAGTGTGGCAATCTGTAGTAGGAAGGGACATTGCCAAGGAGTCCAAACACAGACTGGCCTACCCAGGAATACAGTGAAACAATCAGTTGTTTAAAGGACACCTATACTATATAGGAAGGAAATCTACTTACTGACTCTAAACATCTGCCAAACAAGTAGAGAATTGCTGGAGCCCTCTCTAGGCTTGGAGGTGTTGGCAAGAACCATTATTTGAGTCACTGGGACTCCTCTCAGCCCATGCCTGCTCCAGCTACAGCCCAAGCCAGCCTGCCAGAGCCTCCACCTACAAGCAATCTACACAAGACCTTCTCCTTCAAGACCAGGAGAAGTAGCTATTTTGCCCAAATCATGGAAACAAAAGACAAACAAAATGAAGACACAGGAATATGTTCCAAATGTAATGAACAAAATAAAACTCCAGGAAACAAACCTTAATCAAATGGAGATAAATAACTTACCTGATAGAGTTCAAAGAAGCAGTCGTAAGGATGCTCACTGAACTCAGGAGAAGAATGAAGGAACTTAATGACAACTTTAAGAAGACTTAGAAAATATTAAATAAAAAAATCTAGTCAAAGCTGAGGAATACAATAAATTAAAAAAGAATACTCTAGAGGGAATCAACAGCATATTAAATGATTCAGAAGAATGAATAAGTGATCTGGAAGATGGAATATTGGAAATCACCAAATCAGAAAAACAAAAAAGAGGGAGAATTAAAAAAAAAAAAAGAAAAAAGAAAAAACAAGAATAAAACAAGCATAATTTAAGGGACTGCATGAATAGGGTTAAGCATACTAACATTTGCATTATAGAGGTCCCAGAGGAGAAGAGAGAGAAAAAGGGACAGAAAACTTATGTGAAAACATAATGGCAAAAAACTTCCCTAACTTGGGGAAGAGAATACGTATCTAGGTCCAGGAAACACAGAGAGTCCCAAATAAGATGAACCCCAAAAGATCCAAACTAAGGCATATAATAATTAAAACATCAGTAGTTAAAGATAAAGAGAGAATCTTAAAGGCAGCAAGAAAAATACAATTACATACAAAGGGAAACCCCATAAGACTATCAGCTAGTTTTTCAGTACAAAATTTACAGACCAGAAGGGAATAGCAGGATATATCTAAAGTGCTGAAAGGTAAGAACAAACAAATAAACAAACAAAAAACCCTGCAACCTAGAATACTTTATCTGGCAAGATTATCAGAATTGCAGGATCAGTAAAGAGTTTTCCAAACAAGCAAAAACTAAAAGAGTTCATCACCACTAAACTGGCCTTATAAGAAATGTTAATGAATCTTCTTGAAGCCAAAAATAAAATGCCACAAGAAATAAAAAAAAAATCTCACTGGTAAAAGGAAATACATAGTAAAGGCAGTGGATCAGCCACTTAAAAAACTAGTATGAAGGTTACAAGAAAAAAGGAAGACAATCAGCTATAACTGATTATAAGTAAGTAGTTAGGGGGTACAAAAATAAATGTAAAAGATGATATCAAAAACATAAAGGGGATGGAGGGTGGGAAGGGAAGGGGGCGGAGGGTGGGAAGGGATAGACAGGATTTCAAAATTGTAGAACAGAAAAACAAGATTATACTGTATAGCACAGGGAAATATACACAAGATCTTATGGTAGCTCACAGAGAAAAAAATGTGACAATGAATATATGTATGTTCACGTATAACTGAAAAAATGTGCTCTGCACTGGAATTTGACACAACATTGTAAAATGATTATAAACCAATAAAAAGTGTTAAAAAAAAACATAAAACACAGGGGTGATTAAAAACATAATGCTTTTAGGATGCCTTTGAATTTATGCAAAAATCAGCTTTAAAAGGACAGCTTTATATACAGGTTAATATATATAAACATCTCAGTAACCATAAGCCAAAATTGTACAATGGACATACAAAAAAATGAAGAGAAGAGAATACAAACATAACACCAAGGAATTCATCAAACCACAAGGAAGAAACCAAGAGATCTACACACACACACACACACACATACACAAATGTCAAGAAGTACACATCTGTCAACAATTACTTTAAATGTAAATGGAATAAATGCTCTAATCGAAAGACATAGGTTAAATAAATGGATTTTGAAAAAGACACCATCTATATGTTGCCTATAAGAGACTTACCTCAGATCTAAAGACTAGCGTATTGAAACTGAAGGGATGGAAAAAATATTCCATACAAATGGAAAAGAAAAGAAAGCTGTGAAAGCAATAATCATATCAGGAAAAAAAAAAAAGACTTTAAGATAAAGACTGTAATAAAAGACAAGGAAAGGCATTACGTAATGATAGAATCAATCCAACAAGAAGATATAACATTTGCAAACATGTATGTACCCAACATAGAAGCACCTAAACAGATAAAGCAAATATTAGCATCAGTAAAAGGAGAAATAGCAATATAGTTATTAGTAAAAGCTTTAATACTCCATTACATCAACAGATAGAACATCCAGACAGAAAATCAGTAAGGAAACACAGGTCTTAAAGGACACATTATATCAGATGATTGTAATAGATACATAGAGAATATTCCATCCCAAAGCAGCAGAATGCATATTTTTTATCATGTGCACAAGAAACGTTCTCCAGGATAGATTACAAATTAGGACAAAAAATAAGTCTAAATAATTGTAAGAAGATTGAAATATTATCAAACATCTTTTCTGACCACAATGATATGAAACTAGAATTCAACTACAAGAAGAAAACTGGAAAAAACCCAACATGTGGAGACGAAAAAACATGGTACTAAACAATGAATGAGTTAAAGAAGAAATCATAGAGAAAATTAAAAAATGCCTGAGACAAATGAAAATGAAACACTGCTGTTTAAAATCTATGGGACAGAGCAAAAGCAGTTCTAAGGGGAAAGTTCACACCAATACATGTCTGTCTTAAGAAACAAGGACAATTTCAAGTAAGGAATTAAATATACAGTTAAAGAAACTATGAAAAGAAAAACAGACAAAGCCAAAAGTTAGTAGAAGGAAGAAAATAATAAAGATCAGGGCAGAAATAAATAAAATAGAGACTAAAGAGGCAATAGAACAGATCAATGAAAATGTTATCATTGAAAAGTTAAACAAAATTGATAAACATGTAGACCAGACTCATCAAAAGAAAGCCCAAGTAAATAAAATCAGACATGAAAAAGAAAAAAATTACAAACACCACCACAGAAATACAAATAATCATAGAGAATACTGTGCACAATTATATGCCAATAATTTAGATAACCTAGCAAATTAGTAAATTATTATCAACAATCTTCCAAAACAGAATCATGAAAACAGGAAATGAATAGAACTATTACTTGTAACAAAATTGAATCAGAAATCTAAAAACTCCTCCTGTATACATATATATCTTATTTTGCTCACCTGTATCTAATGTATAAATAATTTGGCTTAAATAAATATTTTGTAATTATGTGAATTATTTTATTGCATTCTCTTAGATTATTATTTACATTTCTCAGCCATTGGGTAATATGGATTTTAATTAGACAAATAGGAACATTTACCAAAAGATCTTTATAAGATTATGAAGTATAATTAGAAGCCCTTATCTTTCCTCATTTAACTTCATTTTTATCTACAATAAAGATGCACAGACATCAAAATTTTGCTTGGAATAGGGTCAGTTTACACCAGGTATCCTGGCATTATGGTTTCTAATATTTTCCTTTCACTATCGAGTGTTAGGAACTGGACAGTGAATTATATGACCACCCTGTCGATGATCATTTTGATATCATTTCCTTCCCAAATTAACATGTAGTAGAATAAATGAGAAGACCATCTTCTAGCCCTGCATCCCATTTTTAAAAGGAATTTAAAAGACAGGCATTAGGATGGGCATATTAGAAATCATCATTGCCAGAATTTCTGTGGATAAGAAAGTGTCTTCAGATGGAAGTGTTTTGAATCCTATCTATGGATTCTCACTGGCAGGCTTTTTCTCACATTCTCATAATCTTATCAATTTCCACTTAATGCAAACACACAGTTCTACAATTTAAAAGAGAAGTCTCTGAAAGATTCTGCAAGAGTTGTCATCAACAGTAAGAACAGATATTTTCTTTTGTCGTATATTTTTAAAATTTTTATTGAAGTATAATCTATTTACAATGTAATGTTAATTTCTGGTATGCAGCATATTGATTCATTTATACATATATATATATATTTATATATTCCTTTTCATATTCTTTTTCATTGTAGGCCATTAGAAGGTATTGAATATTAATTCCCTGTGCTATACAGTAGGACCTTGTTGTTTATCTATTTTACATATAGTAGTTAAGGGCTGACATTTTCTATAATGTACTTTAAACTCTTGCAACATAAACAGTGAGATGCACAGATGTGTATAAATTAACTGGAATTTATATCCTAGAAGCAGATAGCTAACATTTAGATTATTGTGATTAAAAGCCCACAATCCAGGAATATTAGGTAGCAATTTAATAACCCTAATAAAAAATCCACCATGGAAGAGAGGATTCTATAACCTTCAGATATTACTGTCTAGAGCTACACTCTAGCTTTTGTTAGTTAAAATTTTAAAAGATTAAAAAAATTGATGAAATATGTGGCAATATGTGTGGGTTATCTAGACAGATTTTATAGACTCCTCCAACTTTGCCTAAATGCTACGTTATAATCAGAGGAACCCACAAACTAAACCCTTCCAAGTGAATCTCTAAGCTGTCGCTTAGTTTCTGTGTCCTGTCTCTTACTAGGGGATTCCATCATATGACACGACCAGATGTTTAGCTGATTCCAACATTAGACTTCTCCTATCTGACTGAGCTATACTTTGCATGAAGTAACTCACCAAAAGAGTTTTCATAACTATTATTGTCTGTTTGTGAACAAATATTTGAGAGAAATTTCAGTTATTTTAATCAAAACATGTATCTCGGCAACAAGGTTTTCGGTCAGAGACTTGTAGCCCCACCCCACCTATCTTTAATGTATTGGATCTAGCTTTATGAAAGACCAAATTGGATGAGGATGGTGACATACACCTCTGTGGGTGTTGTTTATTTCCATGGTCAGTGTTTCAGGCAGTTAGACAATAGTAAGCACCGGGCAAGGGAAGAAGAAAGGAGAGGGAGAAACCCAGAAAATAACAGTACACCTGCACTCAGGATAAGGGGCTCCAAATTTTTTTTTTTTTACTTTCTATAAAGGAGGGCCAGCAAAGAAGCTGGCTAGTATTGAATGCCGTGGCCGCACAGTAGAGAAAGGACCTGGCTTAACTTGACCCAATGCTCATTATAATGTAATTAACACTGCAGTTTTGAGACAGGAAGGGGGCAGGGCACAGCCATTCAAGGAATGCTACAGCAGCTAACATCAAAATGGTGAAGGACTCAACCCCCAGGAGGCCTTGAGGCTCAGGATGATGGGAGATTTAACTTCTAGCAGGTCTTAGCTTCATTATATGCTCATTGTAATGTACTAACACGGTAAATAACATGCCCACAGGCACCATGGCAGTCCCAAGGCGAGCCACAAAAGGTCAAAGTGGGAAATGGCCAACTTCCTGGGAATCCCAGCCCCTGCCCCAGGCTACTTAGACTTGTCCTTCCATTTCCTAGCACATGAAGCCACTAAGCCCATAAAAAACCAGCAACACGGTGCCTTGCAGCCACCCTCTCCTTCTGTCTCCATTCAGAGAGGGCCACATTCTGTCCATGGACCGTATACCTACTTTTAATCTGAGCACCTAACCCCCACACCTCGTGGCCTTTCTCTTGCCTTTCAGTGTATCTCTCTGAATAAATCTACCTTTACTCAGCTGTGGCTCACTCTTGAATTCTTCCTGTGCAAAGTCAAGGACCCACGCTTGTCAGGGCAGGTCCCAGGGACTCAACCAAAGCCTGGGACACAGCCTTTTCGTGCCCCACATCCATTTCTCTTGCATCAGCTTGAGCCCCCTCTCATAGGTTTCTCTGTGTGCATCATGGGTGAGAACCTGCACAACAGGGGTGGGCGTGCCTGAGCACAAAGAACTGAGCAGTGAGTCTATCAATCACATAACACCCCCTAAGCCTGGCTATAAGACAGGAGAAACAAAAGAACGGTGGCATTTTTTTCTCTCTTGAATTTGCCTGCTCTCAATTCTCAGGGGTCCATTATGTTTTACTACCTTTTTACGTCACTAAAAAAATCTTGTTTATATCATGCTTTCTGTCTCTCATTAAAAATTCATTTTTTTGAGTGACTAAGAACTGAGGTAACTTTTATTTGCCTCCTCCTGGTAACAGATGGAACAATGGCTTCTTTTCTTTCAAAAATCCTACCTGTTGCCTCTGGGTAGGACTTGAAAGCTTGGCAGTTTGCACTGAGCATCAAGGCAATTGTTCATTAACTACTTACTAACGTTTTTACATACTGGTATTTCAAATGCTAATAAGGAGAATCCTAGGGTAGCAAGGAGAGAAACAAACAGCCTAACTTATAAAACTGAATAATCAGTTCCTGGATAACCAGGTTACTATATACAGATTTCATTTTCTAATGGTACCGTATTTTTCTAATATTCTCTTTAGGGCAAAGCCCTTTCATTCTCTGACCTTTCAATCTCTTTTACAATAAACACCTCTCCCCTTCTTGAGACTTAGTTTAAATGACTTGCCTGACAGGTCATTTCGCACCATTGCCACTGCTTTGCCAAACTTTTCAAGTAGAGCGCTTATCTCCCGCTGATTCGGTTATTTTATTATCAACTCAGTCTCCAGCAAGTCTCAGCCTGGAATCAGGAGAGGACTGCTCTAATATGATCGCCTTCCTACTCAGAGGATCTCACATTGAAAGGAATTAGACAAACCTCCACTTCTGCATTTTCGTGGGAAACAAAGCAGTACCTACTGTTAATGTAGTTGTTTCTAAGCCACAATTAACCGTGAGCACAGAAGCGCAGACATCAATGTACCCTAGGCCAATGGAACTACTTCACTGTAGCGGAGTGCCGCACAGTATAACTGAATTTTCCCACTAGGCACCTAGATCCACCCATAAAACCAGAAGGGCATTGCTAGTGATTAGGACATGCCAGTAACAATTAAATGAATTCTCTCCCACTCTGTAGATTTATGTGGACGGCAGGGTGACTGTGCAGGTACATTCATCTTTTCGAGCACCTTCTCTCCAAGCTGTTTTGTGTGAAAAGAAGGTGCTCTGTGTAACTATTTCACACCCATATTTTCAATTGTTGAGATATGCACATTTTGAAAAACATCCCCATGTTAATTATCACACATCAATCCCTCAGCTAAGAAAATCCACGGGTCAACGGTAAAGGAGATTTTATTCATTTCTTTGTAAGTTGTTAGAAATAGTAAATATATAAGAATTGTATCAATATTTTGCTTAATATGAATATTATTATTACAATATTTTAGTGACTTAGGGAGATTGAGCTTTATCACTTTTCTAACTTCATGAGGACTTTGTTAAACATTTCCTACATTAAAAACGTAATTTATTCAGGTGAAATTCACTTAATATAAAATTAATCATTTTAATGTAAATGAATCAGTAGCATTTAGTACCTTCACAATGTGCAACGACCACTTCTAGTTTCAAGACCCCTCCCTCACTCTAAATCAAAATCTTACCAATTAACATTTTCTACCCAATTCCCTGCTGCTAGCCCCTGACAGCTCCCAATCTACATTCTATCTGTATGTGTTTATCTATTCTGGATGTTTCTTATTAATGGAAACATACAATATGTGACCTTTTGTGTCTGTCTGCTTTCACACAAAAGAATGTTTTGGAGGTTCATCCATGTTGTAGCCTGTATCAGTTCTTCATTCCTTTGTAGTTGGGTACTATTTTATTGCATGTTTACACACAATTTGTTTATACATTTGTCATGTGATGGACATCTGCATTATCTCCACCCTTTGGCCATTGTGAATAGTATTGCTATGAACGTGCATGGACATTTCCTTATTGGAGTACTTGTTTTCAAATTTTTTGAGTCTATAGTTGGCCCTTGAACAACAAGGTGGGGGGTGGTTAGAAGTGTTGACCCTCTGAGAAGTTGAAAATTCACACACAACTTTATAGTCCACCCATAGTATCTGAGGTTCCACATCCATGGATCCAGCCAACTGTGGACCTTGTAGTACTGTATTGACCATTGGAAAAATCCACACGTAAGTGAACCTGCATAGTTCAAACCCATGTTGTTCAAGGGTCGACTGTATACCTAAGAGTGGAACTGCTAGGTAATACGGTAATTGTACGTTCAAGTTTTGGGGAACTGCCAAACGTTTTCCTCTAGCTGCTGTATCATTTTGCATCCTCACCAGCAATGTGTAATGGTCCCAATGTCTCCACATCCTCATCAGCACTTGATGTTTTCCATTTTTATATACATCCTAAAGCATGTGAAGTGGTACCTCACTGGGGTTTTGCTTTGCACTTCTATCCCTAGTTTTCTGAGAGTTTTTATCATGAAAGTTTGTTGGAATTTGTTAAATGCTTTTTTGACACTACTTGAAATTACCATTTGCCCCCTTTTTTGTACTGATGTGGTGTATTACATTGATTGATTTTATATTGGACTGCCCTTGCATTTGGAGTAAATCATGCTTTTCATACTATATAATCCTTTTACTATAATGTTAGATTCAGCTTACTAGTATGTTGTTGAGGATTTTAGCATCTATGTATATGGGATAATGATCTGTAATTTTCTTTTCTTGTGATGTCCTTGTCTATCTTTGGAATTAGTGTAATGTTAGTTTTGTAGAATGAGTTAGGAAATGTCCCTGACACTTCTGTTTTTTGTTTGTTCGCTTGCTTTTTTTGAAAAAATGAGTTTGAGATGAATTGTTGTTTATTCTTCAAAGGTTTGGTAGAATTCATGAGTGAAGTTGTCTGTTCCTGGGCTTTGCTTTGATGGGAAGTTTTTCTTCTTTTAACTCCCCCCCCCACCCCACTTCTTAGGAGTCTTTTAAAAAGGTTTCCTATCCCTTTTGGGTCAGTATTAATAATATGTGTGTTTCTAAGACTTTTTCCATTTTATGTAATTTATTTAATTTGTTGGCATACAAATTCAATTTGTTCATAATATTCTTTCATGAAAATTTTCATTTCTCTATGGTAGGAAGTAATGTTTTTATTTTCATTTTAATTTTAGTTATTTTTTGTCTTTGCTCATTTTTCCTTGTTGGTATAGTTAAATGTTTGTCAATTTTATTAATATTTGCAAAGACCAGATGTTTTGTTTCATTCAATTTCTGTATTACTTACTTCTCTCTACTTTATCTCTGCTCAGATCTTTATCATTTCCTTTCTTCTGCCAGTTTTATGTTTTATCTGCTTTTCTTTTTTTTAGTTCCTGAATGTGTAAATTTAGATTATTTATTTGAGCTCTTTCTTCTTTTTTTAAAATATAGACATTACAGCTGTAAATTTCCCTCTTAGTACTGCTTTTACTGTATCCCACAAGTTTTGGAATGTTGTGTTTTCATATTCATTTTTCACAGATCTTTACATTTTCATTGTGATTTCTTTATTGACCCATCAGTTAAGAGTTTGTTAACTTACATATATTTGTAAATATTCCAGTTTCTCTCCTTTTAATAATTTCTAATTTCTTTCCAGTATGGTTGGAGGAGATAGCTTGTATGAGAGGAAACTTTGTAAATTCACTGAGATTTGGTTTTTGGCAAAACATATCATCTACCTTGAATAATGTTCCATATCCCCTAAAGAGTAATATGTATTCTGCTCTTGTTGTATGGAGTATTTTACATATGTTATATCTGATTAGTTTATTTGCTGTTCAGATCCTCCAGCTCTTTCTTGATCTTCCGTCCACTTGTTCTATCTATTAATAAAAGCGAAGTATCCACCTATCATCAAACTATCGAATACTCTTTTCATATTTATCAACGTTTGCTTCATGTATTTGGGGGGTCTATTGTGGGGTGTGTATATGTTTATATGTGTTCTATCTTCTTGATGAATTGACCTTTTATTAATATCCTTTGTCTTTTAACAGTTTGGGGCTTAAAGTCTATTTTATATGACATTAGTACAGTCACCCTCAATTTATTTCGATTACTGTTTCCTTGGAATATCGTTTTTTTAATCATTTTACTTTCGACTTATTATAAAGCCAGTCTTTTAAAGACAGTATATCAGTATATAGTTGGATCATTATTTTTTCACCCATTCTATTAATGGAAATTTTGTTTGGTTAATTTAATCTATTTATATTTAAAGTAATTACTGGTTAAGAAAAACTTACTGCCATTTTGTTATTTTTTTCTGTGTGACATGTCTTTTTGGTTCTAATTTTCTCCATCACTCTCTTATTTTGTGTTCACTTGATTTTTGTAGTGTACCTTTTTTATTTCCTTATCATTTCTTCTGTGCATTATTTTTATATATTTTCTTAGTAATTATTTTGGGGATGACAATAAATAAATGTGTAATAATCTAGTTGGAATGACTAAACTAGTTTTAATAGCATACAAAAAATCCACTCCTACACAGCTCTACCTCCCTTTATACTATTGTCAGAAATAATATCACTACACATTGTGTGCCCAGTGATAGACTTACCATTATTTTTCATGCATTTGTTTGTAATCACAGAGGAAATAAAAACTATTATTACAAACCAAAACTACTACAATACTGGCTTTTATATTTACTTTTGCAGTTACCTTTATCAGTGATCCTTACTTCCTTGTACAGCTTTGAGTTATTGTCTAGTGTCTTCTTTTGTAATGTTAAATTATTTATTACTTAGGTATTACGTGTATTTTGATATATTTGATAACAAATATGTGTCAACTTAAACTTATGTGAAAATTTGTAATATTCATGTAACCATTAATCCAAATATTTTATGTGAGGATAAAGACTACAAATCCATAAAATTCAAATCAATGGAGTATGACCTTTCTAATGTCTACCTAGATATATACATATAAAGTATACATATATATATATATATATATATATAATATTTAGTTTTTTAGAGCAGATTTTTATTCACAGCAAAATTAAAAGGAAGTTACAGAGTTCCTATATGCACCAAGACCCCATATATGTTTACTCTATCTCATTATCAACATCCTTCAACAGAGTGGTATATTTGTTAAAATTGATGAACTTACAGTGACACATAACCATTCACAGTCCATAGTTTGTGTTAGAATTAATCCTTGCTTTTTTATATTCTAGAGTTTGGTACAAAGGTATAAAGCCATTTTTCCATCATTATAACATCATACAGAGTATTTTCATAGCTCTAATAAACCTCTGTGCTCTGTGCCTTCATTTTCCCCACTGAAACCCTGATAACCACTGATCTTTCTCTGTGCCCATAATTTTGTCTTTTCCAGAGTGTCATATAGTTAGAACAACACAGCGTGTGGCCTTGTCAAGTTGGCTTATTTCATTTCACATTATGCATTTAAGGCTTTTTCATATATTTTCATGGTTTTATGGCTCATTTTGTTTTAGCACAAAATAATATTCCATTGTCTGTTTGTACCACGGTTTATTTACCCATTCATTTTTACTGATAGACAACTTAATTGCTTCCAAGTTTTGGCAATTACAAATAAAGCTGCAAGAGACATCTATACACAAATAGTTATGTGAACATAAGTTTTCAACTTCTTTGGATAGATACCAAGGAGTGCAATTGCAGGATCATATGGGAAGAATATTTTTACTTTTGTAAGAAACCACCAAACTCTTCCAAAGTGGCGGTACCATTTTGCACTCCCATCAGTAATAAATGAGAGTTCCTGTTGTTCCTCATTCTTGTCAGCATTTGGTGTTGCCAGTGCATTGGCTTTTAGCCATTATAATAGATGTATATTGTTATTTTAATTTGTTTTTATACATCATTTCCCTGATGATGTATGATGTGGAACATCTTTTCATATGCTTATTTGCAATCTGTATATCTTCTTTGATGAGGTTTCTGTTAAGGTTATTGGCCTATTTTTTCAACTGGGTTATTTTTGAGTTTAGTAGTTCTTTCTATATTTTCTAGAACAGTCTTTTATCAGATGTGTCTTTGGCGTTTATTTTCTCCCATTCTGCTGTTTGTCTTCTCTTGACATTGTCTTTTACAAAGTTGTTTTTTTTTTTTAATTTTAATGAAGTCCAGTCTGTCAATTATTTTTTTCATGTATTCAAAATTTATCACTATATCCAAGGTTGAACAGGACTTCTATAGTTTTGGATTTTACATTTTGGTCTACAATCCGTTTTGAATTAATTTTTGTAAAGGATATAAGGTCTGTCCTTATATGTATGTGTATGTACCTATGTGTGTGTGTGTGTGTGTGTGTGTGTGTGTGTGTGTGTGTGTGTGTGTATGCATATGTATGTCCACTTTTTCCAGGACCATTTGTTGGAAAGACTATTTTTGCTCCAATGTATTGCCTTTGCTCTTTTGTGAAAGATTACTTGGCTATATTTATGTGGCTCTATTTCTGGGTTCTCTAGTTTGTTTCACTGAGGGATTTGTTTATTCTTTTGCCAATTGTCCTGATTACTGCAGCTTTATAGTATGTCTTGCTGTAAGTCCTCCAACTTTGCTCTTCTTCAATATTATATTGGCTATTTGGGGTCTTTTGTCTTTTCACTTAAAGTTTATTATCTCAACACTCTGATCTATCACCTCAGAAAAGTTGAATCAAAATGACTGGTGAGTTCTGCCTTTCATGAAACTAAAACTAATATTTCTTATCATATTTGTGGTCAGCTGCTATGTGCTGTAGACAATATAAGGACTAATTTTTAAGAACAGACCTGTATACTCTCTCATTAAAATCACTCAGCATACTCTTTATTGGATTCTCTATTTCTTTAATGAAGTCTGTAGATGGCATGCACACCTCCATAATCTTAACTGTTTCATCTCTTGCAACTAACCATGTGTCATCTACTCTGTTATACTGCACTAATTTTTACTGCTTGCAAATTGGACTAACTACCTCTTAGCTCAAACTGTTAGCCCCTCCTTATTCTCATTCCTCCATCCTTCTTAACCTTCATCAATATTGTCAAACTTCACCTCTGTCAGGGAGTCTCTGCCAGTTGAATCATCTGCCCCTTCATTTGATTCTAAATAGCAACTCAAACTGAATTCAGTCATGATTTGCATTCCATTTTATTCCACTTGTTTATTTGGTTGATTATTGAGAGGATGGACTCTGGTGCCAAACTTCCTGGGTTGGAATTCTGACTTTACTACTCACTTGTGTTGTAACATTGGAAACTTACTTAGTGTCTCTGTGCTTCATTCTCTCAGCCGTGGAATGGATGATAATACTAGTGCCTACCTTGTATATTTTGAATGGGACAAAATTAGTTAACATATATTAAAAGCTATGTAAATACCATCTATAATATCATAATAATATTACATATATTATATAATAATAAGCACAACTGCATACCATCATGGTCATCATCCTCATCATTATTATATGGGAGCTCCTTGAGGAAAATTACTATGTTTTTCAACTCTGTAGATTTGGAACCAAGCCAAAAGTCATTCATAAAATGATTTCTCAATAAATATTTTGGAAGTGCTAAATAATTGAACTTTGTTTATATTGTAAAACCCTAAAGGAGTTTGGAAAATGTGTAGTAGCATATAGGAGAAAAATAGAAACAAAAACAATGAAAATATATAACTTAGCAGAAGGAATAACAAAAGTGTGTCAACTTTCTCTAAGAGTATGTTTTGATGGCTTTGCATTACTTTTTAAACCTTCTTCCAAAGGATGCCATATCTGCTCTATTTGATATTTTGCATCTAAAGTTCTAATACACAGCAATAATTTCTACATTCTGTATTGTTGATCTCCTCCAGTCCCTCACTGGCTGCTCTGACCTAGGAATGTCCTCATATTTTTTGACTAACAAAATAAAAAAATACAGAACCGATTTTGGGTAGTATATTTTTCATTCACAGTAGAGAGGATTTTCTCTCCCTCAAATTAAGCCATAAACACAGGTTACTCTGTTTTACCTGTCAAAGTCATACATGGAGGAACAAGTGTTTACTAAAATAGAAATTAATTGGATTGAGTGGGTGTCAAGTTTCAAAACGGGAGATCTGCTCTGCCAGTTAAATCATCAGATGAGACTGCAGTTCTGGCTAAAAGCGTCAATGTAACATCTTGAGAGACCTTTAATTGACTCTAAATCCTACCCCATAGAAGCTGAGATAGTAAGTGTTTGTCGTTTTAAGTGACTATATTTTGAGTTACTTTGTTTTGCAACAACAGATTACTAGTATAACGGAATGTACAATCCACAAGAGTAATGAAATATTGGGTTAGAAATTATTGCTATGAAGCCAAGTACTTTATCTACCCTGGCCAGTTGTGGGAAGACTCTATAAACTGAACTTTAATTTGGATTTTGTAGAAAAAGTAGAACATTGGGTCAGAGAAGAGAACTCTGATTTAATAACATTTGCACCTAGTAATTAACGTCATGGGGAAAAGGTAGATATAATAGATCTCTTCATTATTTGAAGTTCATGAAGCACAAATGATTGACATAAAGAAAAAAGTGGGAAAACAAATCCTCAGCAATGAGTATAACTTGAAAATCCTCTCTGCATGTTAAGCTTCATTTTGGCCCCAGGTGGGTGAAAACCAGATGTTAACTAGAATCTCTCTTCCCATTTAAATACTACTGAATACACCTTGTAGAATTTCAAAGTCATCTGCAAGAGTTCTGTTCATTTCCAGGGATTTCACAGTCTCCTGATTACCTTTGGATCTGTGTCCTCTTCAGGGGTTAACTCTTAGTCTATATACTACGGATTCAGGCATGACTCTCAAACACTTACTTACATAAAAATCTATCAATAAAGTATTATGAATTGCTATAGTGAAAACTGAGTAAGCAGCATGGGCTAATAAAACAGATTTCTTAAAAAAATAATGCATAATACAATTTCAAATTAAAGACTGGGCAAGCTCATTCTTAAAATGTCCCTTAGCCACAAAACCCAGACTTTTTCTTTTGACCCTTCATTTCATGTAGACACTACTCATGTAGACTCTTTGGCTTGACTCTTTCTTCCCTTTCCCTCTTTGCCACACAATCTAACAGTGCCTCTTTTCTATCTCAGATGAAATAATTAAAATCCAATAATTTTGGTTGCTGGTGTTTCTGCTGACATCCTTCCTTATAAGGTCTAATAGTCTATTCCTAAAATGTTTCTCAAGGACAGCTGTTAATCTAAGACAATTTCCAGAGCAGATATATATTTCTCATATTTCTGACTTCTGGAATCATTCACGTTTCATCTACATGCTGCTATGGTAAAGAGTAATGCTATGTCTCTACCAGCAGCATCAAAAGAAATTTAAATGAATAGTGTCCCCCAAAGACAAGCTGCACAGTTAAATTTCTATTGATCATTGTTTTCCCTTTGACGCCAAATTTTTATTTTAACCTCTTATTACAGGATTATACCCTATCTTCATTGAAAGAAAAGTTGTTTTTCTCTTTTTCTAAAAGAAGAACAGAGTGGAGGAAATAAAAAAGCCAAGAATGTGTCACCAGACATTTGTAGAGACATCACTATTGAGGACAACGAGTAACTCAATGAGAAAGGCAGTCTTTCAATAAGAATCTACTGAACACTTGCTCTTGCCCAGAACTACGATGAAAGCATTGAACAATGTTTTATGTTTGTTTTAAATTGGAGGAGAAGTGAAACATACATAGAGGTAAAAGTTTTGAGAGTCTCTTAATATCAGCTTAAAAGAATAGTCCAAAAATGGAGCCAAACCAAGTCCCAGTGTGTGAGGTCCTGAAAGACAAGTCAGTCCTGACTAGCCAAGCTCAGTGAGGAGCTGACTGGTAGCTGGAATTTGAAGTCTCAAATCTGTGTTGGATTATTTTCAGTCTTCATAGTACTAAAACAGGGAAAGTCTTGAAATATAAAAGTATCCTGGATGGAGATGGGCTCTGAAAGTACAAACACTATGATTCAATGAGGTTGTTAGTAAATTACTATGGAATGAAGAATTCATTAACACAAACAAAGTAAATTTGCAAGCATGTAGTGATGGTCCACTAAGTTTAGAATTTAGTAGAATTGGGAATAAAAGATGTGATTCTCCAAGCTGGTGAGTAAAAACTAAAAATTGAAGATTATAAGAACAAATGCAAAACAGAATTACAGTAATAAATTAACATCCAGAAGCAATAACTACGAAAAGAATTAACCTCACAGGTGGCTTTCGTTCCCCTAGGCATTGTTAGTTTTGTTTAGAAATCGTGTTTCAAATATATTTAAAGTACTCTCTTAATGCCTTACTACTTCTTTTATTATAAAAGATTCGACAAGCCTGTGAGTTACAGTCAGCCAGAGGACCGCTCCTGCATCTCACGTCTGTGCTGCTGCCAGCAAGGAGCTTGAGTTGTCTGGTCTAGTCTTGGCCACAGTGAGTCAGCTTCCGTCTCAGGTTCTTTGCGGAGCATGTGCCATGTGAATGGGGATGAAAGATGTGGTCTTTCCAGCCTCTGCCCTGCCCTCTTCTCCCGACCTTTCCATTGAGGGTCAAGATGTGGGCTGCTTGTGGACTGGCCTCATGCTTTCATCCCTGTTCATCTTGTTGCCTGTCCTGGTGCTAAAACTCTCTCTCTCTCTCTCTCTCTATATATATATATATATATTCTGAATTAATTTATTTTGGGGTTAATTAGGTCTATTAATTAATTAACTTATTTATTTACTTTTAATGGAGGTACTGGAGATTGCACCCAGGACCTCATGCATGCCAAGCATGCGCTCTACCACTGAGCTATATCCCCCCTGAAATAATTTACAGTTATACTAATTACATTTTAGGGTTTATTGATGCATTTAGGCAAATACACTGCTTCACAAATCCTCATGAAACCACTTTTATAGACAGCTTGGAATATCCTATCTTAGAAAATGTTGTGAGAGCTTATATTATTATTTTTCCTAAATGTAGACAATTGAATTTATTACATAGTGATCTCTTTTTAATAGTTACCATTTACAGAAGGCTTTCTGTGTCAGAGGTTTCATCAGTTTCTCCTCTCCTAGATGGCATAGCAGGGGTCCAAGATTGTGTCAACTGAAAAACACACACAATGTGAGAGCTGTGAGGTAAGCCTTATTTGGGGGGCTCACGGAGGACTGTAGCCCAGGAGACGGCCTCTCAGATAGCGCTGAGGAACTGCTCCAGGGAGGTTGGAGGGCGTCAGTATATATACCTAATTTTAGTGAAGGAGGGAGACATGCAGTCAAGTTCACATTTTGGTAGGAGGCTGCTGCTGGTCACAAGGAGGTTGTGTGAGTGCCTCCTTGATCTCCACCTTGAACTCCTTTCAAGGTGTGTTGTAGGTCAGTGGCTCGTGACTTATTCTTGAAGAACCAGATGGCGAGCGATAGTTGCAGTTGGTACAATTACAATTTTCAAGTTTGAAGAAACTAAGGCTCATTATGATTATTAACTGAAATTACAAACTTATTTAAAGAGCTATACCCAGATCTCTTCCACTTAAAGCCGGAAATCTTCCCTCAATACTACTGAAAAGGAAACAGAACAAAACCAAATAGCATTTAGAGACTCAGTCTATAACATTAGTATTTGCAATGTTACAATTGTGTTTATAGGTGATGAAATTTAGAGACTATAGGAAATAAGATAATAAAGATATTTGCTCACTTTAAGAGTATTTGTGTGTCATTTAACAACGTGAACCAATTGGAATATATTCAATATTTCCCTCTGATGGATGATTTCTTTGTGACTGTAGATAAGGGGTCATCCATGAACCAAACATCAAGCTTTAAAGGCATGAAGGACGAGGCGGCGTGTGGATGCCACCCTTTCACAGTTCCCTGGTGAGGTGGTGGCTGCCACTTCAAGATAAAGGGCTCCACCCTTCGGAGAGGAAATTTGTCTGTCTCATTCAAATGGCTGTTGTTTTTATGACTTGGTCTACCAAATGGAAATTGTGCTTGTATTTATTTTTCTGGAAGTGGGGAGGTAGGAGACAAGTGGCAATTAGAGTCCATACTTAACTTACATTTGACCTAAAATTATATTTCCAAGGAAATTGGACTTCGGACCTAAAACCATAAAAATTCAGTATAAAGCATAAAATATGTCCAATTTTAATCAATGTAAATTACACTGATAGAAGATATGTCTATATGTAACCCACAGCCATATAATTTTTTTAGAAAGGTACTCTTTGAATAAGTTCTTACAGTCAAAATTTAATGAATGAGATTTCACTGCACTTTTCAAATGAAACAGTTGAATGATTTATTAATTTTCTGAGCTTTATGTTTTATTTAATTGCATGACAGACCTGTTATTTTCATTTCATCTGCCCTTAGAAGCTTCTGGGGATATTGCTATCTTTGTCTACTTCAAGCCTTATGAATACATTTTTATATCAAGTTTAAAAAAAACACTATTAAAATGTAATTTGCAAGGTGCTAGATCTTAAAGTAAATATGATCATGGTAAAAACTGAAATTGTAAGCAACAGAATTTAACTTTTGACAATGTTACTGGTAGGTATTGTTGAAACACAGTCATTGTTTTATCATTACATTATCAATCTATCATTCTTCATTCCTAATGAACACTAATTAGTAGGTTTTTACTCCCAGTTTTACCACTGTTGCTAATCTTCCTTGAATTAATAATAAAATCTTTAAATATCATAATTCTCATTCAATATAATATATTGAAAATAAATCTGTCTTGATTGGGTTCACTTATGATACACTGTCCTACTAATAGAATTTCCTAAAGAGAAGGCACATCTCTTCTGCTTAAAGAACAGTCTGCAAAATGAAAAGCTGCTTCCCGTATTTCACTTTGGCACAATCACTAAAACCTTTTCCTACTGTAATTAGAACTGTATCAGGGTCCTGTTATTCTCCTGATTTTGCTTTCTCCAACGTGTGTTATGTTCGTCCTAATCATGTAGGCTCTCCAATCAGGGAGAACTAATACAAATGTCTAGTTCATGCCATCTGAAGGAAAATGACCTTAGTTTCTTTCTCATATGCCGACCTAATGAAAATTACTGTGGAAAATGAAAGTGACATGTGTGGCAAAGTACAAAGGTGTTTACACGGCCGTTTGCAGCTGTAAAACGATACTGTTTAAAGGGCTAGGTTGCTTATTTACTCATTACAAAGCAATGGGGCTCAGCTCCATGTAAAGACAAAATAGAATTTTTTGCTTAAATTATTCTTAGGGGAGTTAAGTATCATTCAGTAATGAGTGATGCAAGAAACAGCTGAAACAATCCAGCAGCAAATGAAACAATTCAGTTATCTTGTACAGTATCGGGGACGGACCAAATGCTGATGTGATTTAAATAGTGCTCTTGTATTTTCCCATTGTCTGGGAATGCAGAATTATGCCCCTTGTATGTGATTTTAAAGAAAAAAACTCTTGATTTTAGACCAGATAAAGTGAGTATGAAATTAGAAATGCACAAATGGGTAAACAATGCAGTAACTCTAACATTCACATTAACTAGGCTTTCTCAGACTTTATTAAGAAGAGAATAAGGCACATTCATGCTACATGAATCTGTATCTACATACCAGTTACCCTGTGGTTGTTCAATCAATATTTACTGGTGACAGTGAATAAGGCAGTCCACCCATCCACGGAGGAGGAAGCAGCCAAGAAGGCTGGGTACAGTAATACTGTCACACTGATGGGTCATCAATCTCCTTTCACAATACGTTAGCGAAGTGTCATAGTCCTGCTTCCTACTTCCTTTTAGATGTAACAAAACACTTGCATTTAAACATTATACTTTTATTATCTAAGTACCACTCCCAGTCTTTGCACCTTTTTTAGACGTTAAGTCTTATTGATGGTATTTGAATACAAACTTGAAATGAATAGTGTGAATGAAAAATCTTGCCAGTCATATCAGTAAACAAAGGATGCTGCGGCCGTCAAGTCATCAGCCACCAATGCCATCCTGACAGTGAGCAGAGGGAAATCAGGATGGAGATTAGCAGGTAGCCTTCCTCTGCAGCCACCCCCAACAGGGAACCCTGAGGGATTTCAGGATGGGAAAGAACAGAATACCGGCCTTAGATAGCTAGGTGCATGTTAAAGGAATGATTGCAATGAGCCTAGACTTTTTCACCTTCCCTTACATAGAAAAGCACTAAATTCCTTAACTTGAGATACCTAGTTTTCTTTCATTAACAGTAAACTTTTGATGTTCCCACTACCCGGACTTTGTTACAAAAATCTCCTATATATCCTGGCTTCTCCTTTGCCTGGATGGAATAGTCTCTTAGAGAGATCTGAAACGCTGTGTGTCCTGGGCTTGAGTCCTCAGGAAATCCACCAAAGAAACATAACTAGCAACTTCTAGGTTATGCAATTTATTTCAGTCAGAAGTAGAAACATTTTGGAATAAAGTTGTGCCCTACATTGTGACAAACTGACTTTAGACAAAATTATGTAAAGACACTTCATAAAAACAATATTTCAGTTATTCTAAGTGTGCACGTTCGTTCATTGATATTGATACTACTCGAGCTGTTCTTGTGATGTGTCGTTGGTATGGTAGTTATAGATAAGATAAATAAACACACGATGGTCCATCCAAAAAGGAAATAATATGTATTCACCTTGATTCATAGAAATGGTTTTCCCCTTACATTAGTGTATATCAGTGATAACAAACTCTCTTGTAGTTTAGCAATGTTTTTCATCTTCTGAATCATCAGTTAATCGAACAATGAGCAGCTGTTTCTTCTCTCTGTGCCATATTCCCTACTGGGATTTCTTGGGATAGAAAGGAACTTAAGATCCAGTCTCTACTTCCTGCGCTAAGGAGATAAGCTATTTAAAGCTGGAAAAACTGATATCATTACCAGGTACCGCCTAACAGACATGAGAGATGTGGGGAAGAGCCTTTATCACCTGAATAAATGCTCAGGAAAATTGGAAGCAGTGGGTAACAAACCAGAAACTTCAGACAAATGTTTCTCACAATGCTTTTAGGTTGGTTTAAAGAAGCAGGTAGAAAAAATGTTGAAAGGGTCAGGTGGGCAAAATTCAAGAGCTTTCTTCTGCGTCACTTGGTTTGCTTTGCTCTGGCGCTCATCAAAATTCACAGGCAATTCAGGCACAGCCAAGATGCCTGGACAAGACTTCTAAGGGAAAGTGACTTTGATAATCAAGTTCAGGAGTATTTCAAGACTGGAAACAGTCCTGCAGAAATCCTGCTGGGACAGCTGCTCTTTACTGAGCAGCATCTACCCCGGTTCTCCTCGGGCTGCCGGTTAATCACCAATTCTGTATAATGCCTTTGGTCTTTTTCTCCCCAGAGTAACAATGAGGCTGTGGTATTTTTTTAAATAGAGATGGAAAAAAATGTGGAGATTGTGTTCGCAGCCTGCCCTGAGCACGTCAAGGTTATGCGTGTGTTTCAGCCCAGCTCTTGTTTTCAGTGGCGTTTCCGTCTGTTGCCCTGTGAGTTACTCGTGATGATCAAGCATTAAAGCCTTTGACTGGCATCTGCCTGGAGCCTCACTAAATGGATGTCTTCTGTTCTCAGATGCAAGGACTCTACTAACATGCGTCCTTTGGACGAAAATTTTCCAAGCATTTTTTTTGGTTTGTTTGTTTTTCTTCTGAATTGGTTAATTGTAGTTTGGAGTAAGCATGTAGGATGACAAGCTTGGAGAATTGTGAAAGGAAAGCAGGGAGAAAAAATATTGAGGAAGGTTAATGTTTGCATAAGTTCAGGGACGTCCCAGGCGTGGCTGGCATTGTCAGTGAGAAATCTTTTTGCTAAAACTGTTAGAAAGAACATACATTGCTCAAAAAGACTCTTTGCCCAGGCAAGCAAACCTAAATACCAATAAGCTCTAATTGAATGGGAGTAAGAGGAAGTAGATTAACCTTTAAAGAAAACTACTTTACATCCATTATAACTGAGCTAATGTAAATTCTTCACGTTTAACTATAAATCAGTTAATGGCTTATCATTTAAAAAGAAAAGCATCTGTTTGGGGTACTTTTAGAACTATAAACGTACTATAAAAAGTACAGTTTTTAGTGTAGAAAATTTGGAAAAAATATAACCAAAATGTAGGTAATTCCATTATCCTAAAATAAGTAATTTATAAGATTGTTATATTACTTTTGTACATACACACACATACCCAATGATTATGTTATGTGTGTAAAATTATATGCATATAATAATTGATCTCTAGAGTTTGAATGTTGAACCCATTGGGCATCAAAAGCTGATTATATATTCAAAATATTTCCTCTCTGACACATGTCAGAGACATATATATGTATGTGCGTATATATACATATACATGAATTTTAGTTTTATTTATAGCATTTTTTGACATTCACGCATTTAAATTTTTTGTGTGTCTACCAATATTTTCCTTTGTTTTTTCTTCTTTTGCATTTCAATTGTAAAGTTGATTATTTTTTTCTGCCATAGCACTTTGTTTTTCCTTAGGTACATGTAACCTTTTAAAATATGTATTTTCATTTTGCACCACACGTAGTTAATCATTTCTCACCTTGCCCTCATTACTGTGTTAATCTTAATTGCAGTTTTGGAGATGTTCTTAATCATTGATTTAATTTTTTTAGAATCAGATCTGGTTCTTTGTACCCCCAATGTAGGTTCAGGTCTTAACTCTTTACCCTTAAATTTTTTCCTTATGTCATATAACTTCTTTTTTAATCTCAGTCCATTTATTCTTGTCACTTTTAGCTTGTTGTTTTTCAGTTGTCTTGAGAACGCTAAGAAATTCTCTGTCATTATCTTCTTTAGCCTTGAGGAGATGGTTTTTAGAGGTATGCCTTCTTCAGAAACACTTAGATATTATTCTCATCCTCTTGTTTCACCAAAATTGTATAGATATCAAGATGATTTAAAAATTTTTGTTGCTTATACTCACATCAGTCAAGATATAATTAATGCTGTATTTTTTAAACATATCAGGCCCACGTATTATTTGTAACTCACCATTTACCTGGGAGATATTTTATATTTTTCAGATATTCAGGTCCAGGATAAATTAAAGTACACATCTCTTGGCCAGGAGAAGAATCTTGAGAAAACTTTCCTCAGTCCAACTTGATAAACCAAATGGAAGTGATGATTCTTCCAAGATTCTGGTGTCACTGGAAGATTAGAAAAGCTGAATTTCACTTGATATTTCCTATAACTTATCTAAGATTTTCCAGAAGTACTTGGAATGCTTGCCATTTTATAAGATCATGGTAATATCCTATTCCTAAAGCCCCCGGGACAACTAAGATAACCTTAAAAATAATTTCAACAGTAGGATATAAATTAGAACTAACACACAGGGGAACTTTGAAAAGCAATACTGAGACTCTTTCTTATTACAAAAGACTGGGGTTTGCAACAAGATTTACAATAGAAAAAAAAGTGTTCTTGTCTAAGAAGGCTCTTTTTTTCTCTCATTAACATTGATGGGGAAAACAAAACAAAACAAAAAAACACAGAGTGATAAGAGAAAGACCATGGAAGAAAGTATCTGTGGTTATCCTCTAGTTTGCATAATAGATTTTTTTTTTAATGAAGAAAATGTATATGAATAGATTTGGCAAGATGTGGAAAATTCCACACTTCATGTGACTTTTTCTGAAGATTTTGGTTTAGTCTCCAGATCACAGTTTCCCTGTTAATGGAATTAAAACTTAATTGAAAGCATAAGAATATTAACATATACTCTTTAAAGTTCTTAGCAGATACAACAATAGTACTGTGTAACTTTTAAATGATGTTCTTCAAAGTGTATATCAATTTTTAAAATACTTATTTTTTCACTGATAGATAAATATCTCAAAATTTGTTGAAACTTTAGGATCCAAATATGGCAACTCTCTGTAAGTGACAGGGTGTCTATGAATATAAAATGGAATTTATTAAAGATGAAAAATTACCCTTTGGATCAAGTACTTATTCCAATGAAATCTAGATTTTGAAATTTAATTTTAAGATCGATTGACCTAATTATACATTATTGGCTCACTTATTAACTGACTTATTTTATACCTCCAACTCTTTTTCATTTACCAAATTATTTCATCAGAAAGTTCATATATATGAAACTTGATGAATATCCATGACATTTTAAGAACAGGAAGGCTACCATTTTATATCATAGACGTGGTACTATTACTGTTAAAGACATTCTTGTTTGATCTACTTCTTTTTACTATTTACGTGTAGCAGGGCTGCTTAAATCTTGCAGGCTCATTCAATATTTTCATTCACTAATGCTGTGCTCAAGAATTTAAGAACCAAAACATAACTCTGTTTTACATGCTGTCTCTGACTCAATGGGGACTTGAATAGGTCAATTTAATAAGCTGTGATTCTGACCTAATGCATAGTATTGGGAATTATCCTGAAAGTTATAATCTCAGGAAAGCCAACTTAAAAAATTATAATTGCATTCCTAAATTCTTTTATTAATTAACATATTTTGAACCTACGTATATATAGCTAAGACAAAGGTATGTTTATCATCAAGTCAAAAGCAAGCCAAAGTAAAACAATGAGATACCACAACACACTTATTAGAAAGCCCAAACTTCAGAACACTGAAAACACCAAATGCTTGTGAAGATGCGGAACATTTACTGATGGTGGGAATGCATATTGGTACAGCCATTTTGGACGACAGCCTGAGGCTTTCTTATAAAACTAAACATACTTTTGCCATACAACCTAGCAACTGCATCCCCTTGGTATCTACCCAAAGGAGTTGAAAACTTTTGTCTACATAAGACCTTGTATACAGATATTTGTAGCAGCTTTATTTGTAATTGCCAAACTTGGAAGCAACCAAGTTGTCCTTCAGTGAGTGAACGGATAAACTACGGTAGTTCCAGACCATAGACCATTATTCAGCACTAAAAAGAAATGAGCTATTCAGCCATAAAAAGACATGGAGGAAACTTAAATGCATATTGCTCAGGTGAAAGAACCCGATCTGAAAAGACTACATACTACATGATTCCAACTATACTACATTCTAGGAAAAGCAGAACTATGGAGGCAGTAAAAAAAAAAAAAAAATTGGGGTGCCAGGGGTTGGGGAGGATATATAGGTGAGGTACAAAGGCTTTTAAGGGCAGATAAAATTCTCTGTGTAACTCTGTAATGGTGGATGCATGCCATTATATACTTTTACAGACCCATAGAATGTATAACACCAAGAGTGAACGCAATGTAAACTATGGTTTCTGGTAACACATGTACCACTCAGGAGGGGGATGTTGATAATGGAGACTCTGCATATCTGGGTCATATGGAAAATCTCTATATTTTCCTCTCAATTTTACTGTGAGCCTAAACTGATTCAAAAAAATTATCTAAAAATAAAAAAGCAAACTGACATTAGTTCAAAGTGATAAGAAAATCCAATCATGGGGATGTTTACAGGTCATCAGTGAAACATTTAATCACTAACAGTGTCAAAGATCGCAATCGATGCCTCATTTTAATTACTATAAAATCTGTACATTATACATTAAAGTGTGCAGTTACACATTGATTTTGCTAACACCCCCAATTCAGGGATCATTATCTGGGACTCAGATAAGTAAAGTGACTTATCCAGCATCACATAGACGTAACTAACGTCACCTCTGATGGAGCTGTAACTAAAAACTAATTTTCACCCAAAATTCACGTATACTTTTTATTCTTGTCCTCCTTCCACTGAGTGGAAGATCATGGAATTGAGAGCCAGTTAGCTGGGTTATAGCCCTGAATATGGCACTTTGAACAAGTGTAATAGTCTGAGTATTAAGCTGACTAGAGAAATGTACAGACACTTTCCCACTATTGTAATTCATTCTTCTTAGTGTATAGTAACTCACCTATGCATGATTGGCACACAATTCTTTCCCAATTAGAAAAAGAAAAGCTAATTTTATATGAATTAATCCACGGTTATGGAAAATACGAGTGCAAGAAGACAGCATTGAGAATGAATGCAATATTTTTTTTTTTTATCGTCTATACCATTAGAATAAGAGCAGCCGAACCAGATGGAGAGAACCAGAGAAGACCTTTTAAAGAAATTATACTAGACAGAGACAGACTACTAGAATACAAGCTGCATCAAGGAAGCACCAGGAGCAGTGTTGGAACACAGTTGATGCTAACCCCATACATGTGGGAAGTCTGAAGGCCCAAAGGAAAACGGCAGACTCAGTTAAATCTTTATTTGGTCTTAAAAAGCAGAGTCATTAGCTGGTTTTTGTATCATTTTTTATAGTGAGGCAGCGTTTTCAGATTAAGATGCATGCACCTACACAAACACAGATGCATACATATGTTACCAAACCATACGTGGGTCCACACATCCATGTGCAGTAAAGCCAAGCCACTGAGATGGGGCTGTGGTGAAGGAATGTGCAGCATATGCTGCAAACACCAGACAAGGAATCCAGGGCAGCCAGTGTTCAAAAAGCCCAAACTCCCCTATAGGTTTCAGTAAAGCATTTTTAAAGGCAAGGCAAGTGAGGGGAGTCCCAGGGTATGTGATCAGCTAGTGCATAAGTCTCTGACTAGTTGATGGTGAGGTAAAGTAAAAAGGTAGTTAAGTTGTTGCAAATATTTCCTAGTTCCAGAGAGTCTCTGGAAGGGATGTGTTAATTTCATCCATTTGGTGGGGGTAAAACAACTTAGGAAATGTGCATCATATATCTGGGTACTTCAGAGAGGGGCTAAAGTAGAGGATATAGGGGAGGGGTCTGTTTCAGAAAGGCTCCATAAGGTCCCACTCAGTTACACATAAACAAACACATGCATACACACAGGACACCTTTAATTCCTTGGAATACATATTAGCTATGAACAACTATATGGCAATAAATTGGACAACTTAGAAGAAATGGACAACTTTCTCAAAACATACCGTCCACCAAAATTGAATCAAGAAGAAACAGATCATTTGAACAGACTGCTCACTAGAAGTGAAATAGAATCAGCAATAAAACCTCCCTGCAAACAAAAGTCCAGGACCAGAGGGCTTCACTGGTGAATTCTATCAAACATACAAAGAAGAGATAACATCTGTCATTCTCAAAGTCTTACAAAAGATTGAAGAGGAGGGAATACTCTCAAACTCATTCTAGGAAGCTACCATCACCCTGATATCAAAGCCAGACAAAGACACTATCAAAAAGGAAAGCTATAGGCCAATATTGTTGATGAACATAGATGCAAAAATCCTCAACAAAATATTAGCAAACAGAAACCAATAATACATAAAAAAAAAAAATTATACACCATGATCAACTTGGGTTCATCCCATAGACATAAGGATGGTTCAACATATACAAATCAATCAAAGTGATACACCACATCAACAAGAGAAAGGACAAAACTCACATGATCATCTCAATAAATGCAGAAAAAGTATTTGATAAAATTCAACCAAAGTGGCTATAGAGGGTCCATCTCTCAACATAATAAATGTTATTTATGACAAAAATACAGCCAGCATAATACACAATGGGAAAAGCTGAAAACATTTGTGCTAAAATCTGGAACAAGACAAGGATGCCAACTCTGAACACTTCTATTCAATATAGTACTGGAAGTCCTAGCCATAGCAATTAGACAAGAAAAATAAATTAAATGGATCCAAATTGGAAGAGAAGAGGTAAAACTATCATTATATGTGGATGACATGAATATATATATAGAAAACCCTAAAGGCTCCACACAAAAAGTACTAGAGTTAATTAAAAAAATCTGGCAAGGTAGCAGGATAAAAAATTAACATACAGAAGTGAGTGGCATTTCTTTACACTAACAATGAAATATCAGAAAAAGAAAGTAAAAAAAAAATCCCTTTTAAAATTGCATCCAAAAAACAAAATACTTAAGAAAAAATCTTAAAAAAAAATAAGGAAATGAAAGATGTATATATGGAAAACTACAAAACATTGACCAAGGAAATTAAAGATGACTTAAAGAAATGAAAAGATATCCCATGTTCTTGGGTTGGAAGAATTCATATTGTTAAAATGGCCATACTACCCAAAGCAGTCTATAGATGTAATGCAATACCTATCAAAATACACAGGACATTTTTCAAAGAACTAGAACAAATAATCCTAAGATTTGTATGGAATCACAGAAAACCCAGAATTGTCAAAGTAATATTGAAGAAAAAGAATGAAGCAAGGAATAACCCTCTCAGACTTCAGATAATACTACAGAGCTGCAGTAATCAAAACAGCATGGTAGTTGTACAGAAGCAGACATATGGATCAAAGAAACAGAACAGAGAGCCCAGAAATAAACCCACAAACTTTAGGTCAATTAACCTTTGACAGAGGAGGCAAGAACACACAATGGAGTAGAGACAGTCTTTTCAGCAAATGATATAGGGAAAACTGGACAGCTGCATGTAAATCAATGAAGCTAGAACACTCCCTCACAGCATACACAAAAATAAACTCAAAATGGCTTAAAGACTTAAACATAAAGACAAGACAGTGTAAACCTCTTAGAAGAAAACATAGGCAAAACATTATCTGACATAAATCTCAGCAATATTCTCCTAGGGCAGCGTACCCAGGGAATAGATATAAAAGGAAAAATAAACAAATGGGATGTAATTACACTTTTAAGCTTTTGCACAACAAAGGAAACCATAAGCAAAACAAAAAGACAACCTACAGAATGGGAGAAAATATTTGCAAAAGATGAGACTGACAAGGGCTTAATCTCCAGAATATATAAGCAGCTCATACAACTTAATAAGAAAAAAAAACCAAAAAACGAACAAGCCCAATCCAAAAATGGGCAGAAGACCTAAACAAGCAATTCTCCAATGAAGACATACAAATAGCCAATAGACACATGAAAAAAATACTCAATATTGCTAATTATCAGAGAACTGCAAATCAAAACTACAAAATGAGGTATCACCTCACACCTCACACACACACAGAATGGCCATCATTCAAAAATCCACAAAGGGTAAATGCTGGAGAGGCTGTGGAGAAATAGGAACCCTCTTACACTGTTGGTGGGAATGTAGTTTGGCGCTGCCACTATGGAAAACAGTATGGAGATTCCTCAAAAGACTGAAAATAGACTTATCATATGATCTAGCAATCCCACTCCTGTGCATATATCCAGAGAGAACCTGAATTCAAAAAGATACATGCACCCCAATGTTCACAGCAACACTAAATACAATAGCCAAGACGTGGAAGCAACCTAAATAGCCATCAACAGTTGACTGGATAAAGAAGCTGTTGTCTATTCATACAATGGGATACTCCTCAGCCATAAAAAATAATAAAATGCCATTTGCAGCAACACGGACAGAACCGGAGACTGTCATTCTAAGTGAAGTAAGTCAGAAAGAGAAAGAAAAATACCATATGATGTCAATTATATGTGGAATCTAAAAAAAAAGAAGGCAAATGAACTTATTTACAAAACAGAAACAGACTCACAAATATAGAAAACAGACTTGTGGTTACCAGTAGGGGAAGGGGATGGGAAGGGATAAATTGGGAGTTTCAGATTTGCGGATACTAACTAATATATATATGTAATAGATAAACAACAAATTTATACTGTATAGAACAGGAAACTATATTCAATATTTGGTAGTAGCTTATGGTGAAAAAGAATATGAAAACAAATATATGTACGTTCATGTATGACTAAAGTATTATGCTGTACACCAGAAAGTAATATAACATTGTAAACTGATGATCGTTCAATAAAAATATATATTTTTTAAAAAATATATATTAGGACTGCATCAAAAACAAGTAGGCAGAATCAATAAATTTGAATTATTCTGAGGACATGCAATCCTAATTTGTGCTCCTTATTCTATCCCTTAAGGCTTTCCTCTAATAGAAACTTTCACTGGATAAGGGAGATTATGCATTTTTGAATCCACACTAGGGTTTATAAAACCTGAAATAAACTTATAGAAAGGTGAAAACATGTCAATTCCTCTTATGCTCATAAATTTCCAACCTTACTTCTTGAAAATTTAATGTCTTTCTGCCAGACGTGTACAGTTCTAGATGAGGCCCTGCTGTGTAGAGCATGTCAAAATCCTTTGAGCTAAAAACTGCATTGAGCTTGATAAACAGAGCTGTATTTTATTTTTTTCAGTAAACATTATGCATTTGCCCACATTTGTGTTTTTAAAGAAGTGCCCAAGGCCTATTATTGCAAGAAAAGGCAAATTTATTTTCTGTATCAAAATTGATTATTTTCTCTATCAAAATGTCTTAAAAATACATCTTTATGCATGTATTACTTGTATTGGAGTCTTAAAGTCTTGTATAGATACAGCTAAATACACAAAGGCAAAGAACATTGGACTTCCAAGTACTGTGTTTCTCATCTGATTAGTAAGCAATTTGTACAATTACACCTAAATGGATGCAATGCTGATATCGCTGCTTATTTTATTGTAGCAGTAAAACAGGTACAGTGCTATCTGCCCTGCTTGTTTATAATATTCCTCATAAACAATGTTGTGTACACTCTATTTCAATTTCCAGCTTGATTAGCTAACAATCTGCACTAAAACAGTCAAGGTAAAATGGAAAGCTAACTGCATAGAGATTTTTAAACTCACTTTCACACAACAGGATTTATTGGTGCCAGTGAAGGTAAAAAACAATATGACTTCTCTCATACCTTTGCTAATTCCTTCTGCTAATTCAAAACATCCACAGAGAACCCAAATGGGTTAGAACACAGCAATCACATTTTTCATAAGAGTGGTATTTGAAGAGAAGAAAATGTTCCTTGGTTCTTTGTATAGATTAAGAATTGCTTTTATTCTGGATTATTGCCTAAATTTTAGACTCCTGCATCAAATGATGGAGAACAAGGTAAAGCTTCTTTCTATTAAGGGCTGATTTCCATTCATTACATTCTTTCACAATTTCCTCTTTGGTTTATCTCCCTTGCTCTCAATAATTGGGTACCAATTATAGGATGTCACAAAAGGAACCCAGGTGATGAAAACCTGCTATTCTACAGTGGAAAATAGAAAAGTTTAAACTGAAGTTGTCTTAAATAAGGTAAAGCAGGTCAAAATTGATTTTTCTAAACTTTCAAAGGTTTTCCAAAAAAATGAATGTAAAATATAGCATGTTAGCACAAAATACTACTGACCTATAAAATTTTAAAGCTGGCTGCCACAAATATTTATGAACTTAGAGGTTAATAAATTCAAAGTACATTTACAAAGATGAAATCTGGTAGCCAGCCCATCAAAGGAAGTCTGAAACTTTTGTCAATGAGCTAGTTAAAAGTTAAAAAAAAAAACAACCAAAAACCCACCAACATTCAGCCTTAGCCCGAGTGAAATTAATCATGCCATTGTTTTTAACATTAAGCATTTTTATTAGGCTATTAAGACGTGTTGACTGTTTGTTTACCCTGCTTGTTTGGGTAGAAAGAACCATATCACTTTTCTCCTCCTACTGCCCTTACAAACCCACCCCCTGTATCCTTTCCCCCATCCCTGGGGGAAATCTCAGTCTTTCCACACTTTTAGGAAGTAAATGAATTGTCTTTTAGATATATTAAAGAATGCTGAGTCCCAGGTAGCATAAAACTGCAGACTTTTCTCCAGTTTGAGACCCCTCTGTTGTCCTTCTCCAATCCTCTCTAGTCTTGTACACTTGTGAGGGGAGTGGGCACTGTACGCCTTCAATCTCTTCCTCCAACAAGAACTAAAGTCCTGGCCCTGCAGGTTTCTTCTGGGTGTGGAGATCCCAGTGTTTGATTATGTCCCATGTTAGGGAAGGTGGGGATGTCTTTCTGGTGACCTTTCCTCCTCTTTCTGGGTCACTACTACCTACTGTTCTTGCAAGCAAACCATGCTTGTTCTGACCTCTCACGTTTTCTCTCTCTGCCACCTGATTCCTGAATTTTGTCTCTGGTGAACTCACCTTGCCTCTTTCTACTTTCCTCTTGGGCAGAATTTCACTCCAGGTGGTCTAGCTGCTTTCTCAGAGATCACATCGTACTTACACTGTGCATGCACATGACCTCGCATGACCTTTTACTCTGAAAGTGAAGGCATTCACAAACAGCCATCTCTGCCGTGCTGCGCCGGGGGCTTGCTCACCACTGACTCTGGATCTCAGGTTTTTCAGGATGTGTCAGATACCAGTCCCTCACACTTCAGGAAATATATATATCAAGACCTCCAGGTGATCCTCTTGGACTCCTGAGTGAGGTGAATCATTCTGCCACCCATCATGTGAAAGTCTGGAAGTTGTGCCTAAAAAATATCTTCCTCGAAAGAAAGCAGTATTCTTGTCTCAATTGCTCAAGTAATACTTTACCTTCTCGTCTGCAGACTCAAGGTCATGATGGGCTAGTGCTGACTAAATCAATTTCACAGCCCTTTATCAAGATCAGCCTATATTTTCCAGCATCTCATGTCAGGATGTGGGTACCTTTTTTTACTGTTCTCTTCTTTGGAAGCTCAGTGGTAACAATACAGGAAAGGTTACGTCGTTGCATTTACCTCTCCCTCTTTCTTTCTGTTTCTTTCTCTTTGTCACACAAAGTCACAAAGTAGACCTGATTTATTCATCACTAGGTTCTAGTGCATTTGCAAACTTAACAATAGGGGCAGAACTGTCACCTACTACTATTGATTTATAAATTCTAAATCTTTAAAAGATTTTACTATTTATCGTAAAATTTCTTATAGGGTTTCCGTCTTCTGCATGTTTTGTCTTTAAAGGGCTGAAAACCCTAGCATCTATTTATCTGTCTTAACACAATCACACATAAAATATGTCTATTTAAAATATAAGATACAAATTATTCATACATTAGGAAATTGGCAGATTGTCTTCTCTGGGCAATTATTTGAGAGTCTAGTGTTAGAAGTGAGGTTAAAATTTTGATGGTATTAGATGGTATTACATTCATGTAAGTTCATAAAGTGTCATTCCTTTTCTGACAATCAGCCCTTCCCAATCTCCTGCAATTTTGCAAATAAGTCATTCCATGAAATGAAAAGTTTAGTGGGAACTGAAGGCCTACCTCATTAAGTACTGCACAAGTTACAGGTCACGGTACCACTTCCACGGCCATATTTGGCTCAGATACAAGTCCTACTGGGCTGAATCTAAATCTTGGGAGTAATATTTAAGCATACTTTGGGGGGCTTTGAGGGAGGGAGAGACAAAATGACAGAGAGAGGGGGGAGGGAAAGGAAATATTAGTTATTATAGGATCAGCTGTTTTATTATAACAAGCACCCACATACACTCAGTGACTTAATATAAGAGATTTACTTCTTCAGTCTACACCTCCGATGAGCATCAATATATGGGTTCTTTGTCAATATTCAGGTAATCAAGGCAGGAAGATCAGAATGTAGCAAGTTGCATACCATCTCCTAAGCCTCCCCAGAAAGCATCACACATTGCTCAGGCTGAATTTTAGTAGCTAAAGCAAATCATATATCTAGACGTAACTCCAGAGGGACAGAGGATCAGAAGATTTGAAAACAGCCCTAATGATGTTCACAAGTCCACTCACCTAGGCAACATCAAGAATCACAAGAGATAGATTAATGAGGTTGTGCTTTTAAAAATTAGTGGCTGAGTTCATTTTCAGAGCATAGTCTAATACAGTGATTCTCAAAGCAAAGCACAGTTCATGAACCCCTTATAGTAGGGAAGAACACAGTTGACTCCATATTGGATCTTTTCCTTTAGCTCTAACCCTGGGCTCTGTTTCCTGGGCTTAGTCATGTTGGTTCTGCAACTTTTGTAAAAGAATGTTGCCTAGAGCCTGAAATAGACAGGAGCACCCATTCTCAAGGCACTGACTTTTAAGGGTGTAACACTTTTATATTCAAATAAAGATAAAAATTTGCATTTGTCTTGTTGGAGGTTTACAGGGACACCATGACCTGACCTAGGTGGACAGCTGCAAGAACAAAGGACTCCGATGCCAAGAAGTTTGCAACAACCAACCACACTCCCTGCTCTTTTTAGTAGAAAAGGATCCTGAACTCTGACTTGGGGAAGATGATTCTCCAGGACAGTAGTCTGTCATCTTCTTGATCTGATGGCTTTCTTAATAGTTGTTTTTCCTCACCCCAACACCTCCTGATTTATTGGCCTGTTATGTGGTGAGCAGAATGAGTTTGGACTTGGTAACACCCTAGATATCTCCAAACCCACCCTCAAAAATACTGGGATATCATTTGCTTTTTTCAGTTCCATTGTCTCATGAGTTTACAGTGGAAATTTCCAGAAGTTTCATGACATATCATATAGCATCAGGTTCATATGGAATCCAGCTTCTCTCTATTGAACCAGAAATTAAAGAAATTTACAAAAATACCAACAATGTCACTCTTCTCACTACATCTTTCGTCTCTCAAAATATTGTTACTTTTTATGGAACTACATTGTTTACTTTAACATATAACAGCTTTATTGTTTTTAGTTAATTGATAAATACCTGACCTGAGGGTCAGAGCTTCCCATAGGATGTGCTGGACCTTTGTTGTTGCTGTCTTGCAGTTTAATTTCTTCCTCTGCCCAGTCTTCCTTCCTTCAGTCTCCCCAAAGTTGTTTTTTTTTTTTCCCAAGAACACTTTCCCCCCAGAATTTCTGCATGCGGATCTCTGTCTCAGAGTCTGTTCCCCAGACACTCCAATTAAGAGAGTCAGTGCAAGGAGTGATCCAAGGAAACTAAGATTGGATTTGGGGGCTCTGCCACTCACTGGTCCCTGAGCAGTGAGGGTCCCTTTCCTGGTGGTAGTGGAACACTGATAGCACTTGGTAAGTGAGGTGGTAATAGTGCATTTGTCAACACTTCCACTAGTGGTGAATTGGATACCATGAGCAGACTGATGGGTGCTGTGTGTCAGACACTTGGGAAGTGCAGATAAATAGTAATAGAATTTGAGAACTGAATGGCTCTTTCTGAAGACAATAATATAAAGAAAGAAAACTAAAGACAAAAAGTAGTTAAGCAACTAACCACAAAGGATGAAAGCAAGACAGCCTGGGGGCTTACAATGAGAGTGAATTCTTACAGAGGAAGTCAGAAGAAGTTGATCTGCCCAGGGTAGCATCATAGCAGAGCCCAGGAAGAGGCGGAATTATCATGTCAGAACATTATAGGAAAGAAGTGAGATTCTGAGATATTATGAACTTGAAAAATTTGAATCCTCAGATTCTCCCAAACCCTCTTTTCTTGGGGGGAAAGGTAATTAGGTTTGTTTGTTTGTTTGTTTGTTTATTTAAATGGAGGTGCTGGGGATTGAACCCCAGGCCTCCTGCATGCTAAGCAGGCACTCTACCACTGAGCTCTACTCTCCCCCACCACAAACAGTCTTATAGTAACCCATTTGCAACTGCTTTGCTAGATGTGGTATCTCTACTAGAGTAAATTAACACTATCTCAGGAGCATGCCATGTGGCCATTGATCAGGCAGAAATATTCTTTTATATCCCTATAAAAAAAGGAGGATTAGAAACATTTTGCATGAATTTGGAATGGACTATAATGAACGTCTATGGTCTTGTGATATTAACTCTCCTGCCTTCTGTCTAATACCTTCCCTGGGGACTTGGACCATCTGGACGTTTCACAGAATATCATATTGATTCATAATACAGATATTCATAGAGATGACTGAGCAAGAATTCACACAAACCATAAAAGAACAAGTTAACAAATTAGAGTTCATTGAATTTTCAAAAGTTTACTTTTTAAACATCAATGTTAAGAAAATTAAAAAAAAAAGAAACAAGCCATAACTTAGCGAAAATATTTGCCAATCAAATATTTGATAAAGGAACTTGAATCTAAAATATACAGAGAAATTTCAATGTTGATAATAAGAAAAACGCCCATTTTTTAAATAGACAAAAATGTGAACAGAAACTTAATCAAAAAGATATAAAGTATGAGGAATAAGTAGACGAAAAAATATTCAACATCATTAGTAATTAGGAAAAACAAATTAAAATCACAATGAGATACCACTGCACACCAATATCATCTGCTGGTGTGTAGACAGAGAAACAGACACAGCGGGGAACTAACTTGCTCATAACGTGCCAGCTAGGAGCAGAAGAGATAGAACACAAACCTCCATTTGTCTGACTTCAAAAAAGTGACTTCCCCCACGACACGAGTTAACACACTAGAGGCGACAGAACCCTTCAGAAGAACTCCCATCTTTCTCATGTAGTTGTCTCAAAATCAGCAACTGTGGCTTTGCACACAGGCACACACTCAAAATCAATAAACTTTGCTCCCATTTACTTTTAAAATATTAATTGGCTCATTAGTACTATTTCCCTAGTGGGCCTTTATGGCTTTTCAGCATTTATTGGAGCCGTGTGCTTCATTTAAAATTATATGAGGTAGTATTGCACAGCGGTGAAGGGTTTAGGAGTCAATTTTCCAACTATGAGTTAGAATAGATTGATGTGGCTAGAATCAAAGGACCTGAGGCTCCTCTTGTCTCTTCTGAAAGACGCCCACTCCCAGTCATACATCACTTCATCCTTGAGTGTGAATATTTAAGGATCAGGGTCAGACCCCTCCCCTATATCCTCTGCTGTAGCTTCTCTCTGAAGGATCCAGATAATAGTATCTCATGTATATTTCCTGAGGTTTTCAGATGCTTAAAACCACTGCCAAAGGGAAGAAATTAAGCACTTGATGATCCTAAGCCCATGCCACCCCCTCCCTTCTGGCTCCACAGGGTTGATGGTGTTGACCTCCCTGTTACCTCAACATCCACCAACCAGAGGACTGTGCATGGGCTGATCAGGTACCCTGCAACCCCCCTCCCTCACCTGGGCTTTAAACACACTTTGCTGAAACCCTTCAGGGAGTTCAGGGTTTCCTTGGGCATGAGCCACCTGCCCTCCTTCCTCAGCCCTGCAATCAACCTTTGTCTGCTCCAAATTCATGTTTCAGTCTGGCCTCATGGTGTGGCAGGCACACGATCTTGCCTTTGATAACAAATGTGCTTCATTTCATAAATAACGTTGTTGTCATATTGGAACATTCAGGGAACAAATTCTGTTACACTCTATCCTTCCCCTAAAATTACTGAATTGCTTTATTTTTCAGTTTCAATCTACCACTTCTAGAGTCTTAATTTTAACTCCATGTTCGTGCCTTCTTCTGAATGTCATCCCGCAGACTTTCTGAGGAGCAAAGCATACAACTACTTTTACATGAACAAAAAAGTGGCTTAAGAAATCTCCTTCAAAATTACATAACCTTAGAGAAATCCAGGCTTCAGACTCACACCTACTGGATTTCAAATCTAAGCACTTACTACCTGTGAGCTTTTTTTTTTTTTCTCTTTGTTATGAAGATTAGTGAGTATAAGCCTTTCCTCATAATCCAATATTTTTAAATACATAATGATTTGCTGTCTACTGCAGTTCTGTTTTAGAGGAAACAGGTGTCCACCATTCAGGATGTCAGCCACGGGACTGATACAGGAGAAAAACATGTTATCACTGTTTGGGTCAAATCTAAGGTAAAGATAAAGGAAGAAAAGTAAGTGAGAACAATGACTCAAAAGCAGGTAGAATAAATTGGGAGTTTGAGATTTGCAGATACTAACTACTATATATAAAATAGATAAACAGCAAGGTCCTACTGTAGAGCACAGGGAACTATATTCAATACCTTATAATAACCTATAATGAAAAAGAATATGAAAATGAATATATATATATATATATATATATATATATATATATCTGAATCACTATGTTGTACACCAGAAATTAAAACAACATATTAAACCAATTATACTTTCAAAAAAAATTTTTTTAAAGACAGGTATAAAATCAGAGGCAATGAAGACTATAATAATGAACACTTAGCTGGGAATTTTCTGACATCCTGGGGAGGGAATGCTATAAAGGTCATGTTGACCCCTCCTAGTATTTGTGATAATACAGATACATAGTTATACTATTGACACTTTTGTCCATATTGTGTACCTTTTGACCTTTCTGCCTTGATGGTTCCTTTTTCATTAAAGACTTTGAGATAGAAAAGTAAATCCAGGCCATTACAAATAAGGCCTTTTACCTAAATCTGACAAAAATAAAAGCACACTACACCTGATAGTAAAGTAAAGGATTTCCTGGGTGTCTTTTCAAGGTCTAGTGTTATCTTTCTTCCGGACACTTTCCTGTCCTCCAGCTACTTTTTAAATCCCAGTCAGGATGTGATCTCCAAAGCCTCGGAGAATGTATTGATTCCTATTCTCCTTCACGACAGATAAAACCTTCTGTAACCACTACAGGGTGGCCCATCACGTGTGACGCAGCTTCCATGAAAGCCAGCAATCTCTGTTCCTCTTTACTTTCAGTCCAATAGAGATTTTGTGCATTGGTCTTTAAAACAACGTTTTTATTTCCTTGAGTTTCTGCTAGAATGCCGTTCTTTTATTAGTTCTCAGATGATTTATGCATTTTCAATGTACAAGTGCCTAGGGGCTAAGATAAATAGAGGTATTTTTATAGTAAAGTTTGAAAAATTGTTCAAGGCTTGAAAAAGCAAAGCTTATTAGGTACTCAAAATTAAAATGAATGCTTTCTCTGCCATGCTGTTTTTGCAGGGGACAAAACAAGACAGGTGAGAAGAAGGTCCGGTAAATATTCGATTTTTTTCTCATCTGTATCCACAGCACATCAATGTCTAGGATAAATATTAACTCATTTACTAGAAGATATCCTGAAAGCTATAACCCTCAAATTGGGGTCCCTGAATCCTGGGATATCTAGGCTTCTGCTTGTTAAGTGTTAGAAATAAACACCAGCCAACATACCAGTGTGACTAACACACCTAGACTTTCTTACCACATTTCCTCTTCATGGAAAGGTCAGATTTCTGGGAATCCGTTGATATATTAACCCATTTTAGTCTCATCGTTATCATTACGTTAAAAATAAATCTCCACACATTTGCATATGTCTATGCTTTGATCACTTATACAAGGATTTGATATTTTAATGCTCCAGAGGGGTGTCTTCTTGCCTCCGGTGGGTGGAAAAGACATCCCCACATGTCACGCACTACTGCAAAGGGTAGATAAAGCCTGTTTTTCCTAAAACTCACTTTTTAACGTGTTATAAGATGATAAATTGCTAAGGAGACTTCCAACTTTGTAAGTTTTGTAGCTATGACATTAATCTCCCATCAAGCGTGAATAATCCCCCCAAAATTCCTGATGGTGGTCATGCTCATGAAGATTAACTATTATTTCTCTTTGTCACATGCAGTTTACTTAAGTATACATGAGTTATACCTGGTGTAAAAAATCAAAGTTAAAAGAATTTGGGAGTGAAGTGTTCCTACTTGGAACAGGCTGAAGAGGGTTACTAACTCTCTTGGCTGAACTTTGAATAGCTGGAGTCTTTTGACAAAATGAGTCCTGAGTGGTGGAGTGCTCTGGAAAGGACAGAGATCGCACATGAGTTGCTAAGCCACCTTTACTACTCTCAGTAATAGATCTGGTTTGTAATGCTGGTTCCCAACCTGTAAAATGAGCAAAGCCATCAGCACTGGTTTTGATGAGGTACGTGGGGGCAATGAATAGAAGGCGAAAAAGGGGGGCATGGTTGAGCGCTACTGAACATGAATATAAAACAGGTGAATAGAAAATAAAAGAACCAGTGAATGTATCCGAATGGAAGCCAGAGATGGGGAGGCGGGGAGAAGAGACTGTGTAAGGAAGTGCAGGAATGGGAGGTTTCAGAGAAGGCAATATAAAGGCCAGGGGAGGGCAGTTTCTCTAGTGAGGGCAGAAGACAGAACAGAGTGTGCTAGGGTAGAAATGGGAGGTGATGAAGACGGTGCGTCGCTCATTAATCACTTTGAAAGCTTTTCTTAGGGAGACCAAGAAGCCACCAAACAGAAGAGAATGTGTTACAATAAATTTTGTTTTATTTTGAATATTGAATAAACGCATGTGTTTGGGACAAAAATCCAATAAGAAAACAAAGACTGATAGTGCAGGGAAGAAAGAGCTTGATGGGTGGAGAAAGGTATTTGAGACACAGGAAGCTGGAAATCAAAGCCGACGTGCAGGGATCTCCTGTGTATAGAAAAAGGCATCGACTTCCACAGAGAAGGGAGGGCAGTTGGAAAAAGAAGAAAAAAAAATTAAAAAAAAAAATAAAACACGTAAAGTGCTCATCACAAAACATGCAACCAGGTTCCAAAAAAACAACGTGTAAAACCCTAAGTATGGTAAATGGAAAAATAATAAACATCTGTGAAAATGAAAAAAAAAAAGAAAAAAAGAAAGTGAGTGAATGAATGTCTTACTCACATGTAAAGGTCAGGGTAGATAACATGGACACCTACTGGTTTCCTTGTCTTAACGTGGTAAGAAAACAATTTGGCCTGAGGTTGAGAGAGCAGCTTGCAGGTAGGGAGTTTAGGAGGAAATTCAGTCTGCAAGGGTTGTTTAAGGCAATGAGGGAGGACTCTGGTGAGGGGATTTTTCTGAGGATCCGTGGGCTGTACTGGGACTGGATATGTCATTAAAGAACAGAAATGTATATTGGCTTCCGTATGCAATGCTGGGACATTTTCTCCAGGCCCACTCAGGGACTTGGGTGAAAGAAAGGCTAAATCCTGTGGTTATGTCAATTCAAAGGGATTACCATGGAACAAAAATGAGGTAGGAGGGTTTAGGAGAACAGAGAGAAATGGACTGCATATTTCACAGTTGGGTGACAGTATAATTTATCATCCCAAACGGGACCTATTTAAGAGTGAAAGAGGGCAACCAAACGGGATGCCCAGGAAAACAGATATAAACTGAGTCTGTCCCCAGGTGAATGGGGATGATTGGCCATCCTACTCACAGTGATTAAAACTAATTTTTAAAAAGACCATATGGATTGGGGAGAAACTTCTAGTAAATGATCTATATCTAGTTGAGGTTGGAGAAAAGTTAGATTGTGGATAAGGGAATAAAAATCCTGAAGTGTAGTGTGCTATGGCTTTAAAAAAAATAGGGGGGAGGGGGCTATAGGCAGTTAGATCTTGGAAGTTTATTAGATACTGTGGCTCTAGTTAATGAAACAATTTAAGGATGCTGGAGGAGAGAAGGTGAGAAGTTCACTGAGGTTCAGAAAGTCAAACAGAGTCAGAAAGTCCAGGAAGATAGTGGAATTAGTGGTGGAGACAAAGCCAGAGGCCAGAGTCCTCAAACAATGTGAAGGAATGAGCCTACGGGAGGTCAGTCAGTACCAAGAATGAGGTCTGGGTGACAGGAGGTTCAATGAAGACAGTTTTATAAGAGGGCAGAGGAGGTTTGATAATAGCTATTAAGGAAATGAACACATTTGTCATTGCTTCATGTCCTTGGGTGTTTGACTCACCCTTGGTCCACACTCACCCCCAATCTTTGATTATAATTGTACTTCCAATGCCTGCAGGGAGAGAGCTCACTGCTTATGCAAACCAAGATTGTCAAGTCCCACATATCAGTTTTAATACTCATTTTAAATTAATCACCTGGACTCCTTGTTCATGTTTTGAGTTTTGGTTAAGAATTCATCCATAAAGGACAAGCCATTCTTCCTCCACCAGTAAAAATAAATGTTGTTGCCTGTAAGAGTCAGATCTTAGAAGGATATATAAAGTTAATTGACAAAATGTGAGGCTTCTTGGAGGTTCTTTATCATGAGATCCTGGCTGTTTTCTGTATACTAATTACTAATTTTTAAACATCAATAAAAGTTTAAAATTCCAGAGAAGATGTATTCACATCTTGTTTGCTGACATCAGAAGTACTTGCTATCTTCAGTCGTTGTCTCTGATTTTAATACACAAAATTCCTATTGCATCTATACCTAAGATTAATATTTTTTCCTTTCTAACATTATTGAAAAGAACAGATTGTTTCTCGAATTTATAAAATGTCTCAGTATATCCCTAATAAGGCTTTAACAAGAGAAAATTAGACATTAAAATATTAGTTGCATCAGTACAGTTAAGATGTAATTTTTTACTACACTGAAATCATAGCTTGATGTGGGTAGTAGCCTTTTTTGAAAACTTGGAGAATTTTGTTGGCACCAAAATGGTATCACTCAATGATCTACAAGTAAAGGAATTATAATTAATTAGCATAACCAAGATTTTAATTTCAATTGATTATATAAGATAAATTATTGCAAGTGATAGCAGACCAAAAGTAACAAAAAATATTACCTTAACATTTAATGAACATCTTAATTGCTTATTCATTTGTTATAGCAATTGTTGCATTATTAACATTTTAATTACTGCATATAAAGTATATTGATACTTAATATGGTAGCTGATAAATCTCCCTTTGGCCCTTACCTTTTCTCTTGAGGTAGGCTTATTCATGAAAATGTTGGCTTTCTTCTTGTTTCTCTTTTCAATCTGAGGCCTCTCAGTAGAATTGAAAATTAATTTAATTTTTACCCCTCTCATGGGAATACTATCAATCTTCCAAATTTCATCACATTTGCATAGTCCCTCTAAAATCATTTCACAAACCCTGCCAAGCTGTGATCTTCAAGTGTAGTCAACCAGATGATTAACAATTTATAAAGATGAAATTGTGCAATCTTAAAGATAAAAGTAAGCTAGCTTTAAACTGCATGTTCACCAAACTTTGCTAAATATTTTTTCAATCATGTGGCACAAATTTGCTATCAAATATTGCACCCATTTGAACAGAGAATGTTACAGGGAGCTTCAAAACTTCAAGTAAGGGGGACCGCGGCAGTTATGTGAAGAAGCCCAGAGTTTTCTTAATCCTGGAAAAATACAGAACTAAAAACACACTTAGGAAACCGTAGGATCAAACCAGTCTGTTCTTTGATGTTAATGAGGAGTTGCAGCTGTCTGTTTGCTGATCCTTTAAATTACTATACATGTTCTAAAAGAGAGCATAACTTTCCCTGTAAAAGCAAGCATGCTCAATTTTTGACAGTCCAGAAATCAAAAAAAGGGATGAGAAAGACATGAAAACGGTGGCCCCTAAAAGGAACCAGTCCAGAGGAAAAAGAAAAAAACAAAGAAAACAAAAACTTTGATCCTACAAGGTAATTTAGATATGCCTTGTATTTTATCCAGCTTTTTCTCTGGACACTCAAAGTGTTCAGTCTTAATTTTCTCTGTTTCCTTTAAGCATTCTTTCCCTCCAAACTCTGGACACCTCTGCATTGGATTTAAAAGATATATTTTGGGTAAATAAGCAAAGGGCAAGACAGAATGCATTTTATTATCTTGGGTAAATTAAGTTGTATTAATGAGTGGTTCTCAAAGTTTGATCCCTGGGCCAATGGCGTCAACATCACCTGGGAAATACAAATTCTAGGTACCACACCAGATGCACTGACTCAGAAACTATCGGCATTGGTCCCAGCAGTCTGTTTTAACCGCCCTTCCAAGTGATTCTGGTATATGCTGAAATCTGGAACAACTGTGCAAACGAAGGTAACTAGTTGTTGGTATTTTAGCATATGATTTTTTTTTCTATTAGAAATTACAAGAAATCATTAACATTCTGTTATCACTGGAGATCAAAATGTGGAAAGAATCATTCCCTTTGCTATTAGAATTTTCTAACTAAGTTAAATCATTGTTTTTATTTTTATTTCTTCTGGTCTTATCTGTATATTGGAATAATGGCCCAGTTTTTTATTTGCATTTGGATAGCTCCTTACATGCATAAAACACCAAAAAGTCTTATTTTTTTTTTAAAGATGTGAATTGAATTCAGTTCTTCTCAGAGCACTTATTCATTCCAGCAATCAATTTTGCTACCTTTATAAGTGCTTGCTTTGTTCCAGGAACTATGCTGAGCCCTTGGGTAAAGAAAATGAATGATGAATGACATAATTATTTATGCCAAAACACTCCAATCTACTTGAGGAGAGAGATATGGAAATGACTATAGTTTTCCAGAGTTGGGAGGGTTAGGCTGTAGTCTTAGGATCATTTATCCATAAAAATCTACATTAAAAGTTAAAAGTTCTATCCATTATGTTTCCCAAAAGGATCTGAGTTGAGCTCTGTTATATATAAATGGTATTATTAAAATCAAATGTCAGAACCATGGAAAGAAAGGTAAACAGAAATCTCAACCATGTAGACTCATTTTTTCCCTTTCTTTCAAGAAATATTTCTTTCTTAAACAATTTTAAAAATTATTTTCTTTTATTAATGATGGGAGGTAATTTGATTGATTGATTGATTTTTAATAAAGGTACTTCAGATTGAACCAAGCACCTCTTGCATGCTAAGCACGTGCTCTACCACTGAGCTATATCCTGCCCCCTAGAAATATTTCTTAAGCACCTACTTTGTGCTAAGCATTATACTGTGCCCTGAGGGGTCATAGGATGGAATATTTAGCCTTAAGCACTTTTTGTGTGGTAGGGGTGATGGAAGCTAAGTTAATTTACAAATAATAAATCCTTAAAATTCTAAGAATGAAATCTGGACAGGATACAAGGAGGACAGGGTTTAGATAACAAAAGGAAGGAATGGTCAGGTTCCCTGGGAAATTTTTTTTTTCAAGTTTACCTAATTAACATTATTCCCTCTTTTTTCAAAATAATAAATCTCAACAGAGGACAAAGTAGAAAGAAGGGAACTTTTGCTCTTGTAATGCACAAGCAACCTCTGTAGAATAGCTTTGTATATTTCTTTTGCTCTGTTTTCTTCCCAATTTCTCCTTCACAGTTCAGTTTATGCTTCAGCTAAAATGCTGTGTGTTGATTTTTTTCTGCTAATGCATGAGAAATTTCTAATGATTTTTCACAATATCCTTTTAAAATAGCTAAATGATATTCTATCATAACTTCTCATTATGCTTATCCATCTCAGATTTGGATTTTTATTTCATTATGCCTCACGCCACCATTACAAATCTCATACAGCACCTTTTGCAGGTATTCACAGGAGTATTTATATTTATTCTCTAGATGCAAATTTCTGAAATTGAAAGGCATAAATATTTTTAAGTTTCTGCATACTTATAGCTGCATTGCCTTACAAAACGATCAACAGTCTCAAAGATTTTTTTTTTTTTTTGGTTCTGGAAATTATGCCAAATAAGGAAAAACATGAAAATATCTACCTTATAAAATGAAATGAGTGCATTGGTTTTGAGAGTAGAAAAATATTTTTTAACCTTAATAGTAGTCTAAATTCTCAAATGGAGATTTACTCGAGAAAATGTATAAAAAACTTAGATCATGTCCTTGACAACTGATTCACAGCAACTTAAAATTGAGTTCATGTAGCCATTTCAGTGTAATACTGGGTGTAATGTGTAGAATCTGGAGTTGAGGTGCCAGGAAAGAAGCCCCAGTTCAGTCACACACAGGCCAATATTATTTGAGCAAATTATTGAATCTCTCTGCGGCTCAAGTTTCTAATTTCTAAAATAGGATTCAAATATATATTTACAAAAAATATTCAAGATAATTAAATGAAATAATGTGTGTAAGCCCTTAGCAATAAATGTAAGCATATGAAGGAATCAAGAAAAGTTAACTATTGCTATTATTGATGGCCCCTGGCCAAGGCAGATGTTGAAATAAATGTATTTATCTCTCTGTGTCTCAGTTTCTTTGTATAAAGAAAGGTTTGTATCAGCATCTGTCTAAAACCTGTAGCAGGCTGCTTCTGTAATTGCTCCCAGTGATGCCTGCTGCCTGGTATTCAGGTGTTCGTGTAATTTTCTGCCCTTCGAGCTAGGGCTGGACCTAGTGACTTGCTTACAGCTAGTAGAATATGGCAAAGTGAGAGGCTGCAGCTTCAGAGATTAGGTTTCACAGGTCTGTGACTTTCGTCTTTCTTGTGCTCTCGTGCCCTGTGATTGGCTCCCTCTGATGAAGCCAGCGGCCATCTTGTGAGCTGTCACCGGAGAGGCCCACAGGGAATGGAGCAGGGGAGGCCTCTGAGGACCCGAGATTCTCTGTCCAACAGCCTGTGATGACCTGAATCCTGCTGGCAGCCACCTGGGGGAACTTGGAAGCAGATCTTTCCCAGGGAAGTTAAGAGATGTCCACAGACCCAGATGGTGCCTTGATACCCTTGTGGAAGACTTTGATCTAAGCCAAGCTTGACTCACTGACCTACACACATGATGAGATAGCAAATATTATTGTTTTAAACCATTAAATTTTGGTGTAATCTGTTCCACAGAGATAGGTAACTAATAGAATTGGTTTTAGCTCTAGAGCTTTATGAAACTTAGTGATTAAAAACAGTTCTTTAGATTTATCTTTTTTAAATTATATGCATTTGTGTATCTCATAAGAAACTCTTCATTGAAAAGAAAAGGGAATTTTCCTAAGAGTTTATCACACAAATATTACATACATTTGTTAAAAACTTTGGAATGAGTTTCTTCTCATATTAGCTTTAAGGAAGCAGGGCATTTAACAATAACAAATACTTCCAGGTACTTCATTAAAAGATTTTTCTCTTTTATTTGCTCACTAATCTTTGTTCATACATCATCCCAGTACCTATGTTTAAGTTATTCTGGGACTAAACCTATAGTTGTTAACTCTTCTGAAAGAATGTTGTAAAAGTCAAGAGTGTTTTAAAATTTATTTACATTCATGTTAATTAGAAAAAGAGAGAAAATAAAAAACCGAAAATGAAGGAGGTAAAATGTAAGTTGTTACTGATGCAGTAATGGATTATGTGAGTAATAATCTTAAGCTATATATACAGTCGTTTCATCTCAAAATATATTCTTCTCATATATTATAGAAAATTCTCAAATATATGTTAGCATTAATTTTAACAACCTGTTACCTCTAGATTATAAACTATGTAATAATTATAGCAGTGGAAATGTAACATTTTAATACACATAAATGCTTGTTGACTGAATGTTTTAAATTTTTGGTAAGTAAATAAATACCACTTTCAAAAAATTGAGAATGGCCTATTCTACGACTTTGTTCCAGGAAAAGATCCTTCCAAAAATCACAATTTTGGATGAATTTCAATATTATACTAAGTAGAACATATTAATAAACCATTTGGCAAAGAGGAATAAAGAAATTTTGTGCTTTACTATGCTTAATACTGCTCCTTTTCGGCTATTCTAACTGAAGGAAAGAAGCGTTGAATTGGAACTGTTTAATAATTTAGTGAGCAACAGAGGTATTTTGGAAGGAACATTCAGAAACAGAGCATTTAATGGCCAGTAAGAAACATGGGAATGAGAAGAACTTGCAGAATGGATACTATAAATAAAAAATAAGAAAGATTTTTGGACTGTCTCTTAAAACTGAATAAAGGCAAATTCACCTAGGTCACAATCAACTTGATTTATTTTTCAATGGGAAAATTAGAGAGCCAAAAATAAATGAGAGCCACTTTCTGCAATACTTAATACTTCATTATAGATAAGAATAAAGGTTACTTTCTCATACTACTAAGTGACTACTCATATTATTTTTGATTTAAAGACATAGAAACTGCTAAACTACACTTTAGGCGGAACTGTTTATTCCAATTGCTAAATCTACCGAGTATAAACATGAGAAGCAGTTAAGAACTTGGCTATGCAGTAAGCCAAGTTAGATCTTTTCAAGCCAGATGAATCTACTTTGTGCCCAGAATTATGCAAATGTTTTTGCCACATTGATTTAATTAATCATATGCAGAGAGTCCCCAAATTAGGAAGAGTCATCTTGTGTATATCCTATACACGGGAACGTGAACACGTGAAAATGTGTCATCCCAAGGGACTTTAGAGTGCCAGAAGCATCCTCAGGTCAGAGAGATCCCCACTCCCTGGGAGTGAAGGAACCACATGCCCAGGCTTCAGCACGAGTCTGGGAAAGGTGCAAGGGTCCTGGCACCTGCTGGAACAGTGTTTCTACTGAATTACACGATAATTGGATTGTATGGGCTTCCCTGGAAGTCACCCTGCCATTCATTACATTGTTCATATGAAATGATGTATCTGGGTTCCAAATAACTAACTCTGAATAAATAAATGGGTTTTGGAACTGGATCTGTTCGTTAGTTGGGACCTGCCTGTAACTGCCAAACCTGTTTTTTGCTCTGAACTTTGTGGATTCAGCCAATGACAAACGGTCACCTTGTGGTTCCCCTGAGACATGAGAGAGCAAACATACTCTCTGATCTCATGATGGTTGAGCAGCCTGGATGCTGGACAGAGTCTGGCTCAGGAAAGTCTTAAAATACAAGGTGATCTGTATAGTGAAACTTAAAGCTATTTCAATATTATAAATATTTTAAATACCATTTTTTAAAGAAATACTGAATTCTAAGCCTTTATTCTCTTTGCAGATTAAATACCAGTATTTTTTCCTTAAATATGAGCAAGTGAAAAATCCTACAGGGCATTTTTTTTTTTTCCATTTTGAACAAACTAAAAAGAAGTGCTGGGTAAGTCAATGACAGCTGTGTTCTCTGAAGTAAAATGCATACTTTCAGGGAGCCTGGGTTTTGGGTATCTATGACCTGTTGTTACCAAACTCATTCTGCTCACCACATGACAGGCCAATGGATTGGGAGATGAGGCGTTGTGGCAAGGAATAACTACTTTATTTGGAAAGCCAGCAGACAGAGGAGATAGGAGACTAATGTCCTGGAGAATCATCTTCCCCCAGTCAGAATTCAAGATCCTTTTATACTAAAAAGAGCAGGGGGCATGATTGGTTGCTGCAAACTTCTTGGTTTTGGAATCCTTTGTTCTTGCAGCTGTCCACATAGGTCAGGTCATGGTGTGCTTATAAAACTCCAAGACAAATGTTACTCTCTGTTCTGCAAATGTTTATCTTTATATGAGTGGGAAAATGTTATATCTTTGAAGGTCAGAGCCTTGAGAATATGCTATCCTGTCTATTTCAGGCTCTAGGCAACATTCTTTCATAAAAGGTGCAGAGCCAGCATGACTGAGCCCAGGAAACAGAGCCCAGGGTTAGAGCTAAAGGAACAGATCAAGCATGGAGTCAGATTTATTCTTTCCTATTACCCCATTGGGGCTGTCAAAGTGAATGAGTCCTCCAAACAATATTTTATACAGAAAACAAATATATAAACACTTGCAGGATGCATTATAATATATCAAAGTGTGTATTTCTGGGGATATCAGGTTGTTTTTTTCCGGTTAAACTGGCTAGTAAAGAGCTGGTTAAACCACTGGCCTCCTCTTTCTTCTACATGCTTTTAAATACTTTTCATCAAAATGAGACAGGTGGATTTCATTTTACAGTGGGCTACTGGTAAAGAGCTATTTATGCCATCCATCCCCCTGAATGCCATACGTGGGAAAAGTACAAAGCATCAATTGATTGTGGGGTAAAATTCTCTTCTCAGTAAGTCAATTCTGGTACAGCCATTTTCTCCTGTTAGAGTCTATAATACGCTCCTGGACTCGGCTGTCTATAGACTTACATAGTAATAAATCGACACCATGGCTTCCATAATTTTTTCATCATTCCTTTTCCTATCCTAAGATTGGCATTTGAGTCTACAAAATGCAAGGGCATAGCAAAGAGTTCCCCATCTGTTCAAGCCAGATCTATGCTTAGAGTTGAAAGCTCAGGTTTTTCATTTCCTGTAGTTCTATAACTTTTTTGGACATATTCCTCATTGATTTTCAAAGCCCGGTATTTGAGAGGTTAGTCTCTCCTGTGCTGAATCTAAGGGGTGGGGTACCTAATGCAGAGCTCCAGCCCTCACTCCTGAGGGAAAATAACCCTTTCTTTGTAATCCTTTCCAATCATGGCTTACCGTGGTTGAAGTGTGGTTTTTTCTTGGCATGACCATATCTCTCTTTCTCCTACCTGTCTCAGTGCTGTCTTTTTTCCCTTTGTTGTGGGGACTCCTTATCCAGCTTTCAGGTCCCTTTCAGAGGGAATTATTCCATATATAGTTGTAGATTTGTTACTTTTGTAGGAGGAGGTGAGTTCAGGATCTTCCTACAGCACCATCTTGAATCCTTCTCCAGTATGTCTGTTTTAGTGTGTCACAAAAAAAAAAAAACTGTATATATGTGTGTATATATATATATTTTTTTGAAGAGCTTTTCTACTATGCTTCCTTTTTTAAAATTTTCTTAATTAACTTTCACACAAAAAATATAGATAGCTTATCTCTTCCCAAACTATTCCGTATGTAGTGAAAATTCTACTCTGTCCAAACACCACTCTTGACTTCTAATTTGGGTCTGGAAGGCCAGATATTGAGATATATATCACTGATATGAACATGACCTTTATGGGACAAAAAATAAAAAGGGAGTGGTTATAATAATAGGTACATGCTCACCAGAAAGAAGCAATGCCTAAGGAAAAAGGAATTTACCAGGCAAGAAAAGCAAGCAAAACTTTCTAGCAGTTGATATGGTAGGAAAAAAATTGCAATGTTCCAAGAATTTGACCCAGTGACAGGAACCATATCTGCAATGTTATAAGACAAGGTGAACACACTGGAGGGCTTACCTAGGAATGAGCAAAAGAAGAGAGTCCATGTGATTTAAAGAGATACCGTACTGCATGTGGAGTCTGAGGTACCCTGCTCCTGACTGTGACACAAGCTGAACCGGCTTCCCCAGGTTCCTGAACAATCAGATCCCACTCAGGGTGGAGGAGAGGTATGGTGCAGCAGTATTGATTTATGTGCAAGAACAGTGGTAAGGATTATTCATGTATTATAGGAATTATAAGGAAATATTCACTACAATTAGGAAGGGATTGTCACTACCACAACCCAGGAGTAAGAATACTCTTAGGGAAGGTGGGAGATAGAAGTACAGAAACACTATGAATCTTCCATCATATTTCTGTTCCAAAATGAAGAATGAAGAATATGGACATTGGCAAAGAATAACCCTTAGACTCTTAATCTGTACCTGGTCTAAATGAAGGAAAACTTAGCTAAAGGAATATTGACAATGAGGAACTCTTCTGATTTGTATTCACCCAGTCATTCCACCAGATCTTTTACTCTTTTAATTCAGTTGAACTACCTGACATCACATCTCAGAGAACATATTGTAGCTTGAGGGGAAGCACCTGCCTTAGAGTCACATTCCTCTGCTAGGAAGATTCATTGCACAACCCCCACCTCCACTTCCGGTTCCTTCAGTCCTTGTGTCAGAACTTTCCTTGTGAAAGGAGCTGTTCCAGGCCTCTTCTCTGCCAGAAGGTTTCCATTTCCTATCCTCCTTGACCCTCACCAGGTTAGGATAACCAGCATTCTTGCCAGTAAATTGTCCCTGGCATAACCTCATTGATCCTCCTGGTCTCCCCAGAAACCTACTAGGAAATTGATTTTTCCCTGTCTCAAACACTCTGGACTCTCAGATCCTTGAACTCTCATCTTTCATCTATCTGATCTTCATCCAACCACAAACATACACTCACAGAATTATATTTAATGCCAGGGGTTGGCAAGCTACTCATGGACCAAATCCAGCATGCTACCAGGTTTGGTATAGCCCATGAACTAAGGATAGTTTTACATTTTTAAATAGATATGTAGTACCAGCACTATATCATCAATTTTGTCTCTTGGTTCACAAAGTCTAAAATACTTGCTACCTGGCCCTCTAAGCAAAGCTGTTGAGGCTACTTTAGATCTCATTAGTCCCACCGACTACAGTCCCTCCATAGTGTCCATCACAAACAAGTCATGCCTTGGTCCTCACTTTCAATACTTTCAGTTTATTCGCGTTACAATCCTGACTCTAAAAATCCTTTCACTTCACCAGGACCACCAATGAGGTGATGCTACCACCATTTCAAAGTATCTCACTTGCCTGGTACAAGGTACATGCTTAGTAAATATTTATTGGATGAATGGTTTGAGTGGGTATATTCACCTCATGTGCAAAGTTCCAGTTCTCTCAAGGACCTTGTTGTCTGGGGTCTGTTTGACGAGCCACTCACCAGTGTGAACCTTCTCATAGCTCCTTCCCTCACCTCCAAGAAACATGCCTCCCCCATTTGCTCTTCCTAGGTATAAGCAATCTGTGCTTAGAATTAAAAAGCTGAAAAATAAACCCATCCTATAAATAGCAACCATCAATTTTTAAATAAATATTATGTACTAGGCACATTAAAACATAATCCTATTTGACCCTCTCAACAACTCTGCAAGATAAGTATTATTCATATTGTAGCAATGAAGAAATTAAGCCTCCAAGTTTAGTCACTAAAATTCACACAACTTGTATATGTCAGAGTTCCATCTGAAGCCTTTAGAGATCTGAATCCCATGTTGTTTCCACTTTGGCATATCAAAGAATGACTCAAGGGGTGGACATATCATTTCATTTTGGGGGTAAAGTCTGAGGCCATGTTAGGCTTATATATGATTAAGTGAAAGTTTAAAGGGTCTTATTCTATCCCTTGAATCATAGTACCTAAGAAATCTATAGAATGGTAGATAATCTAGACTCACTCACCTGGCTTGCCTGTACCACAGCCTAAGAGTTCTTTTAAAACAATAAAGGTATAGGCAATTTCATTTTTTCCCAAATATTACTATAAATTGAGAAGCCCAGCTGTGTTCCATAACCTTGTAATTTTCTAGCTAGAAAAGCATGATGGCTGGATGGGAAGATCTTCCCACTGAACTATGGAGGAGCTGTTCCTTACTTTCTTCCAAAAAAAGAGGGTGAAGCCTATAGAGAAAGAAAAGTCACATAATATGATAATCAACTGAAGTTAAAATTATTTGTAATTAATGAATTAATGTATTTTCTCACTCTCCCCTCATCAAAAATAATTAACATAGTTCCTTCTTCTGGCCGAAGATTTTCTAATAGGATTACCCAGTTCTGATAAAGAAATTCATATCTGAAATAAAGTTGGCAATTCTAGTGTGCAGTTAAAAAAACAAACTATTGAGCATTACCTGTAAATTTCATTATTGATATTATTCCTCTTTATAAAGTTATTTCTTAGAAAAAAAAAATCTGTGTACTTTTCAACACCTCCATAGCATAGTGCGTCGTGTCTCAATCTTCTTTAAGCATTTGTAACTTCTCTACAAGTGCCTCTTACATCCTGTGCCCCTGACATTCTCTCAGTCTCTTGCTCTTTGTTGTGCCTAGTTGGGTATTTAAAGTCAGTGACCCAGTTTTTTCACTGAGTCTCACTGACATGTGTTTCTTTGTAGCTCTAAGTTGGACAGTCCAGTATTAATTTCCATTTTAATGACAAGAACCATTTATCTGAGTGCATGTCCCCAAGTCTTCTTATTCAAGCTAACTTTCCCCTGTAAAATTAGAACAACAAACTCTTCACAAACATAAAATATGCCCTTTGCAGTCAGAGAAGCTGAAGGAATCAGAATTTCCTTGAAGGAACCCTTCTTAAGTTAAAAATGCATTGCATGTTGACTGTGTCACGGTCCGTACTTCTATGCATTAACTCATTTAATGTTCAAATCAACTCCATTCTGGCAATATTATTATTTTTCCTACTTGTATAAATGAAGTAACTGGAGAACAAAGAGATTGAATAAATTGCTCAAGCTCACACATGTAATACACGTCAGAGATTCAAATTCAGCCAATCTGACATCAAAAATGGTTTAACCACTAAAATACTGCATTAGGAATATTAATTGGTGCTAGGCTTCTTCATGAAGGTTTTGTCACCTTTTCTTGGAGTGAGCAGAATGCCTTTGTAAAAACTGGCTTCATTGAAGGATGAGAATTTTTCTTCCTCCTAAGTGAAGGCATGTAGAATCAGCACATGCCTAGAGACAAGCTCTCAAATTCACTGGGAAAACTTTTGTTGCTACCCAAAGATTCCTTTCCAACCTTCATGCTAATTTTTTCCATCTGGCCTTAGTGTTTTAACTTACGGCTTTCAAAAATGCAAAAATGTGTACTTCTAAACTAATATATTTCCCTGTTATATCTCCCAACCACAATGCCTGGCCCATAAAATGCACTTACTAAAAATTGCCTTGAGATGAAAAGAGTATTTGTAAAGAGATCTTCATAGAGGGATGGGACTTTGATCAGGGATTTTTTGAGGCTAGTGGGGAAAAGACTCATCTCAACTACGGCACAGTATAGTAAAAATATTGTAAAATTTGTAGACTCACAATATTTGTAAATTTGTATATTTAAAAATTTTAGTATTAGTAAAATTAACTTCATAAATAAATGGATTATAAGTCTTATATTTTATATTATGTACTATACATCTTTCTGTTGTCAATACTTAGCCTGTTCCTGCTTGCATAGAGATTTTTGTTGAAGATATTGACCCGTGGAAAGTCTTCAACACTTTATTAGTCAAGAAGACCTAGAGGCAGAAAAGAGAGGAAGTTCACTTCTCACAGCAGAAAAGAAATATTTATTCAATGGCTAGTTCAACATTCCAGGCTTTATATATATTGCAACAAACAAGAAAACATAGTTTTTGCAAGTTAAAATTGTCATAATTTTGAAATCATTTATTGACTGAAATTCGAATTCTATGTCTTTGGAAGGAAGGAGACCTTCACACAAATGCAACCATCTCCTAAAAACAAAATAAACAACAAACAAACAACAACAACAACAAAACAAAAACAATTGAGACAGGAGGGAAAGGGACAGGGCACACCACTAATAGAATGACATAACAATTGAGGATACAATAGAGACTGGTTAGAACCAACTCAGCCCAAGATGGCAGAGGATTTGACTTCTTGAGCCTCATTATAGGTTCATCGTAATATATTAGCCTTGCGCCTTGAGCCTCATTATAGGTTCATTGTAATATATTATCATGCTAAATGACACACCCACAGGTGTCATGACAGTTCCGAGGCTGACCATAAAAGGCCAAAAAGTGGGCAGTGGCCCAATTCCTGGAAATCCCCACCCCTCCCCCAAAACATTTGGAATTTGAATTCTTTCCTGCAGGAGACAAGAACCTATTCTCCAGTAACACAACCACCCCTTCCTTTTGTTCAGGTTTTCTAAATTTCCTCAGCTCTCTTGGCTAGGCAGCACCTACATCCCATAATTCTTGATTATTGATTAAAAAAAAGACAGTCCCACAAAATGAATGTTTCTGAGATTCAGATTGAGTTCAGGGCGCGCACGCACATGCACATGCATACACACACACACACACACACACACACAAACACACAAGGAGCCTTGGGGAATTGTTTTTATTTTGTGGGAAACATATTTAATTGTAATGTTTTTTGCCAAATGCCATGTCCAATCATTCTCAAAGAAATCTCTTAGCTTCTGCTGGAAAGTGAGCTTGCTTATATAATTTCTCTTTTATTGCTGCTAGCAAAAAGCCCAGTTTATCTTCTCAGTGTATAAATAATGTCCCTATACTTTAAATTTCTTATCAAAGAGACAGTCTGATCCTTCATGTACTTATGAGTGGTGTGTGTGTGTGTGTGCGCCCGTGTTTTCTTGACATACTTTAATTCAGAGGGAAATCAACAAATACTTAAAATATTCAACCAGTTTTTTGTCTCCAACTTCTCTAAGAAATAAAATTCAGCTGCAGCTGCTTTACTTCTGCAAAGTTCTATTATATTTAAAGTTCATAGTTGAATGAGCAAGTGCATTTCTAGAAAGAATTCATTTGTTTTATAGAATTTTTGTGCAATATAGTAGACTGAAATATTGTTATTTTGCTGTATTCATACATATTTACAGGGGAAAATATTTTATCATTTTAGATGTTTATGTTTCCATATAGGACTTTTTTATTTAAACCCCACACAGGGACTGGTTCTATATTGACAATACACAATGTCTAATAGTCTTTGTAACATGGTGTCTTGATTATATGGTCTCTATTAATGATTCTGAAATCCAAAAGGATTCCTTAAAACATTTTTTTTCCCTCCAGATTTCTAGATTCTTCTAACTTAGCAAATCAAGACTTAGGCGATCAACATGTTTTAAAAGGTGATTCTGATTATCTTTTAAAACAAGAGGTAAATCCATATGGATCTAGGCTACATATGGAGCCCACTTTCTTTAGTAAAAAACAACCTGAAATGCAAGATGTTTGACTGTGTACACGTTCATTTAAAGGAGACCATGTCTATATATTGTTTCCAAATTTTCAAAAGGTTTTCTGACACAGAATGCTTAAAATCCACTCTTTCTGGTGAGTAGACAACTATGAGATCAGGTATCATGTGTTTTGCTCTTGTTTACCACTGTGTATCTTGGGCCTGAGTGCCTGGTAAAATTTTCGTTTTTTTGAGGGAAAGAAGAAGAAAGGAAGGAAGGGAGGGAGAAAGGGACGAGGTAAGAAAGAGTTAAAAGGAGGTTGGGAGGCAGAAGGAGGAAGATGTAACTCTTTTTTGTTGAGGTTGTTCCTTCCTAGATGATTTACCAGTGGACAATACAGGGATCCTACTACAGATCCAGTGCTGGGCAGCTACAGTAGATCCACAACGGACAGCACAAGGATTGCAGTTTGAGCTCTCTAGGAAGCAGACGCTGGTCAGAGTTGGGTGTGCAACTCTTGCTTATTGGGAAGCAACACCAGTGAACAGAAAAGGGAGGAATGGCTAGATCTGACAAAGGCTGTATCAGCCCAACTGGGGGCTTCAGAGTAGGGCTTGCCTGTCGGAGGAGTGCCATCTTGGGTACAAGACCGGGCCCTTGTGTAATAGGGAAGAACATATTAGATCTTTTCCTATAACCCTGGGTTCTGTTTTCTGTGCTTAGTCATGCTAGTTCTACACCTTTTTCTAAAAGAATGTTGCCTAGAGCCTGAAATAGCAGGACAGCCCATTCTCAAGCCTCTGACCTTTAAGGGTATAACACTTTTTTCATTCATGTAGAGATAAAAAGTTACAGGATAGAAAATAACATTTGTCTTATTGGAGGTTTATAGGAGCATCATGACCTGACTTACATGGACAGCTGCAAGAACAAAGGATTCTGACACCAAGAAGTTTGCAACAACCAACCATACTGTCTCCCCATTTTAGTATAAAAAGAATCTGAATTCTGACTTGGGGAAGATGCTTTTCCAGGACATTATTCCCCCATCTTCTCAGTCTGCTGTCTTTCCAGATAAAATCATTATTTTTTGCCCCAGTACCTTGTCTCCCAATTTATTAGCCTGTTGTGTGGCAGGTGGAACAAGTTTGGACTCGGTAATACTTTGACTACCACTTTGTTCAATCACCAGCTGGCAGCCATTCCAAGAAGAGTATTACCTCTGCTGGAAAGCTAAGGCTTACCACGAGGAAGCTAACAGTTAGTGGCTGTTTTGGGTAACCATACACTTAGAAGCTGCCATATCCTTTCTTGAAGGGGAATCTGGAAGGTACATCTCTGTGTCCTCTCCACAAGGTAAGAAAACTTTTCTTCTCCTTAGAAAGCAGCCTAAGGATAACCAACTTCTCTCTATCTAGTTGCCAGCAGCAAATAAGAAAGGAAAATAATTATTTCGATGGAAAGAAGGACTCCAGTGGAGGAGTCTATACATTCATCAGTCTCTGTACCACAATTCTCTACATCCCCACCTTGTTTATTAGTAACTTCCACAACAAAGGCATTTCTGATTATTTAACATTAGAAATATAATATTGATCAACATTTTAAAGACAATAGCTAAGTATCTATTTCATGTGAAAGAACAAGAAAGTAAGGCATTCAAATGGATATCGTTTGTTGAGCCAAAAATGATTTAATATCTTTGTTTCTCCTTTTGCCTCCCTTTTTGAATGTTTCCATGGGAATCTTTGTAAAGCAACTGACTACAGCTGAATCTATATGTGCTCCAACAGAATCAGTTTCAATTAAAGACTTGCTGCATCTGCTCCCTGTGGCTCATGAAAAAAACAAAACAAAACATGAATTTATTGAATAATTAATATGTACCCAAGAGTATGCAAAAATCTCCTTGAGAAATTCAAAAGCCCAGGAAACTTGTACCTGTTTTCCTTCAGGACAATGAGAAATGAAGCTAGATACATATTAGCTAAGGTGACAAACATGAATATCTCAGTTTATCTTGTCCATACACCCATTCACACACTCTCTACCACCACACCAACTGAAAAGGTTTTCTCCAATTTCAGGAAACTGTCAGGCGTAGAGTGAGTCAAAATAGAAGTTAAAAGAATATTATTGTAGATAGTCAGCCAGTTAAGTCATTCAGTCTCTCAATTAGGTGATGATTGGAAACTGAGTTCTCTGTAATTTATCAGTCACTATGATAGGAGTCCAGGGCATAGAAATTAACATTATAGAAAATGCTTCTCTCTTCAACTAACTTATATGCGACCAAAAATTTATAATAATAATTTCTAATAATTGTAAGGACTAAGAATTAAAATTAAATAAGAAAAATTATAAAAAGTACACAAGGTAAAGGAGGGAGCTTGTAGGTTTTATCTAGGCTGATCAAGCAAAGGCATTTTGAGGAGGTATAATTTGAAGTGAGATCCGAGAAATAATCAGGTGAAAGTCAACTCGAAAGAAGAAAATTTCCAAAATGCAAGTAAGTTTAGTCTGTTCTAGAAACACATTGTCCACTAGAAATAGAATGCAAGACACATAAATAATTTTAATTTTTAGAAGCCACATTAAAAAGGTAAAAATAAAGTGGTTAAATTGCATTAATATTTAATTTTACTTTAGTTTATCTAATATAGCCAAAAGAATAGCTTTAATAATGTTATCAATAAAATTTATATTATTTATATTAATTTTCAAACTGTTTTTGAAATGTAGTATGTATCCTACACTCACAGAACAAATTAATGTAGTTAGAATATATAAACATGGTGATCATATTTTAGAGGATCAATAGTCATTTGTGACTAGTAGCTACCATATTGGAAAATGCAGCTCTAGAGATGGAAAGGAGACCACTGTCTCTGGAAGTGTCTAAGGATGAGAATGGATCAAGATGAATTTGGAAGAAGAGATAACATATAGATTAAATAGGGCTTTCTAGACAGTAGCAATAAACTTGGACCATATTCCAATCACAGTGGGAAGCCACGTGAGGGTTTTAAGTGGAAGATTGACGTGATATGATCATTGCTTGCTTTGTTGCATTTAGTCTGCTATATCCAAACATCACAGACTGCATGGCTTTTAAAAAACAGAAATTCATTGCTCACATTCCTGGAGGCTGGAAGTACCAGATCATGGCGCTGGTGTGGTTGAGTGAAGGTTCAGGTAGCACACGTCTAGTTGTGTATTCACTTGGCAGAAGAAGCTAGCAAGCTCTGTTTCCATTTCTCAGTTCCATTCGTGAGAACTCCATGTTCATGACCTAATCACCTCCAAAAGTCCCCACTTACTAATACCATCACCTTTGAAGCTTAAAATTTTGATATGAATTTGGAGAAGACACATTCAAAACATAGCACTGCTTTAAAGAAAATCTCTTTTGTGTAAAGAATGGCTGTGGAGGGGGCAAGATTACATACAGTCTACTTTGGGATGTGCAGGATGGCCTGGGCAGGGTGTGGCATGAATCTAAGTGGAGATAATATGGATATATATTTTGGAGGTAAAAGTCCAATAGACTGAATTCTATCAGAGACATCAGATGTATGGCACTTCAGATTACTGGAAGTTGATAACCAAACAGTACTACCCATAGAAATAACAGTTTGAATATTAATCTCATCTGAAGATGTTCTACCCTCATGGGCTGTCCTTTCCTTCAGCCTAAGAACAGTTGCCATCCCAGAATACCTAAATCCAACAACTCTGATATCTGCACAACCAGGTCTATACTATGGACAGTGTTGGGAAACTTGGGGTAAGTATAAAAAGAAGAGTTAAGAATGACTTGCTTTTGTTCGTTTGTTTTGTTATTTTGTTTTATATTTTGCTCAGGTCAGTAAGTGGGTGATAGTAACAGACCTTGAAATGGAAACGACTTGTAGTTTCAGAGGATTAAAAATAAAGATGTCATTTGGTTATGCAAAGTTTGGGATGACAAATATGATGAGTACACAATTTGTTTACTTAGTGCAGAGTTCTAATTTTAGAGGCATCAGTGTATAGATGTTAGGTACTTGGATAAGTGCGGGCACCAGGCAAATAGGTGGAGGAGAGAAAGGATGGTCTGGAAGATGGTGGTATGCCCACCTTCAGCATAAAGAGGCTTTAGTTCCTCTAAACGAGTGCCAACAAGAAACCAGTTAGAATCCAACAGCAGCAACTATGCAGTAGCAACAAGGACCTAACTGCACATGACCCAGTGCTCATCGTAATATAATTAGCATTGCAGCTTAGGCCCCCTCCATGGATTTTTCTGTGTGCATCATGGGTAAGAACATGCACAAAAGGGGACGAGCATGACTAATCACTCTAGGGGCAAGAGCCATCAATCAACCAAGAGGCCACCTTTGTAGAGGGGCAAGAGTACAAGCAAAGATATAAAAGAAAGGGGCAAACAAAGGCCATTGCTATCCTCCCTCGGATCAGCCTGCTTCCCGTTCTTGGATGTGAACTTTCTCTTTGCTAACATCAGTGTATCGATGTACACACTATATGTATAGATGTATAGATTTAAAACCTTTAAAATCTTTCACTACAGGATGCTTCTGTCTCCCATTTGAATTCTTATCTTTCAGGTAAGACAAGAACTGAGGTCTCTTCCCATCCCCTTTTGGGGTAACATAGACATATAAAGTTAAGAGACAAATGAGAAGACCTAGAGATGGAAAGGAGAGACATCATCTAAGACAAAAGGATGAAAATTGCTTAGGAACATGGAAGCACTTTTCAAAGACAAAAGGTGGTAGACAGCCTAAGTGGAGTGCTGGGTAGAGAGAGGTGAGAGGGGAAGAAATAGAGACAAATCCAAAGAACTTTTTCAAGGAGTGCATAAAGAGGAACAGAGGAATGAGGCAGCAACTGGAGGAGAGATGTGAGAAAGAGAGATAATTTTTTTTTTAATTTGTCCTTTTTTTTTTTAAGGTTGAAAACACGAAGATCTATTTTTATATAAGTGGATAATCCGTTACCCAAGAACTGATGATTCAAGATAAGAAGATGCTAATTACATGAGGCAAATCCAGGAAGAATCTGAGACTAAGTCAGGTTGAATCAAGATCCCAAAGTCCCAAGCGAATCCAACATGCAAACCCAGATATTCCGGATGCCAAGGTCCAGGACCTCAAATGAGTGTTACACTGCCTCTCAGGTAGGAAAGCAGGATTTTGGAAAACAAGTCTTTAGATGCAGTGTTATTGAATAAGAGGTACTTAATTAGTCTAGACACGAAATGATAAGAACCCAAACTAAGACTGCAGGAGAGAAGGAAGGGAATGATGGGAAAGACATTAACAACCAGACAAGATCTCAACTCAGGCAAAGCTGGGCCTCATTCATATGTAAATAAGAGTCAAAGATAACTTGGGGCTTATAAGTTTCTGAAAACATTAGAATATGGTGGTCTGCATCTATCTGAATTTGACTTTCACACAACGTTCAAGTCTATACATTCTGTCACATCCTTCATCTTTTTTTTTTTTTTTTTTTTGGATCTAAATTCTGTCCTTCACACCTCAGTTGACTAAGAATGATTTTAAACTATCACTTGACAGCAGTGCCCTAGTTGTTTCAGGATTTTTTGGAAGAATATGCTTGACCTTCTGAAGTATTTTTCAGAAATCTTTATGTATGCAAGTAAGTGGATCTTTTTAAGAGAAGTATGGAAAAAAACCCAACAAACAAAGAAAGACCAAATTCAAAAGAATTCGTTTAGACAATTAGATTTATATAAAATTAGATTTTGATCTGACAGAACATTTAATTTGAAATTCATAGATTAATTTGGGGTCTAGTTTCTATGAAACACTACAGGTGATTTTTCAACCTTCTCTTTGGAACCTGAGAAATGATTTGTAGTCTGTTAACTGAGCTCAGAAGCTCGTCTCAGAATTTTCCAAAGGAACCTGGAGGTTCTGGGTCAGGGCAGGATGGCTAGGCTAGCACAAGATAACTAGAATCTTGAATACTAGCCAGTTGACCTCTCAATTTCATTAAACTTTTATTGAAAAATCTCTAAGCAGCAGACATTTTGATCTCACTTCATACTCAAGGAGATTACGGTCTCTACAATTTAGGTGATTTGGCCAAGATCTCAAGCTAGTAAACAGCAGAACTGAGATTCAACCCAGTTATGTTTTATGGCATATGTTTTATATGTTCAGTGGCAGCATAGAACTGCCTCCTGAGAAATTACCTGGGAAATAGATTACTTGGAAAGTAGAAATTCATTTGTGTAGCTTTGCATGGTAGACATCGCCAGTTCTCTGTGGTATGTATGTTCTGTTGCAAGACACTTCACCACTACGTTTCAGTGGTCTGAGAACAAAAAGATTGCAGTGGTTATGATAAAGAAAAGAGAAAAAGAAACAAATATATATTAAGTCTCAACAGATCAGTAACGTTTAACAGAAACATTTAATAGCATAATATGAATCGTGCAGAAAAAATTTCCATCCAATAAGATGGGTTGCACTTTTTTTTCCCTTGAGTTTAATCATTGTTAATTGATTTATTTGTTGTTTATATAAGTACCGCAATTTTGCAGAATCCTGCCAATCCTTCTTTTGTGCTTTTTAAAATTTTATTTTGAGTCCTCTCCATTCTTGTATCCAAGTGTATGACATAATCAACCAGACCCATGCAGCATTTAGGGGCTCAAAAGGTACTCTAAAACCTTTGGACGAGCTGTCTGTTCAATCATGTTAACAATCACTTTGGTCAAAGTGAATGCAAATTTTTGTATCCCTCCAAAGAACTTGTTTGAGTGTCTAACTTTATAAATTATTTTAAATCATCAGTAGGACACAGTATGTCTTTCTTGTTTTAAACATTGGAAAAGGATATATTTTAAATGAACCACCTTTACAGTCACAGATTGTTGATCAAGTTGTTAAATTCTGGTTAATCATCGAGCACTTGTCAGAGTCAACTAACTCAGCAATCGTGTCCACTTTGGCAGTTCCAAATAGATCTGTAGAGAGAGGCCATGGCTCAAACTCTGCAAATTGTAAGTGAGGCTTAGTAACTAAAGCCATTCATTCCTTCATCCAGTGAGTAAGCATTTACCTCAAGCCTGCTATGGGCTTGTCAGAGGGTTCTAGTTGCTGAAGATGCAATAATTAGCAAAACTTTCAAGGACTGTAGTGAGGGAGACGGATGCCTACTCTGATAACTAATGAGTCTTCTTAATATCCATGTGCTAGAAATACACACTGAGTTTATAATAACAATGTGTAAAAGACACGTGCTTGGTTTTGCTCAACAAGAACCTATCCCGTGAAATGAATATACCCCAGTGGGTATATGAATATAATATGAAAGTCTTTCATATAATATGAAAAATTCTCTGTGTATCCATGTAGTATCATAGATAATTTAGAAAATACCACTTTGTCATTCAAAGCACCTGTTTAACAGTGATATGCAAAGAGGGACATAGGTGTAGATACAGAGAAGACATAAATCCACTAGTTAGACAAACTGCGTAATTTTGAAAAGCCCATAGGTACTGATAAAAATATAATAACATATTATCATGTTTACATGTTTTAATATTATTCGCTAGCTTCATTGTGCTGCTTAAGCTTGTGCTATTCATAAACTCATAGATAACTTAAGAAAAAATATATGTGTTCAGACTCTTATAGACTAGGTTGAAATTATCACGTTTATTTATCTGGAGATATTCATCTGGTCAGAGGTTAACTTCGGAGACCTTGGAAGATATTTCTTTAAATTAAAAAGAGTAAAATCACTTGTATATTTCCCAGTATCTACAAAGAAAGGTAAGTCAAAAATTTAATTAAACCAAACCAAAGAATGGATACCAGCTGTAAACAGTTAAGAAGGATAACCAGTGGACACTGGTCCAATGTCAGGTACATTGGACCAAACTGTTTTCCTATGTATGTATTTTGAACATTATCACAGAAATTCTGAGCAATGTAATATAATCAGTGAACCTTATCTTTTGGGAAAACAGCCAAGATTCATTACTGAATCATTTCTTTTTTCACCAACATGAAGATTCATGTTCAAAATAATCCATGTGTCTTCTGCATAAGTATTTAAAGCAAGGTCATATTAACTAGGTCTTAAAGCTGACATTTGAATAAAGCAGAGTTTGCTGGATTAGAATTAGGACATCTAGAAAAACAAAACAAAATGTAATGGAAAAAAATGGTGCAGGCAAAACAGCAGATAATTTGAATGTGGCAGTGTAAATTTCACTCATGGCATAACACCGATAAGTCTTTTTCATATTTTATTTGCTATCTCGTGATAAAGTTTTATATTTTTAAATTGGCGCAAAGAATATGAAACCGATTTAATTTCATATATTTTCAATAGTCTAAAAATATTTTTCAAATTTGTGTTCATCCCGCCTGCATTACCCACCTTGCATTCTGGGAACTAACACCACTATTATGCAGGATGTCTCTTGTTAGGACCTCAGGTAAAGGATATTTCCAACACTTTGCTTGTGGAGGGAAAGATAAATGTTCCAAAGTTATCATTTGGGAAAGTAGAAGTCTGTGTCTCATTATCACATATTTGAGGTGTACTAGTGAAGGAGCAGGTGAATGGTCAAAGAAGGGTGTTACTAAGGAAACGTATGTTTCTTTGACTTTATATTCAAGTAGAGATGGAAACATCCATTTTTTAAAAAATGTCTCCCCTCTTTTAGGGGATTAAATTAGCTTGCTGTGCTTCACCTGCCATTAGGTCCTAGCGGATCCCAGCCAATTGTGTGGTTAATGAGGAAAATACCCATGGCTGTTAGATTTCGATAAGTGTTTTCATATTTGTGCATTTGTGCTCTGCACCATTCTCCTAAGCCAGCTGTCTTTCTGAGTCATGTCCCTGCCCCATCTTCTCAGATGTGACATAGCACATTTTAAACAGAGGGGAAAAAAAACTCTGCAATGATATTTGAAAAATGAAAGTTTTTGCATTAAATATTTAACATCATGTAAATCAATGCCTTGTCTTAAGTTATTTAAAAGGTCACATGAAGCCAATTAGAAGATATATGAAATATTCTGATTATTTAAACCAAAAGAGTAATGGACAAAATTCTCTTTTGTTGTTTTGCACATAGCATACTGTGGACCAGAATTTACAATGCACATATATAGCTTGTATGTGACAGCATTTAATGGGCACAGAAAGACCTAATAAAGCAAAATTATCTTGCACAAACCTACTAGGGCATCTGAAACATCTCGCATCAAGTTGATTTCTTTAGGGTAAGACATTGCTAGCTGAAGTTGAGTGTTAAAATCAAATTTCTTATCTAGGAAAGTTATACAACCAAACAGCTGCTGATTTATATCAGTTTTACGCCAATACAACTATATCTTAGATGTGACCAGTGCCCTAAAGAAACAGGATAAATGGCAGATAAAAGTTAATATTAGGCAAATGTTGAGCCATGGGACATTGTCTAGAGCAAGATTCTGCAGTCGAGGGCTTTGATATGACAGAGTGAGCATTAAACACTTCACCAGGACACCTTAATGGGGAAAGGGAAGGAGAGCCCCCACTGTGAACTGGACTAGGGCTGCCACACTCTCAACCAGTTCATGTCTCAGAAGTTGTCCTCCCCATGTGACAGATGAGGACACTGACGTTCAGGGAAATTGACAAAGCAAATCAGTAACAGAGGCAAAAAAAGAGGTACTCGTCACAGGAATTCACCATGCCTAGGATTCAACAAGAATGATTCTAATTATTAATGAGAAAGGAAGGAAAGAACAAAGGAAGAAAGGAAGGAAAGAACAATGAAAGGAAGGAAGGAAGGAAAGAAGGGAACAAAGGGAGGGAAGGAGAGAGAGAAAGAGAGAGGGAGAGAACTTTTTAAGGAAAAGGACTAAATAAGTAGCTAATTATTGATTTTGCACATGCAGCAAAGGCTTCCAAAATCATACATAATAACGATGACTGTGATCATGATCATGATGAAAGGGCATCAAAAGCATTAAAACCAGAACATTACTCAGCCATAAAAAAGAACAAAATAATGCCATTTGCCACAACATGGATGGACCTGGAGATTGTCACACTGAGTGAATCAAGTCAGAAAGAGAAAGAAAAATACTATATGGTATCACTTATATGTGGAAACTCAAAATATGACACAAATGAACTTATTTACAAAACAGAAACAGACCCAGCGGCATAGAAAGCAAACTTAGAGTCACCAGGGAAGAAAGTGGGTGGGAAGGGATAAATTGGGATTTCAAGATTTGCAGACACTAACTACTATATATGAAAAAGATAAACAAGTTTTCCTGTATAGCACAGGGAACAACATTCAATATCTTTTAGTAACCAATAATGAAAAGGAATATGAAAAGGAATATATGTATGTGTATGTATGACTGAAACATTATGCTGTACACCAGAAATTGACACAACATTGTAGACTGACTATACTTCAGTTTAAAAAAGAGAAAAAATAGACTGTGAGAGTAAATTTGGGTTGTCAGCTGACCTTAAGCTATTAGCAAATATCTTGAAATTAGGGACAGTGTCGCCTGCCATCCTCTGAGCCTTCTCGTGAGATGACTATTCTGTCCCAGTGGTCCTTAAACTCTCCTATATTTTATATATATATATAGACATGCTTAAACTCTCCTAAATTTATTTATATATATATATAAATATAAATTCATTGACTCTAAAAATTTTCAATTCTCTTTACGGAGTCAACTCTTTGAAGTGACTTTTTATTTTCTCTTTCATCAAGGCCCCCAGAGCTCGCTTCTTCATTGGAAGTGGTTTAAGTGATTGGCAGGTCTGGAGACACTAGACCAACTCCCACAGAATCCTCTCTTTGTATAGGAAATACAATAAACGTCTGTTTATAGGGCATGGCTAGGAATTGGGACAGCTTGGTTAATTGTATACTCAAGTTAGCTGAGGAGTTGTAAGACCGGGGAGAATTAACAGATGGTTATAAAAATGTAGTGTGTGTATAAAACCTATTAGTCCCCGGCTTACCACTTCTTTTCATTCATTTTTAATAGATTCATGGAAATCTTTCTCGACACTGGGTAAACTAAGCAACTAGCATTCAGATATTGTTAATACAGCTGAGGAGATGGAAGGCATAACTTATATTCAATTGCATTTTGGGGGATGTGAACTTTTTAAGGTTTTCATGTTTATTAAGCTGCCGTGATTACTGATTTCTTACCCATGAAATGAATCAGTGGCTATTGTGTTGTCAAATTGGCCAGAGCATTTGTTTGTTTGTTTGTTTGTTTTGTCGTTGTTGTTGTTCAGAAGATCTGAGGTTGTGGTATTCAGAGTCTGTCTACAGGAACAACTTTCACATTCAATAATATCATATTATTTTTTCCCCAAATACCATAGCTAACCACCTCGATAATGAAGCTGTAGACAAATGCTGTATGTCAGCTTCTTTATTTAAGCAACAGTTACAAGGAGCTGCTTGTCACATACAATCAGCATTCTGTGAGGCTCTTGTTTCATTATTTGACTGTATAATACACACATCTGTAGAGTGAGTTCTGTTCAGTTACCTGGGGTCATTTTCATTCGTGGGTATTTCACAGACCAGCCATCTCTAAATGCCTGGGGTCCTTGGAAACTCGACTGTAAACTGTTCATTAAAATTTCAATTATTTCACACCTAGCAGCATATACCATATGCTGGATATCCAAGGCAGAAATTGCAGAGCCCTCTAAAATGCCAGTGTCCTCAGTTCTGAGCAGCACTTTGAGCAGAGGCCAACCTGAGTGATTTCCCCCTCCTTCAGGGAAAAGCAAGAATGTGACTGTGAAGCTACTCATTTCCTGGTCTTCCGGATGAAGGACCACAGTGTAGTTATTTGTGGCAGATGAGAGCTGGGATCTCTTCAGCACCAAAAACCTTTCCACAGACTTGTGCAAAATAAAGTTAGGAGACTGGACAATTGTCACATTTCTGTATTTCTTTATCCATAGTTGGGCTTATTTTGTAAATATTGGAATTATAGGTAAGGAGATACCTATTTCCTGATCAAAACACTCTGAAAGTAAGTATAGAAATAGTATAACAAAGTGGGTATAACTCAGTGGTAGAGAACGTTCTTGGCATGCACGAGGTCCTGGGTTCAATCTCCCGTACCTCCAAAAATGTTCAAAAAAAAAAAAAAAAAGAAATAGTGTAACAGATGAGCAGATGAGGTGGGTTATCTTGTGAGTAAATTTAAGTACAGGTTCCTCATATTTTCATTTGATGCATCAAAGACTGGGGACTCAAGAATCTTCCTTAATGTTTTCCATAAATATCTTAGAACAGATTTCTTCTAAATCAGTGGTTCTTAGCCTTTCTTGGATTTATTCCACAATATTCTATAAAGTTACATAAGCCCTCTCTTGAGACAAATATACGTACAAAGATATTTTAAAAACATTGGTTCCATTTCGAAGGGTTCAAGCAACAATCAAATCACCTCTAGGTATCCACAAACTCAAGATTGGCAACCCCCCGAAGGAGAAAAGGAGAAAAGGTGTCAGCATTGACGACGAATTAAATCAGAAGAAGAAACAGCTCTCACTGCCGTTGTCTGGGGGAGTCGGATGCTTGTTCCCCCACACCCAGGAGGAGAGGCCAACTTATACAACTGCTTAAACATTTGCTTCACTTCCAAACTAAATGTTCTCATACACGTTGAAGGAATTGAAAGTACTCAGCTGAAATCTGGTAAAGAACAGTCATTTGAAACAGTTTTATTCAGTGCTTGCTCAAAATTTTCTCCAGTTAATGTTTCAGAATTATTGATTCATATTGTTCGCAGGCAAAGTATTTTGAAGAGCGAGAATTGTGTTTCAGACTTTTGGATACAAAGAACATATCAGAGGTCACTGTACTTTGATCATGGAAGAATTGTAAAGGACAGTTCAGTCTGTAAGAACATACATGCAGTGCATTTCAGGGTGTGCTCTGTCTTCTTATTTCTGCACGGGGTGAGAGAGAAGCTTCTTCCATGCTTCCGTTTTCTCTACTCTCCTCAACGCAAATAGTGCACATTTCACACACTCTATTGGTATTGCTTAACTGCAGGGAGAAAATCATCGCTGTCCTGAAAAAGAAAGCCCTGGAGCACCTCTCAGCTGAGCCAACCAAAGTGATGGAAAGGATATCCCAAGAGAGAGTGCCTTTGTCCCTCTCAGGAAGACCAGAGCCATCCTGAGAGCAGTCACGCATAAATAGTGAATGCTGTGTCTATGTCCTCATGTGGGTACCTCACCCTCTGGACCCTCCCTCAGAATTTTGAGATGTAACCTTACTGCCCACCTGCCCCCACCCACGTTATGTGTCACATTAAAACTGACCACTCTTTGTCTTCTCCGAATTCCGTCTTTGAGGAACCACCCCTCTAGCATAGCATCCTGGACTCATCCTCTTCACGATCCCTGCCCGTGAGTAAGTATGGATCCCAAACCTGGCCAATCAGACAGCACTATCAATCAGACTATCCTGTCTTCCTGGACATAGTTATCATTTAAGAGAAGGGCACCTGCTCCAAGCCATGCTAACCAGAATCTCTCCCATAATTTTGTCACTCTTGGGAGAAACGTTTCTGTTCAATGGGGTCCGGATATGTTTGGATGATCTAAGAGGGCACTAAAAACCTTTGGTAATGAGGACAAATAATATTTCAATAAACCAAAATGACTACCCCCAAAAAAATCCATACTTAGGAAAATATTAAAATTGTAAAGACAAAGCCAGACCCAAACCCCTGTTGTGTACTTCCAGCCTGAAAAAGAAACTAGAAACCCCATTGTTAAGAGTCATGCATCCTCATGCAGCCAGGAGGTAAGGGACAGGTTGGTGGCCTCACTGCCTCAGAATGACACAATGAGATGGGTTGCTAAGAGACAGAAACTACCACAATGAAATTCCGATTTAAGATGACACTCCACAAGCTTAGACACTGGTCACCAGTCCCAGGAGGAAGCAGGGAGCAGTCAAAAAGTCAGTGGAGGGTTGAAAAGCATTGTTTTGTCAGAGAAACGTTAACCCTAGCAACTTTTCAATGCCTAGAGCAATTGAAACATCTGAGTTTACACTAAAAGGAAGTTATCTACCAAAAGCCATGCTGTGCCAAAAATAGGACTACTCCAATAATCTTCTCAGATGCAGCCAAGGAGGAAAATGGACAGGGGACATCCTACAAGAGGACACAGAGCCAGGATGACTGAGAAATTGACTCAACTGCCCTAAAACAATGGCCTCTGGTTTCTGTCCAATAGGAACCATATGTGCTGTGGCTCAAAGGTCAATGTATGTTGCTTGTTCTCTTCTTTTTCATAAGAAAGTATTTATTCAATGTGTTTATCCCATTCTACCCACTTCATTTTAGACTTAATATTTGGGGACTATTTATACTTTTCATGTAGCTGCATATTATAAATGTATTTAAAGCAGTATCCAGACTGAACAGAATTAGATCACCCAAGTTTCCTGACCTTAGAATTGGGTGTGAAAATTGAAGACGACTTTGGGTTGTCAACCTTTGGGGAGAAGTATTATGTGGAAGAAGTTGTGTTATGTTAGAACTGGCATGTTTTAAAAATATATGTACGAGAAGAAAATGTTTGTGGGCTACTATGGGGGAACCCTAGTGGACATTCAATTTTTCTATCTAGATTGCCTTCCATGGGGGCTGAATTCTCTTAGGATTGCATGGTAATCCTACTCAGTTAGGTGTTCTTGTGAAATTGACTTTATCTTTCCTCTCCTCACACCCTAGTTTACTCCTCTCCCCAGAACTGAGCCTAGCACCCAGGCCTGAACAACCAAAACGGCCCATCCTCTTGCTGAATTTCTTCCTCCCATCCCAACCCTCCAGCTTAAGCTGTGTTTTGGTCCTGACTAGCACACTCATATTATTTCACCTGCCATCTTCATTGGCCTCCTTGTGAGGCAAATAATGTCATACATTCAACTCTTACAAGAAAATAAAATTAACTAAAGAGGTATGTCCTCTGTATCTACTCCAGTCACAAAATACATCTCCACTTCTCAGTGACCAGAACAGACAATTTTCTACTTAAAAAAAAAAAAAAAAAAAAAAAAGAAGTTAATTTATCCAAATATAGAAGCATCATGCAAAGAAAGAGGTAAACAGCCCCAGTGGTTTCTTATACATTGTACAAGTAGTTCACAACAATTGTGTCCCAGGAACTACTCAATAGGAACTACTATCATCATCATTATTTTATAGGTGACAATCATGAAGCATGAGGCGTTTAGGTTATCCGTACAAAGTTACATAGCGATTAAAAGGCAGAGTTGGAATTCAAACCTAGACAGCCTAGATATGGAGACCAGGCACGGACCCCTTCATAGGTACCACTTAGTCATAGCAGGAGTGAGCAAAGCCTTGTGGGATCAGAGTGAATTGACTCAAGCCCATCCCACTCAGACTAACAATGAACCCGGACATGAGAGGAAAGACATTCTTAGTGGAAGCGTCTCTTTGTAATTCATGCAACACACAGGGGAATGTTATTTGCACCTAAAAATCCTGTCCTCACATGCATGAGTGTACATTGGCCGTGTTGGTATGAGTTCTACCTCCATTTCAAAAAGAGAGCAGTGACCACTATTTTCTGTTTCTTTTGTTCTTCCTTCTTCACAAACCTTATCCCAGATATGCACATAAATACTGCCCTCAGCACATTTCAGCAAAGGTTGCCCTGACCCCCCTCTTCTGCCATTTGCTGTTTAAATATGTTCAACTATGTGCCCCATCGACCTTATTTTTTCATTACTTGCCAAATAAAAGCTACTCGCCATAAGCGCTTTATTTTCACTGTGCTTCCAGCTAAATTCTGTACAGTAAAACAAATTAAGCAGATGGCAGACTTAAATGTTAAACATAAGAAGAAAAAAGTATGAAGAAATCTTGAAATAAATTAGAATATAGGATAGAATATTTTGAAATAGGATGACTCAGAGGTTAAAGTCACAGAGAATTTGAGACAACTCAGCTTCCTTAAAGATATACGAGTGATTCAGGATAGTAACTGGAAGTGCCCTTCTAGGATAAGTGGGTCTCTGTAATGCTGAATTCCCAAATCAGTCAAAGCCTTACAATGTGGGTTTCCTGCTTCATGAGGGCATGCACACAACCAGTGCTATTTTTTTTTTTTATTTTCAGAGTAATATGTTCACCATCTCAATCAGTGTGGGGAAGGTATAAAGGACAGTGGTTTTTGTGGTTTAATATGAGTGATACCCACAGACAGTCCAAATTAAAAAGAAAATAGGTTCTCATCTGCTCTCCATTACCTGTGTCCCCAAGTTTTACTACCAGGGAACAAGCATTCACTGGAAAAATTTGAGTTCCATTAAAATGCATATTCTCCTGGGAGCATTCAATCACATGAGTCATTTTCAATGATGAGTAAACAAAATCTACAGATTACTTCCAAAGAACTGGTTTAAATAGGAAGAAAGAAGAAAAAGAAAGAAGCATGAGGCCACGAGGGATCTGGATTAAGGAAGAAATAGGCTTAAAACTAAAATTTCTAAGATAGAAGAGTCCTAAAGTCAACATATTGTGTCATAAAATACTTCTCCAGGGCTCATCTTAAGTTGTATCTGCTCAAAGATATTTCGTTTAAAGAGAAACAGTCCCATTTTGATCCCATTTAAAGAGGAAAGATGCAAAAAGGGGAAAGCAAAGAAACCAACATGTATTAAACGCTCACTACGTACTAGGTATTTTGTCCATTCTAATCTTCACAACTCTCTGAGATATTTTTATGAATCTACTTCACAGATGAAGAAAATGCGTCTCAGAAATGTCACTTTACTTGACAGAAGTCACACATCTAATAAAGGGTACAGAGATAAAAATCTGGCTCCAATCTATCTGCAAACCTTGAGTTCTCTCCACACAGCAAATGGCCATGGCGCTCTCGTTTCATGTTCCCTAACTGCATAGTAACATTTTAAAGTTATTAAACAGGAATTATAGATCATGTCATTCCATAAATAAAGGCACTAAACATATTGATGTCAACAGGATATGACTAATATCTTTGTGTGTGATCAGGAAGGGGTATAAGATAAAGAAGAAAGGATGACTGTAAGGAAGGAGTGATACAGGAGAAAAATTGTGGGCAGTGAGGACGGCCACATCCCAGGCTCAGCTGAGTCCCTAGGATGTGTCCTCCCAGATATGGGTCCTTGGTTTTGTGCAGGAAAGAATTCAAGAGTGAGCGATAGTTGAGTAAAAGTAGATTTATTCATAGAGATACACACTACACAGACAGAGTGCAGGCTGTCTCAGAGGGGAGAGAGGCCACAAGGTGTAGGGGCTGTTAGTGTTTGTGGGTTCAATAGCTTCGTATGCTAACAAGTGGGAAGATTATTCCAACTGCTTTTGGGGAAGGGCCTAGCATTCCCAGAGAACTAGACCACTACCCACTTTTTGACTTTTTATGTTTAGCCTCAGAACTGTCATGGTGCCTGTGAGAGTGTCATTTACCATGTTAATATACTACAGTGAGCGAATAATGAAGGTCAAGATCTACTGGAAGTCAAATCTCCTGCCATCTTGGGCCTCAAGGCCTACTGGGAGTTGAATCTTCCACCATCTTGGTGTTAATGGCTGTGTCATTTCTTGAATGGCTGTGCCCTGCCTCCTTTCTTCCTGTCTCAGGAACACAGAGTCAACTTGAGCTGACACGATTTTACCTGCATCCCACCAGGATCTACTTGAGCGCTCGTGGAATTTCCACAGAGCCAAGACTCACTCACTTCTGACCATATTAATCTAAAGATATAAACTGAAGGTTTGAATAAAGATTTTTAAACTCGATCAAGATAATTCAGTGGTAAATAAAGGGAAACCAAAATTCAGTGAAGCCTCTTAAGACAATAGCTGCTAGAATTTAATTTTCACAGAATTGAGATTCAGGCACGTGTTACTCAGTCTTCTCTGTGGTTAACAACTCCTGATCGACTCTTGATGGCCAGTGATTAGGTTCTTGTCTCATCATAGAAAGAATTCAGAGATGAGACATGGATGTTAAGAAAGCAAAGTGGAGATCTGTTAAGAGTTGGACAGTGCACTCTCAAGGGGAGAGCGGGCAGGCTCAGGTGAGCAGCTGCCCTGAGTTTCTTTGGCAAGTTGGTTACACAGGTTCTAAGAATGAATGGGTGGAATATTCACTGAGGAGGGAAGAGTTTGGGGTCATAGTCCCTGATTTTTATCTCCCTCCACCTTCCCAAAGGGAGGAGGGATTTTTGTCCTTATTTAGTCTGGATCAGAAGTGTCATGGCCTCAGTGCATGATGGGTACTTCTAATCTACAAATCTAATTTTATTGAAATGAGGGCATAATGACCAAGAGGTTACTTTTGGACTCTGGAGATTCCAGCTGTTTTTAACCTTTGTCAGCCTCCAGGACACTTGCTACCCGAAAAATGTGTGATTTCTTATCAGTCCTAAAGTTCCTACTTGTCTCTGATTGCCCGAGGACCCCCTTTGTTTACATGGTGTATGGTTTCCTGTATTTGGCCTGGATCCTTCCTTTCTTGCCCATTCCTGCCATTTGTCCTGGGTCCTCCTTTGCTCATATCTAACCTTCTACCTGCTCTAACACTCTGAGCCCAAGCAAGAAACAGTATACAACTAGACTGTTCTCCTTCTGGGGCTCAGACTTTGGGTGGAGCACCTAGCACTGTCTCTGAGGTATAATTTACAAAGAAAAACCACCTGGGCACATTCAAGTAAATGAAAAGCTACCTTCTAAGTGTTTATATCACAGGAGAAAAAGTTCTAATAATTTAGATTAACTGCAGAAATGTCTCCGGAAGTTTGGATTAAAATAAAAGCATCTATAAAAGCCAGGAGGGAAAAGCCACGTGAATAAGCCACACAGAACTAAGACTGCTTCCTCTGGGAGTCTGTAAAGGACACATTTAAAATACACTTGTGACAAAAGTGTAATTCCTTAGTATACGTGAGGACCTTTGAATAGCCAAAGCCACAAATCCCAAGAAACCGTATTTTGTCTCTAATAGCGCACGTTAATATCGGTATCACCAAAGCAGGTGAAACCATAGGCTTATTAGACTCAACATTTTCCTAAATTTTATGTATTCCCAGGAGCAGCAGTACTTTTATTTTGGAAATATAAGTATATTTCTGAATTTAGTATCTAATAAGATATCAAACTTTTATTAAAAAGTAAATGATCTTTTCAGAAAAAGCGGACATTTTCCATGAGGTATCTATCGTGAACCGTCATTATTTCAGAGCCAATTGAGAGAAGACTCCTTCTGCGGACAGTGCCTCCCCATCTTCTTTAGTCTCTTCGCTGTTCATTCTCTCCTCCCCACTTGTCCCACCAGCAGGTAGGCGCAAAGGTAGTCAGAATTACACATGGATGTGTGCAGCTCAGGCCAGCTGTTCTAAACCACTGACTCTGCCAACTCACAATATTTTAAGTAAATATGCATTTCTAAACAGAAAGCAGAAGAGGCTGCTAACCATACTGGAGACTAAAGTCTTGTTCTTAGACGTCAGCCTTGGGATAGAGCCACCAACAGGACCTGGTGGGCAGGACCAGATGCAGATGGAGCGGTGGGTGCCCTGATTCCTTAAACTCTGACCGAGATAGCTAGATACTCCATACTAAAACGCTAAGGAAGCGCCATCCTCCTAACAGAACAAGTCCAATCCAATACTTCACATGTTCTAATTGTTCGATAAATTTCTGGCTTCCTTTGTTGATTGTTTTCAATGCTAGAATATACAGGAAACCACAAAGGAGCTTCTACTTTGAACTTAATTCTGAGCAACAAGAAGGGACAGACTGGTGAGTGGAAAGGACAGGAGAATTTGAAGAAAATGCCACTGTCCTTTTATCATTCAACATAGCATGCATTTTAAAGACAAGTAACTTCAGCTATTTAGAATGCTTCTCTTCTTGAACGTGGTAAAAACTTTTTAACTCCTATTTTAACTCCTCACTGAACAGCTTACCGTCACCTTTCCCAACTCCCTTCTCTTTGTTTTTGTCATGTGAAAATTTTGTTCCAGATGTTTATACAGGAGAAAGATTTTTTCCTTTCTTTCTTTTTTTTTTTTTTAAATTGAAGTATAGCTGATTTACAAAGTTATTTTAGTTTCAGGTGTACAACATAGTATTCAGTCATACATATATATAAATCCATTATTTTCCAGATTCTTTTCCATTCTAGGTTATTATGAGATATTGAACGTAGTACCCTGTGCTATACAGTAGACCCTTGCTGGTTATTTATTTTATATATGTTAATTCTAAACTCGTAATGTCTCTCTCTTCTTTCCTCTTTGGTAGCTATAAGTTCGTTTTCTATATCTAGGAGTCTGTTTCTGTTTTGTAAATAAGTTCATTTGCATCATATTTTTAGACTCCACATGAAAGTGATGTCATACGATGTTTGTCTTTCTCTGACTTTCTTCACTTAGCATGATAATCTCTAAGTTTATCCATGTTGCTGAAAATGGCAACAAAAATGTCTTTTCTGATGCTCTATATTGAATTACATGCAGTAATATATTTATTATTTACTCACCACAAATTTTTGTTGTTGTTCTCTCTTTAACAACCTATTTTATTTATCTGTATTCCCCTTTTCTTTTGCTAAAATACTCCCCTTTAAAAATATTTTAGAGATGATCTGTGAAACATGAACTCTTAGTCTCTATCTAAAACTGTCTTTATTTTTCCTGAATCTGTAATGAATTTTAGCCAGTACAGAATTGTTAAGTTGTCAGTTGCTCTGCCTCAGCACCGTCTTAAGGAATGTATTGTTGTTGATAAGAAGTTTTCTGTAAATTTAACTTTCTATTTTGACAGTGCGAATTTACCTTTACATATGTTTTTAAAGATTTTCATTTCCTTGATGTTTGAACTTTCTCTGTGACGTGTATCCCTGCCTCTGGTGTCACAATCCCCTCCCGCACAGAAAGATCTACCTAATATACAGTATGGCTACATAATGACATTGCTTATCCTTCCCCTCCCTTGCCCCTCACTACCCACAGGAGAAAATCCATGTTTCTTAGGAAAACATGCTGTTTCATGCCAAGCTCCACAGCCTCATCTCTCACCATTCCAGGTCTCACACCTTCTGCCCCAGACACATAAAACTACTTTTATTTCAATGAACATACCATGTTGGTTTTTGCTTCTCAGCCTTTATTCATTCTATTCTTTCTGCCAAAGTGTCCCCACTCTCATTCCCACTTTTTATCTTTAACTATAATTAATTCTCTTTTAACAGGCACATCTTTAAACTTCAAAGAATCCTCCCCTAACACCTCCGAGTGGGGTAAGTGTGCCCCCTCTGGGCTCCAACGATACTCCAGCTACGTGTTTAACCTGAAGTTCCTGGATCTGAGGCTTCCATAGGTATACACTTCTAGTCCCCAGTATAATGCCCTACACATAGAAGATGCTAAGAATATATTTGCTAAATATTCAAAATAAAGAACGGAAAGAAGACTATAGGATGAATAGTATTGTAGTTTTATAGACACATATATTTTGCACTTAACATTAAAATTTCAACTTCCACCCTCACTTTGTAATTAATTTACTTACACTGAAATACAGAAATATAAAGGTTTGATATGGCCAATAATCCAGGATTAGGCAAAGGAAAAGTAATTTTCTCCCTAATGTAGTAAGGAAGAACAAAGCTGACTCTATATTAGATCTGTTCCTTTGGCTCTAACCCTGGGCTCTGTTTCCTGGGCTCAGTCATGCTGGTTCTGCACCTTTTGTAAGAGAATGTTGCCCATAGCTTGAAATATACAAGACAGCCTATTCTCAAGGCTCTGACCTTTAAGGGTGTAACACTTTCCCATTCATATAAAGATAAAAAGTTGCAGAACAGAAAAATAACATTTATCTTGTTGGAGGTTTACCGGGACACCTGACCTGATCTATGTGGACAGCTGCAAGAACAAAGGATTCTGACACCAAGAAGTTTGCAACAACCAACCACACTGTCTCCCCTTTTTAGGATAAAAGGAGTCTGAATTCTGACTAGGGTAGATGGTTCTCCAGGACATTAGTACCTCGTCTTCTTGGCCTGCTGCTTTTCCTAATAAAGTCACTATGCCTTGCCCCAACAACGTCTCTCTCGACTGATTGACCTGTCACAAGGCAAGCAGTTCAAGTTTGGGCTCGGTAACACCACCACAGTTCTCATAGAAAGAAGAAACAGTGTGTCAATGTACACACTGAAATTTCTTTATATCTGGATGGAAAGAGAATCCACAGTTAATTTCTGCAAAGACCTTAAAAATACCCACTACTACTGAAATCCTGAACACCCCAAAGATGCTCTTTACTTTGAGAAATATTTAAAAGATCTTTACATTATTTTTACATCGTTTCCTATTTCTGGACTTTAGACAAAATGCTTTAACTTGATTAGAATCTAAATACAATTTTCATGGAAGTGTACATGTAAGATAAACAAGAAAAGGTAGATGAGACCAAACTGGCGTATACAGTTGGCATTGCCCATTTCAAATAAAATAGCCCAGTTGGAAGTTTATGAGACTTTTTTGGCATTGTTTATTTGGGGACAAGCATATCAGTGCTTTAAAGATCCAATGGATATGATTCTCTCCTCACTATTATTGAGAAAGATATTAGCATTTTACCTGGTCTCTGAGGGTTTTTAAATCTCTTTGTTTGATATCTGTTTCCTTTATTTATTCGTTCACTCACTTATTCAGCAAATACTTGGCGTCTAGTAAGTCCTAGGTCAGTTCTCAGGCACTGTGTGTCTAATTGTAAGCCAATTACAGAACTGAGAGAGACTAATCCTTGAGAATATGGACTGGAAATGCAGGCAAATGTGCCATAATAATAGGATGTAACAGTCTAATAAGGAAAGTACAGAGGTTATGAGAATAGTTCTTCAACAAGGGTTTGTTGCCCATCTCACAAGGGCTGAGTAACACTGGATAAATTGAAGGGGCACTTATTATAGTCTGATGTGTATGAGGAAAGACATGCTTGAGGAAATTGTGTTAAAAATTGTACCTAAAAGGTCAAGTAGGAAATCACTAGAAGTTGGAAGAGTGTTTTAGAGAGAAGGAACAGCATGGGCAGGCTTACGTGAGAGAGGGCGCCCTAAAGTGAAGAGCCCGGCTTCAGAATGGATGGTGCTCAAATCATGGGGGAGGAGGGGGGTGACTTATGGGGAGAGAGGGCAGGATGTAGCTACAGAAGGAGGCAGGGCAGGAAATGACTTTCTGAAGACAATGGAAGAAAGCAGAGGTTGAGAATAAGCGACTTGCTCAAGTCAAGAAAGTGTCGGTGGTGGACTGGGCATTAGAATCCTTGCCACTGGCTCTCAGTCTAAATGTATTAGAGTCAACATAGGAAGTGGCTGAGTTCATCACTTATGGTTTAACTTAAGAGGTTCAAGCTTGGCTGGTCCAGTGAATAATTGTTAACCTTAGGTAGGATAATTAAATTATCCATACTTCAGCCTTCATATCCTCCAGATTGTAGACTGAGAGTGGATACTATTACTACGTAGGAGGAATGTGGCAGATAATTTCCAAAGATGCCTCTTCTCCCACTGATAAACCGTCCTCCAGCTGTTTGTGCCCTTGCATAGTACTCTTCCCTTGAATCTGGTTTGGCCCCGTGATTCACTTATTGATCAATAAAATTTAACAAAAGTGAGCTGCTTTAGTTCCTAGGCTAATTACAAGAAGCCTTGAGTTTCTCCCTGGGTTACTTGGAAGGCTCCCTTTTTGGATAATCCTACTTGCAACCCAGATGCTCTTCTCTGACCTAAGGTCACGTGAAGGATGCACGTGTGGGAATCGTGGTCAATAGCCACAGTTGAGCTCCTAGCAGGCAGCCAGGATCAGCAGACAGCAATGCAAATGAGCCATCCTGGACCAGCAGCTCAGACTAGACTTCAGATGACTGCAGCTCCAGTCAAATTCAGGAGGCAAGCATATGAAAGTCCCTGCTAAGAAGTGCCTAGCTAAATCTAGTTAATTCAAAAAAGCATGAGATCATAATAAACTGTTGGTCATCCTTGGCAATTAATTTTTTTTAATTGTACATATTTGTTTTAGATATTAAAACAAAACAATTCTTAGATAAATTTGTTGTTGTTATAAAATATCTGTTTGTTAACTTGCACTCAAAAGTCCTCCATCTTAGGGAAATTCTCTCTTTTACTTTCCAATAAAAATAGTTTCCATTTGGTTCTGAGAAATTAAAAACCTGAGGATATTTGTTCCAATGATAAAAAGGTTTTGTCTTTTGTCTTTCGCTCTAGGAAAGGAAAGACAATTATTGTATGTCCTATCTCATGCTATTTTATTTTATATTCATATTTTTTCATTTACTGTTTTCTGTGGCATTTTGACAATTCAAATGTTAATTCATGCCCAGTGCAGAAAAAAGACAAAAATGTTAACCTTACTACATATCCCATCTCATGAAGATAAAAGTATTAACAATTTGATACATATTCCTTTAGTTACATAGTTATAGTAATTTTTTTCTTTTATAAAGTATTACACTGTACTGATACTGTATTGTTTTGTAGCCTGCTTTATTTCACCTTGCAGTATGTCCTGAACTTTTTATTTTGTTATTTTTAATCTCTTCCATAATATCATTTTATGGCCATAGCATTGTTGGCTCAACCAATCTACATTCTCAGACATATGATTACTTACAAAGCTTCATATTTGTAATGTATTTATTTTGCATAGGCCAATAAGATTATGTTTCTGATATTATTTTATAAAGTAGCCCTTTTTCTACATCTTCACAAACATTAAGTGAGATATTTTAAATTACTAATGTCTGACATCTCTTGATAAGATTATTGGCCCTTTTAATGCAAATGTCACTCTGTATCCTTGGTGTATATTTATATAGTGATATACATATTTCTCTTGACCTTTTTTTAATTATATAAGCTTCAGATGTACAGCGTTATAATTCAACATCTGTATACACTACAAAGTGATTACCACCACAAGTCTAGTTACCATCCATCACCATACAGTTGATCCCCTTCACCCATTTTGTCACCCCCAACCCCTTTCCTGTCTTGGTAAACACTAATCTGATCTATTGTATTTATGGATTTTTTTGTATTTTATTTTGTTTGTCTTGTTTCATTTACATTCCATATGTAAGTAAAATCATACATTGTTTGTCTATCTTAGTCTCACATTTCACTGAGTATAGTTCCTTCATGATCTAGCCATGTTCTTGCAAATGGCTGAGTAGTATTCCACTGTGTGTTTTTGTGTGTGTGTGTGTGTGTATCACATTTTCTTTATCCACTTATCTGTTGATGAGCACTTAGATTGTTTCCATATCTTGGCTGTTGTAAATAAAGCCTATTTGTGGCTTGTCCTATGTTGAACTGGACACCTGTGAGGATTCCATTACTTCCACTTTACTGTTGTCATTTCTTATGTCAATTAATTCTAAAATAGGAATGATAGTCCTTTTCTTTATTTCCCAATGTGAGGTTAAACAAGGCTGCTGATTTTCTTAAAACGTTGCTAAAGCAGTACAAAGACATTTAATAGGGGTTATCATTTACCTTGTTGTTTATGAACTAATGTTGCCTAGCTAGGATTTACTAGTAAAATAATCTCCCTTCTGAAGTCAAATCCAGCTCAATGTGGTTAGGGAGCCACGTACAGATAGGAATTCTTTCTCTCTTGCTTTCTTTCACTTATCTTCAGGGAGAAAGAAAATATATACCCCTTGCATTTACAGGATGCCCAAGACTAACATCATAATCTCTGAAAAAATAAGGTGCTCAGATTTCAATGAAAACCATTTACACATAATATTAAAGGCATATTTATACCATCAGTAGGTATTTTTATTGTAAATGGCAGAAATTAAAAAAAAATTATACTAGGTTTGGTTTGAGAAAAGATGTTCTCACTCTACCTCACTCTCCCTTCCCCAACACATGCAGACTACCCTCATTCCTCCATGTTCTAACATGATGGCTTTAGTTTTTCTTACTCTGGACCAGTCTTCTTTAAATAGTAGGCATAGAGGATACCAGCAGATCCTACAACTCCCATCTCAAACCTTCACCACCAGAAAGGGATGGAAACAGAATTCCACAACCCAATTTGAAAATATCCCTGCAGTTTTTAAGTGACTACTTTGTCCTCAGGCAGTAATCATGGGCTCAGAAATATGAGGAACAGTCTATGATCACCACTGCAAGAAAATAATTGTATACTTGGATCAATTTGAGGGAAAAAAACCTGAGAATTTAGGGGTCTTCCCAGCTCTAATTTTCTAGGTACACCAGAAACTTATTTCTTCTGAGACCCTATTCAGAAATTTATTCCCACTCAAGATGCTGTTAACTTTCTTGAGCCTAGATTTTCTCTGCATAGAATGTTTGATAGGTGTCATGTATTATGGTATGGGAGGAGGCAGCACCTGCTGGTTGCTGAGAGCATGGACTTAGGGGGCAGTCTGCCTGCATCCAAATCCAGGCTCTGCAGATAGAAGCTGTGTCACTGGGACGATACTGAATCTCTCTGGGATCAGCTTCCCTACCTTTGGAATAGAGATAATAATAGTACTTGTCATGTAGACTTCTTTCAATCCTTAAATAAGCTAAGATATATAAAGCACTTAGAACTCTGTCTGACATGTATTAAGCCTTTAAAGGAAATAAACGTACTATTTTCAGGTGTCAGATCTTACAGGTATCAAAACAATATCCATAATTCTTTTTTCGGTGCAAGTTACAAATTCCAAATGTAACACTTCAAAACTGACAGTAATGTTTCCTTTGTTTTATTCCATTTCATTATCCTTTTGAAGCATACGTTTCGCGTGTTTGGTAACAACTTTGTATTCCGATATATAAATGGAATAATTTCAGAGCCAGGTACACAAAGAACTTTTCATATAGTTTTCCTTCACGTCCCACTCTTCAACCATCTATAGAAATTCTCAAAGGTGCAAAATTTATTTCCTCATGGGAAACCGATTACTAATGATTTAACAGTGGTTTGCAAACAAGCTTGAGTTTTGATTATCTTAAGTAGCTTTGTTCTGTGGTGATTCTGATTCCTAAAATGACAAAAAAATAAATAAACAGTTGTCATTCGGAGCACTAAATACTAAGAATCTATATATTGCTCATGTCTCTGGCCTAAACACTATGATAACAGCAATGTGTAGCAAGGGAATCTAGGAAATCTGAGGGTGTTTCCCTTCCTTATACTGAAGGGACTTATTGCTCTAATCACCTTTGGCTTGACCAAGGTCAAGACTATGACTTCCAAGTCTCACAACTAGTGATTTGTTGACATTGCATGTTTTGACCTTCTCCTGCCCCAGATAGGAAAACAAAAACCTTTCTAATATCTTTCCTATTCCTCAATGGAGTTAAATTTTTTTTTGCATTGATAGACTCAGATCTAAATTTATTTTCTCCCCAAGTGATTACAATTTCTTATATTTGAGTGGAATTTAACATAAGAAAATTTTTTTATAATCTATCTTTTAGAAATGGATGCACAAGGAAGTTCTCATGATTATGTTTATTCCAAAACCCAAGCTTTAGCTTTGTCAACTTTTCAATTTTCTCATCCTGGAACATCTACATCTGCTAGTTTTATGGAACATCGTACTCCATTTTCCAGTCAGGATCCGTCCAGGAAAGAGGAGCCATTTTTGAACTTCCATAAAGATATTTCACACAGATAATTGGTTCCAGTGGTGATGGAATAGTGGTAAAGTCAGACAAAGGGTGGTGAAGAGAGCGATTCACAAGAGCAGAAAGCCATGATCCGCCTCAGGTCGAGCAAAGCAAGGAAAGCAGTCACTGTGCAACCGGAGTCCTTCTGACCAATCTCCCCCAGGAGGGAGAGGGCAGCGGAGCCGAGGAACGTGTTTCCCAGGACACAGGGCACAGAGGCGGGTGGGGGGAGGCAGGAAGCGGGGCCGCAGCAGATTGGCAGGCATCCGCTTCCCGGGGAGTATTTAAGTGAAGACAGCCCTCCAGCTCTAGTCTCCGTGGTCTTCACACTGCGACTAGCGATCACCCTGAGAGCCTTTCCGGAGGTAACCCTTAGGCCCCACCCACACGTGCACACGCAGCGTTCCTGCAGGTGGGCCTGTCGGGACAGGAAGGGGCCAGGCAAGGGGCGTGGGGAGCGGAGGGAACAAGCCAGAAGATAACAGCACACCTGCCCTCAGACCAAGAGGCCCAGAGAGCTTTGCTTTCTCTGAATGAGTGCCAACAAAGAAGCCGGTCAGAACCAGACAATGTGAGTGCGCAGCAGAGAGGGACCCGACCTGCCATGACCCCCTGCTCATTATAATGTAATTAGCATTGCGGTTTAAGCCCCGCTGTGGGCTTTAATGTGTCCGATGTGGGGAAGGACGTGCCCAATAAGGAAAGGTTGTGTAACCTACAGGTGCCACTCAAACGATGTCAGCTGTCAGATTAGCTGAAGACAGCCCCTAGGGAACCGCACAAAAGAAGCAGGGACTCGGGGAGTCATTGCTTTTCCCCTCTTGGATCCGCCCGCCTTCAGCCCTGGGAGGTGTACTTTCGCTTTGCTAATGAACCCTTTGTTTACACCACGCTTTCAGTCTCCTGTTTGAATTCTTTCCTTCATGCAAGACTAGAATCGAGGCTACTACCCCCTTCCCCTTTCTGCAGGAACAGGCCGGGACATCTATGTTTTAACATTTACATCACTAAGTTATCAGACAAGTTCATGGTCGCATAAACTCCATCTTCTTCTCCCTTTCACTTGACATTGGAAATTTCTGGGATGATGATGCTTGGATAGGAACAGGCCTGATCCTTTTTGAGGAACAGGCAAGCCTATTAAATCACCTAGCAGGTTTACTGTCAAGGATGAAACCCATTGTTTCTACTTCCTTATCTCATCCAGAGAACAGCAGAGACACTTCCTGGGTGTAAGTGGCCGCCACCTGAATTGTTTATATCTTCTGAAAGGTCAGCTGAGGGTCAGGCTGCGTCACTGTAGCCAACGCTGATTACATGTGGTACTAACGACTGGGCAGTAACATATAGAAAGAAATACGGCTCCGGAATGTCTCTGTTCTGATGGTAGCAAACACACTGCTTAACAAAAGTCCTTTCTCTTATTCACAAGACACAATTCTCCCCTGTCACTTTAGAAAGCCAATTTTCTCTTGTCTTCTGTCTGCTAGGAATAGATTTGAGAAATACAGTGTTGTTAGCTGAAATATTCTATTCAGTTTGACACAGTGAATTTGCTCCATTATTTTCCATCTTGACTCGTCTTTGCTTACTCTTCCAAATCTGCTTCTTAACTTTCCACAGTCTGGGGAAGCTTCCTGTCTGGCACTTAGCATTGCCCGCTGAGGCATTTCATTCACACCAGTGCTCTGCATACCTTTTTTAGTGGCACCCACAATGATTTCAAATAATAGTTTCAGCATTCCTTTGTATTTTTAACATTTCCATTGTTTGCACTTGTCTTTAACACAAACATAGGCAATATAGCTTAGTGATTGGTAACTTCCTCTTCTAGTTGCTCAAAATTGGTAGAATTGTTAAAATTGGAAATATGTCCAGGTAAAACATTTAATAACCTTACTGTCAATAATCTCAAGTTTGAATATCTTTATACCTCATTAGGCTACTATACTTAGTTTAGAAAACTACTAAGAGGAAGGACAGAAGAACTATATCTTTGTTTTCTTATTTTATTAATAAAAACAGGATGCATGACAGCAAAATAGATACCAATGTACTTTTAAAAAACTGTTAACAGTTTTTATAACTTTATTGAAGGCCAAATGTATTTTGCACAAAAAAATCCTCCAAAAAGCAAATATATTATGGAGCCAACATACAAGCAAGGTGTTTTATTGGAGACATAAAATATGTAAATATTTTAATATATTGTCCAAAAGGCCAGTAAAAAAATGCAATATAGAAACTAGATTAGAAGTTCTGTAGTCTCATAGAAATTTCCAGTAAATGCCGCCTATGTTCATTTCTGGTTTTCAAGAAATGCTGCCTAGTAAGAGGCAGCCCATTGCGAGAGGAGGTACCATCCAAGAGATCTGTCTGGGAAAAGTATTCGCAGTTGTCAGCCTGAAGCTCTGAGGAGAAACAGAGTCATGCAAAAAATCTGAGTCCCACGTAGCAAAGTGTCATGAGAGCTGTTGGAGTCCACTCTGTAGGAACAAGAAGAAAAGAGTAGAAACAATGCAACCAGACTTAAGTCCACTGGATTCGGTCACCATCAACCATGTTCAATGAACAGTGAGAAGAAAAATTCAAAATTCAGGTGCAAAATATTACATGCCATGACCCTTCTTTTATGCAGCCCTTGGTGAGAGTGCAAAGATGGAAGAAAAGAAAAAAGAAAAGAAAAGAAAAGAGAAAAGAAAAAAGGAAAGGAAAGACAAGAGAAAAGAAAAAAGAGAAGAGAAGGAAAGAAAAGGAAACAAAGCAATGAAAGGTGCTGTAGAGAAAGGAAATGAGGCGTAGATTATGGCAATGTTAGGGAGAAACAAAAGACAAAGGGATGGTCCGTGGAATTGAAAGGCTTTAACTTTCTCTTCTAAAATGTGTTCTATTTTTGTTGTGAAAAAATTTGTTCTGATCGAAATACAAACAATTTTAGAAAGAAGTTCTGGAACTCCCTCTTGTTAAAGATATCTGCTTCAAAGATAGTTTCTAAATTTGCAGCTCACTTGGGAACAAGCTCCCCAGCTAAAAGACAGAAAGCGAAACTTGGAAATCTGCTAATGCCAAGTCATTTGTTACAAGGATTCCTGTCCGAGAAATAAATTTTAGTCTGTACCTTTCATAGACTGCTGTATTCACAGCACTTAATATAGTCTCTCTCATGTAGAAAGAGCTCAATGTAAGGTGTACCACTGAATTTAAAGAATATGGAAAATCATTAATTTCCGGAATCCTCTACATACTCGAGAGTCACCATTGACCTTGAGATCTTGAAGGCAGAGTCCGGGTCTGTTATCTCTAAATCTCTTCCTACCCAGCACAGGGCCTGGTGCCTGGTTCTAGTTGGCTTTCAAAACATGCCAGTTCCCTGAGTAATTCTAACTCAGGGTAAAATATAGCCATGTGGTTTTCACATTGCTTACTCTGCCCGCCTTCTCCTTGTATATCTGATATATTCAAATGGGGTCGAGGAAATATAGCTACTAAAAAAAGGTAAAAGAAAACCAAAAGAGAAACACATTTCTCTGTTTCTGAACAGTTTTTTCTCAGACAGCTAATCAACATGAAAAATGACATTGCAAACATGAACTTTTTTTACCCTAAAATAATGTATACATATGGGAACAAAATTTCGAATGGTCCAATGGATATAGAATAAAAAAGATGTTTCCTTTTCACCCCTTTCCAATCTCCTAGTTCTTCTTCCAAGAAGCAGTGATTGGTACCAATCTCTTGCATATAATCATCACAGTTTTAAACTCCTATTTCATCATTTGTAATGATAGCATAATGTTCAAATGTAGAATTATTATACCTTACCAAGCCTTCTATTCATGTTCAATGACTATTCACATAAGTAGAACTTTTTGCACAAGTGGGTTTATTTGTAAATACAATACTAGAAGTGGAATTTTACTAATATTATTAATTTACCTTCCAAGGGGGTTGTTCTGAAGAAACATAGTTATATTATTGTATATCAAGTTACTGAGCTTCGACCATCCACATAGGAGAAAATGTCACACAGGGAAAAAAAATGGTGATGGTTTGTGCATATGAAGTTGTCAGAAGATAGAGTTGAGCATCTTTTTTATATTTTAAAAATATTTCTTTCCTATTAATCATCTGTCATATCCTTTGTCCATCTTATTTTTTTGGTATTGACCTTTTCTTCCTACAGATTTAATATAGAGTTTTTATATAAAGGAAATTATGTCTTTGAGGTATGACTTGTGAATATTCATTTCCAATTTGTCTTTGGGTTTATTACAGTATTTTTTTTCACACCGAATTTTTTTTCATGTTTATGTATTAAAATATATATTGTATTCTTAATTGTTGGGCTTCTGCATGTTGTGTCTTGCCTAGAAAGACTTTCACGACATAAACATTATATATAAATACATTCATCAATCCAGAAGGTCTAGACAATTTTGAAAATTGCATTAAGTAATTAGGAAGAGTGCTACAAATATATCTTTTTAATAAAGAAATTAATAATCACATCACTTTAGGCTTACGGATAAATACACTCAATTTTTCTCTAGGTCAGCATTTCTCAAAGTTTAATAGACTTCTAGTTGGTAAGGCTAGTAATATAAAAAAGTATTATGTAGTTAAATAAATTAAGCATATGCCAAATATAGGGGTCATGAGGGGTTTTATGATACCATTTCTCAAAGCTTTTACTAAGATGATGTGAAGAATTTCACATGCATTTGTTTCAGATAATAGAGCCCGTGCATGCCCTCTCCCTTAAGCAGAGTCTGAATCAAGGATTCCACTGCAAGAGGTTTATTTGGGAGGTAATCCCAGAAAACACCAGCAGGAGAAAAAGGAAGAGGTACACAAAAGAAAGAAAAGCTCTGCAGACTGTGTGATGAGTTGCTTCTCACTGTGGATGAGTGGGTCTCAATCCCACTGGAAAACGCTAAGACAGTGGGCAGAAAACCCCACAGAGTCAACCCACGCAGAGATAAGGAGCTGAAGTATGTGACCCGCCCCGAGCTTCACCCACCATCACTTGAGACCTGTTTCCAGTGGTGTCAGCTGCCTGGCACTTCCCTGGTAGGAAGCTTCTGGCATGCTCAGGAATGATGAGTGAGTACTGCTGAGATTTGCACAGTGCCCCAGTAACATCTGCCCAAGCTGCCATTTTTTTAAGTGGATTTACCCAAGGTCTCCGGAGACAAAAGAAAAAACTTTTACTCTGTCCATCCCATCCTCCCTTCTCTCTAGGGCCAGACGTGTTGCCATCTGTTTGGTCAATGGCAAAGTTTAAGTCGTGTCACTTTTGTGAATAGACAGTAGCTCAGGCTTGCAAAAAATTGTGTCTATGTTTACAGTTGTCTCTGAAATTCTCCTTCACCCTTGCTTTAGTTGCAGCCCAGAAGCTGCTTAATATTGACCTCTTCTTCGTAAAGACTCTTAGTTAAACTAACACCTGCTTCAGGTCCTTACACCAAGTTTCTAACCCAACAGTGGTAAGTTACCAAGGTTTAGACTTTTGTATTAGAGGAAGATAAAATGATTAGTTTTATATGTTGACTTGGCTGAGTCATACTATCCAGTTAGTCAGTCTAACACTAATCTAGATGTTACTGTGAAGGATATCAGCTAATTCAGGTGACTCTAAGTAAAGAACGCTACCTTCATAATGTGGATGGACCTCATCCGATCAGCTGAAGGTCTTAAGAGCAAAAACTGAGGTTTCACGGAAAGGAAGAACACCTGCCTCAAGGCTGAAGCGTCAACTCCTGTTTGCCTGCCGGCTTGCGCTACAGATTTGCTGAAACCTTGCCAGAACCCTGCATCTGAGAACCAGGAGCTGGTCCACCTAACAGTAAGACAGTATTTTCCCCCATCATGTTATAGATCCTTATTATGATAGCTCTCTCAGAAATCCTTTAGAAAAAGAAATGATTGGCAGACGGCTCAGGTGACCTTTGAATTTCAAGCCAAATCTAATACTACCGAAATCATATCTTAACTCAGCAGACTCATGCTGTTTCAAATGGTTTAAGAAATTCAGTCCTGACCATTTACTACTTCAGCAATGAAGACCAATCTGACTACCTACCACCGCAGGTCTCCAGATCACATTCACTGCTAATTATCCCATCTGAGCATAACCACAATGTATTACTTATTAGTACAGATGCATTATTGCTAGGGAATTATCATATGATTTACCTCTATTTAATGATTGTTCTATAATATGCCAGATATATGCCTGATACACTGTTAGAATAAATACTAGACTTTCTGTGATAATCTTAGTTATGTTACCTTATTTTTTATAATTAAGATAACTTGTTAAATTCATGTTTTGTTTTATTTTTATGTAATTTCAATACATTTTATAGAAATAATTTTACAAACTTTAAAGGAGTCTTCAGAACATGAGTCCCAGTTTGTAATATCAAAAATCCATCATTGTGTTGATAGTGACTATATCAGTTTTTCCTCTTAATTTTATATTTTTAATAATATACGGCTTTCATTTCTGTCTTATTAACCATATTCATGTATTTGGGGGGAAAGAAACAAAGCATCTATTCCTGCCCAGAAGCAGTTTATTCTAATCTCAGTTCAATTAAGTTTTTTTGTTTGTTTTTTTTGTTTGTTTCTATTTATTTGTAAGCAAAAGTTCAACTGGAATTTTCAACATACAAAATGAGAATAAATGCAATCATTAAAAAAATTGGAAAACAGAAAAAACTCCTGAGAATAAGATAAAAGAACATTTTTCCAGGGAATAAAATTAGCAAGAAGAGGTACTTGAATCTGACTGGGAAAATATTAAATGCAGAGTACAGGAAATAACACAAAAGTGGTCATGAAATCTGCTTAAGCTTGATTATATGTAGAATTTGATAATATTTTCTGTTTAGTTATCTCTCTACAAAACTTTCAAAATAATCAGATTATGAACACTGGCATAATGATGGCATTGGGATATATTAATTGTCAGTATCAACAGAATAAACGAGAAATAGGAACAGATAAGCCAGAAGTATTATATGCATAATTAGGAAAACGTGTGTATCTATAATATTTGAAGAGAAAAGTTAAAAGGAAATCCTTATTAAATTTTTTCATGCTGTAAAGTTGACTTTTAACACACAAAATAACCATACAGTTTGATAGAAGCAACATTGATCAAGATTAACTTGATCTATTAGGGGCAATTACCATGATTTTGGTGTTTTCAAAACAAAACTATCTTATTCTTAGGAAGGGTGTCTTTGGGTTGCCTATTAAATCATGAATATTTCAAAAAATCATACAGTTAAGCACATATTCTTCTGAAATTTAAATAACATTTGGCTAATATATTTTAGCTCAATGCAAAAGAATAGGATAGGTTATGATGTGGTAACACGCAATTACAAAATTTCACTAATTTAACACATCAAAGATTAATTTCTCACTTGTCAAAGGCTTTTGTGTCTGGAGGTCTTCCCAGGATACTTAGCCTCCATGTGGCTTCTCAGAATTTTGGGTTAATGGGCACTTTGCCATTCTGCTGCTGCGCTATCTGCATTTTGTGGTGTCTCCGGTCAACACAGCAGGAAAAGGAGCACTGCAGGGTCTGAAGCCATCAATTAAATGCTTTGTCCTGGAAGTGATACATGTTACTTCTGCTCAAAACACATTACCTAAGAAGTAGTCACGGGTCTCTACCTAATTACAAAGAGCATGAGAGCATAATCCCCTCATTCACCTTGAAGAAAAAGAGAATTGGACATGTAAAATTATCAGAAGTCTCTACCCCAAGCTACCAGGCTTTAAATTAAAGCTCCATGCAGAACCCACAACACACAGAGCACCCAGGAGTTCTTCCAAGTTTACATTGCAAATATGTTGCGTTTTGTAGTATTGTTAATACAACTTTGCATGTTATTCTCTGTATCTGAAAAAGGGGGGCATAAAGCAATTTTTGGAGTGACTCTGTGGAATGTAAGGGCAACAAGAAAAATACAATTAGGCACATGCACACATCTCATGAATATAATATTTTCAGGTATATTATTTTAACGTGTAATCAGAAAACGCATTATGTTAAGACATCTGTAAATACCAAAAAGCTAAGTAAAAGTTGAACTTTTGCCACATTGGCACAAAGTCATTGAGCAGGTTAATGTTTCTGCTCAGCGTTCGCCCGTGATAATTCTACAGGGCCTTTCTTTTCCCAGGCTGGTTTCCTCCAGAGAGAACCGGCAGCTGCTGCAGCTGCTCTCGCTGAATGAGAATGTTATTATATTCAGGGTAACAGATGTTACACCTGGAGGTTCATATTTTACTTTCAGAAAAATTTTGCTCCAGAACAGGAAGTTTTGTGAAACATCAATAATAGCCCGAAATAAATGTTCAACCTCAAATGTAAGCTGTTTTAGAAAACAGCAACAATAACAACAACAAAAAAAACAAGCTTTAATTTCACAAAGTTATTGTGATTGATTAAAGCTGGCCATCACTTCAAAAACTTTAAAATTTCACTACCAGACGATGAATGAGTGTTGAGATACACGGGGTTCAAATCTGAAATAATTTGCATGAAAGATCACTCTTTTTTTTTTTTTTAATTAAGTATAACTCGATCTTAAGTTCTAATGGTAATTAGAATGAGAGTTAACCATATCTTTACCTTTAATTGGTTTATTCCTCAGTGTGACTGAGGTCCTGAAACTTTTCCACTTTACTCTAGTCAGGGGATCAGTCTTTCTTTAGCTACACCTTCAAAAGAATGAAGAGTAGAAATATATTGATGAAAATGAATCCTGCCACATCAGATGGTGTTATCTATCTGAAGTCTTTGAAGAACATTGAAAGTGAGGTTCACTCCATGTATGGGTTAAATTCAATATACTTCATTCCGGAGCTACTTACTCGACGTCCACTGTGTGCCTCCTCTGGGGCTTGGTTCTTGGAACAGAGCGGTGCTGGAGATGAGGACCACTGGAAAGCAGCCTCTGAGAAGGTTAGATCTCTGAAGGCAATAAGGATGGACCTTCCTATGCAGAGGGCAGTCATGGACACTGCAGCCCGTGGGAAGGAGCCATGACCTCGGGCAAGGCAGCCAGCCACTCTCTGGAAGCTGAATGAAGACGTCCTTCATTCAGTCCTGGATGGGGCATCCGATCAGCAGAGTTGACTCAATTTCTTCCCTCAGAGAGTCTAGACTTATTTATATAACATACACTACACACAAGCTTACTTGTGGTCCTGATTTTAATTTCTAATTCTTTTAATGAAGAAACTGGTAAAATTCCTAAAATATAAGTCTTTGATCAGTTTTGCTTGGAATCACTTTTCTCATAGGTCTTCCATGGTCAGGTAGCAATGAGTATATCTTCACATATGAACTCTGAAAAACTGTGGATTCAGCTGTAGCCTTAACACATTTTCTTCAGCTGCTCGTCAGGAAAAGAATGTGCTACAATACACCTTGCATCTCACTGAGGTACAGGAAAATTTATGTACATAATGGAGTATTCATAAAAATTTCGAGATGAGGAATAAGTACTATTATGATGTTCCATTTGAAGTGTGTTAATAAAAATGATTTAAATATAATGTCGTAAAGAATGGTATTACACAAAGTTATCTGAAGCAGACACTTAGTATTAATTTGAGGAGACTCGTGCGGATTTGCCTGTATCAGTTACCACGTGTAATTTTAAATGACCATTTAACCTTTCTGTGGATTTAACTCCTTTTGGTCCAAGATGGGATTGAAGGTTGTTCTAATATGATCTAAGTGGAGATGTTTAAAACTGCTTGTAACTGCATTTGATTCTGCAGTTGCCTTCCAAAAAGTCACCCTTCAGGAGGCCTGACATCCAGGATGTATTTTCCATGTTCAAAGGAACAGGAGAAAATAGAGGTTTTAATGCAGCTATTCAGAAACTAACAGAGCATTTTAGACCTCAGAAAATGCGTTCCCTCTGAGAGACGTATGTTCAGGGAAATAGCTGAGGACTGGTTAGTGTGTGGATCCCTTGGTTAGTAGCCTCAGCACCTAGTCCCATCAGATGACTTAAGGGCATAAAACCACACCATGCTGTAGGGTCAAATGAGTAGTGGATTCCTTTTCTGAGAACACTTCTCATGGAGACTCGTGGTCTGGGATTTACTCCATTGGGAGTGTTTGATTTCTCAGGCCATGAAGGAAGTATACCAGAAAGATTATCACCAACATGCTCCTTATTACACTAAATAAATCAAAAAGCGAAGAAGCCAGAAGACCCGAAAAAATATTCCATCAGCAATTTTCAAACTTTGAAGCACATTTTATCAAACAAACCTTTGCAATGATGGGTGGTTCTCGTAGTGTGATTGGGAGTACTTAGCACCTGGAAAAGCAAAGTTACTCTATATCTTCATTATCTATTGACATTAGAAGATATTTATGTCTTGTAGTAAATACTTAATGTAGATAAAACACATAAATGCTGCTGAACAAGTATCACAACCTTCCAGAGTATAATATATTCTAAATAGTGGCAGAGAAGGAGATAGTTTGTATAATATTTTCTGTTCTCTCCAAAAAACAGTTCACACAAACTAGCCCATAACATGCAGTGTGAACCAAAATGACCCACATGAGTTGTGTCTCTACATAGGGGGAATCTTGTATGAATGAAGGCTGTATCACTCTCGTGAAATCCACAACAAATTACTCCTGTCAAACAACATAAAGTCAGAGGAAGTCACTGTAGGGGCTTAACTGTTTTGCTATCTACTCTGTAGGAAAACATTTTTAACTCAATTCAGTTTGACAAAAATCTAAGTCTACTTCATTTTTATTTATCAGCATGCCGTGTGCCTGGCTTCTTCCTTTGGGCTATCTGCTGAGTGTGTCTTAACAAAAGAGCTGATGTCACCCAAGATCAGTGTGGAAGCATCTCCAAGGATTTAGAGAAGTGAAGAGGGCATGTCAGTCCAGCAGCAGTGAGAGTGGAGCCACCAGCAGTGTCTCCGTACGTCATCAAGCGGGCTGAAGTTCTCCGACCTCAACTTGATTTAGTCTGAAGACAGTACCAAAAGAGTTGTCCATTCGTGTACTTATAGCTCTTTCTAATGAGCATCCTCAAGAAATAGGGTACCTAAGTACACTTCATTCCTTAGCAGAATAGTTGCACTTAGAAAACTCCAGGGATCAAGAAGAAGAAGGATTTCTGAGTTATTTTGAACAAGAAGCCAAGCACTGCTGGTCCTCGAATTTCTTCCATCAGGCAGATGGATTTTGATTGACCATTGGTGTTTGTTGTTGATGGTTTTTTTATTCTGTATTGTAAAATTTAATTAGTTGCTACAGTTGAAAGTTGGGAAATTTCTCATCCTATTTCATAAAAACTAGATTTCTGACTTAAGTGTAAAAACACTGAATTAGCATCACCACATTATATAATCGGAGGGTGCTGTTCCTTCTGAAAGGATATGTTTCTTTGTTTTAACTTGTTCCTCCAACTTTTACTCACGTTTGCAACACAGACTCAACAAGGCTCTTGAGTCTGCTATTGTGTGGAGATTACCCCATCTCCTTGCTGTTACAATCAGCTGCTTCCCTCATTTGTTCCCTGCCTACATCCGTAATGTATGTGAGTCAACTCCAGGTCTAAACGAAGAAAATCTGGCACGAATACTCCTAATGTCAACGTTGAAATGAACAGAAATAGAAATATCTTTGCAGACCGAGACTAATACCAATTTTACAGCCCAACCTTGATTGAAAATCAGAATGTGTTTGAGCCCATGAGAGGATAGAGTTTTTTGGCAGTTTAAGCAAATCTGTGAAACTAATGGTTGAAATTGACTTACTTACTATGGATTTTCCCACCAGGAATGAATGTTCTTTTAGAGATTTAAAAATATGCATAATAAGGATTAACTTTTATAATTTGATTTAGATTTTCGTATGTTCCCATATGTTTGGCAGGTGGGCAAGCAAGATTGATTGTATTTTGCTTTTTTTTTTTTTGTAATATGGAAGTAATGGTAATTATTTAAATTTTTCTTAAATCGTATTTTTAAATAATATATGATCATTCTGGGTCTTATTAAATAATTTCTCTCAGAATAATATTGATATAACATAGAAGATACAGGATTAAGTCTTTTCTAGAACATCAACTTTGTATATACATAATTTATTTTTTACTTTGCAAATTATTGGTTGGTAACTTTACAGTTTGTATGGAAAAGAATTACAAGGTAAGTAATTGTCCAACATAGGCTTAAATACCTTGCTTTATTTTATATCTACTAAATTTGTCTCCAACACTTATTTGATCCATTATATGATATAGAAACAAAGAACTAGAAAATATATAGGTAATAACACAAAATGAAATATTGACAAAATTAAAGAGAATATTTTTATTCTTTAAGATTAAATACTATTCAAACTACAATGCTTTGTTTTTGCTCTGTTAAAAACATTTTATAAACATGTGTAACTATATGAATATATATTTTTGATTCATGTCAGTTTTTAGAGATACTTTATTAAATGATACTTTTTATTGACGTATAGTTGATTTTCAATGTTGTGTTATTTTCTGATGTACAGCAAAGTGAATCATATGTATATGTATATTTTTTTCCAGATTCTTTTCCATTATAGTTTTTTACAAGATATTGAAAAAGGTTCCCTGTACTTTACAGCAGTAGGACATTGTTGTTTATCTATTTTATGTATAATAGTTTATATTGCTAATCCCAAACTCCTAATTTATACTTCTCATTTTTTCCCCTTTGGTAACTATAGGTTTTTTTTTTTTCCCCTATGTCTTTAAATCTGTTTCTCCTTTGTAAATAAGTTTATTTGTATCATTTTTTAGTTTCCACATATAAGTGATATTATATCATATTTGTCTTTCTTTGTCCGACTTACTTCACTTAGTATGACAATCTCCAGGCCCATCCATGATGCTGCAAAGGGCATCATTCCATCCTTTTTATGACTGAGTAGTGTTCCATTGTGTGTGTATTTCACATCTTCTTTAATCTATTTATCTGTCAAAGACAATCAGTTGCTTCCATGTCTTGGCTATTGTAAATAATGCAGCTGTGAATATTGGGGTGCACGTATCTTTTTGAATTAAAGTTCTCTCCAGATATAGGCCCAGGAGTGGGATTGCAGGATCATATGGTAAGTCTATTTTTAGTTTTCTTAAGGAACCTCCATAGTGTTTTCCATAGTGGCTGCACCAATTTATCTTCCCACCAACAGTGTAGGAGGATTCTTTTCTCCACACTCTCTCTACAATTTATTGACTTTTTAATGATGGCCATTCTGACTAGTGTGAGGTGATACCTCATTGCAGTTTTCATTTACATTTCTCTAATAATTAGCAATGTTGATCATCTTTTCATGTGCCTACTGGGCATCTGTATGTCTTCTTTGGAGAAATGTCTATTTAGGTCTTTTGCCCATTTTTTTTTTGAGTTGTTTGTTTGCCTTTTTGTTGTTGTTGTTATTGAATTGTATGAACTGTTTGTATATTCTGGAAATTAATCCCTTGTTGTTTGCATTGTTTGCAAATCTTTCTCCCAATCTGTAGATTTATCCTTCCATTTTGTTTATGATTTCCTTTGCTGTGCAAAAGCTTAAGTTTGATTAGGTTCCATTTGTTTAGTTTTGCTTTTATTTCTATTGACTTGAGAGACTACTCTAAGTAAACATTACTATGATATATGTAAATAACACCTTTTGAGATTTAAAATAAAAAGTATTCTAATCCATTTGCAGTTTTTGGTGAATGTTTGAAGCTAAATAAACTTTTAGCTTAAACTTATACTTGGATCAATGTTTGTATTATCTGAAGCAAAACATATAGTATAGATTACTTGAAGAGTATAAAGCATATCAACATACCTTTTCCTTTAAGAAAATATGATGAATGTTGGTACTACTGTTTTATATAATGCACTTAGGAGGAAATCAAACATTTCTTACTATAAAATGGACACATCTCAAACATACCAATAAATATTATTCACTGAACATGTATCATTCCAGTTTTCAATTATAATAGGTCTAATTTATATTTTACCTCTCCTAAAAAGCTGATAGCAAGAGTAAAATATAAATAAAAAGTAAACCACCCTACCCTTTGTAAGGTGCAGGTAACTTTGTGGAGAGGAGATAGGGAAGTTCTGTTTAGTTTGGAGATCAAAGTAAAAAAGAATTGAAACGGGAATCCTCATAGAGAATGCTAAGAAGTCAGACTTTAAAGGGTCATGGTCTATCCTTTGTTTGCAGTATCTAAGAAAACCCTAAAAAAAAAAAAAAACCTCATTTACAAGCATGAGTTCATATGTACATTGGGAATCATGTCATATATTATTTTTTATACCAAATAACTAAAAACTAGCCTAAAATTCTCTGAAGATTTGAGAACAATATTCTGAAGGGAAAATATAAGTACAAAAGAAACAATTAAAATGATTTTTTGTAAGTGATAAATTGCTAAAGAAACAGAGTTTATGGAAAGAAACACATTTTAACAAGATGTCCATGAGCTACTTGCTAAAATGTTGAATGGTAAAGTATACTGATGTCTGCAATTTATTTGTGATGCGTAAACAAGCCAAAGTGGACTAAAGGATGGATAAAATAGACATGGTAAAGCAAACATTGTAAAATAATAATTATAAAACCCAGTTGGTGTGTTCATGGATATTGTAAAATTCCTTCACTTTTATGTGTTTGAAAATTTGTATAATAAAATGATGGAAAGAAAGATTTTACTACTTTCTAATTATATGACAGAATTATTGAAAGGTTATGCATAAAAGAGTAGAGGGTAAAAATAATGGCCTGTTTATGCCATGACCAGAAATAAATCCTATGTCTGAACACAACCTTTCCTGAGAATATTAGACCCCTATTCACTGGGACATTTTCCATTATGCTGGACTTGATTAATTCACAAACTAAATACCAGTTTAAATAAGGAATTTGCAGAAGAGAACAAGAAAACTAATGTTACCAGCACAAGAAGGGAAATATTATTGAAATCCACTGCAATATTTTCTGCAACATATTGAACAGCATATTGAACAACAGATAATCCTTGTCCATAACAGTCGTGCCAAATTGCTATTGTTGAGATTTTCTGTGTATTTATATATCTGGGAAGATATCAAATAAGTTTGAAGCATTTCATGCTAAAGAGAAATAAAAGAACTGCTCCGAAGACCAACTTTTAACAGGCAGAAATATTGCAATTAATGTACAGCCTACACAAGTAATTCACCCTAGTCTCTCACGTAAGTGAAGGCAAGGATATGTGAACCTTATCGTAAAATGGCATGTGTGTCATTGATGTTGAGTTTAAAGGACAAATTGAGTAAAAAGTTATCTTTTGTCAATGTTCTTAAATCAAATCTAGATCTGCTGTCACTGCCCAATCTGCCTGACCATTCTCTCTGGACCAGGATATTATAGATTTGTCCAGTGGGAATCTTGAGCACCATTCCCCTTAAGAACTGAGTCCCAGTGAACCACCTTGGAAGCTGGTGTCCTAACTTCAGAACTGATCTTTTGCTGATACCTGCTCCACTACTCTCATTTTGATCAGCATAAGACTCCAAACCCTTAATAGTGCCCACAAATCTTGGCAAGTTGTTTGCTGCACCATGTTTCTCCCATGTATTCAAATTCAGAATTTTTGCTTCTCAGCAACATTGGGTGAAAAAAAAAAAAAAAAAACAGTGGTAATTAAATTGAGAATTCCCAATGGTTCTTGGCATCATGATTTCTTGTTTATCTTCTAAGTTTGGTGGAAGAGCTCTGTAAGTCATCCAGCTGGGCTCTAGAACTTTTGGCGCTGTCAGAACCCTTCATTGTGATTCACCATAAGATGCAGTTGGATGCTCCATCCTTAAAGACACACTTTAGGGAACAGAGATTCCACTGTAGGACCTGAACGGGGCATATAATACGAGTGCTTTGCTTAAAGTCTGTCATGTTAAGTTTAGTGCTTCTTTAAGTAATAGATAATTCGCAGTATTTCTAATGACTTACAAAGAATCTCTACCAGCGGAATCAAGTTTCTAAAAAAAAAAAAAAAAAAAAAAAAAAATTGTGCTAAGGTTAAGGTGTTTCAGCCAAAAATAAAACAAGATCAATAGATTGCATAAAAGCCCAATCTCACCACCTATGACATTTTTATAGCCTTATATTTTCCCCAATTATTAATAAACTTAAAAGCCAAATGACTTAGAGTTTGTTCATTGTAAGTCAAATAAGCTCATATTTAATTGGAAATTCAAGCTATTTAGCAAAAAATATTTAAGATCTTTATAAAAATATTTAAAGAATCTCACATTTTATCCAGTGTTTTTTTTCCCCCTACCAGGATCCCAGGGTTGAATAAAAATAAATATTTCAGACATATTTTAAAATATTAAATACTATTTAACAAATGTACCATTTACCATTATGACATTCAGTCTAATGTTCAAACATACAAGTTTTCGAGGAGAAATATTAACAGATTTACTTTCATTTTTAACTAAACCAGAAAATGCCTGCAGTTAAAGACAAACCACCCTCCTACCAGCTGCACGCGGGATGGTTGGCAGTAATCTTTTCTGTTATCAACATGCCACAGATTTACTTTTCATTTACAAAAATGTACTCAGTGCCTCTGGGCACATCAACAAAACAGCAAACAAAGACAAATAAATGTTTATTTTTAGTCAAAGAAAAAGGCATCAAATTTTAACTTTTTGGCACATTTGACTAAAAATAAGTCCTCTTAATTTAAGCTGTCAATAGGAGGAGAAAGAATCTCCTTTCATACTGAAGAAAAAAGCAGAAAGCTTCTACTCAGTGACTGGAAGTTAGTTGGCATTGAATATATGTAGGTTGAATGAAGGGATGGATGAGTAAAAAATATACCAGTAATAAACCCCTAGTAAAGGAAGTAATTTGTAATAAACACAGTAAAAGCCTCACACTCTAATAGCAAATCATCTGACAAATTTTTTATTCGCCCTGATAAACATTTTATGTCTCAAATGGCGTGATCAGGAAGAGGAACTGACAACATCTGGACTTCACTATCATTAATAGGAAGGAACCACTGAAGGAGATAAAGTGTGCAGATTTTGGAGAAAATGCATCTTGGAATAAATAGGGAAAGACTGCTAGAATGTAAGAGAAACGTAATTTTAAAGACAGAGGGAAGCACCTTGCTTGACAGAACTAATGAACAAATTCTGCTCAAGAGCGCTGAAAATCTCAAAAAATATCATTCCTGGGAAACAGCTGGGAAGAAGCAGAGAGGCAGACACAGAATACGGCGTGAACAATCAGGAAAGTGGCTGGTGGAGGGAGAGCACAGCCATAGTTCCTGGTTCTCAGCCTCCTCCAACACCCGGAGCCCAGCACAGCCTGGACGGTGCAGGTGACCAGTAAGGATGCTTGAGGGGACCACTGAGAGGACGACGATGAGTCCTGCCAAGAACCATGGTTGATCTCTCATGTGTCCTGACTTTCTACTTCAGTTTGCCATTCTTTGATCATTTTGCAATTCAACAGTCACTCCACTAGAGAGAAAAAAAAAAAAAAAGAATCTTAAATCAGTTATTATGGCCGATGGTAAGTGCTTATTCAAACATCTAGAGAGATTTTAGGATGAACTAAATATCTGAACATGCAATGTCTAATTTATTCAATGTATTCAACTCCTGTTTCATCACTATACAATAAGGTTTATGTTAATTATAATCACAAAACTTAGAAGTACAGCACTAGAGAGAGCCAAATGAACACTTGCAGAAAAGTCTCCTCAACGAATTCCTAGTAACCAATTATCCAACCGTGATTTACTTAAAAATCATCTTTTTTTTTTCTGTACGTACTATAATCCCATCGACCTGCTACTATCAGAGATCAAAGGGAACACATGATGCAACATGTAATCTAATGAGAATTGTTTCAACAAATTATTTATTTAAAGGAAAACTGGGTCCTCGTCACTGCACGTTGGGAGATACCAAAAAGCCATAGTGTCCCCTACACCTGTAGATATTACTACTCTATTATGAAACTAGGGCCTACCCATGTGCTTAAGGAAAAGAAAAAAAAAAAAAAAACTATGAGACTGTAAGGAAAAAACAATTAGATGGAGTATAGGTACTAAATGTACTCAAAGATATAAAAAGAGGAATATTTGTTTGGGAGAATGTAAGGAATATTTAATCCATTATAAAAGTATTTTATATTGATGGTCAATATCCTGGTGAGTAGTGAGACGTCAAAATATCTAAAAACGGATTGAAATCTTTGTACAGAATTTCATGTGACATGAAAAAAAACAAAAACAGCTGAACATCTGCTTTTTTAAAAAAAATCTCAACCCCTAAAAAGATTAGGTATCTTTTAGTCATGGACGAACACTAATAATGTTGAAAGTAACTCACCGTTTAAACTCACACAGATTAATGTATAGTTGAATGTTAATTTGTCAATTTCTCAAAAGGGAACATCTTTCTAGAGAGCAGAATTCTATGTATCATCTCTCTAGGATCCCCTTTTTGAGATAAGTTACATGGAATATTAAGTTAGCCACTGGAGGTTCCGTGGTGAGTAGAGAATGAATGTGAAGGCGAGTAAGAAAGAAAGGTAGATGGAAGGAAGGAAGGAAGAGACAATGAACAGAAGGACGGAAGAGGAAACAAAAAGAAGGAAAGAAAATGAAAAAGAAAAGAGAAAATAAGAAAACAGTCTTGAGTGATGCTTTGCACAGTCTTGAAAACCACTTGGACTATCTCCACATTGAAAAAAGGAGCATCTCTTTAGTGCCTGGATGACACACGCTCCCAAATTAATCTCGCACTCTTCCTCAGAAAACACTCTGCACAGTGACAACTTCTGGTTGCCCGATCCACACTTGAGTGTTCTAACTCCTGTTTTAGTTTTCCATTGCTGCTATAACAAATTATCACAGATTTGGTGGTTAAAATAATACAAATGTATAATTTTATATTTCTGTAGGTTAGAAGTCTGAAATGCATCTTCCTGGGGTTAAAATCCAGGTGTCCACAAGGCTGAATTCCTTTCCAGAGACTCTAGGAGAGGATTCAGTTCTTTGCCTTTTCCACCTTCTAGAGGCCACTTCGTTATTTTGGCTTCTGGTCCCGTTCTTCCACCTTCAAAATCAGGAGCAGTAGGTCAAAGCCTTCTCATGGTGGAGCACTCTGACCTCCTCATTTGCCTCCTCCTCCCATTTTTAAGGACTCTTGTGGTTGCATTGGGCCCACTGGATAATTCAGGATAATCTTCCCATCATAAAGTCATCTGATCAACAACTTTAATTCCACCTACAACCTTTATGCCCTATTGTCATGTAATATTACATATTCATAGGCACCAGGATCTGTACCTTGGCCCCTTTGGAAGAGGGGATATTATTCTGTTTACCCCACTTACCTTCTGTGATATGTTCACCTTTGGTAATATTACTCATCAAGCTTCAGTCTAGATGATCTTCCTACTAGTTAAAAAGATATTTTGTTTATCACATTATGTGATTAATTTGTTCAATCTTGGTACAGCTCTGTTTTCTCAACAGCTATAATCTACAGAAAAAATTCCCCAAATATCTAATACTGTAACAATAATCACTAGAATCAATTATTGGTTAGAAAGCATAATTTTTATCTAATATTTTTACAATACACAAATAAATGATGTCTCATAATATTAATTTCTACTATCATAGGATTTAAATAGTTTTCAAGGCTAGCTGAATGTCAAAATTTATATAATTTCCTTCTTCATAACACATAAGTTCTACATAGTTCCAAATATGTCGTCTCATATTTAGACTCAACAAAAAATGTATCTGCTTTTTATCAGTTGCTCTCGCATCCCTAATTCAAATATCCAAAAATATAAAGAAAAATAAAAGTCCAAAAACAGCCTTACAATTTGGTGTAGGATAAGGTTAGTATATATTGACCATAATATACGGAATCAGGTTTTCGTTATGTGTTTACTATTAAGCTTTTCATTACCATCTGGCAGTTCTGAATGTAACAGTTGAGATAACATCATAAATGGTCATTGTAAAAAGAACTTAATGTTTTCCTGATCCAAATTATACCTTTTGTTGGACAGAATTGAGAACCATTTTTTAAAGTTTCTAAAACAAGCATGTGGTCGTAATATAGCTAACGTATATTTCATAGGAGTGCTGAGCTTCCACAGTTGGATTCCCCTCAAAGTACTCTCATTTGCAATTATAAAAATAAATGATTCAAACTAAAAAGCTTTTGCATAAGGAAGGAAACTATCAAGAAAACAAAAAGGCCACCTACCAAATGGAAGAAGATATTTGAAAATGATATATACAGTAAGGGGTTAATATTCTAAGCATACAAAGAACGCATACAACTCACCATCAAGGAAACAACCCAATTAAAAAATGGGCAGAGGATCTGAATAAACATTTTTCCAAGGAAGGCAATCAGATGGCAAACAGGCACATGAAAATATGTTCAACATCACTAATTAAAAGAGAAATGCAGATCAAAACAATGAGAATGTCACCTCACACCTGTCAGAATGGCTGTCATCAAAAGACAACAAATAACAAGTGTTGGCAAAAATGTGGAGAAAAGGGAACCCTCATGGACTGTTTGTGAGAATGTAAATTGGTCCAGCCCCTCTGGAAAACAACGTGGAGATTCCCTAACAAATTTAAAAGAAAACTACCATATGATCCAGCAATACCACTCCAGGGTATTTATCCAAAAATCCCAAAACCCTAATTAGAAAAGATATAGGTACCCCAAGATAAGCAACCCAAATGCTCATTAAAAGATGAACGGATAAAGAAGTTGTGATACACACACACACATATAGTAAGTATATATGGAATATTACTCAGCCATACAAAAAATGAAATCTTACCATTTGTGACAACATGGATGGACCTAGAAGGTATTATGCTAAGTGAAATAAGTCAGACAGAGAAAGACAAATACAATATAGTTTCTATTATATGTAGAATCTGAAAAACAGAAGAAATGAACAAATACAACAAAACAGACTGATAGATATGGAGAACAAAGAAGTGTTTGCCCTCTGTAGGTGAGGGAGTAGGGGGAGTAAAGAAAGAGGTGAGGGAGATTAAGAGGTACAAACTTCTAATTGCAAAATAAATGAGTTACAGGTATGAAATGTACAGTGTGGAGAATATCGTCAATAATGATGTAATATCTTTGTATGGTGACAAATGGTAACTAGAGTTACTGTGGTGATCAGTTCAAAATGTATAGAAATAATCAGATCACTATGTTGTGTAACAGGAACTAACATAGGGTGGTAGGTCAACTATACTTCAAACACAGACAAATAAAAACAAACAAACAAACAGATTCATAGAAAAAGAAATCAGATTTGCTGTTACCAGAGGTGGGGAGTCGGGGAGAGGGGGAATTGGAAAACAGACAGTCAAAAGGTACAAACTTCCAGTTATAGGATAAGTAAGTACTAGGGATGTAATGTCCAACATGATAAATATAGTTAATTAACACTGCTGGATGGTATATATGAAAGTTGTTAGGAGAATGAATCCTAAGAGTTCTTCAAAAAGAAAGAAAAGAAAAATTTTCTTTCCTTAATTTTGTACCTATAGAAGATGATGGTTCACTAAACTTACTGGGATAATCACTTCATGATGTATGTAAGTCAAATCATTATGCTGTACACCTTGAACCTATACAGTGTTGTATGTAAATTATATCTCAGTAAAACTGGAAGGAAAATAAAATATAGAAAAATTAAATTAAATTAAATTAATGTAGCCTTGGAAGGAAATAAAAAGTAAAATAAACAATTCATAGAGTATAACTTATTTTAAAAGGTCAGACAAATAATAATATTTTAATTCAGAAAGACCTTTAAGTTACTAAGAACTATCTTCCCCAATTAACTCTACTAACTGTAACTGTTTAAATTATATGATACAGTAAGAAAAATGCAGCCGCAGTGATTCTATCCCCATACATTCACATGTTACATCAGTACCTGTTTGGGCCAACCAAAAGAAATCCGGAGAGAATTTGTTCCACAGTTATAGATAGCTAATACATGCAGTGTGTCCACAAACAAACTTCTTAATTTCTCAAGTCTTCGGTGTTCACAGCTATAAACTAGCAATAATAAGAAGAGCTACCCCATCTATGAAAAGCCCTTTTGCGTTTAGTAAATATGCCATGAATAATAGCGAACATTAAGTTTAGCAGTGGCAACGAATGATACACATCTTCCCTGACTGAATTCTTAAAACAAATTGAAATAAGGCAGAATAATGCAGAGGTAGAAAAAAAAATATTGCACTAATATGGATAAAGCTGAGTCTGAAGGATTATGGCTTATATCTATAGGCAAGTAGACTTAAAAATGCTGAATCTCAGTTTTGGGCAGAATTTTGCCACCAGTAACAGCAGCACCAGATCTAGAAAGCCCCCCCCCCCCACCAAGAGGCCGACTTCTGTAAGATCTGTGGCTTGATGAAACAAAGAAGTCTGTGTGTTGTCTGTGCGCAGAATGGCCAAGAGGAAGAGGGAAGAGAGGATGGGGTTGATCTAGGTACCACCAATCAGGTACAGTCACTCCAGCAAAGGAGTAGAGCTCACGAGAAGACAGAAGATGAGGAGGGACCACAAGTGTTGTGCTGATGAACATCCTTCCATGGAAACACGAAGAATAACTAGTAGCAGCTGTGGGATGTCGAGGCAGTAGTAATAGTGGTGGAAATGGTGCAGATCACATTACTATCTAGTTCCTGGGGTCGGTAAACCTGTCAGTGGAAACGAGGATCTTGGTGTTTTTGCAGACAAACCATACTAAACATGAATAGCATTTCCTATTTTCCCTTGACAAATTCCACACAGATTAAGAAACTTTAGGATTGTAATTTGAATTAGCACGTAGATCTGACTACAAAGTACAGTCAATGAACATCAAAACAATAAATATTTATTATAAAATATTTATTGAAATAAGTTCATTGCCTCTGGCTTCACTAAGAGGATCAAATCTCTTCTAGTTTTTTTTTTTTTTTTTTTTCCCTTTCAGTGGAGGTACTGGGGATTGAATCCAGGACCTCGTGCATGCTAAGTACACACTCTACCACTGAGCTATACCCTCCCCCGAGAATGAAATTTCTGAGATTAGCAGATGCTCAGTAACAGAAGTAAATCATGTTGCGTGTAACGTATTGTCATCCCAAGGAGACCTGCCTAGGTAGCCAGCCAGGGATCCCCTGAAACGTGTCCTTCAAATTGCAGTAAGTGTTGATAAGCCACGTAAACCAGTTGGATTAGTTTGAAAGTACGTATCCGAGCTACCATCATCTTTAATTCATATATTTGCTTTGTTCCACTTAAATGATCTACCTTAACTCGTCTTAGGCTTAAACAGTAGCCCTGGTGACAGAAAAAACAGAGAGAAGTTGCCAGGAAATTAATATAATATCAAATTGACCACAACATAGACTTTTAAGGTCATCTAAATACTAGAAAATTGTCGGAGAATTGTACCCAGACAATAGCAATTAACTAGTATCAGTCAGAAAGTAATATTATGTTCCACAGAAGTCAGTCCCATGTGCACAGATGCTTAAAAGTTTTTTTTCCATCCAGTATCAGTATGATCATTGATCTTACAGATTAATTGTTTAACACCTTGAATAAAGGTCTATAAATGCTTATATTTCTGTGAATTTTGAAATGAAAATTTATTATTAATAGTGATGATAGAAATGCAAGCAAAGTTCTCAATCTGTAGGGTTTGAAAAAAGCAAAAATAACAGAATTTGTAGATTAAAAATACAGAGGTCTAGATAAAATGCATTAATACACAGGACGGCTAGCATTTGATTTTGCCATTTATTATGTTTTCTTCCAGTAATGAAATGGAAGCATCTTGAAAGTTAGCTTTGTGTTTTCTCCTCTTGGGGTCTCTCATTATCCATAGAATTGTGTAGATTAATATATATGCTTCCTTAGTATGAATTTATCATAGTATAGTTATCTAATTTTTCTTTTCACATGAAAAAGCAAGCTAGTTGTGGTCAAATAAATGCTCTAAAATATGTGAGAAATGTTTATTTTAAAATATTCCCTTTTTAAGAATTTTTGAAGTAACTTACAAAAAAAAAACAGAGTTAATATGACAGAAGTAGAAATAGACATTCAGACATAAGATAAAAAGTGTGAAGAACTTGAAAAGGTTTTGCAGAGAGCTGCAAAGATGAATAACTTTTGCAAAATAAGGCCAATGGAGAAAATTTCAAAGAACTGAGAATTTTAACCAGCCTGAGACAAAGAAAGCATAGTTTCTCTCCAACTTGTTTCTCTGACTCCTTCCCTAATTCCCATTCTTAAAGAATTTACTGAAGAAAAAAGCCCCATTGAGTAGAAAACAAAAGGAAAACGTTTGCATTGAACCATAAAAGGACTTCAGTTTGTCTAACCAAGAAAAATCAATCAATTCTGGGGGAGAGGATAGTAAGGAGATGAGTTTGACCTATCAGGAGGAAGACTTGCTCCCTTGAGAAAGTTGGCAGTTGACACTCAGGTAGGAAGCTGGACGTCACCATTTCTAAAGGGGTCTAAGGACAAAAAGGGCACAAACCTAAATGGTCTAACAAGTTTCAACACCTGAGAAAGCTTTGAATGTCAGCCCTGCCCATTTTGATACAAGAGACCAGACTGCACAATTAGTACAGACTGAGATTAGGTGGAAGGGGGTGGAGCGTTTTTCAATTGCTCTCCGGGAATCTGAATGGATAACTGGAGTTAAAGGATGGAGACACTCTTGACAATGATCAGGTGCATTAAGAATCTGATTGAGAGAAAGATAAAAGAGACGACTGTGATTAAGGTGGATTGAAGGCCCATCACTACAGAATATCAGATGTCCTACCTTTTAATAAAAGACTCCTAAGTTCACTTCCACTGGGCTTCCAGTGTTGGGAACTTAGCAGGGCTGCACATAAAGAAGGCAGCTTTTTAGCATTAGTAAGGGGGCAGGGGCAGAGTCTGGCACAGAGTCACATCAGGAAATTCTCATCCATCCTCTGAATAACTGTGTCCCAGGACTTCATAAAACATCAGACTAATTCGTCATGTCCTCTTTCTAACATGGCAGGAACTAGAGTTCAGAATCATGGCAACATAACTATAATGAAACAACCTGTCTTTCTTTTTGTCTAGTATACCCTTCTTCAAACAAGATAGGGGAATCGTAATGAATGTATCGAAAAGCAGTTCCAAATTAATCATAGTTAACCAGAAACTATATTAACTACTACATCACTTCTAATTTGGTAGAGAGTTTACAGTAAAAAAAAAAATAATAATTGTTAGTCAAGACTGAAGAGAACTGAAGAGTCATTTGATGGGTTTTAAAATAGATATTTCATTTAAACTACTAACGGAAGCCAACTGCATCAAACTTCTCAATTTTGCTTTTGTGACCTAATATAGAGTATAATTCATTATAATTTAATTAATTTAATTTATGGTATATAGAATATAAGACATTATGATCCTCTTTTTCAATTTAAAAAAGGATTTCTGTATCACATCTTCCATGGCAATTCTTTTGATGGGGAGACGTGATATATTCTATGGCTATCATTTTCTCCCTGTGGAATAAATTGAAATTCTTTTTTCAAATATAAATTCTAAAATGCACAATTTATTCATTTAAATGAGTGCACATACCTGAGATTAAATATCTATATATATATATCTGGGATGAATCATTCATTAAAATTCAATGGACTAACTTGATTTAAGAACTAAAGAACAGACTGCACTTCATCCTGTTATAATGTTTACAGAGTGTTTTTTTAAAAACTGAATAGCATCTGTTGAGTGATGATGAGGCTTTTTGAATCTTTCCTAAGATTTATAGCAAAAAATATATTAAATGCAGTATATTTTACTTTTGTGGAAGTTTTTTGGCAGTATGTATCCATAGGCAAGTAGGTAGGAGGTACACTATAAGCTTCTGCAAAGATGAGTATGTCAATGTTCTTGGTCTCAAACAACAGAAAATGATGTAGGTTACCGGGACTAGGAAAGGAGATGATTGGAAAGCTACCAGAAGGAAGACGGAATCAACTAGAACACCAGAGATTTCTGTTTGCAAGCGAGACTTCCACAGTGTGAGTGTGGTTACTACTGTAATATAGTCCAATCTACCCTCTCCATGTGTCACTGAACCAGAGTTAACGTGTCAGGGGGTCGTGTTGAACTGGCTCAGGTGGGTAACTGGCCATCACTCCACGTGCCAGGAATTACAGAAACCAGTGCACATCCTTCCAGTCTGGAGTGTAAGCTAGAATCTTGCCTGTCACCAGACTAACACAGCTTATGTCTCCAACTTTGCAAGGAATCTCAGATGCCAAACGGCCCCTTCCAAAATAAATATGGCTACTGACGTCTGTGAAGTCAAAACTGTAAAGGAATGTGAAGTACAAGTAGATAGATACTAAATATTTATAAAGAAATTCATGTTATTCTTCAACAGGGTCTCATAATAGGCCAACTTTACAATATATTTTTGCAATGTACACACAGGTTTATAATAAAGTGTATTACATAATGTGTTCCTGTCTTCCTGTATTTTTATATTTTATTTTTGTTTTTTATATTTTATTAACTATAGGTCATATAGGTACTTTTGGTTCCTGCGTGACTTATTGGATACATCTGAATGTCTCTTTGGGCCCATTATTATTTCTGCATTTTATTTTAATAGTTATATGATGGCTAAAGTAAAAAAATATACAGCAAAGTGTTATAAATAAATTCTATGCTGTGATTTTAGGTTTGGGCAGCATTAGATGATTAAAATATTTAAACTTTGAAAACTACCTGGCATTATCAGTAAAATTCTCTTTGGAGCTTGACTTAATGTTCATACTACCTTCAGAATGATTTTCTTTCTATAGAAGCCCCATTTTCTGAGTGAGAAGTGGTATAAAGGGAACAATGTGAATCTTAAAACAACACAGAAATAAAGGCATTGTCTTACAAATGATAAATGCTGGACAGGGTGTGGAGAAAAGGGAACCCTCCTACACTGTTGGTGGGAATGCAGTTTGGTGCAGCCATTATGGAAAACAGTATGAAGGTTTCTCAAAATACTAAAAATAGACTTATCATATGACCAGCATCCTACTGCTGGGCATATTCAGAGGGAACCCTAATTCAAAAAGACACCTGCACTGCACCCCAATGTTCATAGCAGCACTATTCACAATAACCAAGACATGGAAACAACCTAAATGTCCATTGACAGATGACTGGATAAAGAAATCGAAGTTGTAGTGTATTTACACAATGGACTATTACTCAGCCATAAAAAATGATAAAATAATGCCCTTTGCAGCAACATGGATGGCCCTGAATAGTGTCATTCCAAGTGAAGTAAGCCAGAAAGAGAAAGAAAAATACCATATGATATGTCATATGTGGAATTAGAAAAAAAAAGACAAATGAATTTATATATAAAACAGAAACAGACTCACAGACATAGAATACAGACTTGCTGCCGGGGGGAAGAATGTGAAAATGAATATATGTATATTCACGTATGAATGAAGAATTGTGCTGTACTCCAGAAATTGACAAAACATTGTAAACTGACTATACCTCAATTAAAAAAAAAAAGAAAGAAATATATTGCCTTAAATTGGCATTGACATTGTATTTACTAATACAGGCAATGTTAAATTTAAACTAACAAATCAACTGCCAGAATTCCTATGACTTAACAAAACAAATGTTTGCTCATGCTACACACTAATGTGGTGATTGTGTGGGACAAAGTATTGGTCTGTGCTTTCTATAGTTTCTCAAGGACCAGATTTAGAAGTGCCACCATCCACGGCTCCATTTTTTGGACTATGCAACTTCTTTACTTGTCATACAAGAGGAAAAGAAAACTGGAGAATTGTGTACTGCTTCAGAAATGGCATGCATCATTCTGAAAGCCAATAAATTTGATTTCCTCTCATTTAAGGCATATGTTTAATGCCAACAGAAGGAAGCATTTACTAACATGGATTTTAGCTCTTTAATTACTATCACAACCTATATCAGGATAAGTTTTTTCAACCTGTTAGCAGAGTTTGATGAAATTGTGTGCAAGATAAAAAAAGAAAACCTATAGAACACAAAAGAAGGAACATTATTATCTGCTTTCAGATAATAATAATTTCACAAATTAAATGTTTTATTTTGTAAGTTATATTAAATATCACATTCTCTTAATAATTTGTTTTAATTCCTTAGCATATATAATTATACACTTCTATCTACAGATGTGTATATCAGGAAAAAATCAATTAGAAAAGAAGCATAATGAATTCAGAATATATATGCATATAGGGGAGGGCATAGCTCAGTGGTAGAGTGCTTGTTTAGCATGCATGCGGTCATGGGTTCAATCCCCAGTAACTCCCGTTAAATCAAAAAAAAAAATAATAAGTAAGTAAACCTAATCATCTCCTCTGCCCCAAAAAAATTAAAAAGAAAAATAGAATACATCTACACAAAAAAATCAAAAAATAACATTTTAAAACAGAAGAACTTTACTTAATGGTTCTTTTTTCTTCACTAGCATTTCCACCCTGCCTATTCCTTTCTAACAATCAAAACTTGAATGTACAGAAAAAGCATGATCTTTCATGGAGAACATAAATGCCTACTGAAAAATGATCAAGATACATTAAAAAATGGGAAAAGACACCCAAATAAATAAGTCAATTAGATATAAATAAATTGACTTCAGCTTAAATAATACTTCCAAATCTAAATGCATGATTAATTAATTGTGTTATATATTAATATACATACATTTTACACATATGTGTGTATATGTATGCATATATATGTATATATTGCATTTATATGTATATGCACTATACATAATGTTCAGAAAGAGAGATTTTCTAGTCACTAATCTTCCAAATGTTAAAATTCTTTAGAAAATAAGTAATTTCTAAAACAAACACATTTTAAAAATAGAGGATGGCTAGTGTTTTTAAAAGAAATACCACCTATTGTGAAAAACACACATGTGAATATAAACACACACATAGTCATGACATCATAGTTCTTGCTTTGAAATTGTTTATAATTTGATATAATCAACACATAAGATTTACATATAAAAAGGTGTGTGGAAGGAAACTGACTTTATCTCCTAAAAGCACAAACACAGGTATATAAGTGAATAATTCAAGCATCTTTAATTCCATTTGACTTGAGCACAGATAACTTATGGGAGGTTTGTTTGCCTGTGTTAGAGAAGTTTAAGCTCCACAAAGGAAGCAATGATTCACCAGACTTAAGAGTTAAGCAGAAATCTCATGGAGGTTCACGAGCAAGAAAATGTTACGGAGCGAGACGCATGTTAGGAAGATGTATTTGCCATTTGGTACAAGACTCGTAATGATCATGGAATGAGTTATTGACGTAGCCCAGGCAAACACAGTGAGGACTTGATCTATTTGATAGCGTTACCAAAGGCAAGGAGACATTGGTTAAGAGAAACGGTCATTAGCAGTATTACCACAGGACAACTGCCGTGTGGGGCTGTCTGAATGCCTTATTTTTCAAGACTAACTAGCTGAGGGTGTTGGGCACAAGTGGCAGTATAAGAAAATGAAGTTCTTTAGGTGGGAGATACAGACAGAAGCGGGGAAGGGAGTAGGGGAGATGATGTGATGGAGTTCAGATTTAATCAGTCTAGGTGGTGAAGGGGGTTGACCTTATAGAAGATGTTGTTTTGAGAGAATAGAACTTAACAAAGAGAGAGAAGAGACTGTTATGAAACCATAGGGAATGCCATAGTATCTGATATATAAAAAACTCAGTAAGAAACAGACTCACAGACATAGTCTTATGGCTACTGGGGGAAAGGGGGTGGGAAAGGATAAATTTGGGAGTTTGAGACTTGCAAATGTTAACCACTATATATAAAAATAGATTTAAAAAATGTATTCTGTACAGTACTGGGATATATTCAATATCTTGTAATAACCTTTAATGGAAAAGATACAAAAGCAAATATGTGTGTGTGTGTGTGTGTGTGTGTGTGTGTGTGTGTGTGTGTGTGTGTGTATGTATATATATGCATGACTGGGACAATATGCTGTACACCAGACATTGACATTGTAACTGACTATACTTCAATTTTTAAAACAGTCAAAAAAATGTCAGTAAAGAAGATCCCATAATAAGCAGTTATGGGATCACATTCTGATGTTTCCCATAACTGTGTCACCTGGGGGTGACATATGAGCCTCATTTTCTTAATCTGTAATAATGACCCATTTCCAACCTCAAGGATTAAATGTAACAAAGACGTAGAGATCCTAGCAGCATCACTAGCACAAAATGTCTTGATGTATTGCAGCACAAATGTATCGTAGTTATTGTTGTCATAAGGAGAAACAAGGTATGCTATCATCAAAGCCAGAAAACAAGTAATTGCAGGGAAGCATTTAAACACATAAATGTGGGACAGCTGATGACCTGGTGAAGAAGATTTCATTCAAGGAGCGAAAGTGGAAGCCTGATAGCAAGGGGTTACAGAGAAAGCGTTTTCTGAGACAGTGACGGACACACATATAAATTATTCTTTCAAATAGCTAGGCAGTGACAGAAGAAAGAGATTTGATTGTAGTGGAAATATGTAGTAGCTTATTGTTTTTGTTTGTTTATTTTCCACTCTGCAAGGCAAGGACAAGGTTACCTTTCAAATAGTCAGTTGAGAAAATGTTCTAGAATGTGGTTAGGAAAAGTAGAAACTGGAGAGAGTAGACCTTAGCGAAAGCAGAATTGGATTGAGGACACAAGCTGGAAGACGCTTAGACAGGCAAAAGCAAGGTGTCCTTGGGAGGCAGCATCAATGTTGGCTTCAGACTCGAGTTAGAATCCCTACTCCAACATTACCTTGACGCCGATGATCTTCACCAACCCACGTGACTTCTCTGGGCCAAAAGTTCTCATCCATTAGACGGTAGGAGAGTGCTAACATCCATGACTATTTTGAGCCCTATGATTAGAGAAGGCTTTCAACAAATGTGAGTTTCTCCCCTACCTCCCCTAACCTTCTAGAGGAGTGGACTATTAGAGATTAAGGAAGCTGAGAAATGGCCTTCATCTGTTAGCAAAAGTAAATCTGGGTATATAAGGTGAGTGGGGAGGGCTCTGGACCATTTTTGAGGGGAATGTAGTGGAGAAGGCAAATAGAGAAGAAAAAATAATTGGCCAGATTTTGTGAAAGTGTAGCAGAGATTGGAAAACTTGTGGATTTACTGAGACCATTGCTTACTAAACACAACCCTGGGTTCTGTCTTATTAATGTCATCTTACTGCTTTAAATAGACTGCTGGTTCCCTGAAGAATGAATAATGCATAGAAGCCTGAAGTAGCCTGGACCCTGGGAGAAGCCTGCTCAGAGTGTACATAACCAAACTGCACACTGCTTTCTGTGCGCTGTTGCACATCGGCCCTGCGATAAACCCTCAGAGATTTGAGTTTTATTTCAGATCATGAGTTTTAAATCATTCAACATTTCTCAAGAGAGCATGTGGCTTTCTCCCTGGCCAATGAGTCAGTTACACACTTAGGACTGGTTGACAGCACTTTGGGTTTGAGCGTGAGAGATGAATGCTCTTTGGAGAGAAAAGATGACACATTTTCCTTCTTCAGTGCTTAAAAACCTTAGCTTGCTGGGGTTGGGGTGGGGTGGGTATTATTCAGGCATCTGAGATTGAATGTAAGAGGAAGATTACCGACATTTAATGAGGAGACGGAAGGTAGCCTATGAAGGCAAAGTTTGTTCTCTGAGCTCCTTATGCCCCAAATTGTGTCATTAATATTAACCACGGTCTGCGAACCTCCATGGGCAAGCATATGTTGTAACTCAGAGGAGAAAGCACACAATAGCACATGGAGTCTACAAACTTCTCTTTAGAAGTTAGAGGAATAACATTTGGCAGGTAGGGGAAAGGCTTACAGCTACCGGGAAAATGCTGCTTCTCTTCAAAGGAAAATGTGACTGTATTTACAATCACATAACATTGACGCAGAGTTAAATTTGTAGCGTGCTGGTCTTGCCCCGGGGGCCTCTTTTCTTAAAGGTAAGCAAAGCCACAGACGGCAATAGAAATTAGGCAATATAAACATTTTATTTTAATTTTATATAATGCGTTTTATTAAAAGGTTTAGGATTTAAAACAAAAGCAGTGTTTACTGGATGCTGCCACTGGGCTGACATTGGACTAATAATACTAATGTCTAGCATTTATTGTAGCTAGGGTTAATTTCTGCATTTTAAAGATGAGGGGATTGGTGGTTAGTTAGATGAATTGACTTTCTCACAGTAAAAATCAGTGGAGACTACAGCAGAATTCAAATTCATGCTCTCAACATATATAGCAGATACATATTTAATATTTATAGCAAATACTCTCAATATTTGTATCAAGCACATTGTATATCAATGTATATCAACCTTTTACAATATTATATGACATTCTCTCACATGTCAATCCCCAAATTTTCTTTTCTGTGCCAAGATAATATGTCTTAAACTGATGAGGATAAAGCAAACATGCTATCAAAAGAAACATCTTGCATTGTAGGCAAAGTAGGTATGAAGGCTACTTTAGAGAACAGAATTAAAAGTATTTTGTATGTATGATTTTAACGCATTGGATATGGTTCATTTGGTTTGAGGGAAGATGAAAGGTAAGTTTGCCTCGACTGAAAATGGCTGTATCTTTAATGCATTCAGTTTAGTTCCAAGCTTGTCTCCTCTCTAAGAGTTGATTTCTCTTAACCGTTGTACAAGTTTAAATAGATTGGCAGATAGATTAGCTAGATTATAAAATTCTCATATGAGCATATCACCGTCATTTCTTACCCAGGTTTTGACTGATTTTAGTCTGTTTTCATACTGCATGTGTGTATACACATATACAAAAACACACGTGCAGACAGACACACACATTTTGTGCATGTAAGCACACACGTATAGGTATTTGCGTGTGTGTACGTGTATGTGATGCTGCAGCCTGTAGAGAGAGGTCCAGGTGCTCCCACCTGCAGCAAAAGAAAGAGGCCTGAGACGATAACCTATCTTGCAAAAATGAAATGAAGAATCTGTTTCCCACATTTGTAGGTCCTCAATCCCATGCATGATGACGGATCAGAGATGATTAGACTTGAGGCCTGATTCACAATCACCAAAAGCACAGGAACATAATGCACTTCCATGTACATGATTATGTCATCCTGATGCGTGTATCTAGCAAAGGCATTGGGATGTGTATGCCAATTCCCTGGTGCTTGTGAGTTCTCTCTCTTGCAAAACTACACGGGGAAATTAAATCACTAATAATTTTGTTAAACCTGTATAAATGTTTCATCAATATCTAATATTTATACGTGGCTTGGAAAGTTTAAAGTTTGGGTCAAAGTAGTAGGATAGTTTATGTAGGTTTGCAGCCTCAAGGGTCTCCCAGGAGCAATCTGAAATGGGCCTTCACACACACAGGACAAGAAGAGGCTCCAAAAAAGAGGCAGACCACCCCAGATTGTAGGTGGCAGGTTCAGTAACAAAGGGAACTTACTTATAAAGTTTGTCCTGGATGCCACAAGACGAGTAAGTCTCTGCATCTGGCCATCAGAATCCTCGAAGTTTATTACATAGGAGATCAAGATGACAGAGTGGGAAGACATGGAACTCACCTCATGAACACATCAAAAATGCATCTACATATGGAAGATCTCACTGATAAGTAACAGAAAGACTCCTGTCCAACCAAGGCTGTGAAAAAGAGCCACAGTAATCAGGTAGGAAGGGAAGAAAAGTGATCAGGTTGGGACCTGTGCCCCTCGTAGGGTCACAGAAGAGGAAGGGGATTACCTGGACAGAGACCCTCTCTGAGCAGTGCATAGTTCAAGCCACATGTTGGGGACGCCAGTCCTGGGGTCCAACACAGGGAACATGAGCTGCCTTGCCTGGGTGGAGGGCCGCTGGGACGGACAGGAGGGCTGGGGGAAGCCTGGATTCTGTGCAGGAGACGGCTGCACGTACTGGCTTGCTCCCAAAGCAAGGTGGAGAGGGTGACTGAAACTGCACAGGTGGGTGGCCTTCCGGTTTGCCAGCAACGTGCCCCAGCCTGAGCCAAGTGAACACTCCAGTCCCATTTCCTTCACGTCACAGCTCCGCACTAGAGAAGGAGCTGCAGTGATGGAGGAAAGAACTCAGCCTTGAGAAAAGCGGATGCTCAGGCTGGAAGCAGCATCTGAGCAGAGTGGGGCACTTACCGGCATTCACACGGACCGCCTGTCAGAAGCAGCCCTGACCCCCGTCTGAGGCCTGTCACCACAGCCCGAGCCCTGTTGCATGCCCAGGGCACACGGGCGCCCCTCTTGGTGCAGCACTGCTCGCCTGGTGCTGCCAGAGGGGAAAGCTCACAGGTAATGGGAACAAAGGCAACGCAGACCTGATGCCCACGGCTTCTGCTCCAGAAATGTGGGACCCAACCCCAACCCCAACCCCAGCAGGGCACCGAGCCAAGGAGAAGCCCCGGTTCAACCTGGACCCTGCCCGAGCCCCTCCATCTCCAGTTCCATCATCTGCAAATGTGGTAGCTGTCAGCACTCTCTGGGGGAAGACGGGGCTGCATTCCCAGGTATAGACTGCTTACAAAACCCTAGATTTTATCTGGGAAGTGTCGCAACCTCAATCCCATTAGCTCCAGACTTGCACGTTGTTACTCATAATGGTCATTTTGGTTTCCTGATATGTTTGATTTATATGATACCAAGGGTTCTTATGCTTTTAACTAAATCTTAAGAGATTGTTTTCCCTCTCATTTCAGCCCCAAATTCTGGGTTAATCTTGTCAAACCAGTGTGCTGTCATTACATGTGTTGGCTCTATGTGAATATGTGTCTCCTTCCTACTGTTAAAAGAGTTTAAAAACTCCTCTCCGAAAATGAATGAAGCAAGTTTTTTCAAGATTTGAGTGTTTTAATGAGGGATTTTTGAAGTAAGCTGCTCATCTATTAGTATGTAGTGCATAGTTCAAGCCTCATGATATTTGAGAAAATCCGTATTCACGGATTTGTCTCAAAAATGCGATCATCCGGAAATTTTTTATACAGAAAAAGATTTATGAAATCTCTGGGTAGCTGAACATTTAGTGATCTTCTGTATATAAAGTATTATTTTCTTTAAGAGCATCGCATACTGTCTGATTAGATGCCCTGCTAATTAATGTCAATTTTATCTCTCTTTTATACATGGTAATTTGTTATTTATGGATGTGATTAAACAAATAATTGTGCTAGAAAATATTCAAGCAAATGGTCAACCATGTCAATAAAATGTGCAAGCCAGTTGGTGGGGAGTAAATTAATTTCTAATGAATGCATCAGGGCTATGAATAAAAGACAGGACAATGAATAGAGAATGACTTAGCAGGTTTGGGAATGGTAGGGCTTAGTGTAGGCAGGTTAAAATACGTGTGAACAAAAAATACTGCAAACCATATCAGTAAACAAAGAATGCTGAAGCCATCAAGTCATCAGCGGCTGCCCAACCCCCCCAGTGAGGACAAGCCTGCAGCCCAGCCTCTGCAGCCACTCACAGTGGTGCCCTCTGAGGGGACTCAGAATAAGAAAGGACAGGATCCTGGCCCTAGAATAGCTAGGTGCTTGTCAAAGGAATGAATTCAATGAGCCCAAATGTTTGCTCCCTCCCATATATAGAAAAGCACTAAATTCTTTAACTTGAGATGCCTGGTTTTCTTTAGATAACAAGTAATCTTTTATTGTTCCAACTACCTGGTCTTTGTTGTAAAGCTCCTATACATCCTAGCTCCTCCCCTACCTCTTGGGAGCAGTCCCTCAGAGCGATCTGAGGGGCTGTCATCCCGGCTTGAGTCCTCCCGCCAAATAAAACACGACTCTCAACTTTTAGGCTGCGCATTTATTTCCGTCGACATACATAACGAACACACAAGTTTGGTACTTTGAAGGAACAGATAGGCAGTTTTATGCATGAATAAGTTGCTTCAGTTCTCTATGTTGCACAACAAATTACCATAAACTTAATGTACTGAAAATATATACACCTATTATCTCACAGTTTCTGAAAACCAGGAGCTCTGGAAATTGACATCTCCTCTGTGAGACTTCAATAATGATCTTGATTCCGGCTGAGTTCTTATCTAAAGGCTCAGTTGGGGAAGCTCCTATTAACCAGCCCACTCACCTTGTTAGTGGAATTCATTTCCTTAAATCTGGGGGATTTATTGCAGCTTGTGTCTTCAAAGCCACCAAGGATACAATGACTTTAGAGTGAGTCTGCCAGCCTAATGGAGACTTATTTGGCATAACTCATTCAGAAAGGGCTAGTCCATCACTCCTTCTTGTCATTCTATTGGTTAGAAGGAAGTCACCAACCCTGCTAACACTCAAGGACAGGGGATTATACGTGGTGGGGAGGTGGAATGATGGGGGCCACCCAATATCTGACTGCTGCAGAGGGGATGCAAAATATGATTGTTTTGAAGAAATGATGAGAGGGATACATTGACCTATGCTAGCAAATAAAATATTTTATCTGTATTTTAAGAAGATTGAAAGTTGTATGGCAGGCTATTAGCACAATCTGATTTGCCTTTTGAAAGACAACTTTTGGATATGTAAAACTGATTATAGGGTTGTTCGCTGTTATCTCCTCTCCCCGTGTAATGAGCAAGGCAACTCCTATTTCAATTATTAGAGTACTTACACAAAGGCAAGCAGGAAAGTCTCTCATGAGTAATGAATCCGTGAGTCAAGCCCTATGCAGTCTTTAATTTAGCCTCCACGATAGCCCTACAAATTAAATACCATTGTAGCCTATTAATGGGAAGGAAATTGGGGCTGAAAAAAAAATGCTACTTTGTCTGAAATCATAGGGCTAGTAACTAGCCATGCCTAAATGTAAATATAGATTTATAGTTTTCCCTCTTGAACCATGCTATTCCCAGGAAGTCAAATTCATTTTTTTTAAATAAACACTGTATATAGTTAAACTATACAACATAATGATCTGATATACATGTACATAGTGAAATGATTACTACAGGCAAGCTAATCAGTGTGTCTTCTCACACAGTTACCATTTTTGTGGGTGATGAGAGCACCTGAAATGTGTTCTCTTGCCAAATTTCCATATTCAGTACAGTATTAGTAAGTGTACTCCTCCTGAGGTACATCAGATCTCTAGACTTACTCATGCTGCAAACTGCAGCCTTGTACGTTTTGACTACCATCTCTCCATTTCCTCCACCTCTTTTCCTTGGCAACCACCCTTCTCCTCTCTGCTTCCATATGTTTGACTTTTCTAGATCCTACATCTAAGTGAGATAATGCACTTTTTTCTTTCTGTGGCTTATTTCATTAAGGATAACTTCTTCCAGTTTCATCCATGTTGTTGCAAATGACAGAATCTTCTTTCTTAAGGCAGAATAATATTCCACTGTGTATATACACCATATTTTCTTTATCCATTCATCCATCCACAGGCAGCCAGACTGTTTCAATATCTTGGCTATTGTGAATAATGCACAATGAACAAGGGAGCGCAATTATTTTTTGAGGCACTGATTTTATTTCCTTTAGGTATATATCCAGAAAAGGGATCGCTAGATTGCATGGTAGTTCTATGTTTAGATTTTGTTGAGCCTTCATAATGCTTTTTGTAAAGGCTGTAACCAGTTTACATTCCCACTCACAGTGTACAAGGGTTCCCTATTCCCTATGTCCTTGTCAACACTTAATTTTTCTACTTTTTTTATAATAGAATCAAGCCTTAATACCAATTAGCCTTCTAAACTTTCACAATCCAATGCTTCTACCTCCCCAAAAGCTGAGAAACAGAAAGTTTTAAAATACTGGACAGTCTTATGTGCATAATTATATAATTATATTCAGATTTTCTTCAAAAAGTATTGGAATTTTTTAAAAGCTGGTCATAAACAACTATGAGCTTGCATCTGTTTCAGTCATACCATCTTGCTAACTGAAGACACTCAATAGATATTAAATATAGCAACTTATTGAAATTATGCTTTTTAATAATTTTAGCAATATTTAGATACTTCTTAAGTCACTTAGCATATTGAACTATTTTTAAAAGATAAAACATATGTGGAAATATTATCTTATTCCTATTTTGTAACAGTGAGCCTAGTATAAAAACACAGGATCATGTAAAAGATAGACAATTTGGGTTTTTTTTATGACACTCTTTAGTGTTATAAATAACAACTTTTTAAAATTTATGAGAAATGTATGCATATTTGGACTCAATTTTATTAACATTAATATGTTTTAAGAGAGTGGTCTGTTTAATTATCTTACACACACATTGTTGATATGTAATCAGTATAATGAGAATGATAATTACTAGCATTTATTGAGGCTTTATTATGTGAGATATTGTGCTAATCATGTTTCATGTATTATATTATTAAATTCTCATAACCATCACAGGAACAAGTTATTATTATTATTAAATTATTTAAATAAATCAGCTTAGAACATACAGCTAGTCAGGAGCTGAGTTAAGACATCACTGTGGAGTTCCCTAAGCGTTCTGCATGACAGCATCTGCATAATATTCAAGGGGCATCAGTAATCCTCTAGACTGATGATTCTTTCTATAACCGTCCTTTGACTTAAGGCTCTATCCGGTTTGAGAAAATTATACTTCGGCGCTCTCAGAAGTCTACATAGGAAAGACCAAGGATAGCCTGCTTCCGATATGGTTAGTATCTCCTCCCACAGCTGCCCAAACACACACAACTGATCAACCAAGCCTTGTTCACACGAGCCAGGCTGCAGTCAGACTCCTTTGGAGTCCAGCGATTTGAGTTTCAATCACCACACTAGATCACTGTTGGCAAACGTAAGAGAATACCCTGGCCGTCCTTGAATTCAACGGTAACTAAGAACGCTTTCTCTGCCATCAGCACAAAGCTACTGAAATCAGAGGAATCGCTAAAACTGACAGCAGCATTGGAGAATGTCTCTATGGAGATGAAAAGTCTCAGTAGGGGGTGAGGACCCATCGTCTTCTCCAAGTCTCTCGTTCTAATAATCTCTAATACACTTGGAAACTGTTGCATATAGAAGATACAACTGTTGGAAGGCCATCTGATTTTTTTTCAGCTGTGGTTCAGAAACAAAGTAGACTAAACACCATTGAAAAATAATTTAAAACAGCTTATAGCCACTTATAATCCACGTTTTTACCCTTGGGAAAAATGACATTTCAAATGTCCAATTCATAATTAAGCTATTTATAGCTCTTCCACGTGCCTACTTATTATCAAACAATGCACTGGAATCACTTTTGTATGTGTACATCTTTCCTTTTTTTCATAATTTAAATATTTTTAATGTAAAAGCTACTAGCAATTGTTCAACATGTTTATATAAATTTACTTCTTATAGCCAGGATATCTTTATTTTTATTTTTAGGAACTAAATGTCATATCTTAATTTTTTTAAACTCAAGTGCCAAATAATAATTTTATTCAAGTTAACGTAATTCAATAGCTTCTAATTCAGCAAATATTTATTGGATTTTTTCTGCATCCAAAATTTCTGACACTACATATCTTGATATGACAGAATTTAAGTTAATCATGTAAGTATGTTGATTAATTCTACCTTTTATGTGAACCCAACAAGTGAATGCTGTTGTTTTCTTCTGTCCTTACTTGAGCAACTAGTCAGGCAGATACAGGATTTCTGTCCAACACGCAGCCACAGCAATCGGAAAGGACACAAACATATGTACAGATGAGAGCTCTGAAAATGAGTTTCTTTCATCCAACACAAATGATGTTAAATATCGTTGCTAAATTTTAATCTACATAACAGATTTTTTTCCCCCTTTGGATTGTACTTTTCTCTCCAAAGAAATAATCTGTATTTCTAATACTTAATTTTATGTTTAAATGTATGAGCTTAAGCTCCTAAAATCTCTCCGGTCCAAGAACTTGCTACAGAAGATTGCCTTTGCTTAATGCCATGTGCCCTCAAGTGCTTGGCTTGTAAAATGCATCGCTTGAAGTCAGCCAATCAAATGCATGTCATGAGGTCACATTCTAATACGAAACATTTAAACTCACAATCCAATTATATTTGCTATAGCCTCGACATATAGATATATAGGTATATGGGAGAGCATGCTTTATTTTATAGATGTAGAACTGTGTAGTCTATATCTAAATAACATACTTTGATGTATACATGTGTCTGTGTATATATTTCAGTATATATGTATAAAATACCATGATACCCACACACCTGTATTCAAGACTATACTTTCCGTGGTTCAGATAACATACAGCACAAAGATTTAAGATAATATTTGAATACTTTTGAAAGTTTTCGTAATTGAGAACCATTAGCTCAACAGAGACAGATCACCTCATCACTGGATTCTGTTTCTACGGATCAACAACAACTCAGTGTAGATGGATTATGGAAACACTTTCTAAGAACACTTTCAGCTTTACTGATTTAATTTTTTAGCACAGTCTAAACTAATACAAGCAGCTTGCTAATGAGGTATAAAAATCATGGTAGTCACTCTAACGTGATCAATAAGGCTGTAAATTCAAAAATATAACAGTATTCATTTTCTTTCCCTCTCAAAATAGGAAACCCTTCAGAATAGTTTATTATCTGTTGGTGACTTTCATTATCTGTCTTACATCCAAGTTATTCTTAAGAATTGAATAACTATATTGAATTTGCATTTTCCATTTTGCTCTTCATTTAGAATGAGAAAAATCTCTGAGTCACCCTGCATTCAAGCTAGCTTGGGAAGAGAAATCTGCTAACAATAAGCTTGCATTGGTGTATCAAACATATATAATACACTTTACAGATAAGAAAAATTAGGTGCAGAGAGGTTAACTTAAGATCTCTGAGCTGAAGTCCTGCTGAGAGCAATATTCCTGGTCGAACTCCAGAAGTTTACAATTACTCTGGGTAAACTGGCTTTTCATCATTAACTGTACCACATCTTGTGAAAGAGAAAAAGACCATTATCAGAGAATGCTTCTCTATGATAAAAACTTCTTGTGATGGAAATATCCACAATCAATTTGCAGGTGTGTAGGCGAGCACTTGTGACTGAGGATAATGTGTTTGTTTTTTGGTTTTTTTTCCCATCCCAATCTCATAAAGTGAAAGAGTGTGTCCTTTTTAAGAGTGTGGATGTAGCTGGATTCAAATCTTGCTTTTATACTTTGTTTTAATAGTGAAGTCTTAGATTAGCTCCCTACTCTGACTCTCCATACCCCAATCTGCAAATCACAACAATCCATGAATCCTGGTTTGTAGAGTGTTTTATTTAGTGGAAAGTGCTTAGCGTAGCACCAGACATATTATAAATGCCCCAATGTTAGTTGCTTCATTATTGTTGCTGTTATTGTGTTGTTTGGTTTGGTTTTTTACAATTTCCCATCAGTTAACCTCGGATGGACATTTATTTGTAGTCAGCTTCCTCTTTGTTCTTTCTATACCCTAAAACTTTGCTGACACCAATCAATAGCTAGAGGCTAGCATTAGAATAATGAAATAAAGAAACAAATCAATATTACTTTATATCAAACAGAATAAAAAAAAAAAAAGATCCAATGGCTGGCCATTATTGGCGCACACAAGAGGACAAAGAAGACTGGATCAATTGAGTTTTCTACTCTATGAATTCTTAACAGAGACATTTAATGATTTGAAGAAAATGATGGAAATAGTTCTTAGCCATACCTGCTATTTAAACAATGCAGGTAACTGGCCATTCCCATTCCAAAAAATTAATGTAAAATAGGGAAAACTCAAAGATTAATCATATAAATATTCTAAATTATAACTAATTATATTCCCAAAGCATCTATTCTTTTAGTACACAAAGTGCTCAACTACAGTTTTCAATAAAAATGACTTATTTTAATAAGTAAAACAGATTAAAAAAACTCCTCCCCAAATTTTAAGTTATATCCTCAAATAGATGTATTACTCATGTATTAGAGCAACAAAAGTTCTGTTTCCCTATGACAATAATGAGCCACATTCTAATATAGCAGCTTACATTTCTCTAGAGTCCTCTATTAACTTCTCCAGGAATTCCACATTTTTTCAGTTTTTTTTTTTTATTTCTCTTCTTTTAATTGTTTTGACAAATAAAATGCTTACATGTTTAAAGTGTTCAGTGTAATCATTTGATATAAATTTACACTGTGAAATGACTCCCTCAATCACGTTAATTAACACACTCATCACCCCATATAATCGCCCTCTTTTTTGGTGAAAATGCTTACAATTTACACCTTTAGCAAATTTTAAATATACGATACAGCAGTAGTAACTATGGCCACCATGATGTACCTTAGATCCCAAGAAATTATTCATGTTATAACTAAAAACTTGTATCTTTGGACCAATCTCTCCCTATTTCCCTCACCACCCAACTCCTGGCACCCACATTTCTCTTCTCTGTTTCTGTAAGTTCAACTTTTTTTTTTTAATTGACAGAGAACACTATATTAGTTTTAGGTGTACAACATAACAATTTGATATGTGTATATCTTGCAAAATGATCACCAAAATACATCTGGTTAACATTTGTCACCATACATAGTTACAAAACTATTTTTCTTGTGATGAGAACTTTTATGATTTACTCTCTTAGCAACTTTCAAATATGCAATATAGTTTCATTAACTAGGATCATCGTGCCACCTGTCACAGCCCCCATGACTTATTTATTGTATAAATGGAAGTTTGTCCTTTTAACTTCCTTTCCTCATTTTCCCCACCACCCCGATCCCCACCTCTGGCAACTACTAATCTGCTCTCTATATCTATGAGCTTGACTTTTTTTTCTTTTAAGTTTACACCTATAAGTGAGATCTTATGATCTTATTTGTCTTTCTCTGTCCATTTCACTTAGCATAATGTCCCAAAGTCCATCCATGTTATCACGAATGGCAAGATCTCATTCTTTTCTATGGCTGAGTAATATTTCATTGTATATTTCTACATTTTTCTTACCCATTCACTCATTTAGGGACACTAGGTTTATCTCCACACCTTGGCAATTGTGAATAATGCTGTGACGAATCAAATGTGGGGATACAGATATCTCTTCAAGGTAGTGATTTCATTTTCCTTGGACAAAGAGCCTGAAGTGGGATTGCTGGATCCTGTGGGATCTGCTGTGTTTTTTATACGAGTTGTATGGAGACTATCTTCCTTTCCTCTCAGCTTTTGATCTTGTTTTTTAAAATTACACTGAGTAAATATAGCCTATCCAGATACGAAACCCCTCAGCATCTCACCCCTAAATCTTAAACCTTTTATTGAGTACTCATTACTTCCTCAATTCTCAGAGAAATTTTTTTGCTTTTGCTTTTGGTTTTGGTTTTGGTTTGCTCTGAACTTCCTTGAATGCCCTGAGAATTCTCTGCATCTTTTGTCTTTAAGCTTGTCCTTATTTTAATCTCTCCCTTTTTGTTGCCTCTTAAGGTTCCCCTATCTTTACTAATCCCCTGACTCACCCCTCTCTTGATAAGAATTTATTTAGAGGACTATCCTTCATCTGACTGATTAATGGTGACTCATATAATTCTCATCAGTAACATGGCTTCATCAGTTCCAGGTTGTCCTCTGCTAGCTACAGTGTTGACCTCCAAAAACACCCCATACAACAATCTTCTACATCACACATATATTATCTTTTTATCCATGTTGACTAATATACTTTTACTCGGACTTTATGTTAACTTCATTTTCATGCTACCTATCAATTCTCCACCTAATACCAAAACCTTCCTTGGGAAACAAATATTTGATAATGGTTCCCTCATTTTCAAAACCTTTCAGTGCTGCCCCCTTTATAAATGTAGACTCTCTATTCGTCCTTTTGGCATACAGGTCCCTCCATGATCTCATCCGTTCTTACATTTCCAGGTTCCTGTCTTGCCTTTTCTTTCACTTATGTGGTTCTCTGGCTGTGCTAAATCACAAACTTTTCTTGTTGAGGATAAATACTTCTACAGATCTGGATACCCAACTAGCAATGTTCTAAATGGTGGCTGCTCTTTTATCTTGGATGCAGAATGAGAAGATCATGGGTCAGAGATAACAGCTCACTTGAGATAGATGTGTAGCATGACTGAAAACTAATTTTGAAGTTTGAAGTGAGTAAAAAGTTAGAATTATTTTTTATGAAGCATCATAACTGATACATCCTGACTTTCCTGGCTGATATTAACTTAGATTCTCAATAAATGTTAATTAAATGCACAAATAGGCTCACAGACATATCTCATAGGTTCATGAATGTTATATTAAAATATTTGAAAAATATAATTCTGTAAAATGACCATACTTTATGGTTGAACTCTTTTACAGTTTACATGGCTACCAGGCATGTATGAATTGATGTGCTCTAGGACCCATGGTTTAAGGTGGCGGGTCCCAAGCAAGAATTGTAAGACTACTATACAATTTAAGTTTATTTGATTTTTATAGAAAAGAACTACTTGATTTGATGATCAAAGAGATTTCACTCAAATTAGAAATATTAGAGATATCTTTGGATTGATTAAATGTACCCTGATTTGTCAATCTATTGAGTATTTCTGCAAGGTGAACATTGACTGAAGATCATGGTATAAATTAGGGCTGATGAAATCTGTAGGGTTTTGGGGAGAAAATCACATAATTTCTTTATTACTGTGTTGTGCTCTGTAGTTCACAAAGACATTATGCCATCATCATGTATCTTAGTTTACATATGCATTCAGTCCAAGAAATAAATATTATTATTTTCCTTGTCTCTAGTTTACAATGAGTAAATAGATGCAAGGAGAAATTAACTTTCTGGTTTAAGGTCCTGCTGTTGGGGGAGAACAGGTTTTTGCCTCGCACAGGAAAGAATTCAAGAGCAAGGCATGGTAAAGTGAAAGCACATTTATTTAGAGAGACACACTCAATGGACAGAGTGTCAATGGACAGAGTGTGGGCATCTCAGAACCGTGAGAAGGAGAGAAGCTGAGAGGTGTGGGGTGTGTAATTTAGAGTAATAGTAGATACACACTCCATAGACAGAGTGCGGGCTGTCTCAGAAGCTGAGCAGGACAGAGTGAGAACATCAGAGCGAGAGTGGCCACGAGGTGTGGGGGTGTCAGTTTCCGTGGGCAGGGTAATTCCATATGCTAATGAGTAGGAGGGTTATTCCAACTACTTTGAAGAAGGGGCAATGATTTACAGGAAATGCCAACCCCCCCACTTTTGGACCTTTTATGGGCAGCCTGGGAACTGTCAAGGCACCTGTGGGTGTGCGATGAGGCTCAAGGTTTCCTGGAAGTCCAGTCTTCCACCATCTTGGTTCTAACCATTCTGTCCTGTTCTCAATTTCTGTGTCATTCCTTCAGTGGTTGCCCTGCCCCTTTTCCTCCCAGTTCAATGCCTTTCATAATCCAGGCCACAAACTCAGTCTTGGGATCCAAATTCTTGTTACTTTACAAAAATACCTTTCGAAATATTTAATTTTAAGGTGAAGCTTATAGAAATGAATGCTCATGCTAACCATAATGCTAAAAAAAAAACCAAAAAAAAAAAAAAAACGCTAACACATCGGTCTATTTTCAACTTACAAAATAATGTTTACCAAAATAAGCCACAAAGAAAGAAAAAAAGGAAACCCAAAGGGTGGGAAAAGACATTTACAATACATAAATCCAACAAAGAGTAAAGAGCTTCTACAAATCTGCATGAAAACGACATTGAAACTAATAACTTAAAAAAAAAAAAAGGGCAGAAAACCCGAACAGACACTTTACAGAAAAGAATACCCATCAGAGAAATGCAAATTAAAACAACAATGCGCCCCTGTTCCACTAGACATGGCAGGATGACTAAAGTTTGAATGATAATGATAGTAAGAACAATAATAATGTGATAGTAAGTGTTAGCAAGCATGTGGTGAAACTCTCATCTGCTGCTTATAGGTGAGCACATTGATAAAACCACTTTGGAACATAATTAACTGTCACACTAAAGGTAAATATATGTGTATCCCATGACCCAGAAATTCCACACTGGGTTATACCTAGTAGAAACATAAATATGCTCATACTAGAACCATAGATAATAACCAAAACCTAGAAATTCCCCAAATGTTTAATAGTAGGCTGAAAAAATAAATTTTACTACATGCAAATAATACAATACAGCATAGCAATGAACAAACAATCTACAACACAATCCAAAAGTATGTTTCATTAACATACTATTGAGTGGGAAAAAAAAACAGAGACAAAAGAGCTTATCTATACGATCCATTATGTAAAGCTCAAAAACAAACAAAATAAATCAATTGTGTTTAAGGTCAGGATGGTGGTTCGTCTTGCTGGGGGTGATGGTGGGGGGAGTGACTGACTAGAGCCAGCAGGGGAGGTGGGGTGGTGGTAATGTTCTCTTCTGTAATCTTGATGCCTTTTACTTTTACACAGTTCTGTAAAGTCTTTGAAAAGTAATTGTGAATGTTAATTAAATTTATTTTATACGTGTATGTATATGTGTATCGTGCTTCCGCAAAAGCTTAAAAAACTGAACTCAACCATCAAAAGATGCCTCGTTTTCTGGTGATCCATGTCCACTTTATACTGCTATTTTTAGAAGGTTTGGTAAAGGCTGTAAGCAAAGAATACCACAAGCCAGACCAGTAAACAAAGAAGGCTGAAGCCATCAAGTCGTCAGCGGCTGCCCCACCCCCCAGGGAAGACAACCCTGAGCCCGGCCTCTGCAGCCACTCACAGTGGTGCACCCTGAGGGGACTCAGAATAAGAAAGGGCAGGATCCTGGCCCTAGAGAGCTAGGTGCTTGTCAAAGGGATGAATTCAATGAGCCCAAATGTTTGCTCCCTCCCGTACATAGAAAAGCACTAAATTCTTTAACTTGAGATGCCTGGTTTTCTTTAGTTAACAAGTAATCTTATAATGTTCCAACTGCCTGGTCTTTGTTGTAAAGCTCCTATATATCCTAGCTCCTCCCCTACCTCTTCGGAGCAGCCCCTCAGAGCCATCTGAGAGGCTGTCATCACGGGCTGGAAGGAGTTTGAGTCCTCAGAAATGTCCGCCAAATAAAACATAACTCTCCACTTTTAGGCTGTGCATTTATTTCAGTCGACAAGACAATGATTGTCTTCATTACACATCATGATTATTCTCTCGTAGATAACACAAGGAAAAGCAAATAACTTAGCATCTGACACTTCAGGCAGCCACATTCAAGAATAAAGAAAACTTAATTCAATGGTATGTGACATCAACACGTGACAAAATGTACACTTGATATGTGCAAATACTGAGGTTGTGTTCACAATTCTGAAATGTAAAGCCGATTTGGACAATATCATTTATTTAATAGTTTATATTGTAATTGTCTGTGAGCCAAAAGCATGACACCGATTATAAAAACTGCATTAGAATTATTACAGTACATTTATTCTCTCAGCAAATTAGAAGAGATCTTAGAATAATAGAAACCAAGAGTGAAAAAGTGCAACTTTACTGGGGGGGAAAGAACTGTATTCTTAAAAATTACATAAGAATATTTTTTGTCTACAGAGGTTTGATAATTCTTGTGCTCCTAATAATGAATTAGCTTTTAAAATGTTCTTTTGTGTATCTTCTTTCAAAGCAATTATTACTTACTGCCTGCTAAGTGCTTGCACTCAATATATATTTATGAAGCCCAGAGGAGGGAGGCCAGCAGTTTTATATTGAGACACACTGACAAGTAAAATTAGATAATTTCCATCTCAGTCAATCTCACGGAAGCAGCAATAGATGCATTTTATGTAACAGTGTACTTGCTATTGCAGAGAAAGGTAGAATATGTGAAGTTTAATTTTCCTCCAACAAGTGTTTCTTGAATGTTACATGAGCCAGTCACAGTGGGGTTTTGTTGCTGTTGTTTTTGACAAGTCAATAAGAAATGCATGCTCTGTGCTCTTACAGAGCTTTCAGTCTGGTGCAGTAGACAGATAAGCATGGCCTCTGTAATATTTCCTAATAAGCTCGAACACATGGGGGCTGGGGGAGCTCTCAGGATAGAGATGGAGCATGAAATCAAGACTTGATGGAAGGGGACGATGGATGCTTCCTGGAAGAAGTGAAGCCTAAGTGAGATTCTGAGAGATGGGTAGGAGAAAACACAGTGAGGCAGGAAGAGAGCGAAGAGGTGTGGAAGTCTGTCTTACATCAAGAAGACATCTCACAGGCTGAAGACAGCATGTCAAGCTTAAGAAAGTCAATGTTTGGTGCCTCAAAGAGTTAAGAGTCTGAGGTGGGGAATAGTGAGATCTGAGGCTTCAGAGACAAGAAGCATCAAAGAGAAAAGACTTTGGGCTCCTTTCAAGAAGCAGGAAGTCACTAGAATTTTGGAAACAATGGAAGATCATCATCAGATATGTATTCAAGTAAGAGCATGTTGGCTTTGACGTAAAGAGCAGATTAGAGAAGGTGGGGCAACAGGAGAACTTCAAAGTTGTTGTGATGCTGGATGACCTCACTACTATGTGGCATACTAGAAAAGATGAACTCGTAGACACAGAAACAGAGGTGGTTGCCAGAGGTAGGGTGTAGGGTGGGTGAAATGGGTGAAGGGGGTCAAAAAGTACAAGTTCCAGTTTTAAGTCCTGAAAATGTGATGCACAGCATGGTGACTATTGTTAATAAACCTGTATCTTACATTTGAAGGTTTCTAAGAGAATAGGTCTTAAAAGTTCTCATCACAAGAAAATCAATTGTAACTATATGTGGTGATGGATGTTGACTCCACGCGTCGTGGGGATCATTTTGCAATATATGCATACATCAAATCACCAAAACTGATACAATGTTATATGTCATTACATCTCGTCTGGGCAGATGCTAATGGCTCTCACCACTATGGGAACACAGGAGGGTGTGTACCTCGGCAGTGGCAGTGACGATATGATCTTGGTCTTCACGATGGATGAATCCAGTGATATCCAAAAAAAAACCCTAGCACGCCACATGCTTGAGCTGCTGTACTGAATCACGTTCATAGGTGCACAGATGTGGATCCGTGAGTAATTTAAAGGGACTGTTTATCTTTTTGGTATCTCTAGAAGAATTTTAGAGAAGATCATTTCATTCATCACCAGAAGGAACATTTCTCAAAATTGCTTTTCCCTGCCTCTCCAATTTCATTGACTTGATGGTAGTTCTGGAGATTTTCACTCAATGCTCTTTGATGTCCAATCCGCAAAATTGTTCTCACTTTTTCTCACACTGCACCTGCCCTTTAATTCTGTATTATCTAGATAAACTCCTCTCTCTGTTTTCTTTTCTTGTTTTCCTACTTTTTATGTCTTATGTGGATTCTTTTCAAAAATGTGAGTGTGGGACTGACATCAATCTCCAGAAACAGTTCCGCAGTCTCCAGCCTTTGCCAGGAGAGATCAGTGATTACAGAGTGCACTCAGGAGTTGGAGGGGCCGGAACAGCAGACTCCAAGATGAAACTAATTAGTTAAAGACTGTTTTAATGTTTTTATGTAAAGTTCTATTACCATGTGAAACTTGGTGAGAAAAAAATGAATCTAAATGGGTTTCACAGACTGGAACTCCTGGTGACATCCTTGCGACGTCCAAGTCAGGCCTGATGTGCAGTTCATTGCATTTTGCCAATATCAATTTCCTGGTTTTGATAAGTTGAAGATGTAAATCGTTGTCATTAGGGAAAGCTGGATATTGGATGCAAGGGACCTCTCTGTACTGTTTTTTTCAATTTCTTGTTTGTCATTAATAATTTCAAAATAGTATGTTAGAAGAAAAGAAAGAAAATGCTAGCTGATCCTTAGTACCAGAAGCCAGATCAGTGTTTGTCTGATCAGTGTTTGTCTGATATCAGTGTTTGTCAGTGTTTGGAGGAGGAGGCAGGAAGAGATAGGAGGAAGAGATCGCAGCTTTTGGAGAGATAGATCTATATCGTGATATACAGATATTACACATTATCTTGATTGTGATGGTGGTTTCACAGGTCTAGACATGTCAAAGCATATGAAATTTTCTAATTTTAGTAGGTATACTTTATTGTAAATCAATTTCACATCAATAAAACTGTTTTTAAAATTGCGTTCAAGACCCATTTGAGGAAGTATGTGTCTAGGGTGATTTGGAAGCCTGACCCAAGGGAACTTAAACAATTGTTGAACAAAAAGCTTCCTTGGAGAAAGGAGAGAAAGAAAGAAAGAAAGAAAGAAAGAAAGAAAGAAAGAAAGAAAGAAAGAAAGAAAGAAAGAAAGAAAGAAAGAAAGAAAGAAAGAAAGAAAGAAAGAAAGAAAGAAAGAAAGAAAGAAAGAAAGAAAGAAAGAAAGAAAGAAAGAAAGAAAGAAAGAAAGAAAGAAAGAAGAAAGGAAGGAGAAAGAAAGAAAGGAGAAAGAAAGAAAGAAAGAAAAGAGAAAGAAAGAAAGAAAGAAAAGAGAAAGAAAGAAAGAAAGAAAGGAAGGAAGAAAGGAAAAGGAAGGAAGAAAGAAAAAGAAAGGAAGGAAGGAAGAAAGGAAGAAAAGAAGAAAGGAAGAAACGAAGAAAGAAAGAGGGGGGCGGGAATGAGTGAGTGAGGGAAGGAAGGAAGGAGGAAAAGAAGGAAGGAGGGAAGAGAGGAAGAAAGGAAGGAGAGAAGGAAGGATAAAAGGAAAGAAGGAAAAGAAAGAAAGAGAAAGGAAGGAAGAAAGGAAGGAAGAAAGGAAGGAAAGACTGAAGGAAAGAAGGAAGAATGTAAGATAATATCTGCAAACAGCAGAGATAACTCAGGTGAAGAGAGGACGGAGAGAGGGATTTGGAAGAGCGTGCACATCAAAGAACACAGCCCACGTAAAAGATTGAAGCATTCGTTTTCCCTGTTAAAGCTCTAAAGAATTGGGAAGAGTGTCTGGTATGCAGAACATGATTAGCTCAGAGAGTGTAGAAAACAGTGAGGCTGAAGGAGTACTTAGCACAGCAGCCATAGCTCAGGAAATTTGGACTTTGTTCCAAAAGTAAATTAAAATCTACAAAGTTAAGTTGTTCCCTTCTCTGAAATTCCCAGGATTGTTTTTTCTTTCAATGAAATAAAAGACACCATCAAGACAGACTGTCAAATATATAAAGTAGCTGTTATGTTTATTATAGATCAGATTACAGGCAAATTTCTGAAGGAAATGGGCTCCATTCTCAAATTCTCTCCTTCTTGCAGAATCTCTCCCAGATGGCTTCTCAGTCTTCCGCTGTGGCTTCTTTTTGAAATTAACATTCCCCCAAAGCTGCAGCTACTCTGGGTTCCATCATTTTGAAGGGGTGGACCTTGAAAGAACCTTTAAGGAGAGCTAAGCCAGCAAATGCTGAGGGGAGGCAGGAAGGAAAACCCAGAGGTATTCTTTCTGAAGATATACAGATGTTTTGGAAGACAAGGCAGTGTCCCTGTTCTGAGACTGTGGTCATCGGTCCATGCTGTTGTTTTGGATCAAGCCAAGCAGAGGTGTGTCTGACTTGATGTCCTTGGTCACTGTTGTGGGCCCCTCTTTAATCGTCCATTACCCAGTCTCTGTCCCTCACGGTAACAGCATCCTGAATTTCTTTTGAGAAACCATCCGACCTCCATTCCTAACTGTGCAGATTGGATCAGCTTGGGGGTTCCTTATTACCCGAAGCAATTTTGTATAGTTTAAGACCATCCGCAACAAACTTTCCCAGGGCCACCGTAGTGGGTTCAGGAATGGACATGTCACAAAATTTGCGCCATGAATCCTAACAATCCAGGTACAGGGAGTGCTGGGAATGGCCAGTAATGACCTAGAGAAGCCCCCCCCCCCCAACCCCTGTCAGGCAGACGTGGAGGATGCTGGAAAGTAGGTTTCAGCCAGGCTGGCAAGGTCATGGTAGCAGAAAGGTAGGGGGCTTGCAAAACTTGCTGAGAAGGAATCAAAGTTACAATTTAATAGATATTCAAGTAAAATGAAATAGTTTTAAAAGAATACACCAGGAGCCAAACTTCTTTGAAAATTACCATTCTACCCAATAACAAGGACAAAAAGTTGAGGTTCACTGAAGATCAATGGCAGAAAAAAATGTCTTTTAAGTCTACAGTATTTAAAATAGATAAACAACAAGGTCCTGCTGTATAGCACAGGGAACTATATTCAATATCCTGTGATAAAGTATAATGGAAAAGAATGTGAAAAAGAATATATATGTGTGTGTAACTAAATCACTATGCTGTACACCAGAAACTAGCACAACACTGTAAATCAATTACACTTCAATAAAAGAAAATAAAGGGAATAAAATAAGAAAAAAGTCTTCAGTCTTTTACATTTGAGTTATTTTGTGTTCCAGTCTGTGCCTCTATATGAAGAAGACAGTCTGGGATTACTAAAAACCTGTGTGCTTTATATATTTGGTCCAAGAACTAATTACAAACAAACTTCTACACCAGAATTAGGGGGCCAAATTATTAAAGGCCAGGGTTGCGATCCCACAAGAGGATGAAAGTGTAAGACAGATATAAGAGCACAGGCAAGTAGAAGAAAAGAAAAGTGTGACAATGACTTTGTGGCTAGTGATAGCACCCAAGATCACAAGCAACGCATACTGAAGCTTAAGAAATTACACGTGAGTGTATAAGTACAAACAGATGTGTGCATGATGCGTATAATTTTTTTTCACCAAGTTACAGTACTCCATGTATCTGGGTCAGAAGGGAACCCCACTGGTAACGCTGAGATTCAGGCATCTTGAGAAAGCAAGTGGGGTAATAGATCAAAGTTATTATTGGCTAATGAATATCTTGGATTCGCTAGCATGATCTTTTTCTCTGAGTCCGAAGACTGGACAATGAAGGAAGTGGCAGTAGGAGGTAAGAAAATATATATTTTATTAACAAAAGTGGTTTACTCTGAGATATTTCAAAAATAAGACATTCATCATTAGGTAAATTTCAGACAGTATGAGTGAGATAGAGACATAACACAGCGTAAGAGGTGGTCTGCCTGCGTGAGGCTACTTAGATGATTCCATCAGGAGAGTGTGACTGAGCAGTTGATATCAGAACTGAGACTTGAATACAAAATAGTCTCCAGCCACGTGGAAGTGTGAGGGAGAGCATTTCAGGCAGAGAGGTCAAGAAATGTAAATTTCTTAGCTGAGACATTAGTCCGGCTTGTTGAATTGCGCAAAGGCCAGTATACATGGGGTATTTTGAACTAGAGTTGAGATAATATGAAATCAAATGGGAAATGTAGGCAATAACAGATCATGGGGGACTTTGTGAGCCACTGTGCGTGTGTGTGTGTGTGTGTGTGTGTGTGTGTGTGTGTGTGTGTATAGACTCACAGTTATAAATGTACAGATATGCTTGCTATTGCTTTAAATTTGTTTCTCTGCAATCCACTCTTGCTGCTGTGTGGAGAAGCCTGAGATGGAGAAATCAGTTCCTTCCTAGGAGGAACTTTAACAAGTTAACTGAGACAAATGTTAGAAGTAGAGATGATTTCATGTAATCAGATTTGGGCTATGCAGTGAAAGCAGAACCCAACAGGTTGTGCAGATGGATGCGATGTGTGGGAAACCAGGGACGACTTCCAGGTTTCGGAGTGGCAGCTTGGTAGAGAGCGTTGCCACCAGCTAAATCAGGAAAGACGGATGATAAGACTTATGGTCGGCATATGCTCAGCATGTGAACCTCAGGGGAAGGTTGAGTGGAAATTATCTGGGTGACTCTGAAGCTCAGGGGACACGATGAAGTACTAGCGATGGCATTCCACCTAAAAAGACAACGCTTGCGGTTAAAAGAAGAGGTTAAAAGAAACGCAGCCTCGCAGCCTTCTGATATTTAGAGATCAAATAAGGGAGGACTGCCGGGAAAACTAAGAACTAACAGCCCTGATGAAAGATAAAGACAATAAGAAGAAAGTTCTTGAAGAAAAAAGGTATTCACAGGAGTGAAAACTGCTCCTGAGAAAAACTGAGAACAAACAACTCAGAAAAGTCAGGCAACACCTGCCAACAAAAAGCGAAGGCTTGTATCTGCTTAAAAATATTTGGACAGGATTTGGTGAGATTTCTATCTCTAGAAACTACAGTTAAGAATTTTACAGTTAAGAATATATATATATATATATATTTATATATGATGTATATATATATTTTTTTCAGATCCTTTTCCACTGCAGCTCATTACAAGATGTATGTATATGTGTAACTGAAGCGCTTTGCTGTACACATGAAACTAACACTGTAAATCTACTACACTTTAATAAAACATAAGAACTAGGAAAAAAGAATTTTCCCTGGGAGAACCTAATTTGAAAGCTGTCTAACGTTAACCGTAAAGAGCTTTAAACGTGTAAATACTGTTTAACTCTATTTTATGGCCCCTTAGAGGTGATCCTAAGAAAATAATCTGAAATGCGACAAATTCTCTATGAAAGTGTAATCATTAGAACATCATTTGTTAAGTGAAAAACTGTGAAACTATAAATAATTTCAGTGCCAGTCACCAGGGGCATGGATAAGAAAAAGGGAATACCTGCTTAATGGAAATTTAAACATGTCACCAAACAATTTATAATGACGTAAAAAACACAAATATTGGTACTCAAATTAAAAACAACACAATCATTGCATAGGATTTATTTTTTAAGGAGAAAATGCACTGACATATAATAAGTGGTTTCTTTACATTATAGAATTATGGCTGGTTTTACTTCTTTTTATTTTCCATATTTAAAACAAATTTTAACAAGAATGGGAATTACTTGAGCTGAAAAAAAATCTAGACTAAAAGGAATATGGATATATTTAAATACATTGTATCATGTTTAAAAATTTAAAATCAATTCCATCATATTTTTCATCATTGTACTGAAGTGTCCACTATTTGCTGTATCAAAGGCGAAAGAGAATTTTCTGTGATTCGGTAATGGTGGAATTAAAATGATTGTGATTTCAATGTAAAAAGGCTTTTGACTGGCTGAATCAATGCAGGAAATTAAATGCACCTCTTGTTTTTTCCTACACCTCCACCTTCTCTCTGAAAGAAACAATTATGCAAGTATGTAAATCCATCAATACAAGGATTATCTTCCAGCTCTCTTTATAGTAGGTTATTTGGAAATAAACTCATCAAAACGGAAGTAGCTCAGTACAATGGAAAATGATCCACCCATTAAACAAAAGGAGAATCTATATACAGACGGAGCAGCAGCCCATAGTATGTCATTGAGCTGAATGACAATACATCATATGAGCTTTGCATGATTATTACATGACAAGCATTTCCCAGGTAATTAATCACCTTTGAAAAATTTCAAAGGCAAGTAATTAAAAGTTTTCTGATGTGTGAATGCACTACAGCTTATTTAAACATTCTCTAGTCGTCAGCCAGTGAGAAGAAAATAAACACACACAAAAGTCTCTGAGTATTGTCTTCATTAACTCTGCTGCAACATTGCATGGATAAAAAAATGTATTATATAATTTTTCTGTTACCAAAAGAAAGCCTTAGACTATTAAGCACCAGAAAAAGAAAGCACATACTTATCACTGGGGATATAAAAGATTTGCAACATTATTTTTGACATAAGAGAAGAAGGCTTCTTAATTATGCAGAAGGTTCTAAAATCTAAAGTTGTTTCTTCCCGGATTTGACTGTCTTGGATACCAACATTTTACCATATACTAGCAGAATATTATGACACTGATCAAATAAGGAAAGCAAAATTAATGTTTTTGCAAAGTCATTTTAAATATTATTTTAAATAATATAAATATATAAGCTTCCAGTTAAAAGATAAACAAGTTCTAGGGATGTAATATACAGCATAATGAATATAGAAAACTGTATAAATTTATTATTTACCAAATACAACATTCAGATAGTGATGTTTGAAGTTTACAGATTTTATTGGTGTATAGTCATACACGAAGAAGGAAATAATTATATAATACCTGTAATTATATTTAATTATGTAATTTGACATTAATGTAAATATATGCTTTTAATTTATGATTATAAACTATCACAGTTTAGAGCTTTAATTTATAGAACAAAGTGTCATTTTAAACTACATTTTATCACCACAAAGGTAGAAGCCAAAATCAAAAAATTGATATATTTCTTAACCTGGAAGAAATAAAAACACTTTTTCTAAATAAATTATGGATAAATGAGATGTATGTCAGATAATGTTTTGCCTATATTTTCTTCTAGGAGGTTTATTGTATTTTGTCTTATGTTTAAGTCTTTGATCCATTTTGAGTTTATTTTTGTGTATGGTGTAAGGGAGTGTTCTAGCTTCATTGATTTACATGCTGCTGTCCAGTTTTCCCAACACCATTTGCTGAAGAGACTGTCTTTATTTCTAGAACAGTCTACCCAAGCAATAGAAATAAAAGCAAAAATAAACAAATGGGATCTAATTTAACTTACAAGCTTCTGCACAGCAAAGGAAACCCTAAGTAAAACAAAAAGACAACCTGCAGAATGGGAGAAAATTTTTGCAAATGAAACTGGCAAAGGCTTGATCTCCAGAATATATAAGCAGCTCACATGACTTAATAAGAAAATAACAAACAACCCAATCCAAAAATGGGCAGAAGACCTAAACAAGCAATTCTCCAAGGAAGAAATACAAATGATCAATAGACACATGAAAAAATGCTCAATATCACTAATTATCAGAGAAATGCAAATCAAAACTACGATGAGGTATCACCTCACACCAGTCAGAATGGCCATCATTCAAAATTCCACAAATGACAAATGCTGGAGAGGGTGTGGAGAACAGGGAGCCCTCCTACACTGCTGGTAGGAATGCAGTTTGGTATAGCCACTGTGGAAAACAGTATGGAGATTCCTCAAAAGACTAGGAATAGACTTACCATATGACCCAGGAATCCCACTCCTGGGCATATATCCAGAAGGAACCCTACTTCAAAATGACACCTGCACTCCAATGTTCACAGCAGCACTATTTACAATAGCCAAGATGTGGCATGTCCATCAACAGATGACTGGATAAAGAAGAAGTGGTATATTTATACAATGGAATATTCTTCAGCCGTAAAAACTGACAGCATAACGTCATTTGCAACAACATGGATGTTCCTGGAGAATATCATTCTAAGTGAAAGTAAGCCAGAAAGAGAAAGAAAAATACCATATGAGATGCGGAATCTAAAAAACAAACAAACAAACAAACAAACAAAGCATAAATACAAAACAGAAATAGACTCACAGACATAGAATACAAACTTGTGGTTGCCAAGGGGGCAGGGGGTGGGAAGAGATAGACTGGGATTTCAAAATTGTAGAATAGAGAAACAAGATTATACTGTATAGCACAGGGAAGTGTATACAATATCTTATGGTAGCTCATAGAGAAAAAAATGTGACAATGAATATATGTATGTTCATGTATAACTGAAAAATTGTGCTCTACACTGGAATTTGACACAACATTGTAAAATGATTATAAATCAATAAGAATGTTTAAAAAATTATGGATAAATGATATAATATTTTAATTGTAAGATAAACATTGTGTTACACCTAAAAACCATTGTTCATCTTATTGGCAATTATTACTTAGAAATAAGACCTAAGGTTGAGGATAAAAGTAAAATGTGGGTAACATTTCAAGAATTCAGATTATATTTTCTTATTGCTTTCCTTCCAATTTCTTAACCCATTATAGGTTTTAAGTATTAGTAAGATTCAACATATAAATGAACAAATTGCAATATTGAAAAGACATCTAACTGTTTCAAATGCATGATAAACTTTGTAAACATGAGATTAAAATTACAGATGGAAAATATACTAAATCTTTTTGGTTTTAAAGATGCATTTGGACAAATGTCGGATTCTGTCTTATAGACTGTATTTCATTACTCACAAATTTTTTTTTTAATAGGACTCAGAATCAGAGACGGGGAGAAAGCAGTAAATAAAGAATGAAAATGCTATTTGCATTCTGTGCCTAAAATTATCTAGACTATATTTAATTTTGGATTACCTATATGTATCTCAAGAGTTTCCATGTCCTGCGTTCCATGAAGAATGTTATAGGCTTGTCATTTCCTATAAATTATCTTAATAAGGGACATTGGCTTCTATTTTTGGACCTGACTTAGCAATGGCTCAATATACATACACTCTCTCTTGCTTTTAGCTGCTCAAATTGTTTCAGAAACTGAACAGGTGGTCAGGTGGGCTCTGAGGTCATCACAGAAATTCTAATGTGCCAGTGTGCCCCCGGGTGACCCAGAACCCACTACTGGAACAGAAATACTCATTAGATACCTCTTTAAACCACTTTCAGGTGTGAAAAGGTCCCATAGTCCAGAGTGTGGTAGGTCCCAAGAAGACTCCATGAAATGGCCACAGGACAGAAAGCCATTCTTTAAGCCCATCATAGTCTGAGCCCAAGAGACACCTGAAGGGGCCATTCTAGAAACACAAGGAGACAGCAGAGAATTCAGAAAGCAGCATGAAGACAATTGGAAGCCACAGGCTACTCCCAGGGCCACTCTATTTATCAGTCAAATAATTGAAATCAAGTCACCAATAGTTACTCTTTCCTGGAATTTTTTTTTTCCTCTGTAAATAGCAATGTTTTATTTCAGTATAAAACTGTTGCAGAAATAAAGGGATTTTGGTAAAGTACTTTGAAAGTTAAAAAAATATATATATAGCTGCAATGCCAAAACATCTATAAAAATTAAAATAGGTTAAGACTTAGAATCAATGAAATATAATTGTTGCTAAAAGAAATTTGTCAATTTTCTATAATGATATTTTCAGATTTGGGAGAAATTGTATCATATATGTATACACACACACACACACACACACACACACACACGTGTGTGTGTGTGTGTGTGTGTGTCCTGACAATTGAGTGCAGTAGAAATGTCACAGGATTGGAATGAGACAAGTAATATACTAAATTAGTAAGATTTTCAAAGAGGCAATTCCATTAGTAAAAGTCTGAATCCTTTTTAAAGTGTGTGTTTTACCTGAAAGAAGGATCTGAAGGCATTAGTATTACTGACCCTACCACTGCATCCTGCCTTTCATTTTTTCTTAACCATAGTCTCCATTAAAATGGAGGCAGCTGGTAGTCTTTGGAATTCAAAACTGAATATGCTTAAGCCATGTGGTTTTGTGGAACTTAACCTCTCTGAAACCTGGTTTCTTAAACTGTAGAAAGACAATAGCGATGTCTACTCTTTTATTGTGAAAATTAACCTCACAGGAGTTTACTGATGCTACACTCAGGTGTTTATTTCTATGACAATAGATAATTGATGAAGTTCTTAAAATTAAGCCTTTTAAAGTAAGTATATTAATATACATTCAACACTGTACTGCCCTCTCAAATAAAAAATTATAGTATAGCGCATTCTTTCTTTGTTAGGTGACTATCTTTCGACATTCTCCAGTATCCCTAGAAATTCAAATTGCTTTAGAAAATCTAAGGGTTGGCTTTTAAATGATGTACTTAAGTATGATAACATTCAATATATTTTAATAATTGTGCCGTATATTGTCATTTGTAGAATAATGTGGGACATTTTAATTCCAACCATTGTCGTTATAAAATAAATGTCTCTTCATTTACAGTATATAAAGGAGCCAAGAGCTAGTGAATGTCCTGTTTACAGTGGTATTTATACGCTCCTAGCTGCAGTTAGATCCTAAAGGTCAAAAACGAAGATTCTAAGCATCAATAAATTAAGGGATATGAACAAGAGCAATGGAGTAAAATTTGCTTCAGCTTTCCCCTATTTTTGTACTCTGGACCTTAAGAAGCCCAATCCTGGTTGTTGTTTCTAAGCCCAGGGAGGCTTAAGAATGAAATATCTTATAGTAATCTATAATCAAAAAGAATATGAAAACAAATATATGTATGTATGTGTATGTATGAATGAAACATTATGTTGTACACCAGAAATTGACACAGTATTATAAACTGATTATACTTCAATTAAAACATTTAAAAATATACTGGGTTAAATAAAAAATAAAATAAAACAAAATAAAATGAAATGAAAAGAATGAACTCAGGAATATCAATGTGTATCAAGGAGGTTGGAGTGCTAGGAGAGAGGGCCTTTTTAGTGTGACAAGATCTCCATTCCATCTGTGTGTACAGATGCCAGCAGGCTCTGTGAGACCACAAGGAATTGTTCCTGTCTCCTCCAGATAGCAGGGATGATGACCCAACAGGGCTTCTCAGGTTGTGGAGAAGTCTAGTACATCCAAACCTCCTCCTCCAAAGAACAGTCACATCATTTGATGTCTCTCTGAAAATCTGAGAAACATGATCTTTCTTTTCCAGAACACCCTTTTTTTTTTAGCAGCAATCCTTCATGTCCAAGGGAAAGAAAGCTATATTTCCAATTCTAATAAAAATGACAGCACATGGTAGAAACATCAAAAAGAAGATTCTAGCTCTCATAAACTGATAACTTATTAGACTTTACCCTCCAAGCTTTGCAATATTTAGTGATAATATACTCCCCCCAAATCATATAACAAGCATTTACAATCTCATTTATCTTTTGTAAAGTTTACTAAAGGTATGCAGTATTATGGGAGGAGTTAAGCCTAAAAATTAGGGAAATGTAAAACATATTTCAAAACTGCTGCTCTGGTATAGTAACTACACTATGTTGTTGCTGTAAGATATTGGGGTTTATTGAATTATCCATAGAAAAAATAATAATTTACTGAAGGTTAATATGTAATTTTTTTTTTCAATCCTTGTGTAAAAAGAATTTTGTACTTTTTTGGATTTCTAGGTCCATACTATTACACTCAAAATTTCATGACAACTGTCTGTATTGTCTTGGCCACATTAGATTAAGGTCCTTTAAATATTTTGTAGATATTTCTCCATTTACCACTAGGTCATATTACACTAGAAAAAGACTAGGAAAACCATAAGCAGTGCTCTTGTGATGTGTCTGCGTTGAAAGATTTTTTTATAATACGATAAAAGTCAAGGGGTTGAAAGACTGGACATGATGACCAGATGTTATATTCAGGAGTACGAATTCAAACTCATAAAACTAAAGCTATGATGTGAACATATTGAGTTTCACAAACCCACAATGACAATATACTTCTTATAAAATATAAAATTCCATCACTCTTCCATTGATAAAATATAGGACAGAAGAAATTGGAGAAAGATTTCATCATCACTATGTGAAGGGCACCATTGGTTGCCAAACACAAAAGCTATCCCCTGCCAGAACTTCCTTCAGAGAGATGAATGGGCATAGGAAGTATAATCATTCTGTCCTCAGGATATATAAGGAACTCCAGCAGCAGTGCAACTTTGCTAGTTCCTGCCATATTGAGCTCTACCATATTTTAATAAAACAAGCATAAGATTGGCTACATGTATTGTGACTCATTTCTCAAATGTGAAGCCACAAAGACAAAGACCAGAGGCAGTATCAACAGTGAGTGTGAGTGGTAGCCTCAAAATGAGCCCTGAATCTCAGGAAGCTTCCAAAACAGTTCTCTGTACTATTACCGAACCCAATTTGGGCCCCCTTGCCCTCATGCAGTAAAGCCAATCTATTGACACGGGTTGTGGTGAAGGAAAGTGCAGTGTTTATTGTACGTGCCAAACAAGGAGTCCAGGTAGCTAGTGCTTAAAAGGCCCAAACTCCCCAAAGGCTTTCAGGAAAAGATTTTTAAAAGCAGGGGTGGTGGGGGAGGGGTTGTGGGGTGTGTGATCAACTCATGGACATTCTTCTGACTGGTGGGTGGTGAGGTCATCAGGAATTAACCTCATCAACCTTCTGGTTCCAACTGGTCTGGGGTCCACATGCTTGTGGGCAGAATACAGTTAACTTCTTCCACTTGGTGGGGGTTTCAGTATCAGCAAAACAGCTCAAATGACACGGCTCAGAATAGTATCTATAGCTCCTGAGGAGGAACTAAATGTCCCTGACTTTGTTTAATGGCTAAACTATTATTATTTTAAAGACCTTGCTTGACTATTTTCTTTATTTTCTGCACTTTCTCACTTCTCTGGTTAAACATACTCTTTTTGGAACTTGGGGAAGCCTAGGAGACTAAAGTTTTTCTACAAACAAGAGGCAGGTAAAGGACATGAGGTGGGGAGGTGTGTTCCATGAAGGACCCATAGGGTCCTGCTCAGTTATAGTACCACCGTTCTGGTGCACACTGAGAAGGACAGGGAACCAAGGATATGCCATTCCACTGATTGACACCCAGGTATGTCATGGCCTTCACTCCATCACACAGGAGGTCCCTCCACAAATCTTTTATAGTTAATCCAATCTCCTGGCTTCTCCTGGTATGGTTGAGGGGATCCAAGTCATACACTTAAAGTTTTCAGAGCTTTTGGTGTGAAATCACACTCTAAACTTTTGAGCTTTCTAAGCAAAAGATTGCCTAGCCACACACCTGGCTTTTTTTCCTAGAGCCTACTTTTCCAGTAGTGAACTTAATTTTAGCATCTTTTGCAGTGGATATACTGAGATTTCCCCCAAATCATCCAATTACAGTTTCCCTTTTTTTTTTTTTTAACAATTCTTTCCCCAATTTTTTTCTTTTTTCTTGCCCTTTAAGCATCAAAGAGAGACTAAGATACACTGTCAACCCTTTGCTCAGATATCTTCTTAGCTAATGTCTAACCTTTATCTCTTGGAAATTCTACTTTCCACACGACTGCAGGACATAATTGTGCTAAGATTCTGCCACTGCATAACAAGGGCCTCCTTTCCCCTCATTTCCAGTAACATTGGAAACCACACTTTTACCATCACTTACCAACAGTCAACCAGACAACTTAGATATTGTCTAAGGCAATAAATGTTTTATCTACCATCCTCTTCACTTCCTTCTGAGTCCTCCCTAACAGAGTTATTAGCAACCATATGTCAACTAACAGTCTTTTCCAGGCAATCTGAGCTTTTTCTATCATGCCCCTCAAATTTTCCTAGCCTCTGCCCATTGGCCAATCCCAAACCCGCTTCCATAGTTTAGGTACATCTCACAGCTCCAGAAGCACTTCAGCTCCAGATACCAAAGTACCTATTAGTTTGTCCTTGCTGCCATGCTAAATTATGACAAATTTAGTGCCTTAGCACAAATGCATCATTTCCACAGCTCTGAAAGTCAGGACTCCAACGAACATTTCACCAAGCTAAAATGAGGTCTGAAAGCGGCTGTGCTCTTTCCAGTAGCCTCTGGGTAGAAACAGTTTTCTTGCCTTTCCCAGCTTCAAAAGGCCACCGACTTCCTTCTCCGGCTCATGATCCCTTTGCATTTCCAGAGGCAGCAACATCAAGTCAAGTCATTCTCATGACTCACTCTCTCTCTCTCTGATTCCCTCTTCCAACTCTCCTTGCCACTTTTAAGACCTTTGTGGTTATGCTGGGTCCACCTAGACAGTCCAGGATGATTTACCTGCATTAAGATAAAATGTTTTGCGACTTTAGTTCCAAGTGCTACCTTAATTCCATCGTGCCACGTGCTAACATTACCAGGTTTTCTGGATTAGGTGTTAAAAATAGAGACTTGCTCTTTGGATTAGGATGAAGACATCTGTGTGGGAGCCCACTTTTCTGCTTACCACATCTAAGGTCATTAATTCAAGAATATTCAGACCACAAGGAACAAGAGAATACACTCATGCTCCCCCATGCACATGACAGACTTGCTTGGCCCAGGGTTCTATGGGAAACCGGTAGGCAGCTAGGACCATGGGTTTATGGCCAGGTCCTTTGTAACCCCTGATAATACTCTTATCATGACCTTCCAATGAGCCTGGACTTGGGCAGCTTGTTTGGAAGACAGACTATCATTTCCCTGGCTGCTTAGGAGGTAGAGAGTGTTCACCCCATTCTGGCCAACTTCTCACCATTGTAGAATGCACCAGAGCAACTGGGTAATATAGTCATGGTTTAAAATTTTTACATGTAAATGGTTTCATATCTATAAATATTTCATGAAGCATTTAAGAAATACTTATCAATGGTCACTAATGAACCCATCTACAAAACAGAAACAGGCTTGCAGACATAGTAAACAATCTTATGGTTACTGGGGGAAATTGGGTAGGAAGGGATAAACATGGGAGTTTGAGATTTGCAAATGTTAACCACTATATATAAAAATAGATAAAAAAACAAATTTCTTCTGTCTAGCACAGGGAACTATATTCAATATCGTGTAAAAACCTTTAATGAAAAAGAATATGAAAATGAACATATGCATTAGTACGCATGACTGGGACATTATGCTATACACCAGAAATTGATACATTGTAACTGACTGTACACTTCAATTAAAAAAAGAAAAGAAAAGACTTATCAGTGGTCTACTTGCTAGGTATTTGTGACTATAAATAACACAGGCCCACATTAATTAAAAGAGTTCCAGTTTCATGATCGTAGGACCAAACGTAGATATTAATAACAGGTACATGGCTCAGGCTTTAGTTTTCCCCACACTCACACAACTCCACTGAACTCAAATTTATTTCCTCTTCACAGCCCACACACAAGCATCTTCCACACTGCATTTCTTTCTTATTCCATTTCCCAAGGTACAGCATGCATCAAGGCCTGGAGCTGGGTAGAAAATCTTGCTAAGAACTAAAGATGATAGTTATTGGTCCTTACAAGTGATTCCCTTGAAATATATGACAACCCTCACAGCTCTTGGTGCTATAAAGCATGGGAAGATTTTACCTGTAGTCCGACGGACCCTTAATTTAGCTGATGTAGTCAGTTAGAAGATGGGTTCTGATGATCGTTTCTTGTTCTGTTATTATTTTGCTGAACTAAATAGAGAATATAAAAATCTTTTTTCTTACAGATAGCTCTCCAAAACCACTCCCATAGATTTTTTTCCAGCCTCAGATGAAAGTAAAACACAAATGCTATAAACTGGGAAACTGACAAGAATAGTAGTACCTGGCAGGAATCACGACATTGTTTCTAGTTTGTTAATGTCAGTTACAACTGTTCACAAGAATGGATTTCACTGAAGCTCCTAAGTGCAATTATTAAATTAATAATAAATACTTTAAGTTTTTTGACAGCTTAATTCCTCATCATAAAGTAAATTAATTTAATCCATTTTTACCAGTAGATACTACTTTCATTCTTGGATAATCAGTTGGTCAGGAGAAAATAAGAGAATATATGTATATAAATAGCCAATTTTATAATTGGTGCCCGGAATCTTGTAGATGATAGTGATTTTTTTTACCCTGAGGGAAATAGAGTTCACGCCATTACTAATAGGGAATCCATGAAGACAGATCCAACTGAGCAATGTGCTGCCCTCAGTACAGATAAATTTTGTCCTTCTTTGCCATTTTCTATTGTATTTATGAGGGTGAAAAGCTCTAAAGCCACTATTAACTTCATTTGGAAAAGAAACAAATTGATGATGCAATATCAAACATTTTAACAAAAATAAATAAGTTGAGATCAGGGTTTTTGGCTGTCTTCTTCAGTGCCAAGTTTAAAATTTAACGTTCTGCTAAATCAACTTTACAAAAGGCCTGAAAATTAGTTTACAACATTCAAGCATAAAGAGAGTCCAAATGAGAAGCAGATGGGACTAAATTCTTTAGAGAAGAACTGTCTGTTCTTCCTTATGATCAACAGAAATGCAAGAAATGGAGAAATGGAATAGAACGCCGGGATTTCGCACACATTGCTACACATTGCCTGGATTCGTCGGATAGCCAGATACAGTCGAGTTACAACACTCATTCTTATTCAGCATGTTCATAGCATCATGTTGGATTGCATATATATACCCATATTCAACCGAAGGTGGGTACTTTGCACTTAAATTATTTAGGGTACATATAATCCAAATTTTGCTTTAGTCTAAGGTTTGATATTCTATAGTATCTGAAAATTGGACATCTTGATTTAATCTTACATTATTTCAACTGTGTCATATAAGTACTCTTGCAGTCCACATCATTAATAACTACAGGAATAGCTCAAAGGCATACTCATCACCTCTGAATGGTTGGTTTTCTTTATTATGCTCCTTATAAAAATTCTAAGACACTGTATTTTTAAAGAGTAATCACAAATCCACCTCGTTCTAAGCTCCTCAGTGTAGTAGAAACATCTCCTCGTCATCATGATTGAGGAAAAACTTTTGGTGATGGTACCAGACTGAGCGAATTTGGTGTTAAAAAGCATAAAGAAGAAAAAGAGAAAAAGAATAAAACTTTTAAGATTTATGAATCCTTTGTCCTTCAAATACTGCAGGTTTAGAGCAGATACAGTCCACAAAGGTGTTAAAAACAGGGCTAACCGATAAACACTTCTGCCCTCCTCTGCGTCACACGGGCTGCAGAAACGTGTCCCACTGTCGACTTTGGGTCCCAGCAACCTCAGACTGTTATGTCTCAGATCACGTTTCTGCCGCACTTCCTCGATCAGAATGACAGTTTACAAGATTTCTCTCAGTCTCACCCTGGTATGGTACCCACCGACAAAAATACATACGTTCCCAAGATGTTTATAAAACACACTGTCAAAAACTGTACTTTTCTTTCTGTATTATATTACAATCAAATCTCCTCTGTACACCAGAAACTAACACAACGTGGTAAAACAACTATACTTCAATTTTAAAAAAATGTTCTTATAAGGAAAGTAATTTTATTTCAAGCTAAAATATTTGCTTTGAATTTTTATGATTTCATGTCAGAAGGCTTTGAAAACTAATAGGCATGTGTCTTCTCCATTCCAAAATAAACCATCTTTCACAAGTCTTTGATTAGATAATCAAATACATGTATCAAATGAGATAATTAGTGATCGCATTTGGATATGTAAGCATTCCCATGTAAATAGTCCCTTTTCTCTTCTGCAGAAATCTAGGTTTTATTACCTGTACACAAGTATCTCTTTTCTATTTCTTTATCCATAAATCTTCTTCGTCTGTCTTTTAAATCTCTCTCAGATCCATCTTTTCTTTTTTCTTCCACTAATATTGCTTTGCTCAAGAACTCATAGTCCCCTTTTGGGACTGGGGCAAAAGTTTGATAACTGGTTTCAGGCCTCCAGTCTTGCCAAGTCCCAACTTAATACAACCACTAAAACGGATTTTTAAAACACACAATGTACATTGATTGCTTTGATTCCATATTCAATGCTTTCTACATAGCCTATGACAGTGTCTTCCATACTGGGGCTTAGTAGAATATCAATCGAAATCCAAAATGGGGTTAAGAATAATTATTTTTAATTGAAAATTAACTATGGTTACCAAAAGGGAAAACAGGGGGAGAGATAAATTAGGACTTTGAGATTAGCAGATACAAACTACTATATACAAAACAGACAAAAAACAAGATTCTAGGCATTTTAATAACTCAGAAGATGGACCAGTAGTCAGCATTTCTTTAATCTATTTGTGCATAAAATCTGGGCCAAGAGGGGAGGAATATAAATGCTTATGAACACAATTTGACAAATGCTGGTTTGTGGAATCATTTCAGACCCTTTCTCGTGGCAATATAAGAGTGCTTCTAGATTCCACATATAAGCAATATCATATGATATTTTTAAAAAATTTTAAAAAAAGGATACAAATGAACTTGTCTACAAAACAGAAATAGACTCACAGCCATAGTAAACAAACCTACGGTTACCAGGCAGTAAAGGGATAAACTGGGAATTGAAAAATGCACGTCGTGGGGAGTGATGGAAATGTGAGCTATCTTGACTGGGGTGGTGGTTTCATGGGTGTAGACATGCATCAAAATGCATCAAGTTGTACGTCTGAAATATGTGTAGTTGACTGTACAGGAGTCACAACACAATAAAGGTGTTAAAAAAAAAAAAAAGAGTGCTTCTAATTTGCCCACTTCTAAATCTTGCCTTTATCAACTCTCCTCGTCCGTGTGGTTTCTGTCACACTGAAACCCTTACACCGCCTCCACTGGTGATCACACCTGCTGTTGTATTTGTGTGATAGACTCTTCTGGGAAAATCACCCCACTTGCAAAAATCAGCATGAGTACCTCTTTCTTTAACCTAATACTATCTGGCACCTATCTGTTCCTTAGCATCATTCAAAAATGTTCTAGATCTCCAGGAGTGAGACCCTGGCATCTCTGTTTTCATTCGTCTCTGAAGTTGATCCTGAGAGGGCGGGTATTGAGAAACATTGCTTTGATTCTTCCAAACAGAGATCTCTCTGGCACTGGACAGTGTTTTAGCTGATGACCCTTTTACAGCACTCATCACACTGTACTGTGTTTATTGGCTTACAGATGTTGTCATGAAATCAGGACTATTGCTGTTGACATTTGTGTGTCTGTACAGCTTAACTGCTCTGAAACAGAGCAGGTAGTCAGTAAATACATACTATTAATTACTTATTTAAGTTGATCTAAAAGTGGATTTTAAATTCCCATAGAGATGGGCATTTTTATAAATGTTTATTATTCGGTCTTAACAGAATAGAAAGGCAGAAGATTCACATCCTTGTAGAATTACTATTATCATGAACATAAGGTTATCTAAAGTAGAAAAATTAGTAAGAAGATATCATTTTCAGAATTGTAGAGGGGAGAGGGTATAGCTCAGTGGCTGAGTGCATGCCTGGCATGCATGAGGTCCTGAGTTCAATTCCCAATACTTCCATTAAAAAAATAAATAAATGGGGGAGGTGGGTATAGCTCAGTGGAAGAGCATGTGCTTAGCATGCATGAGGTCCTGGGTTCCATAAGTAGAAATATTATCTTCTTACATTTGGAAAATGATGGTTAAAAAAAAAAACCTAGGAGGGCCAAATTAATAATCATAATTGTTCAAATATAAATCATTTGAATTTTGGAAAGATAGATTATACAGAAACTCAATGAATTTATTGTGGTCTTTAGTGAGATTAAAATCACTATATGGAAAACTACACATGAAATAAATGATTTATTTTGCCAAAAGCATACTAAAAGTTTACGGGAACAGCTATTAACAGAATAAGCCTGGAAAAATAATTGTCAAAACAATAAAGAAGAAAGTCAACTCTCTAGATAAATGATGTGTCTAGAGATCAGCCGTCAATACTTACAGCAACATTCTTAAAATCTAATTAAATACAGAACTAGCAGAAGCCAATCAAGAACATTTAAGCAAAAATAAAATCTCAGGCATAAAACCCTGAAATAAAATTAAAGCATTGAAATACACAGATTATCAGATTTCTAAAAAATAGCTCACATTCTGGAATGCTTCCCAACTGAGTCCAATTCTGGGGAACGTTTGTTGTCCATCCCAAATTCATTCTGTTCTTCCTCCTTAGTAACAAAAACCCTGATTTCATTGGGATGGCACTGTGCCCAGCTACAAAATCCTGTTTCCAGCTTTCTTAGCCTGAACAAGTTGTGGCCAATGAGATGTGAATGGAATTCTTGGGTGAGGCTTCCGGGAGGCTGAATGCAGCTGGCAGGGTTCCAAGGCCCTTCAGTCTTCCTGGGGGACACAGTGGCTAGAGCTGCAGTGACCACCAATGACAATGAGTGGTCCTGGAGGCTGGAAGGCCCTTGCAAAGAATGAATGATAGAGGAGACAGATAGGAAAACCTGTGGTTTTACGGCATCATGGAGCCAGCGATGGAGTCCAAGTACCGTATCTCCCCTAGACTGTGTACTTTGGGACTTTTTACATTTTTTTTTTTTTTGCGAAGCTCATCTTTCTCAGATCTATAGCTGATCATCAAATACAAAACCAAATTAATAGGCAATGGAGGACTGTCATCTGACAGGTGCCATTTGGTACGTCTTCCTCAGGGAATGTGTCTAAGTACATGCTGTAGACATGTGAAACGGAGGCTAAAGGTATGGAAGTTATCATTCTCTGCTTTTCTGAATGTCCTGTCTGTCCCCTAAATGATGAGCATCCAAAGTGGACATCTTCTTAAAGAAGAATCCAGCCACTTCCCAAGAGGAACATATAAAAGATGCCCGGAGTTCGCCCCGAGACTGTTGCAAAAGTTACCCTGTGATACATTAATTAGGGAGTTATAAAATGTAGACTAAGCTTATTCATCACCACATTTATCTAAATCACTTGATTTGAGACACTCTGTGCACCTGCAATCTGATCAAAATGACCTAACAATGCTCTCCGGGAGGCACGACTGCGTTTGACTGTAACTAAGGAAACACACATTAAAATGATTACGTTCAGCTCTGTTCAAAGAGCTTAATGGATACACGGAGAGAAGGGAGATAGACTAAAAAAAGGAAGAGACTAAAGACAAAATGTGTTCCTATCTCTAGGATTAGTCAGAAGAGAATGTGACTAATTTGAATAAATAAATTTGTATTCCCGGTGAGCTTCAGTAGCATGAATCCAATTCTGACAGTTAGGCTGTAATGTATTCACCAACATAGTGTCAACCTATTGGGATGTGTTTGATTGGCCAACTGGCGTCCTTCGAACGATTTTTCTAGGAGTCACGAGCGTGCAGTTTCCTCGAGGGCACCACCCTTCCTAGAGTGTGACTTTATCCAACAGCCTCCATTAAATAGGAATCGTCAGACTATAACCGAATCATTCCAAAACCGTATGAGGAATGTAACATACAAGAAGGAGAGGAGTGTTGACTTCTATAAGTCTCTTCTCTGACCTCCTTTCTTTTCATCTAGCTGTAATCTCTCTCTCTCTCTCTCTCTCTCTCTCTCTCACACACACACACACACACACACACACGCATTTCCCCCTAAGAGCTACATCCTCTTTTCACTACCTCACTAGTCCCCTTTGCAGTAAAAATTCCTCCAGAGTTGCTATATTTGTTGTCTTCAATTCCTCTCCCGTCTCTGCTATATCCGCTCCAATCTAACTTTTACACGCATTGCTCCATGAAGCTAAGAAGATGTCACCAGTGCCCTCCAGCTGCTACATCCAAAGGTCAGTGTTCTGTCTTCACTGTACCCAATCCATCAGCAGAATTCCATTCAGTTGATAACCCCCTCTTCAACAATACTCATTAGCCTCTTGTTTTCTATAATTTCATATGCTTTGGACGTCACTTGTAACTCACTGATTATTCCTTCTTAGTTCTTCTGCTGATTTCTCCTCTTTCCAGGCACATAAATGCGTGCCTGGAGCTGAGAGCTGATCCTTCCTTGTTCCACAGGTACACATCCTCTCAGTATTCTCATGGCTTCACATATCATCTACATGACCAAAAAAAAAAAAAAAAAAAAAAAATTCCAAACTTTGTATTTCCAACTTAGACCTCCCTCTGTCACATCTCAGACTGCCTACCTGACAGCTCCACTTGGGAGTCTAATAACCATTTCAGAATCATCTATAGAAACTGAACTAGTCATCGTTCTCCAAAAGCACATGCCACTAGGTTGATAACAGATCAATCTCCCACTTGCTCAAGCCAGAAGCAAAACTGAATCCATCATTGATTCCATCTTTTCCTGAGACCCTGCATAAACTTTTCAAGAAATTTTTCTGTCACTAAAGTCAAAATATATTAAGAAGTTGACCACTTTTGACTGTCTCTACTGTTTCTACCCTACTGGAGATCAGCGCGATCGCTCGCTGAGCACTGCTGTAGCCTCCGGGCTACTGTCTCAGATTCCCCCCAAACTTGCCACAATGGCCTTAATGCACAAATCAGGGTGACCTTTCAAAAAATGTAAGCTGATTCATCTCAAAACCTTCCCACGGCCCCCCTTTCCTCTTAGAACAAAAGCCCAGCAGAGCTTTGCCGGATTTGACCCCTCGTTACCTCCCTGATCGTTTCTCCAACTTCTCTTGTCATCACACTTTTCCAATCACACTGGGCTGCTTGCTGTGCTGTGAACACACCAGTCAGCACTCCTGCCGTAGGGAGATCTACACTTGATTGTCCCTCTTTGACTCCAGATATCTCCATCTCCACCTTGAAGTTTTTTGCTCAAAAGTCAGCTTTTCAAACAGCTCTACTCTACTCTGAGTAAATTCCAGCTACCAGCTCCCCTGCAAGTCCTTCCCAATCCCAGTGCTCCCTTTTCCATTTCAGCCTAACACTTTGCGCTTTCTAACAGAACACAAACTTACCTATTTATTACCTTGTTTGTTGTTGTTCTTTGAGCGGCTTCTCTCACTGGCACGCAAGCTCCTTCAATAGAAAGAATCTTTGTGATTTTGTTCACTGCAAAAGCCTAGCGCCTGGAACTGACTATAATGTAGAGCAGCTGCTCAGTAAATTCTTGCTGGCTGAATGAATGAATGAATCATGGTGCCAATGCCTCTGCTTCAACTGTCATTTCAGTGATTATGACTTCTAAATATTTTCTATTACGTCTTCTCTGTAAGTCAAGTCTAGCCAAGTGAATCATAATTTCTTAACAAGTATGTATATGCATATACTTATTGTATATATAAAATAATGATCTAATAATATATACTTATTGTATATGCATAGATGTATTATTATTAGATCATTATTTTATATATATGTATAGATACATATACTTTTTTCTATTTTTTTATTGAAGTCTAGTCAGTTTTCAATGCTATGTCAATTTGTGGTGTACAGCATACTGCCTCAGTCATACATGAACATATATTTGTTTTCATATTATTTTTCACCATAAGTTACTATAAGATATCAAATATAGTTCTCTGTACTAAAAAGTATGAACTTGTTGTTTATCTATTTTATATATGGATATATATATTTCATTATATATAATGTATGTAGTATTATATATAATATATATGGCATATACTTATTATTTATATATACATACACAGATTATTTTATATACACATATACCTTTTATTCTACATACATAGACTTAATGTTTATGTATATTGTATATTACATATTATATAAGCATGTGCTGCTGGACAAAGAAGGCATTTAGTATTTTTCCTCTCTACACACACTTTACATTCTCTGAAAATATTTTTTGTTCTGGCCAAGGCACAAATATATTCCAGCCACCTAGATTAAGAGCAAAAACATCTCTCAAAAAGGATGCAGGCAGAGATTGTCTGTGATAAGCAATGGCTGGTACAAATTTAAGAGAGGGAGATAAGCTCAGTGGCTAACAGCGTAGACCCATCAGCTAGAACTCCTAAAGCATCATCTCATTTCTGCTGCTCAGTACCTGTGAAAACGTGCGTCCGCTAGATAACCTCTCTGCACATCACCTCCTTATCTGTAAAATAGAAATAATAGTAACTACCACAGACGGTGGCTGTGAAAAAGTAAATGTTAACTTGTTAAATTGCATGTTAATCTCATGTTAAGTGAACTGAATTTAGCTTGGCATATAGTAGGCACCCTACGTGGATTACTACGTTCGCTCTTCAGGCGTGGGTCAAAGTTTTTACATCCATTTATCTGAGAATTTATTTTTATTCTTGCTTCTTCCCTGAACAGTCCCTGAGACTTCGAGCGAATCACTTAAGTGCCCTGGCCTCTGTTTTGTTAGTTTTGTTTTCACCAAAAAGAAGAAATTGATCTAGATAAATTTCCAGACCCTTTACAGCACTAAAGATGCACGCCTCTCTAAATGTTCAGCAGCAGGACAAACATTTTCACACCCAAACCGGTCCTGGACCATCGAGCATAACAGCTCACATGGACGCTAACGGCTATGGTCAGGGAAAGGGTGGGGTCTGCAGTTCCATGTGGATTAGGAGACGGAAACGTAGCCAATGTTCTTCTTCGTCCCCTTTTTGGTCCACGTTTCTGAATGGTGACAATTCTTGAACAGAAGTCAGAGGACAATCAGCGAGGAAGACAAGGACCATGTGGTGGTGTAAGTAGGGATGAAAATCAATGCACTTACCCGTGGGAGTGGCCTGGGCCCTGACCATGGGGAGATCTGTCAGGTATGCAGGTGCATCCCTGTCGAATGCCAGCCCTGAGCGTAGGAAACTTTTGGAGGATCAAGGAAGGCCAAGAGGAACTAGATGAAGGAAGAAATAAGGAGAAATGAATATTTGATCATTCTGAGAATAATCAGAAGTTTAAAACTAAATAAGGTCTAGACAGGAGAACTACAAAATACTCTGGCTTAGCATTCCTTTAAAATTACTTTGTGATTCACAAAACAGCCGTCTTGGTCTGTTCAGGCGATTGTAACAAAATTCCAAAGACTGACTAGAAGCAACAGAAATGCATTTCTCTCGCTCAGCTCTGGAGGCCAGAAGTCCAAGATCAAGGTGCCAGCGTGGCTGAGGGAGCGTCTTCTTCTAGAGCACAGATTTCTCACCGTGTCCTCACATGGTAGGAAACATCCCAGCCTCAGGACTCAAGACCCTCCCAAAGCCCCACCTACTAATGCCACGACATTGGCATTAGAATTTCAAAATAGGAATCTGGGGGAGACACAAACATTCAAACCATAACACAACCTGTCTCCTTGAGCCACCAGGACGGGGACCTAGCTCCTTTACAGATGACTGTGACTTAGGAAAATCCTCCGACAGGAAACAGTAGAGCCACTTCGACCTAAGGATGTGTTTCCACCACTCAGTATTTAGAAAAGCTACTTTGATCTCGGTGGAAATGAATTTACTCTGGCAACTTCAAAAATTCTGCACACTTGTTTCTGGGAGCATGACTCTTGGATCTGCCTCCGGTCTCCAGCTGCTGGCCCTGGCGTGGTAGATCTCCAGCAGCAACGGAGCACTTCTGAGCTTCCTCGACAGCTGATGCTCCTGCCACTCCCCTCTGTCCGCCACTTGGCTCCTGGCTCCTGGAAACTCACACTGACAAGCACGGCTCAGAGGAGAAATCCCACAACACAGTGGCTGGAAACACAGGATCTAGAGCCAGGTGGCTGAGCTTCAGACAATGCCTCTGACACTTACTACGTGTACGACCGGGCAAGATACTTACGTCGCCATGCCTCGGTTTCCTTATCTGTAAACCAGAATCATCACGGTACCGAACCCATTCAACTATCTGAGGATGAAATGCGCTAACACACGCAGGGTATTGAGATCAGCCCACGGCACACAGCAGGCACTCAGCAGGTGTACAGTGATTTATTATTAAGCTTAAGTTAATTTATTAATGCGAAAAACACTTCATAGGAACCCGAGTGTGCTTTTGAAGTTTACTTTTTACTCTAGAATTGTAAAACTGCTCAGAATATGATGCTGTCTTTTGCTATATACATTTTAAAATATACCTGGGTTCAGTGATTGGTATTAATAATATTCAAATGCAACTGTTGTGCTAACGCCTAAGAAATACTTAAAAACGGGTTTCAAGCACGTTGTCAGTTACTGTGGAAGTACGTCAAGGTGGATCAACTGATCTGGGGTGAAATAAAGGCAATTTTTGAACCCTAGGCCTGTGATGGAATGAAAGGGAAGACCAACTGACTCTGATCTCCCCGGGGTGTGCATCAGCCTGGCAATGAGGGTGGAAGGGCAAGGCGCTCACCCCGGAAGTTCACTTTCTTCTAGTCATGATGCCTGCTATTCCAGTGGCTCCCAATCCTGAGTGGGTTTTCCCAGTTTAAGTCCATGGACAATATTTCTTAAAGCCCTTTGTTTGACATGGCACTCTTAGAAGTTAGAAGAAGGAAGTAAAGCAGTGGGGGTATTTGCATGGTCCGAATAATAGTATAGTTTTTTTTTTTTTTTCCTCCTTGAAAAGTGAAGTTTAAGATCAGGCTGTGAATACGCTGAGCCCCAAATGTATAAGGAATCAAAGCTCTTTTTCATACTGGCCAGCAAAACCAAGAAGCCGGGGAAATGTTTTCATCTTTAAAGTACAGTTCTCTAAGTTACGGTAGGCAGAGTTAAAGGAGTGAGTCGCTATTAATTAACCCTGCCCCACTGCCCACACGTTTCTTTGGCAGAAGCTTCTGAGGAAGAGACCAGCGAGGTGGAGGCTGTGCTTGATGCCACGGCCTCTGGAGAAACGAAATGGTGGAAGGTGATGATTCTGCTCTGGTTAGGTCTGGGGAACTCTTCTAAAATACCCGAGCTCTGGTCACACGTGAGGACTCCTGGAGTAAGGCCATCCCTGTAGCAGACTGAACAAACACCCGACGTTAAGCCTCCAGCCCTCCCTGGCTTTAGAGGGGAAGGGACCCTCCTAAACAGCGCGTCATCCAGGAGGCGCTATTAACACCTCGTCCACCAGAGGGCGCAGTCCCCCTGAGACAAAGGAACGCAGGAGGCAAACGCCTCCCCTCCTAGAACCAGTGACAGAAGAGGGAAGGCAAGGAGCCATCCAGTTCATGTCACTTATTAGCCTAATTAGTGGCCTCTGCCCTTTAAGTCCATGTCGTTAAAATGTGCTTAATTTAGGTGAACATAAGTGGGTCAGGAACATTCGAGCCACTATTATAAACTGAGATGGCCCAAAATTCATTCCATCAAAAGATTGCCTGGTCTGAGCACACAGACCTTCTCCAGGTATGGATAATTGATGTAATATGGACACGAAATACATATGTGATGATTCTTTACAAATATATATGTAATGATGCAATGCAGTAAATTATATTATGCTTATTAAGAGAACTTCAGGGATTTCCGCTGCCTGTGTCTTAATCTCATTACTTCTCACTAGACAATTTCAGTACTATTGCAACTGGCTTCTTTGCTTTGCTGTCTCTCCAGTCTTTCCATGTGCATCCCAGTGACTTACATGGCAGTTTTCACAGGCTTACTCCAGCATCTGACTCAGTGACTGGTGGAGCAGAGATGCTCAGGAAACAGGCACTGAGTGGCACTGGGACAGGTAACGAGTGAGCCCCATGCAGCGCTCTGAAAATGCCAACTCCTTGCTCAAAACGTGTAGTGGTTCTTCATGACCTACAACTTAGAGCTTATATTTCTAAGCATAATATTCATGTCCTCTACCACCTCACCTCCTATTTTTGTCCCCCAAATATCTAAGGCAACACCTGAAAAAGTATACATTCCAGTCCGAATAGATTCTCAACCCAGTTAAAATAGGTCATCCTCACAGCAAACTTTGCTCGTGGGCGTCTTGGCACAAAACTGCCACCTCAGCCTAGAACTCCTTTCCCTCCTTCTCTAAACTTTCAAATCATGCCCACATTCCAAATATCAGTTCAAGTCTCACCTAATCCATGAGTGATTCTCCAGGTGGAGGAAATGTCTCTGAGTTGACAAGTCTTTGGTTATAAGTATTTCATCAGGTATTTATTCTTCGGTTCATCAAATAGCTACTGCAGACGTCCATGCAGGCAGCGCTGAGCTGTCGATGAAACATGGTACCTGCCCAGGAGGCGTAGAGGCTGGTAGGAAATCCAGACGTACAAGCAGATCACTGCCATAGAGATGCTCTGGGAGATGTAAGTACAGGGTCCTGGGCAGCCCGTAAGGGAGGCATTCAACTCAGAATCTCGGGGTGTCAGCAACGGCCGCCAGGAGGAAGTGACGTCTGTCATGCCGGGACTCAGTCAGTCATGGTTTGAAATAATGAACAGCCCCAAATTCTCAAATTACAAATCTGATTATGCCAATTCCTGCCTCAAAAACTTCTTTATTCTCCTCACTCTCTAGGAATGGAGCTTAGGCCGCTGGGCACTTACAGCTGCATAGGACTTAGTTAAGTGAATGGCGGCCCAAGACAGGGGGACGAGGGTTACCTACAGCACATGAAAGGCCGGAAGGGAGACAGCACCGCACGCAGGATAATTGCCAGACTTTCCCCACCGTTCCCTTGACCTCCACGTGTTTCCTCCATCAATGAACTGTAAAACAGGCCTTCATATTCGTCTTTGTCTAAAAGTGCTGGAGCATCTTCGTTTTATTTGGTTGTCATTAATCTACACCACCAGATGGTAAGTCCTTTATTCGAGAGAACTTGTCCTATATCTCCCCAGCATCACACACACGCAGTCCAGGACATTGATCATCTAATTGTGCTCCATGCAATGAAACAGGATAGTCATGTTCAAAGGAGGGAGGGTCTGTGTTGAGGAAAATAAGGTGCTTTCTCTTTAGATGCTTTCAAGTGCTGTTAATTACTGACTAATGCTGAAATTTGCTTTCCGTCTTCTCCAGAAATTAACTGACTCTCCACTCTGATGCTTCCTGTTTATTTGCAGCAAATCACAGTTGAGTTTCTGTCTACCTGTCAGAGCTTTCCACCAAAGGCGTCAGAATCTGCTGCAAAGTTTTGTGCCTCAAGCATCAAAATGCTTTCATCTTTCTTGAGTACACTGAGCTAGAGCTTTCTCTCTCCTGTTTTTCCCTACGGTTCTGTTTCGTTTATCTGCCTGGACATCTTCTACAGTTAGAGCAAGAAAGTGATTCCATCTGTATTCACTTTTCCTATGTTTTGCCATAGGAACTAAAGCCAGAAAAACACATGGTGGCCACGTAGTCAATCTTGCCACCGTCTCACGCCCTTCCTCGGAATGACATTATTGCCTCTTTCATAATGTCACTCACAAGCTTCTCTTTCTTACTGAACCTACTTTAAAAAAATAAATAAATAACTTGTTTTCTCCTGAACCAGTTGAGAGTCAGTTAAGGAAATGATGTCTTGTCACTTCCAAATTCCTTAGTGTGCAACCCTGAAAGCAAGGGCATTCTCTAACATAATCACAATATGACCATCAAAGTCAGGAAGTTAACACCGATTTCTTAATATCATCTCTTACGGGCTCCCACAAATTCATAAGCTGAAATCCTGACCCCCAGTGCTTCAGAGTATGACTGTTTTTGGAGACAGAACATTTAAAGGGGTGATTAAGTTAAAATGAAGCCAGTCCCACTGGTGTCCTAAAGAAGAGGCAATCTGGACCCACAAAGAGACACCAGGGGCATGCAGACGCCAAGGGACAGTGATGCAAAGGGTGGCAAGAGGGCAACAATCTGCAAGTTGAGGAGAGAGACCTTAGAAGAAACCAAACCTGCCTACACCTCCATCCTAGACTTCCAGCCACCAGGACTGTGAACAAAGGAACCTCACTTGTGTAAGTCACTTAGTCTGTGCTGTTTGTTACAGCAGCCCTAGCAGACTAACACACTATCTAATCCACAAACTCCATGTAAGGCTCCCAGTCGCCTAGTAACATGTGCAGTAAAATGTCCAAAGCTTGCCAGTTGTGTTTAGTTGCACGTCTTTTTCTCTTCTTCAAACTGGAATAGTTTTTCATTTTCCTTCGATCTGGAATAGTTCAAGCTTGATGCTTGAACATATACTTCTGCAAGATTATTTTATAGGAAAACATTCAATTTATCTTATATTCCTTCATGATCAGATGCAGTTTATCACACTGGATCCTACTGTGGACCTTGTCCCAATGCTGGCGACGTTAACTTGACCACTTGTTTAGGGTCATATCTACTGTCATTTTCCGCTTAAAAGGTAGTCTTTCTTCCTTTTTAAATTAATTGTTTATTGTTGTTGTTTTGTTGTTGTTCACAGAATGATAGTTTGAGAGTATGTAAGTATCCTGGCTGTCATCAAAATGTCACCCAGAGTTCTTAAGATTTACAGATGATTCCTGCCTGTATCAATTACTATGAAATTACCAAATGGTGAGTCTTTAATTCCTTCCTCATATACTATATGACTTTCTACTATAAGGGAAAATTTGTCTTCTCTCCACTTACATATATATATATATAGTTAATTTAGCCCTAATTTCGACAGTGGGAGCCTCTTCAAGCTCACTTCTATGTTCTGTTAACATGTCCCCAATGTTCTTTGAAGACTTTCTCCCCAAGAATTTCCAGGCTCATCTTGCTCGTACATTTGCTGCTCCATTTCTGAAACCAGCCACTTCTTTTAAGAAGCCGTGGTTCCTCTTCATGAGATTGGTATTTAGAAGCCAAGATCTGGGCACTAAATGAGTTTGTTGCTCTCGGGGTATCACTGACCCCAGGCTCTTTCAGTGGATAGAGTGGGGAGACACACACACACCCCAGGATCTGTATCAGGATCCCTGATCTTCAGAAATGTGAGATAGTAAGTGTGCATTGTCTTAAGCTTGGACATGTGTGTGGTAATTCATTATGCACTAATGCAGAATCAATAGTTACCAACCACTTTTTGGCTGCCAGGGAGCGTTTCCACCCATTACAAGTTATTGATCTTATTTTGATCTGAGGATGGGAAAAAATAAAGCACTGGATGCAGGGCTGGTGACTAGTTAAAATGTTTGACCGGTTATTTTTGCCAGATGTTACAATCTATGGTATAATGAGCATGTCTGTTCTATTTCACCTCCCATAGAATAGTCGCACTTTCAAGGAGCATTTTTTAGTATCACTTGTGGTCTTGTTCTGTGTTGAGAGTAAAGTCAGTCATTTGGCATGCTTTTCCTAAAGGGTCAAATTCCTCTCCATTGCGACGTCGGTGGATGAATGTTATAAAAATAAGTCAGCGGGCGTAGAATATAACACTAAGGGATTTTTGAAATTGATTGCAATTCTCATTAATGAAAATAACATGGATTAAGTGGAGCCTGACTCCACCCCACCTGTTCAGATTTAATCTAACTCTCACTACCCTTCAGTCAGAAAATCCCTGAAAGCGGTTTGATTACGTCCCTCTTACAACGTCTATAAAAACTCCTTTACAAACATACTCCTAGAACAAACACAATGACTTTCGCCTGAGGGAAACTTGACCTGGCGGGGAGAGGGTTGTGAGCTACGGTAGGATGCGCTGGAAATTATACCAACCTTGGAACAACATTTGAAGCTTCCTGAGAGTGCTAGAGTACTCTGTAAGTACTTTGAAAGGACCGAAGTTCTTTGACAAGCCCTGATCATGGATACGCGCGGAGGCTGATTTGCTCTGGGAGTTTGTCACTCCCTGTCTCCCGTGCAGCCCGATCGCTCGCCCAAACCTTTTCCCTGATATCTTTTGTTCCCTGAGCCTGGTTTTCTGACTTGAAATGGCCTGTGCCTTCACACCCACCTCTAGCTATGACTCTATTAAAAGAATAAATTCAAGTCCTACCTTCCCTATGAGGACAAATGGAGCTCCCTTGAACTCTCAACACATAATACAGCAAAGTATCTTCTTGGTCAAAGGGAGAAGGCGAGGAACTAAGTGTGAGCAGTGCTGCTGCACACGACAGCGCGCTGGTAGGTTTCCCTGGGCCACTCCCGGGAGGAGTTGTTACCTCTATATTCAAGAACTATTTAACTAGTAGATGTTAATTGTCCATGAAAAAAAAAAAAAGGAAACAAGGAAAGAAAAAGGTTTGGGATCAAATGATCTGGAGCAACACTGAGTTAAAGAAAATGAAACAAAAAAATTTTTTTTTAATTTTAGAGCTTCTAAGAAACTTCATTGTGTATCTTCAAGAAATAGAATCATATAGTCCACAGAAATCCCATAACTTTTTCAATTACTGAATACTTTTTAACCTGGGAAGACAATTGGGTGATGTTAGATTCAATACCAGTGGCTCCCAGACCAGCAGCTTCAGCGTCAGCCTCTCCTGGATACTTGTCAGAAACGCAGATCTGTCCCCTACCCCAGACCTACTGCATCGGGAACTTGGGAGTGGAGCCCAGGCGTCTGCGCCTAACATGCCCACGGGCCAGCTGATCCTGAGTCACACTGAAGTTTGAGATTCATGACTTTATTTGAGCAATCCCAGCCCACCCCTTTCTTCAGGACATACATTTCAGTTATACACATATGTATATTCCTTTTCATGTTCTGTTTCATGACAGACTATTACAAGGTATTGAATACAGTCCCCTGTGCGACACAGTAGGACCTTGCTGTTTGTCTATTTTAAATATAGAACTTAATATCTGCAAATCTCAAACTGTACGGGATTTTTTTTAAAAGTAGAAGGATTAATATTGGGAACTGTGTAACTGCTGACAGTGGGAACACAATTTCTCCCTGTGGAGTTTTTCAACGCTTCATGAGAGTAATTGAAGAGGCATGAACAGTGTTTAACTGCTCTAAACGACTTTGCTAAAGACATCGACTCGAAAATCAAAGGTGTTTAATTGATAAGAAAAATGTAGATATTTTTCCTCTCTCCAGTCTGTCAGGCTGATAATTTACAGCCTGAGAGGTTTCTGTTCAAATGAACATCCAAGAAGTAAATGTGTTAAACGTTAACATCTGTTCTGAAGTAATTCATCAGCGTTGTGATGCACAGATGAGGTGAAACTTTCTTAAATGCCCATTTAAGCCACCTAAGGCTGTATGTGTTTGCAACGAATGTTAGATATTTAACTTCTAAAATCCCAGCAAATGTGGTAGTATATCACAGCTTTATAATTATTAATAAAAATAGTGATGTCATATCAAAAAGGCCATAAAGTTTAAGGTGGGGGGATTTGCTTCTATCTGTACTGTGCGAGAATAACCACCACCGAAGTCTGGACTGGCTAACTGTAGCTTATTCAGCGTGGCTGTTAGCTGCCACTTAAATTTTTAGGTCAAGAAAATAGCTCATGGGATGTTGGTTCAGATGTTACATTTTTGAAACGTCCCTTGTGTGATAATATAATTTTTTTTTTTTCCTCACTGTTGAAGGCAATTTTTTTCCACTTTTGTTTCATGGAATGTGTCTTCATTCTCTTATCAGAGGTCTTTGCCTGGGGAATTCAAGGGGGTGGGGATGGGTGGGGGTTGATAGTTAAAGACTGAAGCTTTTTCAAGACTGTGATGGGCTGAAAGCAGACTTTGCAGACATCTAGAGGTTATCTGGCACAAGATTTTGGTGGGGTAGAGAAAGCTGGAGCAGAGAGAAGCAGAAATGAACCACTCTAGGAAGGGTGAGGTTCCTCGGGTAGTGGTCTTGGGGACGTCCTCTGTGCAGGATGGAGCCAAAGCCCCCATCAGCAAGGGTGTAGCGTATTGGAGCTTGCTGTGGGAGATCCATAGACTATGTTTTCCAAACTCAGAACAGATGGAAAGGTCACCGTGGGCAAGTCTGTGGGTAGCAGAGCGTGACTGGCATCTGTCAGGTGGATGTTACTGCTTTTTGCCAAATATGCCTGGTCCTCTTCCTCGGTGCATTGTTGAGATTTAGATGTGCCCTTATGACTCGCTTTGACTGAGCTTAAATGTGAAAAGAAGTAACATGTCACTTTCTGATGGAAGCTTAAGAGTCCGTTAGGGACTCACAGGATGCTTTTTCTTTCCCTCTGCCACGGTGCCTAGAACAGTCGATTATCCTGGGTCGCAAAGTGCTCACGATGCAGACCAGAGCCCTCCAGCTGACCTGAAATGAACAGGTAGCAGGAGCAAGAAAAATGCTCTAAGTTTCTGGGGTTTGTTGCTACCACACAAATAGCCTTAAGACCATTGACTAGTGTCCTAAACAGCGTCTGAATATTCTCTTTGGTCAGCACCATAGCAGAAAAAGCCAAAGAAATTACGGCATCACCGTGAATTAGGTGCCTGCCACTTCCCATCTACTTCTGGTGACTTAGCGGACCCGATGGGAGGAGAGGAAGGTGCAGCGGTACCTGAAGCTGAAACTCTTGCATCAGGAGAGGACCTGACGCAGTTTCAGTACGAAATATAGATTAGGTTTGTGCGCTAAGATTGCCACCTACTGCATATGCTTTGTGTCCAGAAATTTCTGTAGTCCAGTGGACTAGTCCTGCTCCATGGGTTGCAATATTTAACTCTGACTTCTAAGACCAAAACTTGACCTAATGTTCCATGCCCTGCTCCCTGAGAGGGCAATTAGCAATCCGTTTTGCAAGTAAATGTAATATCCTCACTGATTTGTTGAAACCTTAGAATGTGCCAAGCAATCTGTTAAGCCGTTTACATGGATTAGCACCTTTATTCCTTTCAACAAATCTATGAAAGAGTTGTTACCTTTATTTACCATCTCAGGAACGTGGAAATTAGAAAGGTTAAAAACTAGCCCCCGGTCCCATGGCTGGAGGGGGACAGAGCTGGAACGACAGTGTCACTGCTCTGCGGAGCCCGCATTAACCACCTCTCATCTGGGTTATTGGAACAGTGGTCCGTCTTTCTCCTCTCTGTTCTCTTTTTTAACCCTCCTGCATTCTAGGTAGAGTTATAAATAAGAAATGCAAATCTGACCTCGGAGATTCTTTTATTAAAATTGTCCTGACTCCCAGTGCTTCTTATATAAAATCTAAATTCCTTATTGTGCCAAACGAGGACGTCAAGGACAAGGTCCCAGGCTACTTCTCAGCATCATCTTGCACCGCTCTTATGCTTCTCCTCTGTGCTCTTCTAATACTAGATTGAGTCTGCTCTATTGACGCTACTGATGGTCACCTTGCTATGAGCAGTCTCGTCCAGATGTAAAGCCCTCCAGGGGAAGACCCATGCACCTAATTCCAGCAATCACTTAGTAAGACACGGCGGGCACAGCCTGCTCCATGGAGACCTGCAGTATTCTCTTCCGGGTTAGACACTCCCCTTCTCCCACAGTACAATGCGCAGCGCATTAATGTGTAGATCATACGATTACTTTAAGGACTTGAACCCTCGAGTCAAAACATCAGGAATGTGACTGTCAACACTGCCACTCTCCACGTAAATATGCTTTGACAAGAGCCTTTCAAAATGTCTATTTCAGAGTTGGTAAAAATAATATGAACATAGAACTTTCTTGGACAGGTTTTTTTTTTTCTTTTATCGTGGTTTAACATTACATTAAATAATGAGTTTTATTCTATGCCTAGCTATAGGCAGAGTTCAGTGTTTGTTGATATTCTTGTTTCCCTCACCACATTGCAGAATGATTATCTAAACATCAGATTGTGATCTCCTTAACTCCCAGACTCATGCCTTTTCTTCTCTAGACCCAGTGCCTAATATGGTAGACCCTGAGTGAGTATTTGCTAACAGAATGAATGTTTGATTAAAAAAAAAAAATTAGGAGGATGTCATTTAAAACGCTGAAACTTGAAGGGATTATCGTGCATTCAGGGCTTCTCAGAATGCCAACAAAATGGCATCAGAAATGGAGTTCTTTATTTTGGACAATTCCACCCCATTCGACTCTGAAGAATGTATGGAAGAATGGAGAAAAAAATTTAGGAAGGCTGAGATAACAAAAAGACTCCTTCTGAACTGATTGTACCAAAATACCCATTGAAGGAAGAGGTCTGCTCTCACTGATATTGAGGAGGGAAAATCGGAAGCTTATGAGCTGAAGAGATTTGGAACATTTCTGAGAGAAATGAGCCAAGGAGTCAATGAGGGAGAAACATCATGCATGCTGGGATGTGGTCAGAGCCAGGATGCAGCTGGTTGGTGTACACACTGAGGAGGCCAGGTCTACTTGGCTGTCACTCTTCCTCCAGCACGGATACAAGCAAAAAGGTGACCCTCAGGGTGGATCCCACAGAGGAGATAATCAAGGGCAACACAAAGATTAAATAGTCAAAGTGTAGAATTTTACTATAATCTTCTGCAGTGGACCAATGGGGTCCAAGAGAGTTCACGTATATTAAGTTTTTCATACATATTTATTGAAAAACTTTTAATGATATGAATGACCAGCTATGTTATTTCTGGGTTATATATTTCATCAATAAAGCCCAGAAGAAGTAACAGTATTATTTTCAAAGTATAACACTCCTCTGGGGAGAAAGCATTCTGTGTTTGACTTACGAAATTCCTAGCTCTAACTTTCCAAAGTAGACTCAGAACAAGATTAATAGAAATAAGTAAATGTCTCTACAAATAATGTCAAACTGCCTTCCCCGGCTTGACTGTTTAGAGGATTAAATTTAGAGGCTGGAGGATAGTTCATGATGAAGTGAATCATCTTCTGAATTTTTCTCTAGAATCACAATAACCACAACAGAGATAATAAATTCAAGTCAGTTTATAGAATTAACCTATAGAAACATCAGCTACTTTGATGTGATTAAAACTGACAAGCTCTACAATAACTTAATATGGACATAATTTTTTCCTGACTTTACTTTTACTTAAATATGCCTTTAATGGCATAATGGGAAAGGGAGATGAAAAGGAGAAGATGGTTAAGAAGAGGGATTATGGGAAGAAAGCACTGTAAGCAAAGTCTTGAATTTGGAGCATTTATATTCAGAGATGGAAGGGGAGAATGAGCTGATTGTTTCTTTTGCACTGTTTGTCTTGACTCTCCCAAACTCATTAGTGTCTCTAAAATTACCTTTCATGGTGCTGTAGGACAGGATGAGAGAAACAGGTCGTTAGAAAAAGTCACAGGGTGAATGGATGCCCAGGCTTGGGGAATTGAACACCGAAAGCATCTAACTCATCCTCTACTCGAATTTTCACACGCAAGAAAAGTAAATGTAATTTCCATGAACTCTGAGTGCATTAAGAAGTAATTACAGAGCCCGCCAACTTCAATAACAGGACTATAAATATATATAAAGCATACAGTGTGTGTGGGGGGGAGGGGGAGTGGTGCCCATAAAATATATCTCAGCTGACGTACCTGCATTTTATAGATCTGATTTTTTCTCTCATAGTAAGAAAATTTGCCAAGGGTAGAGTTGTTGCCCCCACCAGGCTCTACCGTGTTGTGCCTCTCCAGTGGACTAAGACAAAAGTACAAACCCTTTTCTAAACACTGTTATAGCTGGTTACCCCAGGGAAGAAAAGCATGAGGAACACCACTGGAGGTTTCAGCATTTTTTAAAAAAAGTCATTAATTTCCCAGAGGGATCAAAAGAAGTCAAACGACCCCATCTAAATCATTTATTTGTGTCATGTAAGGAAGGGGTGGAGAAGGCTCCTTCTATTCTGTCTGTAAGGTTGCCCCATATGGATCTGTCCAACCTCCACATCTTGTTACGTCTCCAAGTCCCTCACTAGTCTTCTTTCCACAGCCCTTCTCACCCTGCCCATTTGGTCCATTTTTACCACCCAGGTGAGAAACTGTACTTCACCCCCAATGGCAGAATGCACATGGTTCTTTGTGGCTTGCACTCTGGTACCCGTGGATGCTGGCAGATCTTACCAGAGATTTTCCTTTTCCCAAGACAAAAATTCAGCTGGACTCTGGCATAAACCAATATTTAGTTTGTGAAGGCAAAGGAGGAGTTGCATTGAGACAGATTCTGAGGTGCCAGGGATATTTTAGTAAAACTAATTTTTTTTGAGCTGAGATGTGAGAATAATGCTACAACTATGACAGACAGTGGGGACAAAAGAGTAACAAAAAGGGAGAAGGTCGGGGCACATTAAACAGTATTTTGACTTCATAGTACCATTTTAATATTACATCTGTTTAATTAAGATATATTGGGGACTTTACCATTTTTATTTTATTAATTAATGAATTTATTAATGAATATTAATGAATATTGGATATTAATGAATATTGACAGAAAAAAGTATATTCTGAGAATTTTCATATTATTACCATTCAACAAATATTTCATGTCTTGATAATTTATACTAAGATTTGACTTTGTCTTTCTTCAAGGCATTTATGATAATTTAGGAAGAATAAATAGATATGAAAGAAATATGAAATGTTCAAAGTTATAGTAACAATGAAAATATTCTCTTGCATGTGTTGAGGATGAAATAAATAATAATAATCAATAAATTGGTCTTGAATTATAACATATTGCCCCAAATAACATGATTATTATAGTGATATAATCATATTTGTATTGGATAATATAATACAAATTTTATTTCTTTTGGCTGAGAGATGGTAGAGAGAATATGCTAAAATTTATGTAACCTACCAAAAAAAAAAAAAAACAATAGGTCAATGATGAAATCAAATAAGAACTTCAAAAATACCTTGAGACAAACGACAATGAAAACACAACCACACAAATTCTATGGGATGCAGCAAAAGCAGTCCGAAGAGGTGATTTCATAGTAATACAGGTATTCCTCAAAAAACAAGAAAAATCTCAAATAAAATTTATGTAACCTGTCTATAATGAGAGAGTAGGTCACTTACAGTAACTCGTTTGGCCAGATGGATTGCAGTAGGAAGTACCCAAAGAGAGGACACACAGCTCCTTCATCTAAATATCAGACAGACACACACACACAAACACACACTTACCCAATAATCTTATGTGGCTGTCACTGGAATGGAACTCTCCATGCTTCAATTGCCTCAAAAGGAAGAAAACTAACAAAAGTCCATTCCAATAACACGCCCCTACTTTGGACTGCTTTTGCTTTTGGTTTGGTGATAGAATATTGTTTTGGTACTAGTCCACATGCTGTTGCAAACTCCATACATTTCTATAAACATGACCTTGGTCATTCAGATCCCCAGCCAGGGTGCGGTGTCTATTGTCCCACTACAGTCACTGAGCTTTGCATTATATGGTGGATTGTGAAGGCAAGGTACTTTCAAGCCACCAAAATGTTGCATATATATTGCAGGGTATGTTTATTATATTACCTACTACAAGTAATCAGACTATGATCAACTAATGGGAAATACACAATGCAAGCGAAACCCACATGGCTTTGAAGTATAGGAAAGCAGAGAAGTCAGGTGGAAATAAGTAGAAGGAAACTTGTTTGAGGCTCACATGTTCATTTTATCTTGAACATTTTCCTTCCAGCAAATTCTTTCACATGTCAAATCTCTCAAACTGTCTGATCCCATTTTCTCCATGATTTCCCATTCCTATCAATGGAAAATATCAGTGTCACTGTTAAAATTTAGTGCTTTCAAGTGCTTCTCAGTAATTTATAAGAAAAAAAAAATGGATGTTTAGCTTCACACTGCCGTAATACCAGGAATTATACATTTTAAAAATGATGATGGTGCTAGGAATGAAAATACATAGAATGGAGGTGTTCTTTTTTTTTTTTTTCTGATACTGTTTCATTAATTCTTAGTACTCCTCCAAATACTCATTGTGTCACCCAATTTTCTAGATTCAGGAGAAAAAAATATTAATCTGGTCTTGCAAAACACATTTTTGATAGAAAACAAGTATGTTGATTATATACAACTTTTTAGGTGCCTTAAAGACAATGATAATGTGTCAAAGCAGCACAGAGACCAAAACAGCTAACTCAATAAGTCTACCTGGTAGCCTTCAACCAAAAGGTACCAATTCAGCTGTACTTTGAATGATAATGCTAAAGAAGGAGGGGAAATTATCCTGCAGATAGGGCTTGCCGGGTGGTAAGATCTGCATCCCAAAATAGGAAACATATGGAGGCTATTTTTAGAGTGGAAATGAACAGGAACTGATCAGTTACAGAGGAGCAGTGAGGAGGAGAAATGTCAGTTTGAGGTATTCTCAGGAATTCCACATTAGAAGAGTTGATACATAATGAGCAAAATTTTTAGAATACTCATGTCATGTTCTCCGTGTCCTTTCCCCAGTGACGGACCTTTGATCTAGTCCACAGATATCCGTTAGCAGGGAGTAGACTCAGCTTTGTTTCTGATTGGGTGAAAATGAATTACCGTTCAGATTATGCATGCAGGGCTCTTTTAATAGAAGACTTTCCAAATTTATTTCCAGCTGCATCCAACCTGATAATTTGAATAGTTCATTAGGCAACATTTGGTGTCTTTTTGATGAAAATATTTTATTTACTGTTGGATTTCTATCATGTGCTTAGTGCATTGCACAGAAAGGCATTTACTAATAACATTCACATAACTGAATAGAGAAAATATGTCCCATGAAAAGGAAATAATAAGTCAAAGTCTCTAAAGGGGGTGCCAATCTTGGTAAAAACGCCAGAATGTCTACAGTAGAATGAGTTCTGGGGAAGTGTTAGAAGCTGAGGTTGAATTTACTAGTGGACAGATCTCAAAGGCTCTTACAGGATATGGTAAAAAATTTGAACTGTATTCTACAAAGGATGGAAGGTCTTTTTTATTTTATTGAGTGGTACATGAATGTGTGGCATGATCTAATTATTTTTACTGTGAAGCAGAAGTTATACCAAAAGTGTGAGAGAGTGGAAATAAAAAGAAAAAAAAAATGAGAAGGCCCTTACTTATCCTGGCTTAGTTGAAGGTAGTTATGGCAGGGGTCATAAGCAGCAGTTACATTTTGAAGGTAAACTAGACAGAAATGTTGGACAAATTGGTTGTGGCATGTCAAGGACAAACAGAATCAAGACTGGCTGTTAGGTAATAAATTACCATAAGCATGAGGGCTGAAAACAGCACACATTCATCATCTCAAGTTTCCTGTGGATCAGGAGTCCGGGCGTCCCTTGACCAGGGCCTCTGCCTAGGAGATCCTGACGCTGTGGTCAAGGCGTCAAATTGTGTCCTCACCTAGAGGCTCCGCTGGGGAAGAATTTGCCACCAGCCTCACTCAGGTTGTATGTTGAATCATTTTCCTTGTGGTTGTAGGACTGAGGATACCAGTGTCTTCCTGCCTGTTGGCTGGAGTTGCCCTTCAGCTCCCAGAGGCCATGAGGGTGTCCCCAACATGGCTCCTTACTTCCCCAAAACTAGCAAAGGGAGTTTCTAAAGCAAGTCCACTTGCAACATTACATACCGTAATCAAATGAGTGCCATCTTGTCATTTTTGCCGTATTCAACAGGTTAGAAGCGAGTCACAGGCCCCACTCACTCCCCAGGGAAGGAGATTATACAAAGGCATAAATACTAGAAGTCAGGGATCATGAGGGTTCATGCTTGAGTCTGTTTGCCACAGATGGAAAGTGGATGAGTCTCTAATGACAATATTACGTGGCATAACTGGAATCACCTGGAATCACCTATGTCAGAGCGTTTTCTTAAGTAAGACAACAAAAGTCTTATTCTTTAAAGTCACTTTTGGTAAGGAGTTGTGCTACTTGCAGGAAAAATATCCCGTCTGATATAGAAATAAGAAATATTAAGAACTTCTCTGTGTAAGTTCTCTATTTTCTCTTTGAGTTAGAGGGGCATGATATGTTTGGGACTCACCATGAATGAAAATTAAACATGGTACCTGTAGTGAAGAGGAAAGGGGTGGTTGGGATCAGATACAGGAATCTCAAGCAGTTTTTAGGGCTCAGATGAGATTAGAAATTCTGAGTTTTTAATCACAAAAATCTGCAAACTGAGAGTTTTTCCTCACTCTGCTCAACAGCCCGGAGACAGTAGATAGTTCAGGCCAAATGAGAGCTGGTGAAGAGAGGATGCTTGGGAGTTGAGACAATTGGCAAGAGAAAGGATGCATTAACGAGCAACAGGATCTAGTTAGGTGGAGAGGAATCAAAGAGACTTTTCCTGGTTAACTGGAAAAAATAAGAGAGTCAAACATAGGCTTACTCACTGAAGTCAGAAAATAGATATTAAAGGAATAAAGGCGTGAACAACTTGAAGAAATAGACAGTAGAGTATCAGACCCCAGAAGTGAAAATATTGTCACAAAAACTTATTCCAGACAGTGAGCAGTGTGGAGTGACTGGTGTGGGAAGGGAGACAGAGCTTGGAAACTGAAGGCAGAGAAATGAGAAGTTGGCATGCTCCAAGGTTGCCCATGTGAAGTCCACAGTGATGGCAAGGCTTAAGGCTGGGGTAAAACTGTTAAACAGTGTCAGAGACTTGGAGGAGTCTAGGAGTGGACAAGTGGGAGGTAGATGACAGGAATGACAAAGGAAATTTTCAACAGAACAAAAAGTCAAACTTCTGAATGGAAGAACGTATTTGTAAATGATAATCAATAAGGGGTTAACATCTAAAATGTATAAGTAGTTCATACAACCCAGGATCCAAAAAAACCAAAAGAACCCAATTAACAAATGGGCAGAAGAATAGACATTTTTCCAATAAGCCATACAGATGACCAACAGGCACATGAAAAGATGCTCGACATCACTAATCATCACAGAAATACAAATCAAAGCCACAGAGAGATATCTTTTCTTGGGAAAGATTCAGGTGCTGGTAAAAGCCAACAAAGGAGAGAGTATTCTGTATGCTGCTAAGCGATTTGCATACATGAGATCAGGGTTCCTGATAGAGGTCCAAAGGTCTAAGTGGGGTTGGCGGAATCGGTCTGTGTGGGAGAACACAAAAAACACATGGGGATGACACTGTGGAAGAGAACACATTATCTGCCGCTCCGGAATTGATCAGAGTTGTTGCTTTTAGCAAAACAAGACTTCCAGCAGATGTCAAAACATTTGAATTTCTCCATTTCTGCTGTATCTTGCTTCTGTGACAGTTTCACAATGTGTATTTTGGAAGCATCTGCTGGCTAAGTGAGCTTTCTGTTTCCACAGTGACATCAACTATGGTTTTCTTTCTGTTTCTCCTTACCCAAATGTTCTCTCCTGTGATCCACCTTCAGATCCATGGATTCCCATCCAGCCACATACCTCCTTGACTTGCAGGAATACTCCATCATTTCTGTCTCATCTCTCTTTTAAAGATTTTTTTATTAAAGTGTAGTCAATTTACAATGTTAGTTTCAGGTGTACAATAAAGTGATTCAGTTATACATATGTATACATATATATTTTATTTTCATATTTTTTCCATTAGATGTTGTTACAAGAAATTGAATATAGTTCCCTGTGCTATACAGTAGGTTCTTGTTGTTTATCTATTTTATATACAGTAATAAGTGTCTGTTAATCCCCAACCCCTAATTTATCCCTCCCCACACTTTTATTAAGGAAACAATTTAAATAATCTAGTCCTAGGTTTCTTCCTTAAAATTTTCCATGATGCCTGTAAAGTGATATTAGCTGCTTATGTGAAAGTGTTTCTTTTATATTATACATGATCTGTTCTCAGTATTTTTGTATCCACATCTAGGGCCCTTAGTGTATTTATTGAGTAGATTTTCAGTTACTTTATACGACCTACTGGGATTTAGCTCTTATACCATCATTTCTTAGATTTCTCTATTTCTTCCCTTTTTAAATTGAACTATTTTCTATAATATTTATACTTTTCAAATCCTTTTTTAAGAGTAGTGATCATTCAAAAACTTTAACTAACTTCATACAGATTGGTTTAATTCCTAACAAATTTATTTTCCTGAGTCCTTAGGAGATACCCTCTTTTATGCTTCCAGCAATACTTATTAAAGGTGTTTTACTCAAATTCCCTTTAGCACATACTGGAGAAGAGCTTCTATCTAAAAGCCAAAAAATGTCTTTGATCATGAGAACTCCAGTAGTCACCAAGTGTAACGGCTCCTGGGCACCTAACAAATCTTCCTGCCCTGGACACAGCCCCAAAATACCAGAGCGTGCCCTCTCCACTTGACTGAGTCAAACTGCTGTGGGCTTGATTCAAGGTGGGCCAGTCAGATTTACCCCCCTACCCAGGAATTATGATCATCAACAGAGAGAGACAGACAGAGTGGAGTCTCAGGAGAGAAGAGGCAACTTGCCGGCAATGCTTTGCTTGTAACACTAGGAATTCCTGGTCCCTGGAGCTGTTCTGACACCTGCCTTTGCAGAGGTTTTGCTTCTCTGCTTTTTCGTTGTCTTTTGAGGGTCATGCAAACTCATAATAAATCTCCTTGTACTTAATTAAGTAGGCCAAGTCTATTGCTTTCCATTGCATGTACCCAAAATAACCTTAACAGATACAATAAACTTAGTGCTACACAGAGAACTGTTCTATGTCCAAGGGCAGCACATTTAAATATAACTAGATACTTTAAAAATATATATCTATGTGTGTGTGCCACGAAGAAAAGTTGAATCTGGAACAAAAAAGAATACATGAATCAGTAAAAGTCCATTATTTACTTCTGGAAAAGTAAAAGAACATGCACAAATTATTCTGAAGGTGGATTATTCTGTAATTTCAAGAATGTTATAGGTATAAATTGTAATTATTAAGAGTTATGCCTCCATTCTTAAATGTGTCACAGACGTAATTTTATTACTAATTACATCATATGTTTATCATTTATGAACAAAATTTTTAGATGCTGCATTTCTGTGACAATTTTTTTGTGCAATTTACGAAGAAAAAAAAAATGAAGGCAGATAAAGATTAATCCATCTCTTATATGTACTCCAGTTCACTCTATAAAATAAAATGAAGGTAGTTGAAGAAGGCAATTATAAGATTTAGTTTTCTCTCCAAGAAGCTCAAAGTGCTTATCTGTCATTATTCAATTGATTTTGTAGGATCCCCTGGGGAGTTGTGGGAAACAGCTATATTATAACCAGAGAAATGAACGCAGCTACACCACATGCTGTGTTAAGTATAAGAGCAGGATTAAGAATCACAACCTTGGAGTTTAGGAACTGTTGTTACCCTGCTAAATTATGCCAGGTCTGTCCCCTTGCCCTTACTGTTCCCTCCCCCTAACGGTGCTTGGGATGCAGCAGTGAACTAAATGGCTCAACGTTTTATGAACCTTCTGGTTTAAGGTGAAAGAAGTCATTTAGGGTCAATTAACTTCATTCGTGGATCAACCCTTGTCTTTACAGTTCTCTGTGAAAGCGCATGGATCACTGTGAAAATGTCACACGCATAATGATGAGGCAAAACCATTTCAGAAGTCACAGTCACTTTTTTTATGCCTTCTACTAATTGTCCTCACCTGGCATTCAGTGCATGGTAATGTCTTCCGGTGTCCTCTGCCTTTGTCTTTCTACACTTACCATCCACTTCGGCCAAACTGTTTTATTCCCCATGAGGTGCGAATTACTGTTCTTTCCAACTCCTTTCTTTACGTTATTTATTATGTTTTTTAGTATCGGTTTCTCCTGACAATGTCATTTTCCTCCACTGACTTAACCTAAATCCTGCTTAGCCTACCTTCCCCGGGGAGTCTTCCCTGGAACTTCAAATTAAGCTATCTTTCTCCCTTTCGAATTCAGGTCGTATTTCTGTCTCTGTGTTAGGGATATTAGTACTGTTTACTTCAATGCTTTCTCTTTTCTTGAACGTTTATCTTGTGACTTCCCGTACTTATATCCCTTCTTCCCAAAGACAGTAAAACCATCCAAGGACAGGAATGATAACAACCTTATCCTAGCTCAGATGACACCTAGCATGTCTTTTGTACTTACTAGGTGTTTAATAAATGGATAAAACAGTGTCAATTAACTTACACGCATGCTTAAGTGAATTTGAGATTAGCTTTGGAAAGCAGAGAAAAATTTAAATGCTTAATGTGTACCTATTAATAATAAAAGGTGGGAGAAATATATAACTCTATATTTATGAAATGAATGGATCACAAAAACATAATTTTAGTTTGTACCTTCCTTATGCAGAATAATATGCCACTAGATAGCAATTTTGTTTACATATGGTCAGCCAAATCACTAGAAACCCCTTTATGTTAGTATTCATTTTGAGTGTCTCACAGTCTAAAGTAAAATACCAGTTTTGTTTACTGAGCATTTTATTCTGTTGTCTATTCAGGTGGTCATTGGCTTCTGCATTAAAAGCCAAGAGCTATCCCCAAACCTCCTTTAAAACATTATTCTCTGCTTGCTGTTCTGACACACACAGCTGTCCACAATGCAAATAACCCATTCTTCCACCTTACTGTGTTGTCGGCAGCTGCTAAATCTCATGTGTTTTAATCTCTGCGCACAATAACTTACTCCAGAGTACCCTAGACCACCAATTTTTTTGATTTGGGCCCTCTGCCTTCTTTCTTGATGACTCTGTCTAAAGATTTATCAATTTTGTTTATCTTTTCAGAGAACCAGTTTTTAGTTCCTGTTTTTGTGTGTGTGTGTGTATTTTGTTTATTTCTTCTCTGATCTTTATTTCTTTTCTTCTACTAACTTTGACTTTTGCTTGTTCTTCTTTCTCTAGTAGCTTTAGATGTAATGCTAGGGTTTTTTTTTTTTTTTCGGTTTTGTTTTGTTTTGTTTTTGAGATTTTTCTCATTTCCTGAGGTAAGCTTGTGTCGCTATAAACTTCCCTCTTAGAATGGCTTTTGCTGTGTCCCACAAGTTTTAGATCATTGTGTTTTGGTTTAAGTTTGTCTCTAGGTTTTGTGTTTTTTTTAGTTTCCTCTTTGACTTCTTTAGTGACCCATTGGTTATTTAGCATCATATTGTTAAGCTCCATATGTTTGTGTTTTTACAGTTTTTCTTTTTTTCTGGTAGTTGATTTCTGCTTTCATTCTGCTGTGGTCAGAATAGATGCTTGATACGTTTTCAATTTTCTTAAATTTACTGAGGCTTCCTTTGTGTCCCAGTGTGTGATCTATTCTGGAGAATGTTCCATGTGCACTTGAAAAGAATGTGTATTCCACTGCTATCAAATGGAATGCTCTATAAATATCAAATAAGTCCAGCTGGTTTGATGAGTCATTTAAGGCCTGTGTTTCTTTATTGATATTCTGTCCAGATGATGCATCTATTGATGTAAGTGGGTTTTTAAAGTTCCCCACTATTATTGTGATACTGTCAATTCTTCCCTTTTTTTCTGTTAACACTTCCTTTATGTATTGAGGTGCTCTTGAGTACACACACACACGCACACACACACAAACATATATTTATAATTGTTATATCTTTTTCTTAGATTGATTCTTTGATCATTATTTAGTGTCTTTCTTTGTCTCTTGTAACAGTCTTTATTTTAAAGTCTGTTTTGACTGATATACGTATTGCTGCTTCGGCTTTCTCTTGATTTCCATTTGCCTGTAATACCTTTTTCCATTCCCTCATTTTCAGTCTGTGTGTGTCTTTAGATCTGAAGTGAATCTCTTATAGGCAGCAAATATGTGGGTTGTTGTTGTTGTTATTTTTTATTGTATCCATTCAGCCTGTCTGTATCTTTTGGTTGGAGTATTTAAACCATTTACATTTGTTGACTGAAATAAATGCGCAGCCTGAAAGTTTTCAAGTTGTGTTTTATTTCGCGGGAGGACTCAAGCCGGGATGACAGCCCCTCTGGTGGCTCTGAAGGACTGCTCCGAAGAGGTAGGGGAGGAGCTAGGATATATAGGAGCTTTACAACAAAGACCAGGTAGTTGGAACATTAAAAGATTACTTGTTAACTAAAGAAAACCAGGCATCTCAAGTTAAAGAATTTAGCGCTTTTCTAAGTATGGGAGGGAGCAAACATTTGGGCTCATTGAATTCATTCCAAGCACCTAGCTACCTAGGGCCAGGATCCTGTCCTTTCTTCATCTGAGTCCCCTCAGGGTGCACCACTGTGAGTGGCTGCAGAGAGGGGGCTGCAGGCTTGTCTAGGGGGTGGGGCAGCCGCTGATGACCTGATGGCTTTCTTTGTTTACTGATACGGTTTGCAGTATTTTTCATTCACACATTTAAGGTGATTATCAATACATATGTTCTTCTTGCCATTTTTTGTTTGTTTGTTTTGGGTCTCTTTCTGTACATCTTTTTTTTCTCCTTTCCTTCTTTTGTTCTCTTCTCCTGTGATTTGGTGACTATTCTTAGTGTTATGCTTGGATTCCCTTTTTTGTGTGTATATCAATTATAGATTTTTGGTTTACAGCTACCATGAGGTCTTGATAGAGCAGTCTCTATATGTAATTATACATATAATTATATATATATTTATATTTATATATAAAATTGCATTGTTTCTGATCACTTTATTTCAAGTACATTTTAAATACTCTGCATTTGTACGCTCCTCCCCTCATGATTACTGTTTTTGACATTTTTACATCAAATTGTTTTGTGTGTCCCTTAACTGCTTATTGTCAACATAGATAATTTTACTACTTTTGTTTTTCAGCCTCCTTACTAGCATAGTGAGTGGACAACTTGCTACCTTTACTGTGTGTTTGCTTTTACTGGTGAGCTTTTCCATTTCATGATTTTCTTGTTTCTCATTGCGGCCTTTTCCTTTCTGCCCAGAGAAGGTCCTTTAGCATTTGCTGTGAAGCTGGTTTGGTGGTGCTGACTTCTTTTAGCCTTTGCTTGTCTGTAAAGCTTTCGATTTCTCCTTCAAGTCTGAATAAGAGTCTTGCTGTGTAGAGTATTCTTGGTTGTCAGTTTTTCACTTTTATCACTTTAAATATATTATGCCACTCCCTTCTGACCTATAGAGTGTCTGCTGAATAATCAGCTGAGAGTCTTATGGGAGTTCCCTTGTATGTTATTCATTGCTTTTCTTTTGTTGCTTTCAATATTCTCTCCTATATCTTTAATTTTTGTCACTGTGAATACAGTGTTTCTTGCTGTGTTTCTCCTAGGGTTAATCCTGTAGGGGACCCTCTGTGCTTCCTGGACTGGGTGACTATTTCCTTTCCAGGTTAGGGAAGTTTTCAGCTATTATCCCTTCAAATATTTCTCAGGCCCTCTCTCTCTTCTCCTCTAGGACCCCTATAATGCAAACATTAGTGTACTGTATGTTGTCCCTGTGGTCTCTTAAACTGTCCTCATTTCTTTTCATTATTTTTTTTCTGTGTTCTCTCCTGTGGTAGTGATTTCCACTGCTCTGTCTTCCAGCTCACTGCTCTATTCTCCTGCCTCATTTCATCTACCTACCTCCACATCACTTGGTTCTTCTGGCATTTTATCTTGTTCCTTTTCTGGAACATAATCCTCTGCTGCCTCATTTTGTCTAAATTTCTCTTTGTATTTTTGTGTATGTGTTAGATTAGTTGTGTTTCTCTACCTTGGAGAAGTGGCCCTCTGTAGGAGAAGTCCTGTGCATCCCAGCAGTGCACTCGCCTCTCATCGCCTAAGGGCTAGGGGGTAGCTCGTCCTGGGATAGGACCCGGCCTGTTTGTGGACTCAATCTGCAGGCTGCAGGATCATAGTTTTCTTGCTTCTAATGTCGTCCCCTAGTGGGTGAGGCTCATCTAGAGACTTCTGCAGGCTTCCTGGCAGGGTGGGCCACTGCCTGCCCACTGGTGGGTGGATCTGAGTCTCGGCTCTCTAATGGGTGTGGGCATGTCTAGAGGCAGATCTGGGCTCAGAAAGTCTTTAAGCAGCCTGTCTGTTGATGAGTGGGGATGTTTACCCACCAAGTTAGTTGTTTGGCCTGAGGCATCCCAGCACTGAATCCTTCAGGCTGTTGGTTGGGGCCAGGTCTTGGTGCTAATGACCCAAGCAAACTGTCAGCCTCCAGGAGAATTCATTCATACAAATACTCCTTGATATGCCCACCACTGTGTCTGTGTCCCCATGGCGAACTACAGCCACCTCTTGCCTCCCTAGGACCATCAGATACGTCTTGCCCAGGCTCCTATGAAATAACTTCTTTTGTCCTTGGCCCCAGTGAGTGTAAGACTTTCTGTGCATACTTTAAGAGTGAAGTCTTTACTTCGCCCAGTCCTGTGGGGCTCCCCACATTAAGCCCCACTGGCCTTCAAAGCCAATTACTCCAGGCTCCTCTTTCCAGTGCTGGACCCCAAGGCTGGGGAGCCTGACACAGTGCTCAGAACTCTCACTCCTGTGGGAGGACCTCTGCAGTATAATTATTCTCTCATTTGTGGTCACCCACCCAGGGGGTATGGGGTTTGATGATATTGCAAGTCTGACACTTCTACCAGTTTCATCGTGGTTCTTCCTTTATGTCTTTAGTTACAGAAGATCTTTTCTAGTAGCTTCAGGTCTTCTTACTGATGGTTGTTCTGCACTTAGTTGTGATTTTGTTCCTGAGAGGAAGTTAGCTCTGGTTCCTTCTACTCTGCCATCTTGGCTGCCTCTCTCCAGCTAATATTTTTAAGGATAATCAAGGAAGATAAAAAATCAGTCAAGTAACTATCTGAGAAAGAGCACTGCAGACAAAGAAAATATTAAAGTGTTGATATTGGAATGTGCTTGGCATTGAATAGTTGACATTCAAAATGAATAAAAGGAAAAGGGAACCCTTATGCAGTGTTGGTGGGCTAAAAATTGGCACAGCCACAATGGGATAAAGTATGGAATTTCCTATAAAAATTAAAAATATAACTACAATACAATCCAGCAATTTTACTCCTGGGTATTTAAGCAGAGAAAATGAAAAGACTAATTAAAAAGATACATGCACCCCAATGTTTATTGCAGCATTATTTTCAATAGCCAAGGTATGGAAGCAACCTAAGTGTCCACTGATGGATGAATGGATAAAGAAGACGTGGTATAGATATGGTTATAGATATATAACAGAATACTCTTCATCTATCAAAAAGAATGAAATCTTGCCATTTGCAGAAACATGAATAGACATAGAGGGTTATGCTAAGTGAAATAAGTCAAAGAAAGACAAATACCATATGATTTTACTTATATGTGAGATCTAAAATAGAAAATTTGAAAAAAACCAAAGTAATAGAAAAAGAAAACAGATTTGTGGTTCTGACGCAGGGTATGGGAGGAGGGGAGATTGCGTGAAGGTGGTCTAAAGGTACAAATTTCCAGTTATAAGCACTAGGGAAGTAATATATGCATGACGTCTATAGTTAACACTACCACATGATCTAAATAAAAATTGTTAAGAGAATAAATCCTGAGTCCTCACCCCAAGGAAATTTTTTCTTCTTTTTTCCACTTTTTCTTTGTATTTTACCTATATGAGATGCTGTATGCTAACAATTTATCACAGTAATCATTCTGTGTATATATATATATATATATTTATTTATATATATATATTTATATATATGTATGGTCAAAGCATTATGCTGTGCACTTAAATCTGATACAGAGATGTATGTCAGTTGTATCTCAATGAAACTGAAAAAAATTGAGCCATAAGTTAATTGTTTTTAATTTTTAATGGTAGAAAGAAATTATTTCTACAAAACTTATTTTCCAGGTACCCAATTTCTTTGCCTAAAGGCAGCCACTGTTACTGATTTTTAGACTATCCTCCTAGTAAATATCTGTGTGTGTGTTTGTGTGTGTGTGTGAGATACCTAGCATATGACTTTTGATTTAAATATACTATTTTATTTAATCATTGCAAACACTCATGATATTCTTATGCATTACTCTCATTTTAGAGAGGAAGAGACAGAAGTTCATAGAGATTTAACACCTTACCAGACGGGCACATACCTAGATAAAATCTAAAACTGATTTCAAATCTAAACTCCTTTCACTAAACAAGGGATTTCAGATTATTAACAATGCGTCAAAATAGTTTTATCAAAGTTTTGTGTTATATTTCATTATGCCAAAATAATAAAAGGAAAAACTCCTTATGTATGTTTGATCACATACATACAGCACAACAGAAACAGTCACATGTAATAAATGTTCTATAAAATACCATTTTTAGTGAATCATATTTCAGTTTGTTGAAATATATATTTAAGTATTTTCAAAGAAAAAATGCTGCAGTCATCTTTACAGATAATCAAACTAGAAATAGCTCTCTGAAAGTGGTTTATAATAATAGCAATTACAATTCATTCTGTGTTAACTATGCAAGAATTTATTATTATTATTTGGGATCTCTTTCTCTTTTATTATTACATTTTTTATTCAACTCTACATACACATTATATTGCATGTAAATACATATATACAGTATACTGCACTTTTTATTTTTAGTTCATATATATGTACTAATTATTGTTTATAAGAACAGATTAGATCTTTAGCTTATTAAACTTACATAGTTATCAAAGGAATAAAGCCAACTGCAAAATAAGAATCAACAGAATGTGGTAATCCAATCATAAAGGACAGTCAAATGTGCTTACACATATTCAAGAAATCAAAATAATAATTAGTTCATTTGAGTCCTTATTATTGCTATTATTTTTTAGATTCCTCATATAAATGATGTCATATGGCATTTTTGTTTCTCTTTCCAGCCCACTTCACTTAGAATGACAATCTTCAGGTCCAGCCATGTTGATGCAAATGGCATCATTTTATTCTTTTTTATGGCTGAGTAGTGTTCCATTGTATATATGTACCACATCTTCTTTACCCAGTCATCTGTTGATGGACGTTTGGGTTGTTTCTATGTCTTGGCTATCGTAAATAGTGCTGCTATGAACATTGGGGTGCCTATGTCTTTTTGAATTTTATTTTTCTCCAGATGTACGCCCAGAAGTGGGATTGCTGAATCACATGGTAAGTCAATTTTCAGTTTTTTAAGCAACCTTCCTACTGTCCTCCATAGTGGCTGCACCAATCTACACTCCCACCAACAGTGTAGGAGGGTTCCCTTTTCTCCACACCCTCTCCAGCATCTATCATTTGTAGACTTTTCAATGATGGCCATTCTGGCTGGTGTGAAATGATATCTCATTGTAGTTCTGATTTGAATTTCTCTGACAGTTAGCAATGCTGAGCATTTTTTCATGTGCCTATTGTCCATTTGTATGTCTTCATGGAGAATTGCTTGTTTAGATCTTCTGCCCATTTGGGGATTGGGTTGCTTGTTTCTTTGTATTAAGGTGTATAAGCTGTTTGTATATTTTGGAAATTAGTCCCTTGTCAGTCACATAATTTGCAAATACTTTCTCCCATTCTGTAGGTTGTCTTTTTGTTTTGTTGATGGTATCCTTAGCTGTGCAAAAGCTTTTAAGTTTGATTAGATCCCATTTGCTTATTTTTGCTTTTATTTCCAATACTCCAGGAGCCAGTTCAAAAAATATATTTCTGTAATGTATATTGGCGAGTGTTCTGCCTATGTTTTCCTCCAGGAGTTTTATAGTTTCTGGTCTTACAGTTTGGTCTTTATTCCATTTTGAGTTTATTTTTGTACATGGTGTTAGAGAATGTTCTTATTTCAGTCTTTTATAGGTAGCTGTCCAATTTTCCAAGCACCACTTATTGAAGAAACTGTCTCTTCTCCATTGTATATTCATGCCTCCTTTGTCATAGATTAATTGACCATACGTGAGTGGGTTTATTTCTGGACTTCTTATCCTGTTCCATTGATCTATGTGTCTGTTTTTGTGCTGGTACCATACTGTTTTGATTACTGTAGCTTTGTAGTATAGTCTGAAGTCAGGGAGTATTTCCTTCAGCTCCGTTCTTCTTTTTGAAGATTGTTTTGGCTATTTGAGGTCTTTTGTGTTTCCATACAAATGTTAACATTTTTTGTTCCAGCTCTGTGAAGAATGTCATTGATAACTTGATAGGGACTGCATTGAATCTGTAAATTGCCTTGGGCAAAATGGCCATTTTAACAATATTGATTCTTCCAATCCAAGAACATGGTATATGTTTCCATTTGTTTATGTCTTCAGTTTCCTTCATCAGCTTCTTGTAGTTTTCAGCAAACAGGTCATTTGCCTCCTTGGGTAGGTTTATTCCTAGGTATTCCATTCTTTTTGGAACAATGGTAAATGGTATCATTTCCTTAATTTCCCTTTCTGCTATTTCACTTTTAGTGTATAGAAATGCAACTGATTTCTGTATATTAATTTTTAATATTTTTACTATATTAATATTGTTTGATTTTTTAGACTGAAGTATAGTTGACAACAATGTTGTGTTAGTTTCTGGTGTGCAGCATAGTGATTCAGTTATATATATGTATATATATTCTCTTTCATATTCTTTTTCATTCATGTTATTACAAGATATTGAATATAGTTCCCTGCGTTACGCAGTAGGACCTTGTTATTTATCTGTTTTAATATTGTTTTTGATCTTTCTCTCATTACCACTCAAGGAGAGGCTTGGTGGAAGATTTTGTAAATGTGATACATTTTTCCTTATAAGAGCTATAAAAGGGAAAACATATAATTATATAATTATAACACCTGACCCCTCAGTTGTGATTCTGTAAATTTGGGAAGATAAGGTGTAGCTATATTGTAAAAGATCTTGTGTGTCACCACAAAATGTTGACCAAGGATGGTTTTGACTAGAAAAACTTGAAAATCTGAGAGACATTAGGAGGAATTCACCAATAGCAAGTAGAAAAGCAATACTATCCTGAAAGTATCAGGATCAATATTTTGAAAATGACCCCAAAGGGATGTCCTTTAAATATAGATTAGATTTGTATAGCACCAGCATTCCTCATCTCCTTCCCATCTGCATGCACACTGAGATAATGTGGGCTAACCCACAGAAAGTAGACTAGCAGAGTTGTGAACAACATAGCTTTGAACTCAGGCTAGCTATTAAGAGAAACAACTATTCTGTAATTCGGGTTCCTGTCTGAGGCTGAGGACAATAAACGGCAATGCCTTCCCCAGTCACTTGCTGCATTATAAGCTGCTGTTTGATGACAGCCAAGGGTGATTAAGACTTCTAGAAAGTCTCCAGGGTCAAAACTTCAAGCAATAAGATGTGCCAGTGAGAGATGCTGACACAGTAGAGCTAGCAAGCCAGATGCAGCCAATGTGACATGGGCCACAGCTTAGGGCATCAGGCTTCAGAACTGCTGGAAGGCAGAACTGAGAACCCATTTATGTTCATTAGAATTCCAGAAGGAAACAGGACACACGCATATTGAGATACTTTGAGGACAGCTTTGTAGGGAAACTGTATGAAAGTGTCGAGGGAGTGCCAGCAACCCATAAAGAATGGTGCAGCACCCCAGCGAGGAATAAAAGCTCTTATTACCACTCCAAGACCTGAAGAACAGGTAAAGGAAGAATCTTGTGTAAGGTCGTCTCTAGAGAAGCTAGGATTAACCTCAAGGAATGCAGCATAGCCAAATTAATTGCACAAGGTCCTCTCAAGGAGGATATATAACCTGACATTAAACTCCTTTACCCTTCATGTACCCTGGGGCTCTCCGTTAGTGAATGCCAAGTGGAAGCCCAAGGCCAAGGAGCTGTGTTGAGAGAGTCCAAATCGAGCTAACATCTCAGGCAGAGAGTCGGGTACAGAAGGGTGGATAGCAAATCTGACAGGGAAAACGGATGCTAACCAGACTTTACTACTCATCAGCCACATTAAAGAACCAGGGAAGCATCTGTCAGTAGGTCAGTGGAGTCCCCATGAATCTCGGCTACAGAACACTGCTTTAATGGACCGGGATTAATCAATATAATAAATGGTGTACTACAATACTAAAGGTGCTTTCCTAGGTACTAAAACTAAAGAGAAATGTGTTACCCTAGATTTTTTTCTTCTCATAATCAAAATGTATTCTCAAAAAAACGTGAGTGCCCAGCCTTCTTTATAAATAGTTATAGTAGTTAACTACTATGGATTTATCTGCACTTCAGCAAAGCTATTCCATAAAGGGCAAAGATGTATGTATATAATCATATATATTTATATTGAAGAGAGTTGCTCTTACTGTAGGCATGTTAGCTATTTTTGTGTTTAGAAAGTAAGGCAACGGGGATTGATAAATATGTATAAGCAATTTGAGATACTCATTAATATTCATAAGGGTATACAATTATGTAATAATTCGAAGTCTAGGTATGTGAAACAATTATGTTTGTTTCTCATAGACCTGAAATTGCTCTTAATGATACATTCCGGTGAGTGGAAGCAAAATTATGTCTCCGTATTGTTTATAACCAGAGCCAGCATTCCTTCTGAGAATATTATCAAGCTGAAATTAATTTCACCTCATTTATTACGAATGTACATATCATATATTTCAAGCAGAATGGAAGGAAATGTACAGTAAGTTTGAACTTAATGCAAAATATGGCCATTTAGGATATACAATAGAATAAAAATCATGGAAAGTGAACAGACAAACTAGGTTCTATAAGGCACCTGAGCTGTGCTTATTACACTCTGAATTCATTCTTAACTTGTGAAAATCCATACTTATAGTTTTAAGATATATAAGTTACACATTTATATTCTGAAATATACACAAAAAATACACACACATACATACTACACACATACAACCTAAGGAAAGGAAAATATTTTTCATAGACTCTTGGTGAAGCAGAACATTTACCATGTGTCTTATTTGTGTTGTAATGGTCAACACTTATAGACAATGTCTTCAGCCATATTTTCTAAAGATGCAAAAAATGCTACTGAAATAACACAAAGATTCTGTGAGGAACGGATTAATTTATGTAAATATCTTTGATTTGTGCTAGGTACATACTGAATATTTGATAACTGTTAGTGTTTAATTATCACTACAAAAACTAAGGGAATAATTTTAAATAATGGAAACATTAATGACTTAATGACTTAATGACTTAAACATTACTTTAATGAGAAAATGTGTCTAGTTCCTTGAGTTCCAGTGATGTATCTTAGTACCGGGTTGGATCTTACAGACATAAGAGGAGCAGATAGCTAATACATCTGTTGAACTCTATTTCTCTTTAAAATTTCACAAGTCTTGAGCCAACTCTTGGCAGTTTTTAGATTTTAGTCAATTAGTACTGAAATTTTTAAAGATGAATTCTAATGTAAAAATTCTCTGTTGTTAGTTAAAGTGAGACCCATATGCTTTAAATACTGAATGTGAGAAGGGAAAAGTTATGTCTTTGTTTGGAAATTATAAGTGTTGGCCCTGCATCTCATTCATATGGAATGCTGATATATTTCAGTGCAGTCATGGCAGTAGGATTGCCTGAAGGTACAGTTCACGTTACTCTCAGAGAAGATGCTTGATTTCAATGTAACAAGGTTATTTTGTTATATCATTATATATGAACTAACTGGCTCCCAAACAAGTAGAATACCAGAATCTCGAAATTAAGAAAGACTTGATGAGAGCATATAATTAAATAAAATAACTGTGAATTAATCATTGGGAATTTGAACATGTGTAATCTTCTTGCGGAGTATGCAAGACATTTTCTCTTTGTTCCACCAGAGCCACTCTCAACTGTCCTCAGAAGGCTTATCCATTGGAAGTGTGTTTCAAGAGATTCTGTTGCCCTTTGGCTTCAGCTGGGTGAAGTCAGTAGGAACACTAGGAAACATCGCAGGGTGTTTATTCCCCTGCATCTTCCCCCATGGTTTACATTGGCTGACTGCCTCACTCAGCTGAATACCAACTCCACCAGCAAGCTGCCCTCTGCACAGCACTCTTTCTCACTGTGGGTTCCAGTACTGCTCTCATCTCCTGCTGTGGTCTCATCATACTTACTCAAGTGGCCGTCAGGCATAGCCTGGGGTGGAAGGTAAACAGAGCAAGGCATTGGGAGATCTGGTAGATCTGGCACTTAGTCTGGTAACCAGAGTGATTACGAGGTAATGGCCATAGCTCACTTGCTCCCATGATCCTAGTCAGCTTAGATAAGGAAAAAGAGAAATTGAAAGTTTTATATCCAAAGGAGAGTGTGAACAATCAGACAGCCTTGACAGCAGCTCTAAAAAAGTTGCTATCTCCTGTAATTGCAGTTCAGATGCCTAGTAGACGAAAGTTACATAGTTGCAGTACCGAATGCACATTAAACTACCTGATTTTCTACTAGACCAATGGCAATGAAGGAAAGTATTGAGATCAGAAATATGAATGGGGCAAATATAGTTGATTTATAATATTAGTTTCAGGTGTACAATATAGTGATTCAATATTTTTATAGATTATACTCCTTTTGAAGTTATTACAAAAATGGCTATATGTCCCTGTGTTGTACAATCATTACATCATTATTGTTTATTTATTTTATACATCATATTCTGTGTCTTTTCATCCCATAACCTTATCTCACCTCTCCCCTTCCCTCTCTGCTGTATTAATTACAAGTTTGTTCTCTATATCTGTGAATCTCTTTCTGTTTTGATATATACATTCATTTGTTGTATTTTTTAGATTTCACATACAAGTGATAACATAGACTATTTGACTTTCTCTGAATTTATCCACTAGGTCTAGATCCATCCACTTTGTTGCAAATGGCAGGATTTCATTTTTTATGGCTGAGTAATATTCCATTGTGTGTATGTGTATATATGTAACACATCTTCTTTATCCATTCATTTGTTGATTGGCAGTTAGTTTGCTTCCATATCTTGGCTACTGTAAATAGCACTGCTGTGAACATTGGGGTCCATGTATCTTTTTGAATTAGTAATTTTATTTGTTTTTTTGTATATATACCCAGCAGTGGAATTGCTGGATCCTATGGTAGTATTATTTTTAGATTTTTGAGAACCTGCATACTTTTTTCTATACCAGCTGCACCAACTTACAATACCACCAACAGTGTTCTAGGGTTTCCTTTTCTCTACATCCTGGCCAACATTTGGTATTTGTAAACTTTTTGATGATATCCATTTTGTTGGGTATGAGGTGATATCTCACTGTAGTTTTTATTTGCATTTCCCTGACGATTAGTGATTTTGAGCATCTTTTCATGTGACTGTTGATCATCTGTATTTCTTTTTTTGGAAGAAAAATTCAGGTCTTCTGTCCATTTTTTATTTGTGCTCTCTTTTTTTTTTTTGATACTGAGTTCTATGAACTATTTATAAATTTTAAATATTAACCTCTTATTGATCATATTATTTACAAATATGTTCTTCCATTCAGAAGGCTGACTTTTTTGTTCTTTGATGGTTTCCTTTGTTGTGCAAAGCTTTTAACTTTATGTCCCATTTGGTTATTTTGTTTTTATTTCTTTTCATTTAGGAGACAGATCCAAAATATATTGCCATAATTTATGTCAAAGATTGTTCTGCCTGTGTTCTCTTCTAGTTTTATAGTTTCAAGTCCTACATTTAAGCCTATAATCTATTTTGTGTTTATTTTCGTATATGGTGTGAGAAAATGTTCTAACTCTGTTCTTCACAGGTAGCTGTCCAGTTTTCCCAGCACCACTTATTGCAGAGGCTGTGTTTTCTCCCTTGCATATTCTTGCCTCCTTTGTTGTAGATTAGTTGACCATATGTGCATGGGTTTATTTCTGAGCTCTTTATTCTGTTCTGTTAATCTGTGTGTCTGCTTTTATGCCAGTACCATGCTGTTTTGGTTACTGTAGCTTTGTAGTATAGTCTAAAGTCAGGACGCCTACTACCTCCTGCTTTGTTCTTTTTTCTCAAGATTGCTTTGGCAATTTGGATTCTTTTGTGGTTCCTTATAAATTTTAGAGTTATTTGTTCTAATTCTGTGACAAATGTCCTGAGTATTTTGATAGAGATTGCATTAAATCTGTAGATTATTTGGGGTATAATGGCCATTTGAACAAAATTTATTTTAATCCACTAACATGAGATATCTTTTCATTTCTTTTTATAATCTTCAATTTCCTTCACCAATGTTTTATCACTTTCAGAGTGTAGGTTTTCCCTCTTCTTGGTTTTTATTCCTAGTTATTGTATTATTTTAATGCTATTTTAAACAAGATTATTTTCTTACTTTTTTTCTTTCTGAGGGTTCATTATTAGTGTATAGAAAGCAACACATTTCTGTATATTAATCTTGCATCCTGCAACTTTACTGAATTCATTTATTAGTTCTAATAGGTTTTTTGGTTGGAGACAGGATTTTCTATATATAGTATCATGTCATCTGGAAATAGTGACAGTTTTATTCTTCCCTTCCAGTTAGGAGGACATTATTTTCCCCTGTCGGATTGCTTCAGCTAGGACTTACAATATTATGTAAAATAGGAGTGGTGACAGGGCATCCTTGCCTTGTTCCTGATTTTAGAGAAAAAGCTTTCAGCTTCTAACCATTGAGTATGATGTTAGCTGTAGATTTGTCATAAATGGCCTTTATTATGTTGAGATATGTTCCCTTTCTACCGACTTCAAAGAGTTTTTATCATGAATGGAGTTTGAATTTTGTCATGTGCTTCTTCTATGTCTACTGAGGTGGTCATGTGATTTTTATCCTTCTTTTTGTCAAAGTTAAATGTATGACATTGATTGATTTGTGAATATTAAACCATCCTTGCATCAACTGAATAAATCTCACTTGATCATGGTGTATGACCTTTCTATATAGTGTTGAGTTCAGTTTACTGATATTTCGTTTAGGATTTTTGCATTTATATTCATCAGACATACTGGGCTCTGTATTTTTTTTGTTGTGTCCTTGTCTGGTTTTAGTATTAAGGTATTGGTGACCTCATAGAATGAATTTGGGAGTGTTTCTTTCTCTTCAATTTTTTGGAATACTTTGAAAAGGATATGTATTAGCTCTTTATATGTTTGGTAGAATTCCCCTGTGAAGCTGTCTGGCCCTGGACTTTAGTTTGCTGGGAATCTTTTGATTATAAATTCAATTTCACTATTAGTGATTGATCTGTTTGGATTGTCTTTTTCTTCTTCATTCAGTCTTGGAAGTGTTATATGTTTCTAGAGATTTGTCCATTTTCTGTAGGCTGTCTGGTCTGTTTACATATTAATGTTCTTAGTATTCACTTATGATTTTTTGTATCTCTGTGGTATTAGTTGTTCTCTCTACTTCTTGACTTCTTATTTTACTTGGGTCCTCTCTCTTTTCTTCTTATGAGCCTAGTTTAAGGCTTATCAACTTTGTTTATCTTATGAAGAACCAGCTCCTGTTTTCAATGGTCTTTCTTTTGGTTTCTTGGTCATTATTTTATATATATTTACCTACAGTATGTCTTTTTGATGTCATATTTTAATTTTCATGTTTATCCCTTTACAAATTATTATACTTATACTTGCTTTTATTTTTTTTTATTTTAATATTTATACTAACTTATTTAAGGGAGTGATCCTCAGCCTTTACTAGTGAGATTTTTCCTTCCCTATAGATACTTCTTGTTATTGCCTTTTCTTTTGCACTTAGAGAAGATCCTTTAACTTTTCTTTTAAAATCAGTTTAGTATCAAAGAACTTTTAACATTTTTTTCTTGCCTGAGATGTCCTTTATCTCTCCTTCAATTCTAAATGATAATATTACTGGGTAGAGTATCCTAGATTGTAAATTTTTACCTTTCACACTTTAAATATATCATTGCCATTCCCTTCTGCCCTACAATGTTTCTGCAGAAAAATCAGCCAATAGCCTTATGGTGATTCCCTTGTATATGACTGTTTTTCTCTTTCTTCCTTTAGAATTCTCCCTTTATCTTTACTTTTGCCATTTTAATTATGATGCGTCTTGGTGTGGATCTGTTTGTGTTAATCTTGTTTGCGGCCCTTTATACGTCCTGTACCTGGATATTTGCTTCCTTCTTCAGTATTGGTAAGTGTTCAGCCATAAGTTTATTAAATATATTTTTGATCCCCTTCTCTCTCTCTGTCCTTCTGTGACCCCTATAGCAAATACGTGAATGTTCACTATATGTGAATATTTGCACACTTGATGTTATCCCAAA